>NC_081849.1:7692200-8316200 GCF_963259705.1 Myotis daubentonii | reverse complement strand
AGGAACTTCTCTAAGAAGAAGTAACAATTTCTAAAAAGCAACATGGGTATAAATTTTTTAAATGTCAATAAATAAATGCTTATCAATAATTAATTTAAATGTATATGGATGAAATGCTCCAATCAAAGGGCATAAGGTAGCTGAATAGATGAGAAAACAAGACAGACATATATGCTGTATACAAGACACTCCCCACAGAATAAAGGACACACAGACACTGAAAGTGAAGAGATGAAAAAGATATTTCATGAAAATTAAAATTAAAAAAAAGAAGCTGAAGTAGCATACTTATATCAGACAGCATACAATTTTTGACTCTCTGGACCGCCTTGGATGCCCAGTGACTCCCAGTATCTTTCAGGTCTTGCTTTTGCTTTTCAATGTGCACTTGAACTTTGGTCAGATAGCACCTGTGCTCTTCTGGGGTGCCATCCCTGCCTCCCTGGAGCATCTCTGCATCGTGGAAGAGGTCGTTTGTGTAGAAGTGACTCTGATTATCACTCTCCAACTTCTCAACCACAGCCATCAGCTTCTCCAGTTGCTCCCTCTGCTCCTTCTCAGTAGCCTTGTTGTTGAGGCCACAATACCTATTTTTACACTCCTGGACCAGGCTCTGCAGGCTGTGATTGTCCGTTTTGTCTACATAGTCATCCAAGGACCCGTCTCCTAAGTCCTCCTTGTGGGTGAAGATGACCACCACGTGTTTCATGGCTCCTGCCCCAAAGACCTCCTTCACCCTCCTCACTGCCACCATGTCCTGGGCAGTGAAGTGCCCCAGCTGTGTCACCAGCAGAAGCACATGGGGCCCTGGGGCTGAGAGCAGATAACAGTCCCCGATGTCCTTGTACATCTCTTGGTCCTGGGCCTTGGCTTCAAAGATGGAGGGTGTGTCAACCACTTGGATGTTTCTTCCATTCCACGTGCCTGTGGCCACCTGGCACTTCCTGGTCACAGGCTGGGCCGCCAGCCTGGACTCAAACACAGTTTTACAGAGGATGCTATTCCCAGTGGCACTTTTTCCGCAACCAGGTTTCCCCACCAGGATGACCCTCAGTGAGGAATTTGGTGCCAACTGGGTATCTTCTACACTGCCTGTAAAGAAAAAAATTATGTGTCTTATTAAGCTAGTGCTGCTCCCAATTTTTAAGTCATAGACCCTCATGGGATCTCATTAAAGCTGTGGACCTCCCTCCCAGGAAACTGTCATATCTAAATACATACAAAAGTTTCCAACAAATTTAGGAGGTTCTTGATTCATAGGAAGTCTACATAGGAAGCCCACATTGGACCCATAGCCCACAGTATGAACTGCTATACTGAGGAGGTTGCTCCAAGTCCTTCTCAAGACCAAGGAAGATAGTTTTACTGAAAGAAAAGTGGTCCCTGTGTTTCTCCAGGGATGGGGCCTGGCCCGTTTCATGTTAAATAAATGTGAGTTTATAAGGATGCAAAGAATGAGAGGTCACACATAGGAAAATATTAACACCTCTTTTCACTCACAAATAACCAGGAACACTTGTGTAGAAGTGCTCAACATATTCACCTAAACCTTGGGAGAAAAGGAAGTGTCATCTGTGACCTTCCACCAAGGACCAGCTGAGTCTCTGTTCTTTGGGTGGGGAATTCTCTGCTTGAAATTGAGACAATAGAAAGGCCATAGTTACTGTCAAAGGCAAAGCCTGAGAGATGACTCAGGAAGGGTGGCTGAAGAGGATGGAATTTAAGACCATTAGTAGTACATGTGATGGAAAATTTTCCTACTTGGCTGATTGAATTACAGGAAGTTAACAAAAGTGGTGTTGGAGAGGGCGACATTGAGCTAGGACCTAAAACCTTCAAGGGACCAAGAAGGGTGAGAACCGGGAAGTTCTAGAGTTCTTATGAGCCCAAATGGATTCCAAGTTCATTGTAGTGTCCTAAAATGTATTATTTTATTTCTTCTACTCGGTGTTGGCTCTTCCTTTTCTGCAGTGTTCTGGGATGTTTTTTAGTCTGCATGATTAGCAAATCTTTCTGGAAGACATTTCCATTTTCTGCTCAAGGTGGACAAGGAAAATGAAATTTATTCACAATTCAGTTCAAAAGCCTGCAACTTCTGACTTGAAGTTTCATTTCCACATTTCCCACACCTCATGTGCACGGAAAGCACTGTACTGAAGGGGTCGGGTGGAGGTGGGGGTGAAGATGGTGGGGAAGGTAAAGAAGAAATGATCATTGACTTTTTCTTCTTCAGTGTAAAATCACTGGGTTTCTGTCACTGTGTTTGAGGTGAGGAATCGGTGCCTCTTAAGAACTTGGAGCCTTTCTTACCTTCAGCCATAGCTCCATATCTGCTCTTTGGAAGTCCTTCCATCCTCTTCTGGAATAAAAACAGGAAAAGAATAAAAAGTGAGTGTCCACATGGAGTTGGTAAGTCCTGAGGTCACCTCCAGTTCAGACTCCTAAGAATAATTCTCCATCGAGGAACCATTTCCATTGCTAGTTTCCTAACTCACATTCTGCCCTCAAAAGTCTATACATAACTTTAAACAAACCTGGTGATGCTTACACAATGCACTGTGAACACAATGCTTGGTCCCTTTTTTTTCTGTCTCAGCTTACAGGAAAGCAGGAAATGTTTTAAAGCCAATCCATTGCTTATGTCCCTCCAACTAGAAAAGGCATGAAATGAAAAAAACATTATTTTATAGAATGAGGAGGGGAACATTATCTTATTTTATGTTTTAGATTCATAGTAGACCAACTTTCTGAAAAAAGTACTTCCCCTCATGTCAGTCCTTGAAGGACTCATGTCCCAGATCCAACCTTCTCCTTGGAAGGTGCACTGTACTTTTCCTCTTGGCCACTAGATACCCATGTGACACAAAGTGTGTTGGGCCCTGGAAATTCTCATTACTTCAAACAAGCCAATGTCATTTGTAGCATGGTATTTTTTTTCTCTGTTCTAGCAAGTTTGAGATTAACCCCCTGAGCAGTTGGTGGAGAGAAAGGGGTGCCATGGCCAAAGAGAAAGCATCAACATTGAGGACAAATTCAAGAGAAACTCACCTCCTGCTCAGAGTTTAATAAAATGTTTTTCATGGCTGGCTCTGAGGTCCTTGTCTCCCAGTGATCACCATTTTGTATCTCAGAAGATTTAAAGAGAAATTGGCACAACCATTGGCATAAATTGGCATAAATGTTTCATTCAAATGAGGCATAATATTGTGTCACACATTTTGTTGTTAGAAAAGGGAAGTATGTGACATACCTAAGATGAGTTTATATTTGGTTATTCAGTTTTAAATATTATGCAGTTATGAAACAAGTTTTTAAGTGAAGACAATACACGAACTTATGAAACAAAAACCTACATTTGCAATGAACAAATGTAAGTTTTTGGGCATTTTTCTACAGGTATTCTGTTTGATTGAAAAGTTAACACATTACACATGAATTTCATTTATGTTTTTTGACTCCCCAGGGTTCTTTTCCTTCCCACTGTCATTCAGAGGCAACAGGTATTCTGAGGTTTTTATGTATCATCTCATGTGTGTATTTACCCTTCTACATACACATGTATCTATAGATAATGTCTAATACTGTTTTTGCATTTTAAACTTTTACATAAATGACATTATTTGTGTAAAATTTTTATCCAATTATTTATTAATAAACTTTTAAGCTGTTCCAAAATATATGTTTCCTGCAAAATAATCCCCACATACTGCATATCTCTGTGCAACAATTGATGGGTGGCTTTCACCTAACTAGATATTGTCAATATGACTCAAGACCACTATGCTAATTCTCACGGACATGAGCCATGTGTGAGAAGTCCCCAAATCTGCACCTTTACTTGGTGATATTACACTCTTAATTTTTTATCACATTAAGGACAAACATAATGATGTCTTCATCAATTTACATGTCCATTTTACTGATTACCTTTGAATTTAAAAATGGTTTTCATAGTTTGTTTGCTATTCAGGTTGTTTCTGTAATATAGAAATATTTGCACACTTTCCTATTAATTTAGTGGGATCTTTTTTGGCCCTCCTTAGGTAAGCCATCTATTTTCATATTTTCCTTTTTTCTTTTTTCCTTTCTTCTCTTCTGACCCTTTCTCACTTCCTTTGCTTAAGCCCGGAGAAGAGCATTTCCTCACACCCTCTTCCCTAAACTATCATAGACCCTGGGAATTTATACTCTGGCTCTTGGTAACCCTGCTCAAATTCTATGATATTTTTCTACACTAGATGACCTTTTGTGAGGAAACTGCCCAAAGTCACACAAGTGCCGTGGAGCTAAGACTGAAAAGTAGCTCCTTTTGCCGACGAATTCTCCTTGAGTCCACAGGAGAAAAAATTAATCTAAATAAGTTCCCAGCCTCTTGGACCCCCACATACAATATGGCTATCCATGGTCAGGACAAAAACTGAGGCTAACAGGCTGGAGGCCTGCCCTGAAACCAACACAAAGAATTGTACTGTAAAATATTGGGTGGATGCTTTTCCAAAATAGGTTATTCAAAGAGAAAACTGCAGGGGCAGGAGTTGCTCTAAATTGAAGCATTTCAGGTTAAACCCACCTGGTGTCTTACTGACTTGATATTTTGTGTGACCCAAATGGAGCAGGGTGCTTGACACTGAAAGTCAACCAAACTCAGGTAACAGTAGCTAAGATGCAGGGTAGTCGTCTTCTGAATGTGTCAGATGGCAGGGGAGACATGTGTCCACAGGGGAATGGGCTTTTACGCAGAAATTAATACATAACTAAGTGTCTGGGGAGAGTGACAAAGGATAATGAAGATGCTAAAATGAGTCACAAAGTATTAACATGACTCAAGAGCTAACCGGCTGCTCAATGGTTAGAGCATTGTCCCAGGGACTGAAAGGTCCTGGGTTCAGTTCAGGTCAAGGGCACCTACCTCAATTGCAAGCTCAACCCCCAGTACCAAGAGGGGTGTGTACAGGAAGCAACCCAATGGATATGTCTCTCTTCCACCGATGTTTCTCTCTCTCTGCCATCCCCCCCCCCCTTCCACTCGCCCTAAAAATCAATGGGAAAATATCCTGGGTGGGGATTAACAAAAACCAACCAACCAAACAACAACAACAACAAAAACAGCTTAAGAAAAGACTGGGGGAAGCATGGCAGGCCTGCAGCAATGTGGTGCATGTCAATCTTGGATCAGGCCAAAGTGGGAGGACAGAGAATGGAGGCATATTCCTCGTCTAAAAGGAAAATTCTACTCATCTTCTCCGAAATGAGAGGGTGGCAGTCAGTGTGCAAGCAGAGGCTATAATAGCGTTGGCAGGACAATAGGAGGGTCTAGTTCAGGCAGAGGGTTGAAGGAAAGGAACATAATGTACCTTTTGATTTTAAAATTATATGAGCCTGGTTTTATCATGGAGATACTTTTCTGTACCAAACCATGAGACAGCAGGCTCTCTCATGCTGTTTTAGGAAAATCAAACTATATCTTGTCTGCCTTGCTCATAAGTGTCTCCTTCACTCAATGCCACAGTCCCCATATTTCCTGTTTTTACAGTCCCCTGTTTTATAGTTTAGCTCTTGGAATTTCTGGGTACATCTCTTACAGAAATTTCAGCAGACAAACGGTTTGTTCCAGGTGCCCTGAAGATGAGACTGTTTGTCATACAGCCGAGTCCTACCTCTTGTCAGAGGAAAGGTGTGGGCTATTTGGGGGGAAATGGAGTGGTTTGCAGAAGGACAAAGTCCTAAGATAATGTGTACTCAGGGGTCTGGTACTTGGGGAACATGTGGCTCAGTGGAGGTGTCACTTAAGAACTTAAGATGGTAAATTGAGAAGATTGTCCCTATTTAATGGGGAACCTGGGGAGGTTCAATTTTCCCATCTGTATAATGGGATGAGAATATTCATTCAGCTTCATTAAAGCCTGTGAATCCCCATGAAATGTCAATGGGCTAAGCAGTAGTCAATTAGCTAGAAAGCCAGGAAACTTTGGAATGTGCTGGGGTGTGGGCACAGGGCGAAAGTTTCCCACATCTGTTTCCCCACTGTCAACCCTCTGTTGCTCCTAGCACCACCATCATCATCTCCTTTCACTGATGGGTAATCCCAGAAGTTGAGTAACTAGAAGTTGAAATCACACCAGCAGTGAGTGACTGTTACTAGGCCATGGGCTCTCACACTTCCAAGGCGCTGGGACCCACCCCAGTATCTCCTTACCTGGATATAAGCTGTGGGAGCTGTGTTCTGTGGCCCCGCTAATGTGCTCCCAGGTCTCAGGAAGGTGCGTGGGGCAGACACAAAGGAAACCAGGCCTTTACAGTTACACAGGAGCTCCCTGGAGGCCGAATGTTCCAGGGCGAGACTGCTGGGAAGGAAGAAGAAAGGGGATTGCTGAACGCCCTCCCCCAGACCCCCACAATAAGGACAGGTCCTTGGAGTGAGTGGCCAAACAGTATCTAGAGACCAGAGGGCTGGGACAGTGTGCTGTGTCCCCTTAATCTGATGCTTCCTGTCAGAGCCTGCCAGCTGCCAGGCCACATCCCATTTCCTTTTTATGACTTGTTAAATAAGCAATATGTGGAGGCAGAGGCTATGCAGGCAGTGACAGACCTTTAACTCCACCATGTTCAGAAACAGCCCCCGTGACACAGAAAAGTTCCTATGGGACACTAGCCCCCAAACCCTATCCCCCACCCCATCCCAGCACCCATCACAGGAGCACCTGCCAAGCCTTACTCCCCAAGACCCTTCTCAAGACTCTGCTTCTAGAATGTTCCTACTGGAGACAGACAGGCACTACTGATCCAAGGAGGACCTGGAAGACCAACTCTAAGAACTTGACATTGATGG
Source organism: Myotis daubentonii (assembly GCF_963259705.1). Lineage (NCBI taxonomy): Eukaryota > Metazoa > Chordata > Mammalia > Chiroptera > Vespertilionidae > Myotis > Myotis daubentonii. The sequence goes on along the minus strand of NC_081849.1, from coordinate 8,309,371 downwards.
GCTCTGCAACCCCTGGTGCTGGCTGCCCCCTCTCTGCCATCGGACAGAGCAGCCTGTGGGGCTTATAAGGACTGGAGCATTATGTATGGGTTTATTCTGGTGGCAACCGGGAACAGGGCTATGTTCCTGTTTGTCAACTGACCGCACATTTAAGGCTGAACAGTAAACATAGAACAATTACCTTGCAACATGAGATGGAGAACACAATATGGGCTTAGGCTCCCACATTCTGTTTATCAATTCCAATAGTTTTATTTGGTATATGTGCAGATCAAGGAAGCTCTTCTTATAGGTACTGTTTTATGCTGATTATTACACAAGAAATTGATTTATAGCATCAAACCACCCATTATACATCAGTGAGGTCAGAGGGCCTAACCTTGAATTCAGGGCACAGCCTGAAAGAGCACTTTACTAGGTGGAATGGTGGATCGCAGCTATTTAATAAGAAGATGCCGGTGCTAGAAAGTTCAGACAGTGGTCAGAAGTCCATAACTAGGAACCTAGTATATGGAGGGGTATGGCAAGGTCAACATCATCGTTCATATTCCACACATTTGCTGATTCCATTTTACATGCCACACACTGTATTATCTAATGGGGACAAAGATGGAAAGGTCAGAATCAAAGTATCTGAAAAAGGAAATCACTGAAGAAATGCTATTGACCATGAGGAGACACTGTTAAACATTCTCTAAGAATAAATCCTTCAAATTACTGAGAGCACAATTTGAGGATCAGATTGGGGATGCCATGTGACATTTAGCCGCTCTCTTTGAGTTTATATAAATACCTGCCATCATCATTATAACATTTTCACAGTAATAATCATCAAGCACCCATACTGGAGTCTTCTTCCCAAGACAACTGACAAAGAACTAGGTATTTCATGCCACTCTTTGTGCAATAGACATACTGTTATGGCAGCTCTCTGAGGTTTTTCTATGAGTAAGCTAATGCCAAAATATTTTTTTTTTTACTTTTCAATCTTTATTGTTGAAAGTATTACATATGTCCCCCTTTTTCCCCCATTAATCCCCTCCAACCTGCCCTCACCTCTGGCCCAAGGCCTTCACCACCCTATTGCCTGTGTTCATGGGTTATAGCAAATGCCAAAATATTGAAAAACTCAACAATTTGAACAGACAGATACTGTGGTCATCTAAAAAAAAACATGAGCTCCCCAGAGCTAAAGTTCTAGCAAACTTAGTCCTGATTATTTGGAGATTTTTGATTATTTGGAGATCTTATTTTTCAAAGGAGCTTATTCACAATAGAATGTGATCTCTGAGGCCCAGACATTTTTTAGACCTAACACAGAATCTTAGTCAAAGTGAGACCTGAGAAGGAACATTGAGGAAGGTTCAATTCAAAATTGCCTTGGGCCCTGGCCAGTGTTTCTGAAGGCTTGTGCACTGAACAGTCTCAGATTGATTCCAGGTCAGGGCTACGTACCTGTGTTGCAGGTTTGATCACTCGCCAATGCCAGGGAACCAATGCCAGGCAACCAATCAATGTGTCTCTCTCATATTGATGTCTCTCTTTTCTCTCTCACCTCCTTCCATCCCTTCTACTTTTTCTAAAGAAACTAATGGAAAAAATATCTTCAGGTGAGGATTAACAGTTAATTCAACACGATCATGTTCACAACATTATACTCTCACTAGAGGCCCGGTACACAAAAATTTGTGCACTCGGGGGGAGGGGGGTCCCTCAGCCCGGCCTGTGCCCTCTCGCAGTCTGGGACCCCTCAGGAGATAACGACCTGCTGGCTTAGGCCTGCTCCCGGGTGGCAGAGGACAAGCCCAATCCCTAGGTGCAGCCCCTGGTTGGGCTCAGAGCAGGGCCGATTGGGGAATTGGGGCACCACCCCCTGTCACACTCAAGGCAGGGTCGATGGGGAGGTTGCGGCGCAACCCCCTGTCATGCACAGAGCAGGGCCCATCAGGGAGGTTGGGGCTCTGTACCCTGTCATGCACAGAGCAGGGCCCATCAGGGGGTTGGGGAGCTCCCCCCTGTCACTCACAAAGTAGGTCCGATAGGGGAGTTGGGGCACCGTCTCCTGTCACACACAGAGCAGGGCCAATCAGGGGATTGAGGTGCCGCCACTGCCACACTCAGGGAAGGGCTGATGGGGAGGTTATGGCTCTACCCCATCACACACAGAGCAGGGCCTGTGGGGGGGCGGGAGGGTTGGGGCACCACCCTCTATCACCCACAGAGCACAGGCCGATTAGGGGGTTGGGGCACTACCACTGTCACACTCAGGGCAGGGCTGATGGAGAGGCTATGGCTCTACCCCGTCACACACAGAGCAGGGCCCGTGGCGGGGCTGGGGGGGTTGGGGCACCGCCCTCTATCACCCACAAAGCAGGGCTGATCAGGGTGTTTGGGTGCTGCCCACTGTCATGCTGATCCCGGTGCCGGGAGGCCTCTCGGCTCCGCTGATCCAGGTTCTGGGAGGCATATTACTCTTTTACTCTATAGGGTAGAGGCCTGGTGCATGGGTGGGGCGGCTCGTTTGCCCTGAAGGGTGTCCTGAATCAGGGTGGGGGTCCCCACTGGGGTGCCTGGCCAGTCTGGGTGAGGGGCTGAGGGCTGTTTTCAGGCTGGGGGTGACTGAACTCCCAAACGCTCCTTTTTTCCTTTTTTTTTTTTTTTTTTTATTCTGGGCCAGCTTTAGCTTGAGGCTTGGCTCCAGCTCTTAGGCCTCCGCCTACTTTCCGGCCTTTGCAAACAATGTTGCGAATCTGCTGGCTGAAGTCTGGCGGTATTTGTTACAATGTTTGAAACAGCAGGCTCAGAGGCTTGCAGCCACAGGCAGGGAACGTTGGTTTCCTCGGTCACTGAGGCAAGCAAGCCTCATGTTAGTTTCAAGCTGCCTGTCTGCCGGCCGCCATCTTGGCTGACAGTTAATTTGCATATCTCGCTGATTAGCCAATGAAAAGGGTAGCGGTCGTACGCCAATTACCATGTTTCTCTTTTATTAGTGTAGATTAGCTCCATCAGAAAGTGTCATAATTTTAAAAATATAAAATATTTTAAACTATGCCATTTCCTTTTGGAACTGATCAAAGTAGTTTATTTTATCTTCGCAGAATGATGCAGTCACAAATAATTAAGCTATGATATTCGAGGACATATATGTAGTATAAAATGGATAAACAGGTGAGTAAAGAAGCAGTTTAAATTGGATGGAAAGCCTGGATTGGTGAAACTTCCAGAAGGGCCAGTAAGGATATAAGTTCCAGTTCTGATTTTTGTCTCTGTTTATCCTTAGGAAATGGCTTAACTCTCAGTAGGTTATTTTCCTCTTTAAATCAAAGAAAGTTAATGATAATTATCTCTCATAGTTCATGAGGTTATTTTCATGATTAAATATTAAGAACCATCTATTCCCCCAGTGCCTGCCCCTCCCTGAGCCTCTCAGGTTATCAATGGAACCCCTCCCAGTTTGAGAGCTCCTGAATGGACCCAGCATAGATGCTGAGGATGCTGAAAGCAGGAATTAACAATGGACTTTTTTGCAGCCATGCTTCACAGAGCCCCTCACTGCTGCAGCCAGCATGCCCCTCAGGTTCCCCACACTTGGTCCCCCATTGCAGCCCACCCAACCTGGTAGCCCACCTTGGGCCTTCCTCGGCCCTTAACCGCTTGTGGCAACGAAGTGCACTGTAAAGGTGGGTCCTCTGCATGGCTAAGATAAGGAAGTGCCTTTCTTTAAACTCCTCTCCCACATTCAGAATAGAAATAAGGAAAGACTTATTTATTTACTTGGTTGGTTGGTTGTTTGGTTGGTTGATTCTTACACAACCTAAGGATGGCATCTGGTTTTCCAATGGCGTGGCCTTGAAGAACTTTCGTGGGCTGGCCCATCCCCTGTCAAACCCGATGGTACAGCCACCAGCCTCACCTCCGTGGTCTGCAGCTTCTGCCAAAGCACCAGCCACTCCCTGGCTTCTCCAAGAGCAAACAGGAGCTTTTTGTTTTATTTTGTTCTGTTTTGTTTTGTTTTGCTTTTGTAAGAGCCATAAAGCAACGCCAGGAAATGGAATGCAGGACACAAATGGAGTTGTCGGTCTGCAACCCCAGGAGAGCCCTTACCTAAACCTAACTATGCAGCAACCTGATCTTGGACCTCCAACCTGCAGACTGTGGAAGATGCATTTCTGTTGCTTATAAGCCACCTAGATGAGTGATGGCGAACCTTTTGAGCTCGGAGTGTCAGCATTTTGAAAAACCCTAACTTAACTCTGGTGCCGTGTCACATATAGAAATTTTTTTATATTTGCAAGCATAGTAAAACAAAGATTTATATTTTTGATATTTATTTTATATGTTTAAATGCCATTCAACAAAGAAAAATCAACCAAAAAAATGAGTTCGCGTGTCACCTCTGACACGTGTCATAGGTTCGCCATCACTGACTTAGACCATGCATTTCCTTTCTTTCTTTTCTTTTCAGCTTCCCTAATGGAAGAAGGGAGTTTCTAAATTTCTTTTTTAAAAAAGCTCAAAATAAAATGGTTGTTTGCTCTTTACCATGAATCCATTTTCTACTAAAAACAACCAACAATTTCTGTATTTTTCAAGAGAGGAGAGATGCATGGAGACTACTAAAAACAGTTTAGGATGTTTTGAAGTTAGACAAATTAATCTTAAAACTGTGTGCATTGCCGAAACCGGTTTGGCTCAGTGGATAGAGCATCGGCCTGTGGACTGAAAGGTCCTAGGTTCGATTCTGGTCAAGGGCATGTACCTACCTGGGTTGCGGGCACATCCCCAGTAGGAGATGTGCAGGAGGTGGCTGATCAATGTTTTTCTCTCTCATCAATGTTTCTAACTCTCTATCTCTCTCCCTTCCTCTCTGTAAAAAAATCAATAAAATATATTTAAAAAAACAAAACAAAAAACAAACTGTGTGCCTCTAGTCCAAATGGAGACTTGAAACCTTAAAAAGTGAACTTTGGGCCTTTGCAACATTGATAGGATTCAGTTTAGTGTCATTAAAACTCTGTCTGCAGCCACAGGATTCCTGTGGAAGGAAGTGTTAGTTTCCACTCAGCTCCAGGTTGCTTTCTTGCCAGGTGTAGCCCTACCCTGTGGGTCCTGGCCTGAGTCGGAGCCTGGCAAGTCACAGGCAGAACAGGACCAAGGCGCTCAGCAGCATAGTTTCCCCAGTCTGCCTGCCCACCACCATCCAAGGCAACCAGACCAGCACCCCTGGCTCCCGCTGTCCAGCTCTTGGTCCACCTAGCTCTGGGCTGCCAGGCAGTCACTCCATGGGGCAGAGGAAGGGTCAGACCTCACTAAGATCTCACATTTGAAAAGAAAAGGAAAGTAGTAGCTGGGTTGGACAAAGAGATCCCCAGATCTGGCAAAGCCTGTGCCTATGCAGTAGAGAATTCTGGGGCAAAGACTGACCCTTAGCCACGTCCTGCTTGGGCAGACACTGGGAGCTCTGCTGAGCTGGACCTGGGGAGGGCATGGCTTTTGCTCTGGCAGCAGGAAGCTGTCAGCTAACTGCTTACAAAATTTTCTTTTCTTCTTTTGCATTTTTATGCTGTACATTAGATTCCTAGAAGGATAATAACTGCTGAAAGTGACTCAAGCCAAAATAAAATCTAAAGAGGTTAAATTAAAATAAAAACCTACAACCAAAGAAAAACCCAGTACCAGATGGCTTCACTGGTGAATTCATTAAACATTTAAGGAATTAACATCAATACATTGCAGATACTTTCAAACACCAGGAGAAGAGGAAGTACTTATCCATTCATTCCATGAGGTCAGTGTCTTTTAAAGATACTGTAAGAAAAAACAAACTATGGACCAATAACCTTTATGAATCCTATATAATAAAAGGGCTATATGCAAATAGACTGAATGGCATAACAACCAAACAACCAATCAAAGCGTAATATGCTAATGATATGCTAAGGATGCTCAACTGCTCACTATGACATGCACTGACTACCAGGGGGCGGTCAACTGGTCGACCAGTCACTATGATGTGCACTGACCACCAGGGGGTAGATGCTCTGACCAGTAGGTTAGCTTGCTGCTGAGGTTCGGCCAATCAGGACTGAGCAAGATGGGCCAAACACACCCTGGAGCCCTCCCACGGTCCCTCCCCAGCCCGATTGTGCACCAGGGGGGTCCCTCGGGCTGGCCTGCACCCTCTCGCAATCTGTGACCCCTCAGATGATGTCAGAGAGCAGGTTTCAGCCCAATCCCACAGGTCACTCCCTTTGGGAGGTTGCCAGACATAGGGCTCATGGCTAGCGAGAGCTGCTGCTCCAGCAGGAGCCTCTCCTGATCAGAACTGATTGGGTGCAAGCCCATGGCAGGCACAGTGGGGCTGGGATGACTGGGAGCGGCATAGAGGAGTTGCAGGTAGTGTGGGACTGCAGGTTTCAGCCCAATCCCTGCAGGCAACCCAGAGGGACCCCACCTGTACACAAATTCGTGCACCAGGCCTCTAGTATAGACATAAAAATCCTCACCAAAATACTAGCAAATTAAATGCTGCAACTTATGCCCTAACCAGTTTGGCTCAGTGGATAGAGTGTCGGCCTGCAGACTCAAGGGTCCCAGGTTTGATTCCGGTCAAGGGCATGTACCTTGGTTACTGGCACATCCCCAGTAGGGGTTGTGCAGGAGGCAGCTGATTGATGTTTCTAACTCTCTATCCCTCTCCCTTCCTCTCTGTAAAAAATCAATAAAATATATTTTTTAAAAAATAAATGCTGCAACTTATAAATTCAAGTACATATGTGAGAAGTATGTACCATATATAAATATAGATATCTGGGATTTATACTATACTTTACTTATTGAATTACATCCCAATATCTGATATGTCCAAGGCCCTCAATGTATAATTTGTCAGTCGTATGTCAGATGAATGTCCCCTACTCCTTGGTGACTTGGTGAAATTGGTCCAAACTATCATTACACAGCATGGAAGACTTCACAGTCCTTCCCTCTGTTTCTAAGAGTCCCCCTTCCTTTTCCTCAGCTTTTTCTGTGACAGTGTGCACTGTTTCTACTTCAGTCTGTGACTCTGAAAGCCCCAAATACACCATTTATAATGTTTCTTAAAAACAAGACAAAAACCCACTGGTATTTATGCAGAACTATTCATTCTTACCCATTTCTTTCTTTTTTAGTTTTAGAAAACTTACTGGAGATACTGCAAAGAACAAGAATCAGCACACAGCCTTCCTCTCTCACTTTGATGACTCTCGCCTCTTTGCTCAAAATGTCCTTCCAATATGGGTTCCTCGCTGGGCTCTTCACCAACAACTGTTTTCCCCTCTAATTTTTAAGATGCTTTTATTTGTGTATATGAAATTCTGTTCCTTAGTGGATAAAAATCACATGTCTCTTTTAGACCGTCCAGCTTTGGTTTAAAAAACAACAAAACAAAACACCTTACTCTCCTTCCTCCCCACTTTGTATTGAAAGGCAGGAAAAGTCAATTTAATGAACATTTTTAAATTTCCCAGATATTCGGAATATTGGATAAATGATAGACAAACAGAAAGTGTGGACCAAAAAACATTCAGGTTACTCTCGTCAGGTTTAAAAGAAGACATATGTGTGGTTATTTCTGGTATCCATTTGTTTTCTTTGACTTTTAAAAGACTCCATTCAAATCAGGAAAAGGGCTGCCTCCTTGGAATTTTCTCCAACTGGTTTTCCTATCTGTTTGCTGGTTTCTGCCTGTTATTTCAGTTGTCTGATTGCTTTCTGTTTCTTTTTCATTCTTGATTTTATTTCTCTATCTCACAATCTCATGATGTTGGCTGAGATAAGCGGTTTTGTGCTGTGCTTCCTGTTTTTCAGCTTTCGGCCTCATCATCCTTTGTTTTCTAAGTGACAATGTTTGAGACTGGCTTATACTTTGCTCTTGTGTTTTCACACTCCAGGTGGCTTCTGGTGCAGCTTGAGACCAAGCACTTGTTTGTTGCTCAGAGCTGGACACTAAAGGTCATTCCAATATGGGTTCCTCGCTGGGCACTTCACTAACAACTGCTGGATAAGTGACCAAGTCCATTTGGAAATACTTTGTCTGAAAATTTCTGCAGGGAAAAGCCACTATAATGCAGAACCTTGTGCCCATTATTCACACATATTCTGGAGGCACCTGTAACAGTTACATTGAGCTTCTCCCATCTGAGAATCAAGAAAAGTACGCAAAACTAGAGGCCTGGTGCACAAAATTCATGCATGGGGGCTAGAGGTCTCTCAGCCCAGCCTGCACCCTCTCACAATCCGGGACCCCTCAGGAAGTTTCTAACTGCCGTTTTAGGCTCAATCCTACATCTGCCTGCCTGCCTGATTGCCCCTAACCACTCTGCCTGCCTGCCTAATCTCCCCTAACCACTCTGCCTGCCTTTCTCATAGCCCCTACCCAATCTGCCTGCCTGCCTGATCGCCCCTCACAACTGCCTGCCTACCTGATTGCCCCTAACCACCTCTGCCTCGGCCCCCACCACTGTGGCTTCATCCAAAAGGAGGTCTGGATTGATGTCCAGAAGGTTATTCGGCTGTCCAGTCTCATTAGCCTATTATGCTTTTATTATTATAGATTAGAGGCCATTGTTTGGGAAATAAGTTTGTATTTTTTAACACTTCACACCAACCTTTGTCTTAAATTTAGGAACACATAGTAAGAAGCAACAAGCAAATTGTTACCTTGAAAAGAGTTTGGCTATGAGGACAAACTCATCATAAATGTGATCATTTTAGTCATTGCACCATAGCATTTTCTTCATTTGTTGCAAGTAGAGGAGTGTTTGTTATCCACAGCAGGAAACCATTGTTTGGTCGACATCTGTACTAGCTATTGTTCACTCACCAGCAACTCTTAAATCCTATATCTCCGAATCTATCTTGGCCTTAGACATTTTTGTCTCTAAAGTTTCATGATAATACTCAAGGCTTTCACACTTTGGATGCTCGATTTAAGCACAAGACATGGTTGTCGCAAGGTAGTTTTATTTCCTTCAGCAAGTAAAGGAGATGGAGGATTCACAGACAAAGCTCTTCTCCCCAAAGGGAGTGCTTTTATAGACTATCTGGTTAATTAAACGTTGATTTCTTCTTTGCAGTTGGCTATAATTTTGTGGTTGGGCTGGGTTCCTGTCAAGCTCATCTTGCTTACCGCTATGCCTACAAAATGCTGTGCTACATTTAAACACTTAACAAAATTCATTTAGTAAGAGCTGCCCAAACCTTAAGATTCTTGTCCTAACAATGACTTCCACCATAACACGGTACAGGTTTACCCTAATAAGAGGAATTTCACCCTTATCAAAATCTCACTTGATGGCAGCCTATGAGCCTTTTAATGTGCCATTGAGTTCAGTTTGCTAATTTTTTGTGGAGGATTTTTGCATTTATATTTATCAGAGAGATTGGCCTTTAGTTTTATTTCTCTTATAGTGCCCTTGTCTGATTTTGATATCAGAGTTATTCTGGCCTCATGAAATGAGTTTGGAAGTTTTCCTTCCTCAGCCCTTTTTGGGAGAGTTTGCGAAGGATGGGTAATAATTGTTCTTCAAATGTTTGCTATAATTCACTTGTGAAACTATTTGGTGAGGGCTTTTCTTTGTTGGTAGATTTTTTATTTCTGCTTCAATCTCCTTACTCATTATTTGCCTATTCATATTTTTTTGTTTCTTTATGACTCAGTCTTGGTAAGTTTTATGTTTCTAGGAATTTTATCCATTTATTGGCACATGACTATTCATAGTAGTCTCTTATGATCCTTTGTATATTTGTGACATCAGTAGTAATGTCTCCTTTTGCATTTATGATTTTATTTATTTGAGCCTTCTTTAGTTGAAAAAATTAGTCTAGTTAAATGTTTGTACATTTTGTTTATCTTTTCAAAATACAGCTCCTAGCATTGTTGTTTTCTTTATATTTTCTATTATTTTTCTGATCTCTGTTTCCTTCCTCTGCTGACTTTTGGTTAGTTTGTCTCACTTTTTCTGGTTCCTTGATGTAAAGTTAAGTTATTTATTTGAGATCTTTCTTCTTTCTTAATGTTGTATCTATCATTATACCCTTCCTTTATACTATTGTAGTCATAAAAGATACTTAGTGTTTTTTTAATATTTTAAAATTTGCTTAGATGTGTTTATATGTATACCATTTCTGGTCACTGAACAACAGGCTGCGCAGGACTGATCCACACATGGGTCAGTTGTGCAGAAAATGAAAATGGGTGACAACTGGCACCTCCACAAAGGACTGAGCCACCAAAAATCATGAATAGGCAGATGAACAGAGAATATTCTTTTTGTCAGTTAAAAATTTCTGCAAAAACCAATTGACTTTTGAAAGCAAAATAATATGTGGTTGAGTTTATGTTTTCTGTAAATGTACAATATATAGCAATAATGCAGAAGGTGGAAAGAGACCTTACAGCATATGTGATGTGATATAATATTCACTGAAAGTAGAATATGATAAGTTAAAGGTGCACATTGTAAACTATGGAGCAACCACTAAGAAAATCAAATGAGATATAACTAATAAAGCAACAGTTGAGATAAAAGAGAATTTTCAAAATTCACAATAAAAGCAGAAAAGGCAAAAAAAGATAGATGGGAAAAACAGAAACAAATAGAAAGAGGATAAATTTAAACACAATCTTATCAATAATCATATTAGATGTAAATTATCTTCATGCTCTAAACAGGCAGTCATAATGAGTTTTTCAAAAAACAAGACCCAACTGAATGCTGTCTAAAAGAAATCCCACTTTAAATATAGGGACACAGACAGGTTAAAGGAAAAGAATTAAAAAGATATGCCATGAAAGGGATACAGTGTATCTGATACACCATGCCCAGATTAGGCACATGAAACCTGCAGGGCTCTCTTAATATCAGACAAAGCAGGTTTCAGAATGATACCATCTTTACACCCTGGATAAGGAAAGACATTTCATAATGACATATAGGTTAATTCATCAATAAGACAATAATACCTAATTTTCATGTACCTTATAAGTAACTGAGTTTCAAAAAGACAAGAGGGCTTCAAAATTAAAGAAGTAAATCCTGACAAAAATAAATGGAGAAATAGTCAAATGCACATTTACAGTTGGAGATTTCAACACTCCTCTCTCAATACTAGGCTTATTTTCTTTTCTTTTTTTTCCTAAATTGAGCACAGACAAGGGAAGAGAAACTGGGTTTTCTAGTTCAGATATCTCCCCAGGCAATTCTGACTTGTGGTTTCATTTCCACATTTCCCACAGTCTTATCTGAAGAGGTTCCTGAGGGACAGAGGAGCTCTAAGACTTAGATTTGGTTCCTGATCCTGGGCAGTGTGAGGCTTCGTGTGTGCCATCTACTCTTTCTAGGCCCCCGTTTCCTCCTTTGTCAGAAATAGACAGCAGTCTCCCTCCTGTTTAAAGATCTCCTGAAGCCACTGTGAGTGGACCGAGGAGGAGGCTGCTCACAGCCTTGCAGAGGTATGACCGGTGGTGTTGTCAGTGTTCTGTGAGGCTGATTCTGAGCTCATCTGGGATGATGTCTGCCCCGACCAGGCTGCTGCTCTCAGAATTTGTATGAAGAGGCTAAATTACACCAGGCTGATCATGCTCACAAAGTTAGCATGTCATCACTTATGGGCGAGTGCTGGCCAAGGGTGAGCAACTACTGAAGCTGTCCCTTCTTCAGCAAGGTCATCTGTCCTCTTAGTGGAAAAGGGACCAGGGGATGAATGTGGGGTGGGGAATATTATCTGCTCTTTTCAACAAAGGAGATTTGCTTCAGGAACGGGTAGCAAAAACAGGGGGAAATGGCCATTTACCCCTTACATTCCATCCTTCAGTGATAGTGTGGTGTGTGTCTTCCAAGCCCTGAAAAGTCCATATTTAGAGGTAGAATTTGACCTTGGAGGACAATCAACAAGACATTATTCCAGATTCTGATGACCATTTAGGGAGCTGTGATGCTGCTGATAGGGCAGTGCAAAGATATTTCTGCTACCTTTCCATTATGGAGTTCCAGCTCAATTCCATTGTGGTCTGAGAACATAGTCCATGTGATTTTAATTCTCTTAAATGTTGTGAGATTTTTTTTTTTATAGCTCAGTATATGGCCTATCTTGGTATATGTTCCACATGCACCAGAAAATAATGTTTTTTGCAAATAACAACTTCTGCAAATATCAGTAGACTCACTATTTGAGGGTGTTATGGTATTATTCTAAATCCTGCCTGTTTCTGTCAATTGTTGAGGGGATGGTGGAGTTTCTAACTATAATTGTGGATTTGTCTGTTTCTCCTTTCAGTTTTCAGTTTCTACTTCACATATTTCACATCTCCGTTGTTTGGGAAGACACATTTAGGATTTTTCTGTCTTCTTGGTGGAGTGACCTATTTATCCTATATAATAAACACTTAATATGCAAATCGGCAAAACAGTGGATATACTGGCACTAGTTCCAGAGAGGGAGGCTACAGGAGAGGGAGGTGACCAGCATTGGTGTCAGAGGGTGAGGCCGGTGAGCAGACAGTACCAGGCCAGCCAAGGCCAGTGCCAGTGGGGGCCCCCTGTTCACCCCACCAGTCACCCCACAGATAGGCCCTGATCATCAGCCAGGCCTAGGGATCCTACCCGTGCATGAATTTTGTGCACCAGGCCTCTAGTTACTATATAATGTTAATCTTTGTGTCTGGTAAATTTCTTTGTTCTGAAGTCTAATTTATTTGCTATTAGTACAGCATTCCTTCTTCCTTTTGCATGAGTAACATTTGCACCATTTATCTTTTCCATCCTTTAATTTTCAGCCTGTTTTTACCATAATATTTGAAAGGACTTTTCTGTAAGCAGCATACAGTTGGGTCATGTGTTATAATTTACTCTGACAATCTCTGTCTTTTAATTGATGTGTAGCCAGCAAACACAATCTCTTACCTGTGGCCTGGATTGCAGCCATAGTGGGGTGTACATGTCCCCTAGAATCCCTGAGTGCTCCTTCCTACATTCTCAACCAGCTCAATCACTATTCCTTGGGGATTCTCTGGGCCCCATTCTTCCCCAAACAAAGACCAATAATCAAGTTTTTCATTGCTCACACTAGACAATTTATTATTCTTTTTTCTCATTTATTTTCATCAGTGACCATCTCCTTCCTCAGCAAAGTGACAATGGTAACGTTTTCCTGTTTGTTCCTTGCAAAAGGATATTGACCAGTAGACAAAACCAAACTCAAGATTCCCTGTAAGTGCTTCTGCTGGGATCTGTGCACAACCCTTGAACCACAATGCCCTTGGCAGTAGAGGAAACATCAAGTCTCAGCATTTGGCACTTGTTCTCATTCTTAGTCCCATGGTTTCCAGGTTGTGAGCCTCTCGCTCCAATATGCACTCAACTGCTACAGATTATTTTCCAGTTTTTACATGGCTCTTTAGTGACATAAGGGCATCAGGAACCTGGGAATCTCTGTCTGTGACGGCAGCCGGTGGAGGATACTGTGGGGAAGTGATCTGAAATTACCCAGCAGTATTGGAGGTGGGCTTGAGTTTGTGTGTGAAGGTAGAGATGGTGGGGACAGAGGCTGGGGACAGAGCAAGTGTGTGTGTCCAGATGAGCCAAGGTCTCAGTGGCTCCTAGAGACTTAGGTCTCCGGTTAAAGTTTTCTTGGACTTGTAGAAGCCTCTACATTCAAGCTGCTAAAAGAGCTGAATGGGGACACAGGGGAAGACGTCCCTTCCTGGGACAGATGGACAGTTCAGTGTCTTGTCTTCTTATGGACATTCACCCCAATGTGTATGTGTGGAGGGGAAGGGCGTATGTGTGTGTATGTGTGTGTATGTGTGTGCATGCACACACGCGCACTTGGGTGTGTCATTTTTGCAGGAGGATTTAGGAATGACAGAGCAGTGAGTTCGTTCAATGGGTATATAAGGCACTTGGTCCCCTGGTGCCACCAGGGATCATCCCAGGATCTGGGGCCACAGCCTGAGGTCAGTGGAAAACAGGCAAGAGCAACACTTGTTGGGCTCCAGTAAGAAGAGCTCAGGGAGGGTCAGGTTCCATGGGCAGGTTTGGGGAGAGATGGGAGTGGGCAGGATTTTTGTCTTTGGGCTTGTAGGTTACTGCCACTGAGGGACACAAGGAAAGTCTGCCTGCCTCAGAGGCACAGACACCAGGGAAGAATGCGATTGTCAGGTGATGGTTCCAAGCCCTACTTATATACATTCCGTCACTCAGGACAGACCTCAGCTATGGCCTCTGGACTCCAGCTGGCAACACAGGACCAGGAAGCCCAGCAGCTCAGCTGTGCGTACTTTCCCTGCTGCCATCCACATGTGCAGCCACAACAAAAGCCCATGCCCTCATAGCCCGCACAGGCAGCCCACCAGCTTTGCTGCCACCTGTGGCGGATGCTCCTCAGGACTCTAGAAAGCCAGCGCCTATGCCAGGTGGTACACGACATTGGAGTAGGGGGCACCCAAGTGGTGCAGAACTAGTCGCTCCACAGCACCTGGGCCTCTAGGTCACTGCCCACTGCCCAGTTGTGCAAGGTGCCCCCCGCACTCGGCCACCAGAGCCCACAGTGGAAGGCTGTCAGTGTGGTGCAGGAAATCCTGCGGAGAGTCCCCACCAGGCCCTCCTTGCATGTGAACAGCACGATGGTGTACGCCACCACTTGTCCCCGAACAGGACCTTGAGCTCACTCATGGCCGGCTGATCCTGTTCAGTGAAGCAACCCAGCTGACTCATGAGGATCAGCACGTGGGGCCCAGGCATGGACAGCAAGTAGCATATTCTCACACCTCATGGTCTGTCCTGGGGACTAGGGAGCTAAAAAAGGTCTGGGATGTCCATGACTTCCACGTGCCACCTCTCCCACCTGCAACTCCCCACCTCGCAGGCTCTGGTCACTGAGTGGCTGTGAGTCTGGAGAGGAACCGCCTGTGGCCCAGGATGCTGTTCCCAGGGGCGCTCTTCCCAGCCCCTGTCTTCCCCACCAGGATGAGCCTCAGCATGGCCTGCGGGGTGTCTTTGGAACCTGGAGATCAAGTCATCTGTGAGCTTCCAAAGCTTAAAGCAACATAACCCGTTACCTGGAACCCCGGAAGCCCTTGGAACAAGAACAACAGTGTCTCAACTCTACTTTTCCAACCAAAGCCTTATGAACCCAGGAGGATCTTCACCGTCTATCCCTGTAACCCTGGCTACACCATCTGGAGGACATTTCTCTAGGGGATCCCCTTCATCATTCCAGACATGACCTCCCCTCCATTTTCCCTGGTGGTCCACACCCTGCAGAGCTGTCCCTATTTGAGGCTTCAGTGGCCTCAGCCATGCTTCTCCCAGATTCCAGCCCAGGGAAAACAGTCAGGAGTGGTTGGTAGCCTGGGGATAGAGAGTTGGCTGGAGTCTCAGACACTCTGGGTTTGACACACAGCCCTCCCTTCGGCCAGCTGTGCCACCTTGGAAGTTGCTTAATGTGAAAGTTAAAAATTTGTACAAAAATGGGACTAAGAGTATTGAGTTGTTTCTTCTGGGGTCTTGAGAGGATTAGATCAGGTCACCTCCTTCCTTCTTCCTTCTCTCCACTCTCTCTTTTCTCCACACTCCCCTTCCACTTAAACCTACTTCCTGCTAATAAGACATCCATTTAAACCTCCATCCTGGTTCTCTAACATTCTACCTGGTGAGTCACACTTCATCCAGTGCATGATCTGATACCCTCTTCATCCTCTTCCATGGAGACCACAGTAGGTTTATTATCCTCACTTTATACCTCGGGAATGGAAGTATAAGCTAGTCAAGTTCATATCTCCCAGCTGGGCAGGGGCACAGATTCAGCTAAAATGCACATTCAGGGCTCTTACTGTTTCACCTTAAACATGTTTGGGGTCATCTGTTTAGTCCTGACGTGAGTTTGCCCATTTCCCTCACAGAGCTCACACCAGGGGGCAAGTATGCAGTGCCCATATTCTTATCATAGGCATTTTCTTCATCTCTTCTGTCCTCCCATGCTTACCCAAAAGAGTCCCAAACACAGTTTCATTCATTCATTCATTAAATAGGTTTAACTGCCTATAATGTACCGGGCCAAATCCAAAGAACTAGTGACACCACACAGACACAGTTCGTGCTTCCCACTTCCCCAGAATGTCAGAATAGAAGGAAGAACATTGGAAGGACCTGGGCTGGATTTAGAATGATACTCTGAGAGGGTTTGGAGACTTTGGGTTTGTCTTTTCAGGGACATCAAATTCAAAGGGCAGACAGGAGATTGTAACACTTACGATAGTGAGAAAGCTTTAGATATTAGATTTTCCCAAGTAATTCTATGTTAGTGACCAAAGCTGTAGATACTAAGTTTTCCCAAGAGATTCAGAAGCCAGGGGAGACTTTGGAAAACCATGAGAACTAGAAAACTTGCTCACTGATAGGGAAACACTTAGAGTTGTTGGCCTGGGAGATAAACAAGAAGAGAACTGGAGTTTTGGTTTTGGAAAGTGAAGAAGGAACCTATGTCCCAGGTGAGCTGCAGGCTCTGACTCTGCTCTTGGGAAGTCAACTTACTGTCCTGTATCAATGCATCTAAATAAGTCCAGTTTCCTGGAGAGACTGGGACACTCCCCTCCAACTCCTGACATCCTGCCCCGAAGCTGAGGCTTCTCCAAGTAAAATGACTCCAGCCTGTCAGTCATCGTTTAATACAATCAAACATTCTATGCTCACCGAGTCCCTGTGCACAGTGCAATCTGTCCTCAGTCTACCTCTTTAGCCTCAGCCCAGTGAAGCCCCTCACTCACATGCTCTCCAGAGAACAGATGTAAGGCCTTTCCCAGCTGCCTTGTGCCCTCAGGCCTGTAACTGTTCCACCCTCACCCACATGCTGTCTGAGTCCTGTCTGTGCTTCACCTTCCATTTCTATTTCCACCTCTTCACATTGTCCATCTGGTCACCACAGGTGACTGTTCTCTCCAGTCGGCACTGCACAAGGAGAAGCCAAGACAGAGCTGAGCTGAACACCTTGTCCTTGGCCAAATGAGTTAGATGATGGGCTGGCCTGGTCCTCAATCTAAAGGCGTTCATATTTCTGCAGGAACCCCCCACCCCAAAGCCTTCATAATGTTCATCCCCATGGAAATCCATACACTCCCATGACTGACACCAGAGCAGAAATGGAGAAAGTGCCACAGATGCAAAGGCCAGAAATTTTGCTAATGCAAGGAGTCCTGGCCAAAGTGGAGATGAGAAGGTTCCAGGAACTGACAGTACGTTGGTAAGCTGGGATTTAGAAAGTTCCTGGAGAGGTCCAGGGAGTGGAAATCTGGAGTTACAAACACATACTGTCATAGAGGAATGGGAAACGTGTGTGATCTTATATGTTAAACCTCGAAGGGACTGATTTTATTCACCTAGTCCAGGACTTCCTACACCTCCAGTTTCTGGGAATTATCTAGGGGATTCTGTCAATTGTGTATTTCTCAGAGATTTTGGTTCACATACCTGTACTTTCAGAATATAAGCACCCCCACACCCCAGCCAATGATTGTGATCCACTCAGTTCCTTATCTCAGTGTCTGGATCAGATTTCCTAGTCCAACCCCTTTGTCATGCAAAGGAAGGGAGGGAGTTCAGAGAGCACAGCCACACACACAGTCCTGGGCAGCTTGTATTGGGGAGCATGTGTTTAAGGGCAAGTATTGGAAGACCGTGGTAATGACCTTTGCCATCTCCTGCAAGTTGCTTTCTGGATACTTGGAGGAGACTGGAGTGTTTTAGGCAGTTCAGCCCAGATACAAACAGATTTTCACTTTAATGTGTTCTGAGTTTAGACTCACTTATATGTCCTCAGAAATCTCTTTGCCTTGCTGGATATGTACATGGGGAGGCTTTGCTGTCTTCTAAAGTGTGTTTTGGTCCCTGCAGGAGAGTGAGAAGACCCCTTCCTTCCTTCCTTGTTTGGGGAGTAGATTAGGAGGGAGCTTAGCACAAGCAAGAGCCTGGGCATCTAGGCTGGAGGAGATGCTTGCCACTGCTCCTGAAGCTGCTGTGTGTGAAACTCAGGCATCCTGACGTATGTGGGAGTGTGGAGTTACTCTTTCTTGATCCTACTCCCCTTCCTGGTACTTATTAGAATGGAAGTGCTCACTCAGTGAGCTTCTTGCAGGCACTGAATTCTTCCTGGCCCTCAAAGGTCCTACTCCTTGGCCTGCTCCCTTCCCCTGCTGGCCCTCACGTTTCCTGCAGAATCAGTGACAGGCTGAGTCTGGCCCCAGAAGGCCCTGACCTACTGCTGTCCTCCAGTTGTAAGTGCAGCAGGCACTTCCTCCCAGCACATGGGGAAATGTCCTGCCTCTCAGACCACAGAGGCAGGGAGTCCAGGGCGGGGTGCCTAGGGGTGACAATTTAAAGAGATAGGAATGTTCACCACTGAGGCAGGGGATGGGAAATTTCCCCTGATGGCCTGATCACCCCAAACTGCTTCTGCCTCAGACCCTGCACCCAGGACCCAGACTTCTCTTCCTCTGGCTGGCTGCAGGCTTTGCCCATGCCCTGGATTTGTCAGGAAGGATGCCTGGAATGACACCTGGAAGATGTCTGGTCTATCCAGTCTAATTAGCATATTACCCTTTTATCCTATGTAATAAAGAGAATATGCTAATTGACTGTCATACCCTCATAAGATGGAGGCACCTATAGTCACAAGATGGCAGCACCCAGTCCCCTCAGACTCGTGGTGTAGGGCCTCAGGCGTGCAGGCAGGTCTGGCCGCTCTGCGCACCTGCCACTGGAGTCCCCCAGTCCCTTCAGCCCACCAGCAGTGAATTTTCATGTGACCATTACCTTTTTTAAAAATCCTTACCCATGCCCTAGCCCAGTGGTCGGCAAACTGCGGCTCGGCAAACTGCGGCTCGCGAGCCACATGCGGCTCTTTGGCCCCTTGAGTGTGGCTCTTCCACAAAATAACAACTTCTGCACATGGGCCACAAAGGGCCACAAAGTTTCAATCGCACTATATGTGCGAGCCCACACAGTATTTTTTGAAGAGCCACACTCAAGGGGCCAAAGAACTGCATGTGGCTCGCAAGCCATGGTTTGCCAACACTGCCTTAGCCGGTTTGGCTCGGTGGATAGAACATTGGCCTGCAGACTGAAGTGTCTAGTTTTGATTCTGGTCAAGGGCACATGCCTGGGTTGCAGGCTCATTCCCCAATGGGGGGCATGTAGGAGGCAGCAGATCAATGATTCTCTGTCATCATTGATATTTCTTTCTCTCTCTCCCCCTTCCTTCCTCTCTGAAATCAATAAAAATATATTTTAAAAAAATCCTTACCCAAGGATATTATTTCTTTTAGATCATCTGTTCTCAGGGAGCAGGCCTAAGCCAGCAGGTGGGCATCCCCCAAGGGTCCCAGACTATGAGAAGGCACAAGCTGGCTGAGGGACCCCCTGTGTGCATGAGTTTTCATGCAAGGGCCTCTAGTTAGTATAGATAATCACTATGCTGTGTATTTGATCTCCAGAACCTATGCATCTCTAACTTGAATTTTGTACTGTTTAACTAACATCTCCCTATTTCCCCCATCCACTAGCCCCTGGTAATCAGGGTGTGATTCCCAATCAGGGCACATGCCTGGATTGTGGGCTCGATCCCCAGTAGGGGGTGTGCAGGAGGCAGCCAATTGATGATTCTCTCTCATCATTGATGTTTCTCCCTATCTCTTTCTTTCTCTCCCTTTCTCTCTGAAATCAATAAAAGATATACTTTAAAAAAGTGATATCATATAGTATTTATTATCCTCTGTATAACTAGTTTCACTTAGCAAATGCTCATAAGTCCATGCAAATGGAAACATGTTCTTCTAATCCTCATGGAAGAATACACACACACACACACACACACACACACACACACACACCCCAAAAGTAGCTTTACAGTTGTGAGTATTCAAAATACAGTTTATTCCTGTATGATTATTTATTGTTCATTGCATTATTTGTTTCTTGTCTCAAAACTGTAAACCTTTTTCCCACCCCTGTAGATATATATATCTCACATAATCTTCATCTCTTCATCTGTAGACAGGGTGTTTCCATATCTGGCTAATGCTGCAATGAACATGTCTTTTCCAAATCCTGCTTCCATTGCCTTTCAATAGATTTCCATATGGATCATATGACAGTGCTATTTTTATTTTTTGATAACTCTCCATACTGTCTTCAATAGTGACTGCACCAATTACATTCCCACCAATAGTGTACAAGGTTTCCCTTTACTCCATATCCTCACCAACACTTATTATATCTTGTCTTTTTTATAATAGCCATTGTAACAGGTGTGAGGTGATATCTCATTGAGGTTTTGATTTGCATTTCCCTGATAATTTGTGATTTTGGGCACATTTTCTTGTTGGCCATTAATATGTCTTCTTAGTAAAAATGTCTATTCAGTTCCTCTGCCCATTTTTTAAAATTGGATTGATTGGGGTTGTTACAGATTTATATGTTTTTCCTACATATTTTGGATATGAACCTCTTATCAGATACTAGTGGCCCAGTGCACAAAATTTGTGCACAGGGCAGGAGGTGTCCCTCAGCCTGGTCTGCACCCTCTCCAATCTGGAACCCCTCAGTAGATGTCCAACTGTCGGACATCTCTCTCACAATCCAGGACCACTGGGTCCTAACCATTGGCCTGTCTCCCTGCCTGACTGCCCCTAACCGCTTCTGCCTGACAGCCTGATTGTCCATTAACTGCTCCCCTGCCAGCCTGATTGATGCCTATCTGTTCCCCTGCTGGCCTGATTTCCCTCAATTGCCCTCCCCTCCTGGCCTGATCACCCCCAAGGCTTTTATTAGTATAGATATAACCCTTCACAGAAAATTTCACTAACCCTGCTTTATAAGAAGGGCTTGACAATTGAATCATTGGGGCCAGACACCAAGATTTCCTTTCTTTGAATAGTGGAGGGAATAATTATCTTGTCTTTAAGTTGCCCTGAACATCAAATGAGATAATGACTTAGGAAAATATAAAAGCACCATATAAAGACAACTGTCTTTTTCATGTACTGAAAAGACAAAGTGGTAAAATGAAAAACACTATTTTTATTCTCCCCCTTCCTTCCTTTACAGCCTTTATTTAAACTGTGAAATTTATAAAAATTTCAGTCCTATTTTCATTTCTTTACATTCAATATTATTTTGTATTAGTTTCAGGCTTTATATTAGTTACGGAATAGTGGTTAGACAATCATATACTTTACAAAGTATTCCCCGATATTTCCAGTACCCACCTGGCACATAGCGTCATTATAACACTGTTGACTCTATTCCCTATTTAAGTGACAGTAGGTTTACAGGTTTCTTCCAATCTTTTGTGTTGCTTGTCCTTCCTTTTCTTTCTCACTTCTTCCTTCATTTTCCTTATATAGTACATTGGGGCCTTGACTTACGACTTTAATTCATTCCGTGATGGAGCTCGTAACTCAAATTACTCGTATGTCAAATCAAAAAGTGAATGAGTGAGACACATGATGCTGGGCTGATGTTGCGGCGTTCACCGTGACTTTCGCTGTGCCAACTAGCGGTGGGGTATCTGAAACTGGCTCGTAACCCGAATTTTAGCTTGCAACTCAAAGCAAAAAATCGGCCAAGAGACGGCTCATATCTCGAAAAACTCGTTAGTCAGGACACTCGTAAATCAAGGCCCCACTGTATCTCAATTGGCCCTCAAAGCTCAGGGAAGGCACTGGGACACGCTTAATCTATTTTACAGACCAGGAAACTGAGGGAAATTCCAGTTGGCTGCAGAACTGGACTCCGCTCATGGAGCCCTCACAGCTGTGCTAGCTCTGCCCTTCCTAAGGGGCAGCCGTGGGGCAAACAGAACAAACCACCCCATCAGGCTTCTGAGCCTAGTTTTCAAGCACCTCTTCATCACAGATGCTCCACATTCTTTCCTCTCCCCCACCCCCAACCCCCCCTTCTCCTTCTCCAGGGCAGGTAGTAGGCTTCCCCCTCACCACACAGGCTTTTGCCTCCCTGATGTTGGGGGCCAGATGTAAGCTGGCAAGGTCCTTGCACCTGTAGGGGCTAGCAAGGCTGGGACCCTTACCCACACAGTTTTCCCAGACTTGTTTGGATGGCGATTATCAGTAGAATGAGAGAAACATTTGTAGAATGAGAACAGCCTTTCATAGCTTACCAAGAAGTCTGTAACTATTTACTGAGATATGCTGTACTGAGAACTTGTCCTTCTGCTGTGTCTCTCCCTTAGAGATTAAGAGGAACAAAGAATACATTCCTCTTGACAGACCTCCTATTCAGTGTGTTGTGTATAAATAAGATTGTGTGGCTAATAAACTCGCTTCAGTTCATCGAGAGAACTGGGGTCCTCCCGACCCCGCTTTCCTGTCTTTCTTTCTTTTCTCAATTCCCACCTCCCTGCCTCAGCCCAGCTCAACCCTATCAGGTTGGCCCTGACAGATCTGGCGCCCGAGCTAAGGGACTGAGGAACTGGGAAAAAGAAGGTGAGGAACTCCGTCGGGCTTGGAGAGACTATGTGAGGACCTCCTCTGGATAAAGAGTGCACTCGTTCAGGTAAGGGAGGAGCAATTTTTTGGTAATCGGGAGTAAAGCATGGGGCAATTAGAATCTAGAGAAAATGCCCTTTATGGGCAAATATTAAAGTCTATGCTCAATAGTAGAGGAACTAAGGTTAATGACAAGCAAGTAGAAATTTTTTAAAAATTCATTCAGGAGGTCTGCATTTTCTTATGGAATTTAATAAGGGATTATTTAGATCCCAGGCATGACCATAATCAGCCATCTCTTAAGCCAGAAAAAAAAGGAGAAGCAGTTTGATAGCACAAAACAGGAGTCTAAAAAAGACAGTATATTAAAAAGAAATAATGTAACTTTTAAAGACAATTTAACTCCTCAAGATGAGGAGGATTTTGAGGAAGCTGCTGCTCTTTGTCATGATGATAATACAGGTATTGTTCAGGCAAAAGAGGAGGAAGGATATTTTTCTGCTGGAACTGAAGAGGGTAGTGATATAGAGGATGTGTTAGAACACTTTTTAGAATTATTAAAGCTTCTTGGCAAGAAAAAGAGAAGCTGTGGGGGCTGTTCCCACCGCTCTCCGCTGCCTTGTGCTGCACCAGTTCCAAGGAAAAGTCAAACACGCAAGTGTTTTACTTGTGGAGGAACAGGACACATAGCAAAACAGTGTCCTAATAAAGGGGTTAATAAAGGAAATGGCAGAGGTCCCAAACAACCTGGACTATGCCCTAAATGTAAAAAAGGAAAACATTGGGCAAATGAGTGTAAATCTAAGACAGATATCCAGGGAAATTCTTTGCCTCAACACCAGTTGGGAAACTACCAAAAGGGGCCATCCCAGCCACGGCAAATAACAGGGGCATTGTCTATTTACCCTCCTGTCCTTATGCCATCTCAAGGCCAGCAGGCTGCACAGCACCCAGCCTGCCCCAGAGAGCAAAATAGATACAAGAGCTGTTCCGAGTAACCCCCGGAAGTGCCGGGCTGGACCTTGGATCCATAGGAATAAGACATTCTGTCTGCCTTGGGTGCCACCCTTGCCTACTGAAAAAAACAAAATATCATTAGATTTAAAACCTCCCACATAAAGAAGAAATGATGATTTCCTTGCATTTCTGATACAGCTACAGCAAATGCCACCAGATCTGAAATTTAAAAATGCGTCTGGGATTTCTGTGCACGTGTAAAGAGAAAACTGGCTTGGAACTAAGGCGCGCAACGTCCGATTTTGGACATTTAGATAGAGTTTCAAGCTGAAATCTCTTTACAAATATACAAAATAAAACCCAAGACTGATTATTTCCTAAGAAAAATGGGAAATTTAACCCAAAGAAAAAAAGATGCTGGCTAGATTCTAGCAGCAGGATTGGCATTTCCATAATAAAGAACAGTTTTTAAATACTAATAAAGAATATTAAAAAGTTAATTTCAAGGCCAAAAAGGAAAGTCAGTAAAATTGTCTCTGTTAAAAGAATTTGCTAAAGAATATGCCTTAAAATAATAAATTGGATTTAAATCTCAAGAATTATTAAAATATACTAATCATAAAAATCTAAATAGCCCAAGTAAAAGACGGCTACTCCCTCTATTTAAGGCTGGCTTCCCAGAGCAATTTCTAATAGAGGAAGGGCTAGCCTCCCTTCCCCCAACAGAGCAGGTAGGCCAAAAATTTCCTGCCAGTGACAACTTTTAAAGAGAGGCTTGCTTCCCAGTTTCCCATCCTTGGTAGAAAGAATATAACTAATTTGCATTTTAATAGTTACCTGTTTTCAGTCAAAGGCACCCCAAGGCTTAGGAGTTTACTAAATTATATTAGATATTCTGAAATAACAAAATGCTAAAATATTAATCTAAATGTCCCTCACGAAAAATCTAGTGGACAGAATTAAATCTATTAATTATGTCTTGTATTTTTGAAGTTTATTCTTCTTTTCTTTTTTTTTTTTTTTTTTTTTTTTTTTTTTTTTTTTTTTTTTTTTTTCTTTTTTTTTTTTTTTTTTTTTTTTATTGCTTAAAGTATTACAAAGGGTATTACATATGTATCCATTTTATCCCCCCGCCCTAGACAGTCCCCTAGCCTCCCCTATCACCCAGTGTCTTATGTCCATTGGTTATGCTTATATGCATGCATACAAGTCCTTTAGTTGATCTCTTACCCCCCTACCTCCTGCCCCCCAACCCTCCCCGGCCTTCCCGCTGCAGCTCGACAATCTGTTTGAGGCAGCTCTGCCTCTGTATCTATTATTGTTCAAAAGTTTATAATGGTCTCTATTGTCACTGATTAAGAAATGTTAAATATTTAACTTACCAGCTAAGAATTTTAAGTTCTAATTAAATAAATTAGAAGAAATCATATAATTATAATAAAATTTCAACATTTATCTAATTAAAAAAGAGGATACATTCTATTATCCCAACCAAAGTTTTTAAATACAAAGATCAGTTTTAATTTAATTGATATCTCTTAATAATTATAAAAAGGTATATAATCTTTAAATTATATATACACATATATATTTAATAGTCTTTTAAGTTAGATTTCAAAACTATAATCAAGGAATGACTTTAGGGCATTTCATGGGCCCTGAAATGTTTTCAAAACTTTATTCTCTCTTCTTAAAGGATTTTCTAATAAAGCCAATTTAATATACTTGAAATCACATAGAAAGCTTTATCAAATAAATATTAATAAATATATATTTTAAGTTTTTGCCTCAAAAAAAGGGCAAAACGAGTTATTTTATTTAAAATTTTTTAAAATATAGCAACAGAATTTTAAGATATAATTTAAAATAACAAAAGCTCCTCACTACTACATTTTAAACTAGGCTAGAGATAGGCAGTGTTTACACCTTGTAATTCAGACATAAAACTTTACTAAATTTACTAACTTTATTAATAAAAGTACCTACCATAAGAAGCCAGTATCTTTATAGGCAATTAAATCCTAGTAAAGTAAATTCTTCTAAAACAATTACTGAAGACTTCCCATAATCCCTCTATATATACAAATAAGCCAAAATGGAATATTATTTTAAAAATATTATCTTAAATTTAATAAAAAGAAGAAAATTTTAAAATTTTAAAGTATCTTTCACTAATATTTATAAAATAATCTAATGATTTACTGTTAAAATACCAAATCTAAAAATAAGTACAATCACCATAAATATTTAATAACTTTGACTTAATATACATAGCCTTACGGCACTATCAATCCACATCCAAGAAATACCCTATAGATTACCTAGTGTAAAAGAAAAAGATTTTTTTTTAATTGAAGTTTTCCAAGTATAACCCAGCAGGAGGAAGACAAGCCAGACAACAAACAGCCTGGAGACCACCTGAGGCATGGTAAAGAAGATGCCTGATACCTGAGAACGTCTTTCTTGCCAGGCCAGCAGTAATCATCTATATGGTAATACTAGGGGCCCGGTGCACGAAATTCGTGCACTGGGTGTGTGTGTGTGTGTGGGGGGGGAGTGTCCCTCAGCCCAGCCTGCCTCCTCTCACATACTGGGAGCCCTCAGGCATTGACCCCCATCACCCTCCAATTGCCAGGATCGGCCCCTTTCCCAGGCCTGATGCCTCTGGCCTAGGCATCCGGCCAGGGCAGCCGGGACCTGCAGTGGCAGTGGGCGGTGCCGCGATCACGCGCGGGGTCCGCCCCTGCCCCTGCAGGACGCCTCTGGCTGAGGCGTCCGGCCCGGACAGCGGGGACCTGCAGCTGCAGCAGCCCCGCGATCGTGGGCTCTGCTTTAGGCCCAGGCAAGGGACCCCTAGCTCCTGGGACTGCCAGCTTCAACCGTGCCCAGCTCCCATTGCTGGCTCCACCCCTACTTCCTGCTATCACTGGCCAGGGCGGCAAAGGTGCCTGATTCTCCGATCATGGCTGGGGGGCAGGGCAAAGGCGGCCCCAGGGCCGCCTTTGCCCTGCCCCCCAGCTCTTAGCTCCCCCCTGGGTTTCCGATCACTGTCAGTGGCAGGGGGCTTCTTCCTGCTTTCCCTTTCGCCTCCCTGCATTGTGCCTACATATGCAAATTAACCGCCATCTTGTTGGCAGTTAACTGCCAATCTTAGTTGGCAGTTAATTTGCATATAGCCCTGATTAGCCAATGAAAAGGGTAGCTCGTACGCCAATTACCATTTTTCTCTTTTATTAGTGTTGATTACCTAGGGCAAATATAGAAATATTTCAAACTTATGCTCCTGACCCTTCATAGGTAAAAACCCTTATGTGGGCTGATCCCCCACCTAATATAGTATCCAGTAGGAACATAAATAGGGCAAGGAAATAGGGGACTGTCACTACTTACTCCTGGGAGAGATACAGAAAATATAACTAAGAGCTTGTCTATACAAAAAGAAATTGACAGCCAGTTTAAAATTGAATTGCCATAGCCTAGAGCAAAGAATATCCTTACATGATATTATTCTACAAAAGCTCATTAATAATTTTTAATATTTTACAACAGCATATTAACATTTATTCCAAACAAGCTTATAAACTAATTGTTTGGCAGCAATTTAATAAGAACATAAAAGGATTTTATCCCTTCCATAGTGTGGAAGGCCCCCTGGGAAGGCACTTGAGCATTCTATATTGACCTCTCTTGACCTATTTACCAAGGCGGTCTCTCTTCCAATTGCTCACAGCTGTCACCTAAGCTCTCTGTTCATACTGAGATTAAAGCCTCATGGTGGCTGGTGCCATAGATCTGTCTCTTGCCCAATAGCATAAGCTGGGCCCTCTCTGGAGAAAAAACCTGGGTTCCCCATGATCAATGCCAGGGCCCCGCCAGCTGGCAAGGGGACCCCAAGGCAGTTACTGGGCATGGAGGCCACAGGGGCATACGCTACCAAGGAGACAAAACTAAACCTCACATCACCCTGCTTGGCCCCAGAGGATGGCTGGTTAGTCAAGGATGGGTAAGACCCCTCTGGGAGGGGCAACCTAAGACAGGCACAGTCACAGGGGGCCTCATCGGAGAACGTGGCGGTCAACAGAGGTGGGGCACAGATCCTCACCCCCCCAAACTATGCAGGTGTTTGAACACTCGCCCCTTCTGAGGGAGGTCTCCTGCCCCCATGGCTGCTATGCTTCCCATGCCCAGCTCAGATCGGGACCCAGATAACAGAAAGAGACTTAGGCCAGCCAAAATCGGTACCCAGATAACAGAGACTTGGCTAACAGCAACTACCCTATATTTAAATCCAGCTTAATACCAGGAATGCTCAGGGCCTTCTCAAGGATGCAAAATAATCCTTTCCATTAATATTTACAGTGTAAACTAAGATTGTTATTAGATTATTAAATTTAACAGTAAAATAGTAGTCAAGTTTTCAGATTACTTAAATTTTACTAATTAATATAAGTAATTATTCAAAAAGTATTAACCAAAATTTTCATTTCATGGATAAATTGCTTAACATACTATAAACCTAAAGCAGTCGTATTTTTATACAAAAAATTAAAATTAAAAGTTATCAAGACTACACTAAAAAATTTCCTAAAACCTCCAAATATTAAAAAATAAAAAAGGAGGGATAGTGGAATAATAACCTGTTAAGTAAATGCCTTAATTTCTTTAAAATTTTTACTTGAAAATTAATTTTTTCATTTATAATGCTAATAGCAAGACACCCATGAAAAATATACGTGGTGTCAAAATAAGCCAAAGGAAAATCGTTTGGACAAAAATTAAAAGAATCCCAAGTCTAAATTATAGATATGATTCCTTTATTAACCTTTGGTCGAGAATACATTTGTATATTTTCAGAAAACAACTCCAAGACCATGTGGATTCCTGCAACAGAGAGGAATTATCAGGACTGCTTCAGCCACAGAATAACAGTGGCCCCGTGAGACAACAAGAAGAGAAGCAGTCCAGAAATGAAGACGGTGACAACGCTTTATCATGCTAGCAGTCAGCAGCTGTGCATCGCTGCAGGTTGCCCAGGACTAAACCAGAGACGGTCGAAACTACATTGCCACCACTTGTCCACCATCCAGAATTGAAATATTACTGCTGACATGTACACATAAAAAACTGTCGGTCACTGAAACATGAACTTCGCCTAAAAAACAAAGAAGGGGGATCTATTGGGGGCCAGATGTAAGCTGGCAAGGTCCTTGCACCTGTAGGGGCTAGCAAGGCTGGGACCCTTACCCACACAGTTTTCCCAGACTTGTTTGGATGGCGATTATCAGTAGAATGAGAGAAACATTTGTAGAATGAGAACAGCCTTTCATAGCTTACCAAGAAGTCTGTAACTATTTACTGAGATATGCTGTACTGAGAACTTGTCCTTCTGCTGTGTCTCTCCCTTAGAGATTAAGAGGAACAAAGAATACATTCCTCTTGACAGACCTCCTATTCAGTGTGTTGTGTATAAATAAGATTGTGTGGCTAATAAACTCGCTTCAGTTCATCGAGAGAACTGGGGTCCTCCCGACCCCGCTTTCCTGTCTTTCTTTCTTTTCTCAATTCCCACCTCCCTGCCTCAGCCCAGCTCAACCCTATCAGGTTGGCCCTGACAGATCTGGCGCCCGAGCTAAGGGACTGAGGAACTGGGAAAAAGAAGGTGAGGAACTCCGTCGGGCTTGGAGAGACTATGTGAGGACCTCCTCTGGATAAAGAGTGCACTCGTTCAGGTAAGGGAGGAGCAATTTTTTGGTAATCGGGAGTAAAGCATGGGGCAATTAGAATCTAGAGAAAATGCCCTTTATGGGCAAATATTAAAGTCTATGCTCAATAGTAGAGGAACTAAGGTTAATGACAAGCAAGTAGAAATTTTTTAAAAATTCATTCAGGAGGTCTGCATTTTCTTATGGAATTTAATAAGGGATTATTTAGATCCCAGGCATGACCATAATCAGCCATCTCTTAAGCCAGAAAAAAAAGGAGAAGCAGTTTGATAGCACAAAACAGGAGTCTAAAAAAGACAGTATATTAAAAAGAAATAATGTAACTTTTAAAGACAATTTAACTCCTCAAGATGAGGAGGATTTTGAGGAAGCTGCTGCTCTTTGTCATGATGATAATACAGGTATTGTTCAGGCAAAAGAGGAGGAAGGATATTTTTCTGCTGGAACTGAAGAGGGTAGTGATATAGAGGATGTGTTAGAACACTTTTTAGAATTATTAAAGCTTCTTGGCAAGAAAAAGAGAAGCTGTGGGGGCTGTTCCCACCGCTCTCCGCTGCCTTGTGCTGCACCAGTTCCAAGGAAAAGTCAAACACGCAAGTGTTTTACTTGTGGAGGAACAGGACACATAGCAAAACAGTGTCCTAATAAAGGGGTTAATAAAGGAAATGGCAGAGGTCCCAAACAACCTGGACTATGCCCTAAATGTAAAAAAGGAAAACATTGGGCAAATGAGTGTAAATCTAAGACAGATATCCAGGGAAATTCTTTGCCTCAACACCAGTTGGGAAACTACCAAAAGGGGCCATCCCAGCCACGGCAAATAACAGGGGCATTGTCTATTTACCCTCCTGTCCTTATGCCATCTCAAGGCCAGCAGGCTGCACAGCACCCAGCCTGCCCCAGAGAGCAAAATAGATACAAGAGCTGTTCCGAGTAACCCCCGGAAGTGCCGGGCTGGACCTTGGATCCATAGGAATAAGACATTCTGTCTGCCTTGGGTGCCACCCTTGCCTACTGAAAAAAACAAAATATCATTAGATTTAAAACCTCCCACATAAAGAAGAAATGATGATTTCCTTGCATTTCTGATACAGCTACAGCAAATGCCACCAGATCTGAAATTTAAAAATGCGTCTGGGATTTCTGTGCACGTGTAAAGAGAAAACTGGCTTGGAACTAAGGCGCGCAACGTCCGATTTTGGACATTTAGATAGAGTTTCAAGCTGAAATCTCTTTACAAATATACAAAATAAAACCCAAGACTGATTATTTCCTAAGAAAAATGGGAAATTTAACCCAAAGAAAAAAAGATGCTGGCTAGATTCTAGCAGCAGGATTGGCATTTCCATAATAAAGAACAGTTTTTAAATACTAATAAAGAATATTAAAAAGTTAATTTCAAGGCCAAAAAGGAAAGTCAGTAAAATTGTCTCTGTTAAAAGAATTTGCTAAAGAATATGCCTTAAAATAATAAATTGGATTTAAATCTCAAGAATTATTAAAATATACTAATCATAAAAATCTAAATAGCCCAAGTAAAAGACGGCTACTCCCTCTATTTAAGGCTGGCTTCCCAGAGCAATTTCTAATAGAGGAAGGGCTAGCCTCCCTTCCCCCAACAGAGCAGGTAGGCCAAAAATTTCCTGCCAGTGACAACTTTTAAAGAGAGGCTTGCTTCCCAGTTTCCCATCCTTGGTAGAAAGAATATAACTAATTTGCATTTTAATAGTTACCTGTTTTCAGTCAAAGGCACCCCAAGGCTTAGGAGTTTACTAAATTATATTAGATATTCTGAAATAACAAAATGCTAAAATATTAATCTAAATGTCCCTCACGAAAAATCTAGTGGACAGAATTAAATCTATTAATTATGTCTTGTATTTTTGAAGTTTATTCTTAAAAGTGTTACTGATTAAGAAATGTTAAATATTTAACTTACCAGCTAAGAATTTTAAGTTCTAATTAAATAAATTAGAAGAAATCATATAATTATAATAAAATTTCAACATTTATCTAATTAAAAAAGAGGATACATTCTATTATCCCAACCAAAGTTTTTAAATACAAAGATCAGTTTTAATTTAATTGATATCTCTTAATAATTATAAAAAGGTATATAATCTTTAAATTATATATACACATATATATTTAATAGTCTTTTAAGTTAGATTTCAAAACTATAATCAAGGAATGACTTTAGGGCATTTCATGGGCCCTGAAATGTTTTCAAAACTTTATTCTCTCTTCTTAAAGGATTTTCTAATAAAGCCAATTTAATATACTTGAAATCACATAGAAAGCTTTATCAAATAAATATTAATAAATATATATTTTAAGTTTTTGCCTCAAAAAAAGGGCAAAACGAGTTATTTTATTTAAAATTTTTTAAAATATAGCAACAGAATTTTAAGATATAATTTAAAATAACAAAAGCTCCTCACTACTACATTTTAAACTAGGCTAGAGATAGGCAGTGTTTACACCTTGTAATTCAGACATAAAACTTTACTAAATTTACTAACTTTATTAATAAAAGTACCTACCATAAGAAGCCAGTATCTTTATAGGCAATTAAATCCTAGTAAAGTAAATTCTTCTAAAACAATTACTGAAGACTTCCCATAATCCCTCTATATATACAAATAAGCCAAAATGGAATATTATTTTAAAAATATTATCTTAAATTTAATAAAAAGAAGAAAATTTTAAAATTTTAAAGTATCTTTCACTAATATTTATAAAATAATCTAATGATTTACTGTTAAAATACCAAATCTAAAAATAAGTACAATCACCATAAATATTTAATAACTTTGACTTAATATACATAGCCTTACGGCACTATCAATCCACATCCAAGAAATACCCTATAGATTACCTAGTGTAAAAGAAAAAGATTTTTTTTTAATTGAAGTTTTCCAAGTATAACCCAGCAGGAGGAAGACAAGCCAGACAACAAACAGCCTGGAGACCACCTGAGGCATGGTAAAGAAGATGCCTGATACCTGAGAACGTCTTTCTTGCCAGGCCAGCAGTAATCATCTATATGGTAATACTAGGGGCCCGGTGCACGAAATTCGTGCACTGGGTGTGTGTGTGTGTGTGTGGGGGGGGGGAGTGTCCCTCAGCCCAGCCTGCCTCCTCTCACATACTGGGAGCCCTCAGGCATTGACCCCCATCACCCTCCAATTGCCAGGATCGGCCCCTTTCCCAGGCCTGATGCCTCTGGCCTAGGCATCCGGCCAGGGCAGCCGGGACCTGCAGTGGCAGTGGGCGGTGCCGCGATCACGCGCGGGGTCCGCCCCTGCCCCTGCAGGACGCCTCTGGCTGAGGCGTCCGGCCCGGACAGCGGGGACCTGCAGCTGCAGCAGCCCCGCGATCGTGGGCTCTGCTTTAGGCCCAGGCAAGGGACCCCTAGCTCCTGGGACTGCCAGCTTCAACCGTGCCCAGCTCCCATTGCTGGCTCCACCCCTACTTCCTGCTATCACTGGCCAGGGCGGCAAAGGTGCCTGATTCTCCGATCATGGCTGGGGGGCAGGGCAAAGGCGGCCCCAGGGCCGCCTTTGCCCTGCCCCCCAGCTCTTAGCTCCCCCCTGGGTTTCCGATCACTGTCAGTGGCAGGGGGCTTCTTCCTGCTTTCCCTTTCGCCTCCCTGCATTGTGCCTACATATGCAAATTAACCGCCATCTTGTTGGCAGTTAACTGCCAATCTTAGTTGGCAGTTAATTTGCATATAGCCCTGATTAGCCAATGAAAAGGGTAGCTCGTACGCCAATTACCATTTTTCTCTTTTATTAGTGTTGATTACCTAGGGCAAATATAGAAATATTTCAAACTTATGCTCCTGACCCTTCATAGGTAAAAACCCTTATGTGGGCTGATCCCCCACCTAATATAGTATCCAGTAGGAACATAAATAGGGCAAGGAAATAGGGGACTGTCACTACTTACTCCTGGGAGAGATACAGAAAATATAACTAAGAGCTTGTCTATACAAAAAGAAATTGACAGCCAGTTTAAAATTGAATTGCCATAGCCTAGAGCAAAGAATATCCTTACATGATATTATTCTACAAAAGCTCATTAATAATTTTTAATATTTTACAACAGCATATTAACATTTATTCCAAACAAGCTTATAAACTAATTGTTTGGCAGCAATTTAATAAGAACATAAAAGGATTTTATCCCTTCCATAGTGTGGAAGGCCCCCTGGGAAGGCACTTGAGCATTCTATATTGACCTCTCTTGACCTATTTACCAAGGCGGTCTCTCTTCCAATTGCTCACAGCTGTCACCTAAGCTCTCTGTTCATACTGAGATTAAAGCCTCATGGTGGCTGGTGCCATAGATCTGTCTCTTGCCCAATAGCATAAGCTGGGCCCTCTCTGGAGAAAAAACCTGGGTTCCCCATGATCAATGCCAGGGCCCCGCCAGCTGGCAAGGGGACCCCAAGGCAGTTACTGGGCATGGAGGCCACAGGGGCATACGCTACCAAGGAGACAAAACTAAACCTCACATCACCCTGCTTGGCCCCAGAGGATGGCTGGTTAGTCAAGGATGGGTAAGACCCCTCTGGGAGGGGCAACCTAAGACAGGCACAGTCACAGGGGGCCTCATCGGAGAACGTGGCGGTCAACAGAGGTGGGGCACAGATCCTCACCCCCCCAAACTATGCAGGTGTTTGAACACTCGCCCCTTCTGAGGGAGGTCTCCTGCCCCCATGGCTGCTATGCTTCCCATGCCCAGCTCAGATCGGGACCCAGATAACAGAAAGAGACTTAGGCCAGCCAAAATCGGTACCCAGATAACAGAGACTTGGCTAACAGCAACTACCCTATATTTAAATCCAGCTTAATACCAGGAATGCTCAGGGCCTTCTCAAGGATGCAAAATAATCCTTTCCATTAATATTTACAGTGTAAACTAAGATTGTTATTAGATTATTAAATTTAACAGTAAAATAGTAGTCAAGTTTTCAGATTACTTAAATTTTACTAATTAATATAAGTAATTATTCAAAAAGTATTAACCAAAATTTTCATTTCATGGATAAATTGCTTAACATACTATAAACCTAAAGCAGTCGTATTTTTATACAAAAAATTAAAATTAAAAGTTATCAAGACTACACTAAAAAATTTCCTAAAACCTCCAAATATTAAAAAATAAAAAAGGAGGGATAGTGGAATAATAACCTGTTAAGTAAATGCCTTAATTTCTTTAAAATTTTTACTTGAAAATTAATTTTTTCATTTATAATGCCAATAGCAAGACACCCATGAAAAATATACGTGGTGTCAAAATAAGCCAAAGGAAAATCGTTTGGACAAAAATTAAAAGAATCCCAAGTCTAAATTATAGATATGATTCCTTTATTAACCTTTGGTCGAGAATACATTTGTATATTTTCAGAAAACAACTCCAAGACCATGTGGATTCCTGCAACAGAGAGGAATTATCAGGACTGCTTCAGCCACAGAATAACAGTGGCCCCGTGAGACAACAAGAAGAGAAGCAGTCCAGAAATGAAGACGGTGACAACGCTTTATCATGCTAGCAGTCAGCAGCTGTGCATCGCTGCAGGTTGCCCAGGACTAAACCAGAGACGGTCGAAACTACATTGCCACCATTTGTCCACCATCCAGAATTGAAATATTACTGCTGACATGTACACATAAAAAACTGTCGGTCACTGAAACATGAACTTCGCCTAAAAAACAAAGAAGGGGGATCTATTGGGGGCCAGATGTAAGCTGGCAAGGTCCTTGCACCTGTAGGGGCTAGCAAGGCTGGGACCCTTACCCACACAGTTTTCCCAGACTTGTTTGGATGGCGATTATCAGTAGAATGAGAGAAACATTTGTAGAATGAGAACAGCCTTTCATAGCTTACCAAGAAGTCTGTAACTATTTACTGAGATATGCTGTACTGAGAACTTGTCCTTCTGCTGTGTCTCTCCCTTAGAGATTAAGAGGAACAAAGAATACATTCCTCTTGACAGACCTCCTATTCAGTGTGTTGTGTATAAATAGGATTGTATAGCTAATAAACTCGCTTCAGTTCATTGAGAGAACTAGAGTCCTCCCGACCCCGCTTTCCTGTCTTTCTTCCTTTTCTCAATTCCCACCTCCCTGCCTCAGCCCGGCTCAACCCTATCAGGCTGGCCCTGACACCCTGGGACAGTTCTGGCTCGGGCTTGCTTTTGGGCCAAAGCAGGAGCAGGAGATGCTTCCCCTGAAGTGCAAAAGCTGCCACCCGGGAAAGGCCAGGTTAGCACCGGGAGCTTCTCTGAATCACATCAGTCAGTGGTGTCAGTCAGTGGGGCACCTTGAAGTTCAGCACCCCTTCACTGAGGTGGCCCCACCCCTCAACCCCTGCCTCAGGGCTGTGGGTCCACGCTCCTCCGCCCGGGTGTTTTTCCATGCCCCTTGCTCCCTGCCTGGCCGACTCATGTCTTGGGGCCACTACAAAACCTCGCTCCCCGCAGGCAAGGCAGATCCCCGCCCCGCAGGTCCCCTGCCCCGGGCCAAGCACTCTCTGGTGCACCCTGCCTTGCCAGGTTTTTGCCTTTGATCTGTGGCATTGGTGACAGCCCACTCCTAGGAAGTCTGGTACCCAGAGGGGCAAAGGGTCAGTTCTTTCCACAGAATGTTAGAGGTTGCAGTCGCACTTGCAGATGTCACCCAGAGACTGCTGGTGACGGCAGCGCCTTTGTGGGGTGTCCTCATAGAGGGTATTGCAGCCCTGCTCTGAGCCCCTTGGCCCACCTGCCTCCTCACCAGCACTCCCTCAGGTGGCCCGCAGTGGGCCTCGTGCCTCTGCTAGGTCTTCACCCTCACCTGAGTCACCTCCTTTCTTCCACATTCAGCCTTCATCCATCCCTCTCTTCTGCAGTGCTTGCACTCCAGGCCCAAAAGAAAAAGACCAAGGCCAAGAAGGACAAAGCCCAAAGGAAGTGAATCTTGAACCCCCACATCCCATTCTCTGGATTTCCCCCCACGCCTCCTCTCTGTGTCACAATTTGAAAGGGCACCCTGTGGCTCAGCCACATGGCCTCTGGGCAGTATGGTAGAGTTGGTCTCATAAAGCTGTGGATCTGTGACCAGAGGCCCGCCTGGGTCTCAGCAGCCCCATGCCTGCTGAAAAGGGTTGTTGGAGGGCCAAGCCTGTCAGTCATTAGCTCCCCAAGTCTAGAGGAGGCACCACAGGCTCATGTCTGGCTGGAGGCACACCACCCCCCCTCACGCCCCGGGCCAGGCAGTCATGACTGTTATGGAGTCTTGGCCTAATTTGCATATTCCTCTCTTATTATATAGGTTATGGATTGCTCCCATCCTAAAGATTGCCATTTCATTTTGTTGATAGCTTCCTCTGCTTTGGAAAAGCTTCTTAATTTGATGTAGTCCCACTTTTTTGCTTTTCTTTCCTTGCTTTTGGTGTTAAATAACAAAATCATTGTTGTGATCAATGTCAAGGAGCTTACCCCTTTGTTTTCTTCTAGGAAATTTATGGTTTCAGGTCATATGCTGAAGTCTTAATCCATTTGGAGTTTATTTTTGTGTATGGTGTCTAATTTTATTCTTTTGCACATGGGTATCCAGTTTTCCCAGCACCACTTAATGAAAAGAACATCCTTTTCCCATTGTATATTTTGACTCATTTGTTGTAAATTAGCTGACCATTTATTTATGGGGTCTCGGTTTTCTGATTATTATGTCTGTTTTTATGCCAATACCACAGTGTTTTGATTAGTATGACTTTGTAATATAGTTTGAAATCAGGATATGTGATGCCTCCAGCTTTGTTATTCTGTCTTAAGATTGCTTTGGCTATTCAGGGACTTTTATGTTTCTATAAAAATTTTAGAATTGTTTTTTGTTATTATTTCTGGTGAAAATGCCATTGGAATTTTGATAGAAATTACATTGAATCTGTAGATCACTTCAAGCACTATGGACATTTGAAAAACATTAATTCTTCCAATCCATAAGCACAAAATATATTTCCATGTATTTGTGTCTTCTTTAATTTCTTTCAACAGTGTCTTTTAGTTTCCAAGGTCTTTCAACTCTTGGTAAAATTTACCCTACACATTTTATTCTTTATGATGTTAAAGTAAATGGCATTGTTTTCTTAATTTGTCTTTCTTATAAATCATTATTAGCTTATAAAAATCAAACTTATTTTTTATATTTTTATATTGATTTTTTATCCTGCAAATTTACTAAATTTGATTATTATTTCGCATGACTTTGTGTTGTTTTTGTGAAGTCTTTAGGATTTTCTGCATATAAAATCATGTCATTTGAAAATAAAGACAAATTTACTTTTTCATTTCTGATTTGGATGCCTTCTTTCATACATAATTGCTCTGGTTAAGATTTCTAGAACTATCAATAATAATAAAACCATAATATGCTAATTAGACCGGACAGCTGAAGAACCTTCTGGACGACCTTCCAGACAAAGCTGGGGCTGCGAGGGCCAAGCCCCTAGCATGAATTCCGTGCAAGAGCCCTCTAGCCTACACTAATAAAAGACAAAGATGCTAATTGACCATACATTCACTACACCCAAGCCACGCCCACCAGCCAATCAGAGCGAATATATGCAAATTAACCCAACCAAGATGGTGGCTGGCAGCAAAGGAGCAGGAGCAAGCCTGAGGCTTGGTTGCCCTGGCGATGGAGGAAGCCAAGCTTCCTGCCAGCCCTGGTTGGCTGCGGCCTCCGCAAAAGGCAAAAAAGTTTCAATTATAGAAGCTAAATAAATCCCAGGTACCTCTTTCCAGCCTCCACTGGGAGTGTGGGTGAAAACAGCAATTAGCCCCTCACCCAGGATGGCCACACCCTCATGGGGTGAGGGTCCCTGCTAGGGAGCTTGGCCAGCCTGCAAACAGCCATCAACCCTTCACCCAGGCTGGCCAGGCACCCCAGCGGGGACTGCTACCCTGAAGGGGCTGTGGCCAGCCTGCAAAAAGCCATCAGCCCCTTAC
This sequence comes from Myotis daubentonii, assembly GCF_963259705.1. NCBI lineage: Eukaryota > Metazoa > Chordata > Mammalia > Chiroptera > Vespertilionidae > Myotis > Myotis daubentonii. Next base: position 8,271,150 of record NC_081849.1, on the reverse strand, counting down.
CTAGGATGGCCACACCCTCATGGGGTGAGGGTCCCTGCTGGGGGGCTGGGCCAGTCTGCAAACAGCCATCAGTCCCTCACCAGACTGGCCAGGGACCCCAGCACGACCCTCCACCCTGAAGGGGCTTGGCAAACCTGAAAACAACCATCAGCCCCTCACCCAGGCTGGCCGCACCCTCATGGAGTGAGGGTCCTCTTGGGGGGGGGGGCTTAGCCAGCCTGAAAACAGCCATCAGCCCCTCATCCAGGCTGTCCAGGCACCCCAGGGGAGACTGCCATGCAGAAGGGGCTGTGGCCAGCCTGCAAAAAGCCATCAGCCCCTTACCCAGGCTGGAATGCACCACAGGGGGTACCCCCACACTGAAGAGGCTGTGGCCAACCTGCAATCAGCCATCAGACCCTCACCAAGGCTGGCCAAGAAGCCAAGCAGGGACCCCCACCCTAAAGGGGCTGTGGACAGCCTGCATACAGCCATCATCCCCTCACCTAGGATGGCCACAACCTCATGGGGTGAGGGTCCCCACTGACGGCCTTGGCCAGCCTGAAAACAGCCATCAGCCCCTCACCCAGACTGGCCAGGCACCCCAGTGGGGACCTCCACCCATCAGCCCCTCACCCAGACTGGCCAGGCACCCCAGTGGGGACCTCCACCCTGAGGGGCTCTTGCCAGCCTGAAAACAGCCATCAGCTCCTCATCTAGGCTGTCCAGGCACCCCAGGGGTGAGCGCCATGTGGAAAGGGCTATGGCCAGCCTGCAAAAAGCCATCAGCCCCTTACCCAGGCTGCAATGCACTCCAGGGGGCACCCGCACACTGAAGAGGCTGTGGCCAACCTGCAATCAGCCATCAGACACTCACCAAGGCTGGCCAAGAAGCCAAGCAGGACCCCCCCACCCTGAAGGGGCTGTGGCCAGCCTGCATACAGCCATCATCCCCTCACCTAGGATGGCCACACCCTCATGGGGTGAGGGTCCCTGCTGGGGGACTGGGCCAGCCTGAAAACAGCCATCAGCCCCTCACCTAGGATGGCCACAACCTCATGGGGTGAGGGTCCCCACTGAGGGCCTTGGCCAGCCTGAAAACAGCCATCAGCCCCTCACCTAGGATGGCCACAACCTCATGGGGTGAGGGTCCCCACTAAGGGCCTTGGCCAGCCTGCAAACTGCCATCAGCCCCTCACCCAGGCTGGCGAGGCAACCCAGTGGGGACCTCCACCCTAAGGGGCTGTTGCCAGCCTGAAAAGAGTCATCAGCCACTCACCCAGGCTAGCCAGGCACCCCAGGAAGACTTCCACCCTGACCCGTGACACCCTTCAGGGCAAACCAGCCAGCCCCCACCCATGCACCAGGCCTCTATCCTATGTAATAAAAGGGTAATATGCAAATTGACCCTAGCAGCAGAACGACTGGGAATGACTGGTCACTATGACACACACTGACCACCAGGAGCAGATGCTCAATGCAGGAGCTGCCCCCTTGTGGCCAGTGTGCTCCCACAGGGGGAGCTCTGATCTGCCACAAGCAAGCCTAATGGCTGCCAGTACAGCGGTGGTGGTGGGAGCCTCTCCCACCTCCTCAGCAGCACTAAGGATGTCTGACTGCAGCTTAGGCCTGCTCCCTGCTGGCAAGTGGACATCCCCTGAGGCTCCCGGGCTGCCAGAGGGATGTCTGACTGCCAGCTTAGACCTGATCCCCCGGGGAGCGGGCTGAAGCCAGCAGGTGGTCATCCCCTGAGGGGTCCCAGACTGTGAGAGGGCACTGGCTGGGCTGAAGGACACTCCTCCCAAGTGCACAATTTTTTGTGCACCGGGCTTCTAGTCTATATATATAAAAGACTAAGCAACCTGCCGACCAGATGATCAGCCAGTAGCTATGACGCACACTGAACACCAGGGGGCAAACGCTCAATGCAGGAGCTGCCAAGCAACAGCAACTTTGCAGAATGCCCTCTCACATACCAGTACCCCTTGGGTGATGTTGGACTGCTGGTTTCCACCCAATCCCCACAGGATGGGCCGAGGGACCCCCACCTGTCAGAGGGACTCCACTGCCTCCACAGATGCCACTCCAGGTACCCCAGAATTTCTATTTTGTTCTTAAAAAATAATCTCTATCTTTATTTACAGTATCTATTTGATGAGCTACTTCATCATAGCTTCCTTTCTTTCTTAAGCATCTTTCCCCTCAGTTCTTTAAAAATATTTCTAACTACTGCTTTAAAGCACTGTTTTCAAATCTAGTATGTTGGCCTTCTCACAGAGAATTGCTGTTGCCTGATTTTTTTTTTCACTACATGGGTTACAATTTCCTGTTTCTTTGTATGTCTTGCAGTTTTGTTAAAAACTGGGTGTTTTAAGTAATATGCTCTGCATAGTGATTTACCTTCTGCATTTCTAGGGCTCAAGTTACTGTTGTTTGCATGTTTGTTTAGTGACATGCCTGGACTCTTCTGGGGAAGTCTATGTCCCCTGCAGTGTGAAAGCTCTGATGATGCTCCTTAGAAGGTGCAGCCTTGGGATGTCACCTGGGATGACAATAGTCTTAGCAGTGCTCTCCTTGTTTGTCTCTTTCCTGAGTCTCTCTGTTAAGGTCTGTGTCTCCATTTGTATTATACCCAGCTGTTACTTCTACCAATTGCCAGCTGATTGCTCTCCTGTTAATTACAATGTCTCTGGGCATAAATTGCTCCACAGTCTGATATAAATAAAATTGGTTTCCTTTGCAGGGTGGTTTTGGGGTCCTGTTTTTCAGGTTTTCTCTGATCCTAGAATGACCCTTTGTACATGTCTCTTTTCCTGGTTCTCTCTTGTACATTGCTGACCTATGGTCTCTCTTGAAACTCTTATGGGATTACCAGACTCCTATAAATTATTTACCAATACATTTTCGCTGTTTTCAAGAGTGCCCTTTGAACTTCCCACACTCTGCTTCAAATGAAGTAATTTTTTCACCAGTTAAGCTTCGGGAATATCATTGTTAGAATTTGAAAGACTGCAACATCCATGAGCACCGGTTCAATTCAGAGTAGAATCTATTTTGTTTGGCTCATGTCAGAGTCAAAGTACTAAGTGTTGTGCCTGCTCTGGAGGAGGAACAGGTGAAGGTTTGGAGACTCACAGTAGAACTCCTCCATTTCATCCTCAGGCCAGCACCAGCCTAGGAGAGGTCCTTATTGATTCTAAACTCTGCTCAGGGCGATCTCCATGTTGAGGTTCTTCTTGGCCGAGCCTTCTCTCACCCCTCTGAACACTTCATCAGGTACAGATAAGGGGATGTGGACACTGTAACCTAGACTTTGTAGCCTGTGCTGTGACCAAAACTTTAAGTGATGAGTTAAATATAACAAGGAGGATGTGAGGTTTAAAAGTGCTGTGGTTGAGGCAGGATGCATGCTTTCCTGTACACAAGTGAATTTACAATAACATCTTAAAGCTCGTTTCTTGGAAATAGAGGGGATTGTGAGAAACAATAAAAAATTTTGTGCTGTGATACACTTGAAATACATTAAAATTGCACCGTTGTCCCTTGGTAATAAATCACCTAAGGACATATGTTTATTGGAGAACTGGAGTGAAGGGGGGAAAAAAAGCCAAACTAAACACAAAAGTAAGAATTGCAGATAACAGGAGAAATTGTGCAAACCAAACTGAAAATCTCAGAAAAGAGGCAAATGACTGAATGCTAGCAGATGGATCTGGTAGCCTCTGAATTCTTTCCTGGTTCCTGTTCTAAGCAGCCTCTTCTTCTTCCCCAAGGTCAAGGACTCAGAATTCAGGGTTGTGCAAGCAAGCAAATGGGCTTTGGAGGAAGGGAACTGAAAAGTCCTGAAAGATAAGTAAGGAAGGGAGTAGAGGGTGTGCTGAGAGTGGCAGAGACTGTGGGAGAAGCACAATTGCTTCCCTGCTTCCTGCCTTCCTGGCTGTTGGTGCCACATGGTAATGGGCCTGGGATCTGTCATTGTCTGTAACTATACATGACTCTGATGACCCCAGGCACTCAAAGCAAGGGAGCAGAGGCCCGCAGTGACATTGCTCCTTCACACAGAACCTCAAGCCAAGAGTCCCAGGACTGGTCCCTCCAAGTGGTCCTCCATGAGGAACCCTGTTCGCTGTCACAGTTTTATCACTATAATCAACCAACATCTGAGAGGAAGTGTGAGTAAGCAGCCAAGGCTCAGGGTTCAAACCAGTGGGGGAGTCTGGGGACTTCTTCTCTAGGGACCAGGCCCAGATATTGGTGTAAAATGTAAATCCTGGGAGATGGGGGGCATCAGACTTAGATGATCTGACCCTTCCCTATATTCTCATCTGTAGAGATACCAGGGCTCATAGGGGTTATGTTTTGTCCAAAGCCATAGACTCAATAGTTCAGAATAAGAAGCACATATCTTTTCTGACTGAATTTCATGTGTTAATGACAGACACCAGTGCTGACGTGCTAATATGACTGTCTGCTCTGAACCTAACCTCATGGAACAAAGAAAGTGTCACTTGGCTAACAGAAGGGGACACATTGTCAGACATGTCATCCATCCTATGCTGCAGCAGATGCTGCTGGCTTAGATATATTTAAATGCATGAAAACTCATTTTGTCTTATTTTGTAAGGGATAATGCCCTCCTTAATTTTTTAGGTAAAACTATTTTTTCTTTTTTGAATTAAATTTATTGGGGTGACAGTGGTTAATAACATGATATAGGTTTCAGGTGTACAATTCCATGACACCTCTTCTGTATATTGCATTGTGTGCCCTGCCAAAGTCTGGTCTCCTTCTGTCTCCAAATGTTTGACCCCCTTTACACTTTCCTGGCCCCTCTCACTCCATCTTTTTGGTAAACACCATAGTGTTGTCTGTCTCAGTGAGTTTTTGTAAAATGATTATTTTGTAGGAATTTGGTGCTCTGTGGGAGTCTGAGGTTAGCTCTTGCGGGTGGGCCTGGAGCATGCTCTCAGGCAGAGGTGGTCTCAGGATCTGTTGTGCTCACACCAGTGGGCAATCTGCCCCTTCCCCTTAAGAATCCATGAGCCCTTCACTTTCTTTGTCTCTCTCAAAAAGAAAGATGTTTTGGGTTTTTGGGGGGGTTGTAAAATTTTTGATGACTGTTACATTCTTCTGTGAAGGGCCTGAGTCAAGAAAGGGTCAAGAGGATGGAGAGGGGGCGGATCTAGAGTCTAGAATCCTGGGCAGGGAGACATTGCTGAGAAACAGGGTCATGCAGAGTTTAAAGGTTTCTGAGAAAGCCACCACTACACTCATCAGCAGCCTCTGTGGTCCTCCTGGGCCAGATGAGTGGGTGGGGGTGGGAAGGATTACTCTAATAAACACAAGCTCATGCAGAAGGGGAAACCTCTGGGATGCTGAGAGGATGGGACAGGAGGAGGGCAGGAGAAAAGGTGGAGCAAGGAGCAAGGTGTTGTGTGAGATTCCTAGGGCTGATGTAGCACAGTACCACAAACAGTATAGCTTAAAGCCACAACAACTTATGGCCCCATAGTTCTAGGGGTCCAGCATCAAAAGGTTGGCAGAGCCATGGTCTCCCTGTAGCGGGTAGGGGGATCCTCCCTTGCTGGTAGCCAGGTCCTTGTGCTGCTGGAAACCCTTGGAGGTCCTTGGCTGGTGGATTCATAACTCTGATCTCTTGCCTTTTGCATTTTATAAGGAGAAACCACGCTGCACCCCCCACAATGTGCTTGGAAACCTCCTTAGCTAAAGACTCAAGTTCATCACTTACAAGCTCTTCTTTCCACCCAGCAGTAGAATCAAATTCAGCATCTTTCCCCCACTTTGTATCAAGTATCACCTTTCTTCCAGTGTCATTACCAAGGTCCTCACTTTGATCTGAGATCTCACCTTTAATATTCAAATTCCCATCAATAGTTTCTTCAAGGAAAATCTAAAATTTCTGTATCAGGTCCCTCAGCATTCTCCCAGCTTCTGTGCATTATGATCAATTCCATAACCACTTACACATTTTAAGTATTTTTTTTTAACAGCACCCCGTGCTTTTGTACCAACACTAAGCCTATGAAGCAAATACTCCCTTTTAAAGACTATGAAAGTGAGTTGCAGAGAGGATAATGTATCCACATGTGGTATCCTGAAAATTACCCCCTTAAAGATTGCCATCCTAATCCTCAGAACCTATGAATATTATCTTATTGCAAACGTGATGAAGTTAATTATTTTGAGATGAGGAGATTGTCTATCTGCGTGGGTACTACATGTAATCACAAAGGTCCCTAGAAGATGGAGGCAAGAAGATCAAAGGAGGAAGAAGGCAATGTGATGATGGCAGCAGAGATTAGAGTGGTGTGGGCACGAGCTATGGATTCTGGAAGCTTCTAGCAACTAGAAGAGGCAAGAGATGGATTGTCTACTGGAGCCTTCAGAAAGATAAGCCCTAATGATACCATCATTTTATTTCCATAAGACTAATTTCAGGCTCCTGACCTCCAGAACTCTCAGAGAATTCATTAGTATTGCCTCAGGCCACTATATTTTTTAATTTGTTATGGCAGCAATAGGCAACTGGTATACCAAGTTCAATTATTGATTTGTGGGAGAGTCAACACAGTGTGAGGTGTCTGTTATCTTCATCTCCTGCTATCACTTTTTCAATGTTGTAATAAGTTTGAGCTTTGAATTTATCTGAATCTTAGCAGCTGAGCTCCACAAGGCAGACTCTGGTAAATGTTAAAGAAATGTGTTTTTTTAAATAACCCACAACCTTTGGAAAAATCCACATACATCCACATTGCCATGTGTGTATGATGTGAAGAATAAAAGGGAAAAAAGAATAAATGAAAAATGTAACAAAGGAAGCTGTGGTTTTCTCCCCATTCATCTTTTTGTGTCTGACTATGTGGAAGGAGCAGCATCCTGGGAGCGGGGAGAGCACCTTCATGGAGTTGCAGGTGGGGACCCACAGCAGAGAGACAGGTGGCTCACAGCAGAGCTGGGTGTGGAAAGGAGCTCCTAATGATGAAGAGCGTGGCCAGGTGAACAGTGCAGGAGAAATATGAGGCAACACTCCTATCACAAGTCTTCTAGAGGGAGATCACTCTTAAGTTAGGGTTCAGGGATGGGATTTTCATGTTTCATATGCTCCTCTGTGGCCAATGACCTCAAGCCTGGTACCATTCAAGACCTGTATCCTGCACCCTGTGGATTCTTTTTTGTAAATTGATTTTAGAGTCAGAAGAAGGGAGAGAGAGAGAGAGACATTGATGTGAGAGAGACACATTGGTAAGTTGTCTCCGATACACCTTGACCAGGGATTGCAACTGAGACCTTCTGGTTCTTGGGACAGTGCTCCAACCAACTGAGCCACAGCAGAGTCTATCTCAAACACTTCCCTCCTCCCTCTAAGGAAATTAACAGTGTACCTGGGAAAATACCTTGAGAAGCAGTTGGTTGACCAGGAAAACACCCAAAGCAGCTCCTGGCAAGACAAGTTTCATTCAAGAAATGTGGAAAGTGAAGTGAAACTGGGCAATGGTGGAGATATTTGGAGCAGGAGATGTGGTTCTGGCTCTGCTCTCAACTCATATGGCAGCCTGTCAAGGTGAGTTTCCTGGGTGTGTGACCTGTAGAGCTGTACAGGCCTAGTGATTAGAGGGGACCCTTACATGGTTTAATGCTTTGTAATATCATCTTGAAATTCTTCACAATTTTTCAACAAAGGACCTGGTATTTTCTATTTGTGCCAGTCCTGGCAAATTACATAGTTGGTCCTGATCTCTGTCTTTATTGGAAGTCAAAAAACTGTCACCTGGGGCCCTTCAATGTAACCCAAGTCATTAACACCAATAATTGGTCCAAGGATATGGTTATTAACACCATAGTTTCCAAAGCCAGCTGCTTCCCTCCATTGGTAACCACCCTATTGTTCACTAGTTCCTGCCACATATGGTCCTCTTAGTACCTATCCTGATGCTGAAACATCGACTGATCAAATATCTCAACCTAGTGAACAAAATCTATATATACATATATATATATAATGCTAAGCAGCCATGCAATCATCCAACTGGCCAAAGTAGGGGTGGGCAAACTTTTTGACTCAAGGACCACAATGGGTTCTTAAACTGGACTGGAGGGCCGGAACAAAAGCATGGATGGAGTGTTTGTGTGAACTAATATAAATTCAAAGTAAACATCATTACATAAAAGGGTACGGTCTTTTTTTTTTTTTTAGTTTTATTCATTTCAAACGGGCCGGATCCGGCCCAAGGGCCGTAGTTTGCCCACGGCTGTGCCAGAGGGTATGACGTGCACTAACCACCAGGGGGAAGACATTCAGCAGAGGAGCTGCTGAACTGCCATGACTTGGCAGCTGCAGTTCTTGGGTGACACAACCTGGAACCAGAGAGGAAGGAGCTCTCACACTCCAGGACCTCTCGGGGGATGACAGAGAGCTGGTTTCAGCCCATCCCTGCAGGACAGTCCCAGAGACTCCACCTGCTGGATGTATCCCACTCACTCTGCAGATGCCCTTCGAGCCCGTGGTGCAGCCCCAGGTGTGGGCAGGAGGGGAGGAACCATGGGAGGTTGGCTCCAGGACATGTTTGCCTGTCCAACCCAGTCCTGCCTTGCCGGCCACCTTCTAATTAATATCCTTTCAATGTGCACGAATCCGTGCACTGGGTCACTAGTATATAATAAAAACTCAGTATTTTCATGGTGATGGTTCATGGTTCATGGTTCACTAGAAAATCTCGTGAACCATGAGAGCTTTGGCAGCCTGTATCTCACCTAAAAACAATTTTCAGAGCCTAGAGGATCCATCCACTGGTAAATCTAGAGTAAGCTGACTCTGTCTGGTTCTGGGGTGAGAGAAGGTAGGAAGATTAGGAGGGAAAGTTGCATTTATTCCTCAGGTGCATGTTTAGTTGTCAGGTCATACAAACTTTCAATCTTGCAGGATCCATATGAAAAAAAAACAAAAAACAGAGCCTGCATGTTTACTGGAGAATATTTTTCCAGGACTCCTCTCCTCTTTTCTCCATGGCTCCCAGTGGTTTAGACTACTTTGGCTTTGTTACTGAGTCCTGTTAATTTCTAAATGATTAACATGAGACCCTCCTGAAAGAATAGACCCAAAACCCATATTATGCCATCCCTAGTGAACACCTGAGGATTCACGAAGTCACATACCCAACTTCCTTCTTCCAGAATGACCCCACAGTCTCCCACTACACCAGGGAAGATGACAGAGGTTGTGCCTGGCTTTCTGGGCAAGGTTTAGGTCTTTTAATAGGGTGTTGTGGGTCCACCACTATAACCGAAAACACCCACTATAGCTTTCGAAATTTTGGTGCGAGATTGGGCACAAGGAGGAAAAGGTTTCAATTTGGCTAATCTGAAGCACTCACCAAATCAGGGACAATGTGACTGTCTTTTTAAAGGCAAACAGTTCCTTCACTGACTCCACCCCATCTGTGCTTCCTGGCTCAGCGGGTTAAAAGGACGCAAACACTTCATCCTCAGTCAAAGCAAAAGCCCACACTCAAAGAGATTATTTGGAGAAAACCTGAGAGCTCATCAACTCGTGGTAAAGAAGGTGAGTCTAGCTGAGAAGGGGTCCTGAGTGGAACAGCTGTGAGGTCCGTAGGTTCAGGGAGTGTGCAGGGTATGGGCTCTGGTCTCAGGAGAGACCTGTTTCTGTGCCAGCAGCACAGTGGGGGGTGGAGTGCTTTCAGAGGGTAGTGGCACATGGTAGAAAGGGGAGTCAGGAGTTTTATTAGCACAATGTTACATGTCTCATTTAAACAAGACACATTTGTGCTTACTTGTGCACCTTCATGCATTTACTGCTGTGATAGACACTGAGGGCTGCCTGATAAGCCCTCCTCTTCCCTGGATAGGAAATGAGTGCCCCCAAGGCAGTTCTTTAGAGCTCAAAGGCAATTTAGAGACAACCCTGTCTAACTCCCTCTTTTTATTGAAAAAGAAGCGGGATCCCAGGGTGTTATGACTCTAGGGGTTGCCCACATCACTAAGGGCAGAGGAAATCTAAACTGCAGGTTGCTGAATCCTTCCCATCATTTAGTAGAAACTGTGACCCCAGTAGTGTGACATGTGAGGTGAGGAGGGGGTGTCATGGGGAGAGGGTTGGCTATTCTGGAGGAACAATGTATGTGAAACCCTCCTGTTAACTTCGTAGTTACAGGCTTCGTGCCAGTTCTCCATTCTGTAAAGAATGTGGACTTCCTTCCCTGTCCTCTCTTGTTCTAACTCTTACTGTATGGGATTTTAGAATCATGGGCCTGAGAAGAAACTAAGAAGAGGCTGTTGTGCGCATTGGTTAGGAGGGAAGTGGTAGTCAGACGGACTTTGAATTGGATCCCTTCTCTGCCTGATAACTGTTGGCACCGTGACCATGGGCAAATGTCTAAGTATTTTTGAGCCACAACAATGTCCTTATTTAAAAGTTGGAAAAATAAAATTAGCATTTTGTGGCAGTACGTGAGATAATGTATAAGACATTTATCAGGGTGCTTAGTATAGAATATTTTTTTTCATTTTTTTTAATTAAATCTTTATTGTTCAGATTATTACATTTGTTCCTCTTTCCCCCCCCCCATAACTCCCCTCCTCCCAGTTCCCGCCCCACCCTCCACTCTCACTCCCCACCCACTGTCCTCATCCATAGGTGCACGATTTTTGTCCAGTCTCTTCCCGAATCTCCCACACCCCTTTCCCCCACAAGAATAGTCAGTCCATTCCCTTTCTATGCCCCTGATTCTATTATGATCACCAGATTATTTGTTCACTTGATTCTTAGATTCACTTGTTGATAGATACATGTTTGTTGTTCATAATTAGTATCTATCTTTTTCTTCTTCTTCTTCTTAAAGGAGACCTTTCAGCATTTCATATAATACTGGTTTGGTGGTGATGAATTCCTTTAGCTTTTCCTTATCTGTGAAGCTCTTTATCTGACCTTCAATTCTGAATGATAGCTTTGCTGGATAAAGTAATCTTGGTTGTAGGTTCTTGCTATTCATCACTTTGAATATTTCTTGCCATTCCCTTCTGGACTGCAAAGTTTCTGTTGAGAAATCAGCTGACAGTCGTATGGGTATTCCCTTGTAGGTAACTGGGTTTCTTTCTCTTGCTGCTTTTAAGATTCTCTCTTTGTCTTTTGCTCTTGGCATTTTAATTATGATGTGTCTTGGTGTGGTCCTCTTTGGATTCCTTTTGTTTGGGGTTCTCTGCGCTTCTTGGACCTGTAAGTCCATTTCTTTCACCAGGTGGGGGAAGTTTTCTGTCATTATTTCTTCAAATAGGTTTTCAATATCTTGTTCCCTCTCATCTTCTGGCACCCCTATAATTCTGATGTTGGTACGCTTGAAGCTGTCCCAGAGGCTCCTTACACTATCCTCGCATTTTTGGATTCTTTTTTCATTTTGCTTTTCCCGTTGGGTGTTTTTTGCTTCCTCGCATTTCAAATCATTGACTTGATTCTTGCGCTCCTCTGGTCTGCTGTCAGGAGTCTGTATAATATTCATTATTTCAGTCCGTGTGTGCTTAATTCCTAGTTGGTTCCCCAACATAATATCGAGGGTCTCATTAGTTTTCTTGTAGATCTCATTAACTTTATCGGCGGCTTCTAAACAGTTCTTGAGAGACCTTAAAAGTGTGGTTCTGAACTCTATATCTTCCATTGACAATTTTGTCCTGTTTCTTTGTCTCCGCATTTTGTTATGCTTCCTTGGTGCACCCCCTAGTGGTCTTTGTTTGCAGTATTATAGTTAAACCTTGATTGTTGTAGCTAATCGAGAACCAAGATGGCGGCATAGGTTAACGCAGGAGTTTGCTGCTTTGAACAACTACTTCCAAAGTGAAACTAAAAGACGGAAGGGACATCACCCAGAACCACAGGAACGCTGGCTGAGTGGAAGTCCTACAACTAGGAGGAAAGAGAAACGCATACGGACACTCAGAGGAGACGCAGTGCTGAAGTCAAATTCTGAGGTGCGGAGTGTGCGGAGCGGGCTGGTGGTGGAGGGCGTGGTTGGCGTTTTCAATCGGGAGGGAGTCGCAGACTCTGAGCTCCAGATACAGGCGAGTCTTTAGGGACCCAGACTCAAATGGGAGAAGCAGGACTGTCTGGCTTCGGTCAGAGTGAGTGCAGCTTTCTCTCCGAGCTTTGCAGCGGGTGCTGGGACTCAGAGAAGCAGAGCCCCTGGGGACAGGACTGAGAGCCGCCATAACTGCTCTCTCCGGCCCATCCTGTTGATCCTGTGCGACCTGCCCTGCCCAAGCCCTGCACAGAGGCATTTGCTGGATATCCTCAGGCAAAGGCTAGATTAGCACCTCCCTAGAGGACAGAAGTTCCCTCACTGCTGACACAGCTGATTCTCATAGCCACTTGGCCTGGAGGTCAAACCCTCCCTGGGATTAGCTACAACAATCAAGGTTTAACTATAAGGGTGCTTAGTATAGAATATTTGATAGTGGTTTCATTACACAGGTTTAAATTTTTATTGTGGAAAAATTTTTAACTTATTCAATGATAAAGAGACTAGTACAAAGAACTTCCATGTACTTACACCAGGCTTCAATGATTACCAATAATGCCAATTTTGTTTCATCTATGTACTCACTACTCCCTACACACCCCACATTTTTTTTAAGCATTCATCAGACATTGTTTCAGTAAATATTTGAAACCATTTAAAATATTAACATAATCAGACTTCAAAAAGCAAGTAGAAATTTTAGAAAATTACCAGTTGCACGCAGATTTCTCTGATTGTCTCATAATTTAAAAAATTGTTTGAAGTCAGGTCCAAATAAGATCCATAAATCGCAGTTGTTTGATTTCTCTTAAATTTATCTTAATATGTAGGTTTCCAACCTTCCCTGTTACTTTCTGGGAAATTTCTCTGGTGAGAAAAGGGAAGCCTTTTATCCAACAGAACCAGGCAAGGTACATTTTGTTGATTTCATCCTCACGGTGTGATTTCACCTGCTCATCTAGTTCTGGTGTTTTGTGTGAATTTATTTTAAAGAAGACATTTGATCAGATTCAGGTTTGACTGTTTTTTGGTGGGAATGCTTCATGGGTGCAGCTGTCAACTTCCATCAGAAGGCTTGATCCTTTCCCCTTTTTTTGTCTATGTTCAGAACAATGAAATGCTTTCCTCGCAGGCTCCCAATGGGGTTATGAACTACTTTTAAGAATAAGGCCTTTCCCTGACCGGTTTGGTTCAGTGGATAGAGCGTTGGCCTGCGGACTCAAAGGTCCCAGGTTCGATTCCAGTCAAGGGCATGTACTTTGGTTGTGGGCACATCCCCAGTAAGGGGTGTGCAGGAGGCAGCTGATCGATGTTTCTCTCTCATCAATGTTTCTAACTCTCTATCCCTCTCCCTTCCTCTCTGTAAAAAAATCAATAAAATATATTTTAAAAAAAGAAGAAGGCCTTGCTATGAACTCATGGATTTCAACATATTTGATTCATTGGAATTATTATTGATACTCAAATTGTACCATCTTTGTCCAGTTGGATTCTCTTGAAGTTGACTCATAAGTCCTTTTGATAAATCCCTGGAGATTTTTTAGAGCATCCTGGCTTTCTAGTTGACAAGAGAGTGTAGACTCAACTCAGATATTTCCTGCCTACTCCTAAAATCAATACTTTCTCCTTAGAACCCTAATTGTTTGGTGGGAAATGAATGGCATTTGAAGACTACACTTTGGTCACTAAGGGTGCTCTTTGTCACTGGGCTCATCATGAACTCTATGCCTTTTCAATGGACTTCAAAAGTACACACACACACACACACACACAACACTAAAAATAGGATTTTTTTTTGAAAAAAATTTTAATTCAGGTTTTGATTTTTTTTTTGCGGGGGGGCCTTAGTACAACCCTTCTAGATATACACAATGAAATTATTGCATTTTCAAGTTACTTGGACCAATTTCTTATGTGGTTTATCAACCATATAAAATGCAATTAGATTTGTTCGTTTCATTTGCTTTCAATATCTTAAAACATAACTTTTGTTGTATAATTATGTAAACTACCTACATGGTTTCAAGATCAAAGCTATGAAATCTTAGTGTAACAAAAACATCTAGTTTTCAGCTTCTGTCCCTGTCACCTCTACCCTGCTTCTCCCATTCTCATGTAAATAATGTTTTGTTGCTTTAGTTTTCAGAGTATCCTATTACCTTTTCATATATATGAAAAAAATATATTATGTTTTACATATGTAATTCATATTCCTCTTATTAGAGAAATGGTAGGTAAATTCTACATTATTTTCTTCACTTTGTTTTTTTGTTTTGCTTTGTTTCACTTAATGATACATCCTGGAGATCTCTCCATGCTGGTACATAGAGACACATCTCACTCCTTTTCACAGTTGGATAGTCTTCACTGTAATATATGTGAATATACCTTAGTTTATTCCTACAAATGGCCATTTTATAGGTTTTTGGCTTTTTGCTTTTACAAAGCATGAAGCAATAAATAGGTTTATGTATTTTTTTTCTATTCTTTTGTCAGTGTAGTTTAGGAAGAATCCTAAAATTGGGGCTTGATAATCAAAGGGAAAATGCCTATCTACTTTTGCAGCACAGTGCTAACTTCTCTGTAGAGTTTAGACTGTTTTTCCATTCTCACCAGCCATGCAAGAGAGGCCCTGCTTTTGCCATACCTTTACCTACAGATTAGGCCAGCAAATATTTGGATTGTTGCCTAACCTAGCGGTGAGAAATAGTATCTCACCTCAGAAATAGAGGTGTAATTTTAATTTATTTTACTTTTTGTGCTTTGATTTATTTTCCCTATTATGAGTGTATGTTAATATATTTTGATATATTCAAGACACACTTTAATTTCTTTTTCTCTGGGTGTTTATTCCTATATCTTGGTCCATTTTCTATTGAGTTGTAGGGTTTTTGTTTCTGTTCTTCTTAAATTTTTAAAATTTTATTTACTTTTTTAAAGTATTACAAATAGTAGTACATATGTCTTCTTCTTCTCCCCATTGACCTTCCCCTGGCCTCCCCTACCCCGGCACAAGCTCTTACCCAAACCCTCAGTGTCTTGTGTCCACTGGCTATGTTTATATGCATGCATATAAGTCCTTCTATTGATCTTTTATACCTATAACAGAAATATTCACCCCTTTGATATAAGTTGGAAAATGTTTCTTTCCCTGGTGTGACATTTTTGCTTTAATTTGTCTACGATTTTTTCCCCCTACATTATGTGTGAGATTTTCATGTAATCATACTTATTAATCTTTTTCCTTATTCTTTTTCAAATATTATAAATATTTTCCTTATTTTACAAAAAAATTACTCATGATTTTTTCTATTATTTATATGCATTCGTTTTTTACATTTAAACATCTAATCAATCTGGAATTTGAATGGCATGAGGGAATAAATGTAGTTTTATCTTTTTCCAAATGGTTTACAGTTACCCCAAAGTTTCTTTATTAGTCCATCTTCCTCCCATTGACATGAGATGCTGCCTTACTGAATCTAACTGTAACATAAAGGAATGGAATATAAATGAATAGAGTCTGATTAATTTGGTCTATTTCTGAATTTTCTGCTTTTATTTCACTGTTCTCTTTATCTATGAACCAACATCATACTGCTTTAATCATCGAAACTATGATGCTTGACTCCAGAAAGAGCTAGTCCTCCCTTCTTGTTGTTTTTCTTAATAGTTCCAGATAACTTTCTTTTTTATTCATCCAAATGAACCTTACAATCCATTATTTGAAGATTATAATGTGGTACTTAACTTTATAAGCCACTGTTTGTCACCTGCGTGAAAAAAGATGCAGACCCAAAAAATTAACTTTAGTTATATAAAATCATGTTAGGGAAGTATCTGTTTTTTTTCTTCCTACAAAGACTTTATAATCCACTTTTTATCACTTATAGGGGAAAAGCTTATGATCAAAATTCCCATAATGAGTCATCCTAGTATTTCTGAAATAAATCATAAAATCATGGGGTATTACTTTTTTAGTGTCAAATAATTTATTTAAAAATTTTGTATTAATATTTCCAAATGAGACACATCTGTAGCTTTACTTATTGGTGAAGTCTTTGTTAGCCTTTGGGATCACTATAACACTTGATTCGTATAAGAATTGAAAGATTTCCCTCTTTTTTTAATATGACCAGGAATAGCTCACATCACACTGAGATGATCAGATCCTTAAAGACTGAAGTGAGTTTCCCTGTGAAAGGATCTGGACCTTGTACTCTTTTTGGGGGAGACTCTGCTCTATTATTTTTCCATAATAATTGAACTGTGTCTTCTCTCCATTCTTGTAATGAGCAATAGACCATTACAAATTTTCATGGAGGAAAAGAACGAAGAAAAGGGGTTGGGAATGGTTCCCACTTAGCTAAATTGACCTTTCTCCACTCTCCTCCCTTCCATAAGGTCTTGTGGAAGCCTAAAGCACAGAACCTCTTGAAACAAACATGGCTGGCCTTCAGGACAACACTCTGAGGATTGTTCTGGTGGGGAAAACTGGAAGTGGGAAAAGTGCAACAGGAAACACCATCATTGGGAAAAGAGAATTTGAATCTAAAATTTCTCCCCACGCTGTTACCAAGGAATGTCAGAAAAAAGAACGCCAATGGAAGGGGAGGAACCTTCTTGTCGTGGACACCCCAGGGCTCTTTGACACCAAGGAGAAACTACAGACCACCTGTGAGGAAATCAGCAGGTGTGTCCTCTTCTCCTGCCCTGGGCCTCATGCCATCATCCTGGTACTACCGCTGGCCCGCCACACGGAGGAGGAACAGAGAACGGTTGCATTGATCAAGGCCATCTTTGGGGTGGCGGCCATGAAGCACATGATCATGTTGTTCACTCGCAAAGATGATTTGGATGGTAAGACACTGAGTGAGTTTTTAGATGAATCAGATGTGAGCCTAAAAAACATCATCAAGGAGTGTGGGTCCCGCTGCTGTGCCTTCAATAACAAGAATGCAGATGAAGCTGAGAAGGAAGCTCAACTGCAGGAGCTGGTGAAGATGATAGAGGAAATGGTGCAGGAGAACAAGGGGGCTCACTTTTCTGATGCCATATACAAGGACACAGATGAAAAGCTGAAACGCCAGGCAGAAGCCTTGAAGAAAATCTATGCTGAGCAATTGGATAAGGAAATTAAACTAACAGAAGAGGAATGTGATCAGGGGAAAATATCACAGGAAGCTAAAGAGAAAAAAATAAAATCCCTAAAGATGAAGTATGAAGAACGAATTAAAGATATAAGGGAACAAGCTGAAAGGAATATATTTGCAGATATTGTACAAAGGATTAGAAATATGCTTTCAAATCTATGGCATAGCTTTTTCAAGTAGTGTAAATTTTCTTTTTTTCTTTTTAATTTGCCATGATTTGTTACTGTGGAAGATTGTATTTTCAAAAAATGGTTATAATAGTATCTTCCACTCCACCTATTCTTCTTATAATCTCAGCTTGCTTTTCCTTTTGTTGAGTTATAGGGGTCTGTGTCACTGCCTTGCAATTTCATGGGCTTTGTGACTGATTTGGCAAATAGTGGATGGCTGTGACTTCTAAAGTTAGATAGGGAGGATGCCTCCTTGCTCTCTGGGGTACGTGCCCCTGTCACTTGGCCACCATGTGGTGAGGAAGCCCAAGTTGTCCATCAAGTCCACATGAAGATGACATGACATCACTGGCTCTCTCCCCTGGCTGCTCTTTCATCTGCCACAGAAACAACTTGCCAGCCATGCTAGTAGGGCAAGGTTGAAGCAGATTCTCCAGCTGCCAACTGAGCCACCTCAGATGAAGCAGCAAAGAGCAAGGATGGGC
This sequence comes from Myotis daubentonii, assembly GCF_963259705.1. Classification (NCBI taxonomy): domain Eukaryota; kingdom Metazoa; phylum Chordata; class Mammalia; order Chiroptera; family Vespertilionidae; genus Myotis; species Myotis daubentonii. The sequence goes on along the minus strand of NC_081849.1, from coordinate 8,253,319 downwards.
CACCCCCACTGCCCAGGTTTCAAAAGAAAAATAAATGATTGTTGTTGCTTTAAACCACTAGTCTTTGGGATGGTTTGTTATGCAGTGACAGCTAACCAGAAGCATCCTCCCAGCTCATTCCCCACCAATCCCCACAATGCCAACAAACTGAAGAAGCTAGAAAATGGCATAATCATAAAATAATATATTATGGAGATTTCACAGGCTCAATTTAGGACAATTCAAATGAGAAATCCTTCATATATCAGTGTTAGCACCACTGTTGATGCACATTAGTTTAGTCCATGTCTCTGATCCCCTTGTTAGTGAAGCAGCAGGCTTCTCCAGCAAGATGGTTCTGTTGTCCATGTGAGGCAGGATAATAAGAAGCTCGAAAAATTCCTGGGCAAGTGGGATGGGGAAACTGAGACAAGAAAATTGAATAAGATCAGTCTGTTTGGGTATCTTGCAGCCAGCTTGTGAATCACAAAACTTTATCTTCACCAAGCAAGGGCACTTGAGAGCAAATGGTTTATATTCTCCTCTCTAACCAGAGGACACATAGCTTACATCACCCTGGTCTAGGAAGTAGAGCACAAAGACCCAGTAAAGCCATTTGTGCCAGCTAACCCCGAGGGTAGAAGAAGTCAGGGAACAAATAACAAAAACCCATTAAAGCCAGACAGACCTAAGATAAAAGTAAAACAGATCAAAGAATAATTCCAAACTCCACCATACACTCATTTTGATGCATCGGCATATACAAATGCACCTGGAAAGCTGATAAAAAAACAAAAACAAAAATCAAAGGATAGGGATAGAAAACCTTCAGGACAAAAGCTCACTGCTTTAGCCATAACTGGTTTGGCTCAGTGGATAGAGTGCTGGCCTGTGGACTCAAGGGTCCCGGGTTCAATTCCAGTCAAGGGCATATACCTTGGTTACAGGCACATACCCAGTAGGGAGTGTGCAGGAGGCAGCTGATTGATGTTTCTGACTCTCTATCCCTCTCCCTTTCTCTCTGTAAAACATCAATAAAGTATATATTTTTAAAATTAAATAAATAAATAAATAAGCTCACTGCTTTAGAGCAGGCCCATGCCCCTTTTCAGGCATGAACTTTTTTTAAAAAATATATTTTATTGATTTTTTACAGAGAGGAAGGGAGAGAGATAGAGAGTTAGAAACATTGATGAGAGAGAAACATCGATCAGCTGCCTCCTGCACACCTCCTACAGGGGATGTGCCTGCAACCAAGGTACATGCCCTTGACCGGAATTGAACTTGAGACCTTTCAGTCCACAGGCTGATGCTCTATCCACTGAACCTAACCAGTTAGGGTCAGGTATGAACTTTTTATTTCTTTTTAAATGCTAAGGTTCCCCATGAGAGACTTGCAGTCAGCAGAGCAGTGGGCAGTGGCAGCTGGACCCAGACTCAGCCCTTGATCCTGTCTCCAAGGCCCCCTTTTCCCTGACTTCCCAGTGAGCTGAAGCAGACCCGCCTTGGCTCAGTTCTTTCCTAAAACATTTCCAGAGCCAAAGCAGCCCCACCTAGGCACTCTCTTGTGGCTTCTTCTACCCTAACCCTTTCTTTTATTTCACTGATGGCAGCTTTAATAAACATACTCTCAAAATCACCTGGACTTGTGTTTTGAAATCTTTCCTGTGCCAAATCAAGAACCCACACACTATGGGGTAAAAAGGAGGACATATCTAATACTGTCAACAATAAAGATTAATTTAAAAAAAAAAAAAAAAGGAAAGGAACCCAAACACTACAGGCCAGCCTGAGGCAGATCCACTTTGGGCCGGTCCCTGTCCAGTAACACATGGACATCTGGGAGTTATGAAATTTTCTTACTGTTTTTTTCCCTCTTTCCTTTTTACGGTCCCTAACTTTAAATATCTATTAAAACATTAACTTAAGAATCTTTTCTCTGCCAAATATTTTTCCTTTGCCTCTGCAGATCCATCCTTTGCCCTCCTTCATCCTAGTTCTGTACCCCAGGAGGCTGATCTATGTGGATCACATTGTTACCCAACCCGAAGGTTCTCCACTTAGGGTGTTGTATTCAAGAAGGAGACATGGTTGTCCCAAGGCAGTTTCATTTACTTGAAGCAAATTAAGGAAACATGGGATTCATATAAAAACCTCTGTCTCCTCAAAGGGAGGCTTGGCCATTTCTTACACTGTTTGGTCAATTACATGTTGGTCACTCTTTGCAGTTGGCTACAGTTATACTGCTGAGTTCTTGTCAAGATCATCCTGTTTATAGCTGGACTGGTGTATTTGAACATTTAGCAAGAGCAGCATTGAGTAAGAATGGCCCAGATCTTAAGACTTTTGTTCTCTCTAAGAACATAAGCGAGAACTACTTTGGATCTCTGAGTTTGGCCTGGCTTCTGCCAATGGGAAGTGCAAGCAGGAGATCTCTTCTGGGTAGAAAAGCAAGGTTGGGGTATTTGTTCTCCTGCCTCTCACCCAGCAAAGCCATCTCTGATCAGCTGCAACCCTAAGCCAAAAATCACACCATCTCTACTCAACTTTTTTTCTGGGTTCCTGTTATCTTCACCCCTTTATGGTTAGGGTGCTATTTCCTCACTGTTGCCAGCAGTCTCCCCTGTCACTTGCATACCCTGTATGCACAGCTTATAGGACGCCCTTGCACTTGACTTTCCCCCAATTTCCTAATTAGAGTGGTCCATCTCTGCTGCTAGAATCCTGATTGATAATTCTTAACAATATCCACCATCTTTTCTCTTTCAGACATACACTGACCATTATTAATGTTTCTTTTGAAAATCCCCTCTAGTGTTTCCTGACACCAGACTATCTCTCCTGACAGCTGAAATATTTGTCATTGCCCCAGAATATTTTGTGTTCATACCTGATGAGTCCATTAATGTGTCATCTTTGCTTAATCGCATGAGAATACCAGTCAACTCCCTGAGTGATCAGACCCCCAGGTCAAGAGATTTGCAAAGTCAGTGGTTTGGGTCATGTTGTTCTGAGTGGAAAATGCTATCCCTGGTTTTGGGAATTGGTGTCTTAACCTGTGTTTTCACTTGTGATTGTATTCTTGCTATGGCATATGGGAGAGCAGCTGCCAAAAGAGCCATTTCCATGCTTTTGAAGCCCGTTGCTGACCTCTCAGGGCACAGTGCAGAAGAAGAAGGTGGCATATGAAATTGTGAAAGCCGGTCACCATGCATGAGTGTTGGTGACAGATGGACAAGAGTCTCAAGTCTGAGCAGTTCTTACTGAATGCTAAAATGTGGCACAGTATTTTGCAGAGGAGTTCTAGTGGATGAACTTGACCTAATGACTACTGATGAGTTTAGCCAGCTACAAAGAAAAAATCAACATGTAATTAATCAAACCGTGTATATAGGCAATGGCTAAACCTCTCTTAGGGAAGCAGAGCTTTTAAAAATATTCCCCTGTCTCCTTACTTGTTACAACTGAAAATAGAACATTTTCTCCACCAAGACTGTGTTCCTTTGAACCCATTGTGTCCTGTTACACTGGGGAAGGTCATGGAGAAGATGTGACCTCCAGTTGACCTGAAGCATGGACCAAATGGGCCTTCAGGTTGCCTTTTCCCTCCCAGGAGCTGCCTCAAGGACACAGAATTGAGATAGTAATGTGCTGTTGAGACCATCAGGATGGTGTACCTGACTCAGCCCAGCTACATAATTTTTTCAAATCTGGCAGGCAAGTGCAGAGAAGATTTGTCTTTGGGCCACCCAACACAAGCCTTGTAAGTAAATTTCTTAGCTTATTAAATTACCACCTACCCATCTGCCATGGCCTGCTTCTCTTTTGAGTCTTTCCCTGCCCTCTGTATGGGGGCCAGTTTCAGATTAAAACTCCCAGGAGTTTTGGAACCAACATGTGGTTTTAAACAGCAGTCTCATCTATGTTTTTAAGCAAACATAAAACATGAAGTATCTGAAAAATGAAGGCTCTCCAACCTCCCCTGAGGGGTCCTGGATTGTGAGAAGGTGCAGGCCAGGTCAAGGGACATCACTGGTTCACAATTGGGGCAGGGAAGGTACCGCAGGAGGGTTCCAGAGTGGGTCTGGCCCATCTCACTCAGTCCCGATCGGGGCTGGCCAGGCAGGGAGGGAGCCCAGCAGGTTGGCCAGTCTGAGAGGGACTGTGGGAGGAATCCAGGCCATGTCCAGCTCATCTCGCCCAATCCCCATTGAACAGACCCCAGAAGGAAGCTAACATACCGGTCACAGCATCTGCCCTATGGTGGTCAGTGCACATCATAGTGACTGGTCGAATAGTCAAAGGGTTGGACGGACAATTAGCATATGAGATATATATATATATATATATATATATATATATATATATATATATATGGAACTCATAGAAGGAGAAACTAAAAAAAAAAAAAATCCCATTTACCATTGCAACAAAAAAAATAAGATACCTAAGAATAAACTTAGCCCTAGCCGGCTTGGCTAGTGGATGGAGTGTCGACCTGCGGACTAAAGGGTCCTGGGTTCGATTCTTGCCAAGGCACATAGCTGGGTGTGGGCTCAGTCCCCAATAAGGGGTGTGCAGGAGGCAGCTGATCGATGATTCGCTCTCATCATTGATGTTTCTATCTCTCTCTCCTTCTCCCTTCCTCTCTGAAATCAATAAAGAAATATATTTTTTGAAAGAATAAATTTAACTAAGGAGGTAAAAGGACTGAACTCAGAAAACTACAGGATATTGAAAAAAGAGATAGAGGGAGACAGAAATAAATGGAAGAATATACCATCCTCATGGATTGTAGAATCAACATCAGTAAAATATCCATACTACATTAGCAATCTATAGATTCAATGCAACCCCCATTGAAATACCAATGGCATATTTCACAGACCTAGAGCAAACTCTCCAAAAATTTGTATGGAATAAAAAAAAAAGACCCCAAATGGCCATAGCAATCTGGGGAGGGAGAACAAAGTTGGAGGGATCACAATACCAGATATCAAACTATACTACAAAGACACTGTTCTCAAAACTGCCCGGTACTGGCACAAAAACAGACATAGACTAAGGGAACACACCAGAGAACCCAGAAATCAACCCAAGCCATTGTGTTCAATTAATATTTGACAAAGAAGGCAAGAGCATACAATGGAGTCAAGACAGTCTCTTCAATAAATAATGTTGGGAAAATTGGATGATACTTACAAAAAAAATGAAACTAGACCATCAACATACACCATACACAAAAATAAACTCAAAATGGATAAAAGACTTAAATGTAACACAGGAAACCATAAAAATCTTAGAAGAATCCATAGTCAGCAAACTATCAGACATATGTCATAGCAACATCTTTATTGATACAGCTCCTAGGGCAATGGAAACTAAAGATAAACAGATGGGACTACATAAAAATAAACAGCTTCTGCACCGCAAAATAAACCATTAAGAAAATAACAGGAAAGGCATCTGCATGGGAGAACATATTTACCGATGTATGATAAGAGTTTAATCTCCAAAATTTACAGGTTATTGATACCACTTAACAATAAGAAGATAAATAATCTAATCCAATAATGGGCAAAGGACCTAAACAGACACTTTTCAAAAGAGGATGCACAGAAGACCAAGAGACATATGATAACATTCTCAAAGTCACTAATCATCCGAGAGATGCAAATCAAAATGACAATGAGGTACTATCTCACACCTGTCAGAATGGCTATCATCAACAAATCAACAAACGACAAGTGCTGTCAAAGATGTGAAGAAAAAGGAAACCTCATGCACTGCTGGTGGGAATAGAGACTAGTGCAGCCACTGTGGAAAACAGTTTTGAGTTTCCTCAACAAATTAAAAATGGAAATCCCATTTTACCCAGTAATCCCATTTCTAGGAATATATCACAAGAAATCAGAAACACCAGCCAGAAAGGATATATGCACCTCTACGTTCAAACAGCACAATTTATAATAGCTAAGATTTGAACATTGCCTAAGTGTCCATCAGAAGATGAATGAAGTAAAAACCTGTGGTACATCTACCCAATGGAATACTATGATGCTGTAAAAAAAGAAGGAACTCTTACCATTTGCAACATCATGGATGGACCTGGAGAGCATTATGCTAAGCGAAATAAGCCAGTTGCAGAAAGATAGATATCACATGATCTCACTCATTTTTGGAATATAAGGAACAACATAAACTGATGAACAAAAATAGAGCCAGAGTCATAGAGGCATCAAACAGACTGTCCAACATAAGTGTGAAGGCATGGGGGATGATAAGAGATCAGCCAAAGGACTTGTATGCATGCATATAAGCAGAGCCAATGGACCAGGGGTGGGCAAACTTTTTGACTCGAGGGCCACAATGGGTTCTTAAACTGGACCGGAGGGCCGGAACAAAAGCATGGATGGAGTGTTTGTGTGAACTAATATAAATTCAAAGTAAACATTATTACATAAAAGGGTACGGTCTTTTTTTTTTTTTTTTTTTTTTTTAGTTTTATTCATTTCAAACAGGCTGGATCCGGCCCGCGGGCCGTAGTTTGCCCACGGCTGCAATGGACACAGACAGTATGGGGGTCATGTCATTTGTTTGGGGATGGGAGTGAGTGGGGAGAAGTCAATAGAAGAAAAAGAGACTTATGTAATACTTTAAACAATAAAGAATTTTAAAAAATAAAAGAAAAAGCATTTTCCAGTGAGGATTAACAAAACAAAACAAAACAAAACAAAAAAGAGATACAAATCATAAGAAAGAACTAGAAAGAAATGAAGAATTCAATATCTGAAATGAATAATACACTGGAAGGACTCAACCACAGGTTATACGAAGCAGAGTCAAATCAGTGACTGAGAAGACAAGGGAGCCATGTGGGGCCACCTGACAACCAAAGATAAGAGGCCAAAAGAGTCAGACTCAGCAGATTCCCTCCCTGTGCCGCCCCCTCCACTCCCCCCCCCCCCCCACACACACACCCTAAAGAAAACTTCCTGGTCTGCCTAGAGAATGAAACAGAAAACAAAATGCAGGTCAGGTCTGGTCTCCACTGGCTAAAAGGGAGGGAAGACAGTCTGTTTCCTCTGCTTCAGAAATAAAAAATAATATTAGGATGTGGGCACAACTGGCCCAAGGGAGAGCGGAGAGTCTGTTTCCTGTGTTTCCAAAGAAAAATGTGTTAGCATGAAGTGCACATGATAGGCCAAAATTGAGAGAGGGCAGTTCGTTTCCTTTTTTAAAAAATAAAAACAATAGTATTGAATGGTCTCATCCTGAAAGAGACCAGCCCCTTTCCTTTTGGAGAAGGAGTTAACTGATGAAGTGTCACCCACGGTTTCTCCCTCCTGGGTGTGGGGGGATAAGCTCTTTCTCTTCTAAAGGACGACAGTCAGCTTGGTGCAGTAATGCTCAGGGCTGCCTGTGGGACCGACCCTCCCTGTGACTTCCCAAATCTCCAGTGAAGAAGCTAAAGGCCACAGAAGTCTTCGTACACATTGTCATTGTGGAAACCAGCTAAAGAAGTGAAGTTCAAAACAGACAGAGGGCAGTTACACATGATTGAGAACATAAAGGAAGAGGAAGTGAGCTCAGGAAGTTCCCCAAAGGAAAGAGGTATTTGGGACTCTCTATGCTGTGGAACTGTCCCAAGTACAGTGGTGCCTTGACTTACGAGTTTAATTCGTTCTGTGACGGAGCTCGTAACTCAAATTACTTGTATGTCAAATCAACTTTCACCATTACAATGAATTGAAATGCCATTAATCCGTTCCGGACACCCAAAAAACACTGCGATTGTTTTGTTAAATGTTTTTAAATAAGAAAAATGTATTTAAAAATAGCAAATATTGTATAAAAACACAATACTGAACAATAGAATGTAGTGCAATAAACTTGTTTTATTAAGTTTAATGTATAGCATTTACCGTGGAGATCAAAGTGACTTAAAGATGCTGATGGAGTTGGAGGAGAAAGGATGAACTGAATAACTGAATAACTGAATCTTATTTGCTGATTTTTGCCCTTTTCGCCACGCTTTCATCACTTTCATCTACAGGAGTTTTCGATAGAAACCTGTCCAATGAGATCTGTTTCATCCTCCCTTTCAGAATATTTCTGAAATGAGTTAGGCAAGTGTCATTAAATAGCTCTATGGCACGCCCAGTTGCAATTTTTTCTGGGTGTTTCTTTTGAATAAAGTCTGAAAGTTTCTCCCACATTCCCAACATTTCCTTTATCTCACTTACAGAGATAACCTCATCCTCCACCTCCTCCTCCTCCGTGTCATCTATTTCCTGCAAAACCTCCGTGTGCTGCTGAGTCTGTAGCTCCTTTAGCTCCTCACCATGTCTGACAACAGAGTGAATGCTGGTCCTCTTTTTAAAATTTTCGAACCAGCCCCGACTGGCTTTAAACGGCTCACCTGATCCCGCGTCCATTGAAGTGCCTGGGGTCCGCTGCAGCAAATCAGCGTAAATAGCTCATGCCTTCTCGCAGATTATAGCCTTCATCACTGTATGTCCTGCAAGCTACTTCTCCATTAACCACACCATTAGCAGCTTCTCCATATTTTCATGGATAGATGTCCGCTGTTGAGAAATTATTGTAAAGCCCTTGGCTGGAGTTGTAGCCTGTATCGACTCCTTCTGCTTCAGCGTGGTGCAGGTCGTAGAAGTGCTGCGCTGGTACCGCTTCGCCAAGTCGATCACACACACACCTTGGTCATGTTTTTTGATAATTTCTTTCTTTAATTCAATGCACATCATCCGCTTCTTCTTCTCAGCACTGTCCTTCGCACTTACTTTCTTCAGATCCATGGTTGAAAAACGAAGTTTTGCAAAATAACTGCAGGCACAAATGCAAGCACAACACTGATGCTTCAACTAAGAGCTAACCGCTTAAAGTGAACGAGTGAGACACCTGATGCTGGGCTGATGTTGTGGCGTTCACTGTGACATTCGCTGCGCCAAATAGCAGTGGGGTATCTGAAGCTGGCTCATAACCCGAATTTTAGCTCGCAGCTCAAAGCAAAAAATTGGACGAGAGACAGTTCGTATCTCGAAAAACTCGTTAGTTGGGACACTCGTAAGTCAAGGCACCACTGTATCCCAAATCTCCACAGGGTAGGGTGACACATATTTAGTGTCTCCTGTACATGCGGAATTTGTACAGAATGCTGAGCAAGGAGGAGCCCCCTGGCACCCACTATGGTGGCAACATACTGTATGTTAGTCCACTGAGACAGCAAGTGATCCAAGTACAAGATAATAATTTAACATGTTGTCTCAGGTATACCCAGCATCAAATAGGTGTAAGTCCTATTGAAACGTTTCTATAAGAAAGGTCAGATACAAGGTGCATTCTCATGTGGATTATTCAGCTGCGCTGAATCCGCTGTTGTAAACAATGACCCCACTGTATTCTCTGCATCACAGGGAAGGGCCTGGAGACATTCCTATTGCCCCTTCTCGGACCGGTCCAGGTTTGGATCTGCCACTGGTCTTCAGCAGATGCTCCGTCATAAGGGGTTTGGGCCAAATATGGGTTAAAATTCTCACCTGACATGTTCAAAGATTTAAAATGTCTCTACCACCAATTTGAAATTTCACCCCTGAGTTAAGAACTTTTCTTCATAGATTCTGGAATTCTTTAATACATACAATATTCTCTGGGCAGTGGCTTATGTCTCACTTCTCTTATAGTGAAGTATGGCAGCAATCATCTCAGGTAGAAACTATAGTTTAACTTTAACCCTGCTGTTTGGCTTCTGTACTTATTTGCTTTGTTTAACAATAGAAAAGTTATTTTAATTTTCTGAATTATAAAAATTATCTCATTGGTTGTGGTTATACTGGTCTTAGAAAGCACATTTTCCTTCACCTGGGAAGGACAGCACAATTATCCCAAGGTCAGAAGGCTCCAGTTAACGAGTCTCTGTTGACTCAGTGTTCTGGAGACCCAAAACTGTGATTTAGATAACATGCTGCTTCTGCCTCTGTAAACTGTTTTTTTGCAAACCAGGTTCCTCAGTCCAAACCCTGGTATGTAATCAATACCTTTGTAATCTTTGCCTATATAAATCTGGGGTTGGGGCTGGGGCGGGCACTATGAGATCTGGGAGAGCGAAATGACCCCTCATAATCCCAGATTTGCAATAAATGTGACTCTTTAATTCGACTACTTGAGGCGTCCTTTGTGTGATTCGTGGGGTACATTACAACAATAGCTCTAAAGAAAAGTACTTGGAAAGGATTGGCAAATGGGAGAGTAGGAGAGGGATTCACTGAGAAAAGAGTAGAGAGACAAGGAAACGTGATAGACACTTCCAGGAGCAGGGCTGGAACTCCAGATTCACCCCAAATGCTTGCTGTGAGATGCCACACTTCCTGTGGGAGTCCCAAGTGAAAAACATCAGATGGAGGAACTGAAGAAAAGCAAAAAATGGAGAAGAGGAATCTGTAATGAAAAAAAGTCCTAGAGTAATCAGTTTGGGAGAGGAAGAGAGGAATTTCAACTAGGGTGTTACCCTCATATGGTCACCTGAACACACACAATGCCCAGAGGCATTCCTGGGCACTTGGAACAATTGGACTCAAAGTATTTTTAAAGTCTAATTTAATTCGTCCTTTTGTTTGCTTTGTATGAGTCCATCATTTCTGACAATGAGAGAACATTCTTTATGTCCTCTTCCTCTTTATTTTTTAGGGTTGACACAAGCAGCAATGCTTGGGTTCTCAGCAGGAAGGGGAAATCTATAGGGATTTTGTTTTGAAGCAATTATCTCTCTGTCGCATAATGATACAGAGCTTCCTCTTCCCCATGGTCCCCAGCCCCTGGTGACTTGAGAAAGCCATGTCCTCTGGAGATGAGCATCCTTGGGAAGTTTTGCCCACAGCTGCTGAAGGTCCGGGGGCATTGCCAGTGGATGCTGGCAGTTGCAGTCCTCTGTTTGTTGGCCCTCTTCAGCATGTGTGGTTGAAAGTATATACTTAACAGTTCAATATATATTGCCAAGGCAAAAACAAAACAAAACAAAACAAAAAAAACAAAAGAAAAACACTTGCAATTTTTAAATTTTAAGTCAACTAATCTGTGATATTAAAAAGGTCTTGCCTTCTATGGGCAATTGTTTGGTGCCTCCCTGGGGGGTCTTTCATGTTCTGAATACTTTAAATATTTTTGTCTTCTCTTAAAATTTTACCACCTCTTCATCTAAAAGTTGTTAACGTAAAAAAAACCATTGAAACCAGAGGGCTAAAATGGCAGCGGTATAGACGGATGTGTCCTGTGCTTTGTCCTGGAGCAGATACGAGTAACATCCAGCCCGAATAGGCAGAGTAGATTCAGCTTGGAAACAGTTTGCAGACGGGAAAGGCAGAGGACTCCCAGAGAAAGGGGACTATTGGAGACTGCCGGATAGGGCTCCCCTAACTGGGCAGCCTCCACTGCTGCTGAAATCTCTCCTGGAATGCTGGCTCAGCCGCGGAGACAGCGCCATCTTGAGTAGCTGTAATCAGAAGCGAATACATCCAGAGACCCTGCATACACGGCATCCAGGGATTAGCTACTAACCCAGAAACACCGGATCTCCAGCAGCTCGAATACGTGGACTCAGAGAAGCCCTGCTCCTCCTCACGGAAAGGTCAGATTTCGCCTAGATAAAGGTGCAGTTTGCAATTCATGTTGGAGAGAGGAACACGCACAGGAGTAGGTTGCCCCTGACAAAGTCCGCGGGCCATTGGGGCCAGCGTGACCCGCGAGTGTGGAAGGGCTCTCGCAGGGCTGCTGGCAGAAGGGAACTCTAAAAATAAGCCCATAACTGGACTGGGTGCAAAAAGGTAGCCTCGGATTTTGGCAGTGTGCCGGCTGCTTAGTGCCAGGGGAGAGAGGACGTGCGGAAGAGACTGCACACAGAGCTGGACAGTGGAGGGTTGCGAATTTGCACACCTTCTCAGGATCATTTATTTTCGTTTTCTCTCTCCCTTAAATCTTTGCATTTGATTATTAAACCCAATACATAGGATCGCCCAATTGGGGTCACTCACAGAGACTGCAGGGGAAAGTTGTTGTTGTGGAACCTGGAAAACAGAGTGGAGAGTAACGATCAAAGAACCAGCTCTGGGCAGTTGACTCTCCCAAACCAGTAGTAGGTGCAATAGGGAAAACAAAAACTAACTACTGGATAGAGAGGATTTATAGCCTCAGAGGTCAATCCAGAAACACTGCCACCCAGGGGGTAAACCACAAACTGTCTCTTCTATAAATACAAATAAAGGCAGTCTGGGAAACAAATATGGCCTGCTTTAAAATCAGGACTGTGGTTTTTACAACACGGAGGAATAGTGTATCACAGGGAACATCAACACTCTCCTGAATACCTGACAGGACTAAGGCATGCCAGACAGAAGAGTAGAAGAAGTGAAGGACCTTCACTACTGCACATTTTTATTTATTTTTTCACCTTTTAATTAAGAAACTATTTTTTTTCTTTTTTCATCACCTGATTTTACCCTTTTTATTAGTACATTTTTATTTTTAACCAGTATTATTAATAGTACCATTTTACCTTTTTTTAAAGAGTCATTTTATTTCATCTTTATTTTATTTTGGGATTAGTGTTCTACATTCTATTTTCATCGTTGCTTTAGCATCATTTTTCTCTACCTCAACTTTACCTTTATGCCAAAACTCTCTCCCTCACTTTTCCCCCTTTGTTGTCCTGTTTCTCTTACCCTATTCCTGTTTTAGATTTTCCCTATTCCTTCTTTTTACCCCCTGTTAAAATTTCACTCTACTTATATATCTAATTTCCAAACCCCTGCTCTAAATCCATATACACCTCTCTCTAATCATTCTTCATTACCCAAATTTTTTTTCTCTCTGTCGTTTTGTTGTTGTTTGCTTGATTGTTGAGAATATTGGGGAGTTTTCATGCTTGTTTGTGAGATTATATTGCTTTTTCTTTTTATTTTTCCGTTGGTTTTTTTTCTGGTTATTTTTTTGATTCTGTTTTCCCTTGCCTCACTTGATATTAGTTGTTGTTTTTAGATTGCATTCATCTCCAGGGATCTGTTGCTAGAATTTGTTGGGATTAGTGGCTGTTCTATTGGAGTTTTCTCCCCATATAAATAGTTACTCCCTCTCTTCTATTTCCTTCCCTTTCTTTTCTCTCTTACTTTTTTTTCCTTTACCCAGTTTCATTTTTGCACTCCTTTTTTTTTTCTTTTTCTCTTTTTTCTTTTTCTCTTCTTTCTTCCTTACCCCCTAATTCTCTTTGCTCTGGTGGTCACCTTTATTTGGGGTCATTAGTATCATGAATACATTTGTGTTCAGTGCCTTGTGCATTGTGCCTTGTTGTGTTGTATTTTGTGCCTTTAAATCAATGCAGCAGAGAGAGAACTACATAACCAAACACCTGAAGAAGAGAGAGATCATGGGGAGACAAAGAAACAGCCCACATATGAAAGAAAAACAGGCAAAAGGAAGTAAACGAAATGGAGGCAATGGAGGCAATCAACCTGTCAGAGAAAGAATTCGGAGAAATGATCATAAGGTGGATGAAAAGAATGGAAGAAAAATTCAACAATATGTGTAAGAACCAAGAGGAAATGAAGAAAAACCAAGAAGAAATGAAAAATGACATCAATACTATAAAGAACTCAATAGAAAGCATCAACAGTAGACTAGAAGAAGCAGAAGACAACATCAGTGAGCTAGAAGACAAGGTAGGAAAAAATACCCAAGCAGAGCAGCTTCTAGAAAATAAATTAAAAAGCAGGGAGGAGAGCCTAAGACAGCCGTGGGCAAACTACGGCCCGCGGGCCGGATCCAGCCCGTTTGAAATGAATAAAACTAAAAAAAAATAAAGACCGTACCCTTTTATGTAATGATGTTTACTTTGAATTTATATTAGTTCACACTAGCACTCCATCCATGCTTTTGTTCAGGCCCTCCGGTCCAGTTTAAGAACCCATTGTGGCCCTCGAGTCAAAAAGTTTGCCCACCCCTGGCCTAAGAGAACTCTGGGACAGCACAAAACAAAGCAACATCCACATAATAGGGGTGCCAGAAGTAGAGGAAACTGAGCAAGGAATAGAAAACCTGTTTTAAAAAATAATGACAGAAAACTTCTCTGATATAGGGGAAAAAAAACTCACACAAATCCAAGAAGCTCACAGAGTCCCAAACAAAATGAACCCCAAAGACAAACACCAGGGCACATTATAATTAAATTGGCAAACACCAACCACAAAGCAAGAATCTTAAAAGCAGGCAGAGAAAGACAGAAAGTTATGTACAACGGATACCCCATCAGACTAGCGACTGATTTCTCAACAGAAACACATCAGGCAAGAAGGGAATGGAATGAAATATACAAAGTCATGCAAAGGAAGGGTCTGAATCCAAGATTACTGTATCCAGCAAGGCCATCAACCAAAATTGAGGGTGAAATCAGGAGCTTCACAGACAAAAATGGACTACTGGAGATTATTACCACCAAACCAGCAATGCAAGAAATGCTAAAGGGTCTGCTGTAAAAAGTAAAAATAGGAAACAAAGAAGGAACACAGGGGTAAAGAATAAAAATGGCGACAAACAAGTATCTATCAATAATGACTTTAAATGTAAATTGGATTAAATGCCCCAATCAAAAGACATAGGGTAACTGAGTGGATGAGAAAACATGACCCATATATATGCTGTCTACAAGAAACCCACCTCAAAATAAAGATGCACACAGACTGATGGTGAAGGGATGGACAAAGGTTTTTCAGGCGAATGGAAACAAACAAACAAAAAAAGCTGGGGTAGCAATACTTATATCTGACAAATTAGATCTCAAAGTGAAGGACTTAAAAAGAGATAAGGAAGGCCACTTCATAATACTAAAGGGAACAATCCAACAGGAAGAAATAACTGTGGTAAACATATATGCACCCAATATAGGAGCACCCAAATACATAAGAAAACTACTGGAGGAGATCAAGGGAGATATTGACAGCAATACAATCATAGGAGGGGACTTTAACACCCCATTATCACCATTGGACAAATCCTCTAAACAAAAAGTCAGCAAAGAAATATCAATCCTAAATGACTCACTAGATCAGATGGAATTAATTGACATCTTCAGAACATTTTACCCCAAAGCCAAAGAATCTACATTTTTCTCAAGTGCACATGGGTCATTTTCAAAGATAGACCATATATTGGGTCACAGGCAAAGTCTCTTCAAATTCAAGAAGGTAGAAATCATATCAAGCATCTTCTCAGATCACAATGGCATAAAACTGGAAATCAACTACAATAAAAACAATCCAAAAAAATCAAACACATGGAGACTAAATAGCATGCTATTAGACAATGACTGGGTTACCAGAGAGATCAAAGAAGAAATAAAAAACATCATGGCAACAAACAACAATGAAAACACAATAATTCAAAACCTAAAGGACATGGCGAAAGCAGTCTTGAGAAGGAAGTTCATAGCTTTACAAGCCTTCTGCAAAAAATGAGAAACAATGATAATAAATTACCTAAATCTACAACTCAAAGAGCTAGAAAGAGAGCAACAAGAAAAGCCCAGTGTAAGCAGAAGGAAGGAAATAATAAAGATCAGAGCGGAGATAAACGACATAGAGAGAAAAAAACAATACAAAAGATCAACAAAACCAAGAGCTGGCTTTTTGAAAGGATAAACAAAATTGATGAACCTCTAGCCAGGCTCACCAAGAAACAAAGAGAGAGGACCCAAATAAACAAAATCAGAAATGAAAGAGGAGAAATTGAAACAGACCCCACAGAAATACAAAGAACTGTTAAAAAAAATACTATGGACAGCTCTACTCCAACAAGCTAGAAAACCTGGAGGAAATGGACATATTCCTAGAAAAATACAACATTCCAAAACTTAATCAGGAATAATCCAAAAATCTCAATAGGCCAATAACTATGGAAGAAATTGAAGCAGTCATCAAAAAGCTTCCAGCAAACAAAAGCCCGGGGCCAGATGGCTTCACAGGGGAGTTTTACCAAACATTCAAGGAAGAACTAAAACCTATCCTCCTCAGACTATTCCAAAAAATTCAAGAGAAAGGAACACTTCCAAGCTCATTCTATGAAGCCAGTGTCACCCTAATACCAAAACCAGATAAAGACAACACAATGAAAGAGAATCACAGGCCAATATCCCTCATGAACATAGATTCCAAAATCCTCAACAAAATCTCAGCAAATCAGATACAGCAGTACATCAGAAAGATCATACATCATGACCAAGTAGGGTTTATCCAGGGGATGCAAGGATGGTACAATACCCGCAAATCAATAAACGTGATACATCACATAAACAAATTGAAAGATAAAAACAACATAAGTCATATCAATTGATGCAGAAAAAGCATTTGACAAAATCCAACACCCTTTCTTGATAAAAAGTCTCAGCAGGGTAGGAATAGAAGGATCATACCTCAACATAATAAAAGCCATATATGAAAAACCCACAGCCAACATCATAATCAATGGGCAAAAACTAAAACCATTTCCCCTAAGAACAGAAACAAGACAGGGATGCCCCCTCTCACCACTCCTGTTCAACATAGTACTGGAAGTACTAGCCATTGCGATAAGACAAGAAGAAGAGATAAAAGGCATCCAAATTGGAAAGGAAGAAGTAAAACTGTCCTTATTTGCAGATGACATGATACTGTACATTGAGAATCCTAAAGACTCCATCACAAAATTATTAGACTTGATAAATGAATTTGGCAATGTAGCAGGATACAAAATTAATGCCAAGAAATCTATGGCATTTCTTTGCCGGGAGCCGGTCCATCCTTGCTGTTTCAAGGGACCTGGCATATATGGCATATGGTTCTTAATATGCTTGCTCACCTTCTTGGCGCTGTGTTTTAACCAAGGTCACCTCTCCGAGAAAGGTTGAATCCCCAGGTAGGGATTTTCCCCTGAAGTTAGGGAGGGAATAAAACCCCTCAACTAAGTGCCAGGCGGGTAATTAATCCCTTTAACTACGAACAATCATGCTTAAACTACATAATCTTTTCTCCCTGGAATGGAGATAAGAAACGCCCTAACCTTTGTAATAGAAATTGACAGGATTAGAATCAACTAGTATAAATACAGATGCAACAAGACAACAACAGACAGAATTTAGAACACAGAACTAGAGACAGAAGAACTTCGCTGGAGAGAGCATGCCGGAGGATCCTGGAGAGGGACTGGCCTCAGAGCCTAGAGACAGAGCCTAGCGGGAGAACATGGCAAGGGATCCTGGACTGAACCTGACTACAGAGATTGGCAGGAGAACCTGACTGGAACCTGGACACTGAACCTGACTGGAGAGCCTGGACAGAACCTGGCTGGAGAACCTAGCGAGGGAACATGGCTACAGAACCTCGCTGGAGATCCGAAGCAGAACCTCTCTGGAGATCCGGGCTAGAGATCCTGGCTAGGCTGCTGATCAACTGAACGCTGTCTCCGTGTCATTCCTTCTTCGCCGACTCCGTCCACACCTTTGGGGACCCCTGGACCCGCTGGGGTTGGACCCCGGCATATGGCGCCCGAACAGGGACCCCTAGGTAAGCGCCCTGCACTCGGGACGGATCGGACTCCACCGTAGGAAGAGGGTGGATAGTCTTCGCCGACTCCATCCACACCTTTGGGAACCCCTGGAACAGGATTCCCTTAGGTAAGCCCCCCCCTCCATTGAGAACCCCACACTCGGGACGGATAGGACTCCACCAGGGTGCTACAGACCCCCCTATAGAGGATAAGTTGGGTAAGAAGGTGGATAGTACAGAACTTAGATTGAGAAGATGTGCCATACTGAGTCCAAAGAAAGAAGACTCTGTATTGATTCTTAGATTGAGAAGATGTGCCATACTGAGTCCAAAGAAAGAAGACTCTGTATTGATCTTTAGATTAAGAAGATGTGCCATACTGAGTCTAAAGAAAAAAGACTCCGTATTGATCTTTTAACATATATGCTTATTAGCAGAGGAATTAAGGTTACTCCCAGTCAGACAGAACATTTTATACAAGAAATACGTCCATGCTTTTCTGAGGAAGGAAAGGTGCCGGAAAGGTAAATGTAGAGGCATGGGAGAAGGTAGGCCCAAGGAGCCTTATCCTTAACCCCACTGCAGCCTTTCCACCCCGGGAAAGTGCAGGATTGGCAAGCTCTCCCTGGGGTGATAGATCAGGACTCAGGTAATAGCAGAAAGCGCCAATCCTACTCTTAAAATGGATACAAGAGAGCGTTTCAGGTTTTTCTTTTTAATGCTTGCTTTTAAAAAATAAAAAAGGGGGAATTTGCCGGGAGCCGGTCCATCCTTGCTGTTTCAAGGGACCTGGCATATATGGCATATGGTTCTTAATATGCTTGCTCACCTTCTTGGCGCTGTGTTTTAACCAAGGTCACCTCTCCGAGAAAGGTTGAATCCCCAGGTAGGGATTTTCCCCTGAAGTTAGGGAGGGAATAAAACCCCTCAACTAAGTGCCAGGCGGGTAATTAATCCCTTTAACTACGAACAATCATGCTTAAACTACATAATCTTTTCTCCCTGGAATGGAGATAAGAAACGCCCTAACCTTTGTAATAGAAATTGACAGGATTAGAATCAACTAGTATAAATACAGATGCAACAAGACAACAACAGACAGAATTTAGAACACAGAACTAGAGACAGAAGAACTTCGCTGGAGAGAGCATGCCGGAGGATCCTGGAGAGGGACTGGCCTCAGAGCCTAGAGACAGAGCCTAGCGGGAGAACATGGCAAGGGATCCTGGACTGAACCTGACTACAGAGATTGGCAGGAGAACCTGACTGGAACCTGGACACTGAACCTGACTGGAGAGCCTGGACAGAACCTGGCTGGAGAACCTAGCGAGGGAACATGGCTACAGAACCTCGCTGGAGATCCGAAGCAGAACCTCTCTGGAGATCCGGGCTAGAGATCCTGGCTAGGCTGCTGATCAACTGAACGCTGTCTCCGTGTCATTCCTTCTTCGCCGACTCCGTCCACACCTTTGGGGACCCCTGGACCCGCTGGGGTTGGACCCCGGCATATGGCGCCCGAACAGGGACCCCTAGGTAAGCGCCCTGCACTCGGGACGGATCGGACTCCACCGTAGGAAGAGGGTGGATAGTCTTCGCCGACTCCATCCACACCTTTGGGAACCCCTGGAACAGGATTCCCTTAGGTAAGCCCCCCCCTCCATTGAGAACCCCACACTCGGGACGGATAGGACTCCACCAGGGTGCTACAGACCCCCCTATAGAGGATAAGTTGGGTAAGAAGGTGGATAGTACAGAACTTAGATTGAGAAGATGTGCCATACTGAGTCCAAAGAAAGAAGACTCTGTATTGATTCTTAGATTGAGAAGATGTGCCATACTGAGTCCAAAGAAAGAAGACTCTGTATTGATCTTTAGATTAAGAAGATGTGCCATACTGAGTCTAAAGAAAAAAGACTCCGTATTGATCTTTTAACATATATGCTTATTAGCAGAGGAATTAAGGTTACTCCCAGTCAGACAGAACATTTTATACAAGAAATACGTCCATGCTTTTCTGAGGAAGGAAAGGTGCCGGAAAGGTAAATGTAGAGGCATGGGAGAAGGTAGGCCCAAGGAGCCTTATCCTTAACCCCACTGCAGCCTTTCCACCCCGGGAAAGTGCAGGATTGGCAAGCTCTCCCTGGGGTGATAGATCAGGACTCAGGTAATAGCAGAAAGCGCCAATCCTACTCTTAAAATGGATACAAGAGAGCGTTTCAGGTTTTTCTTTTTAATGCTTGCTTTTAAAAAATAAAAAAGGGGGAATTTGCCGGGAGCCGGTCCATCCTTGCTGTTTCAAGGGACCTGGCATATATGGCATATGGTTCTTAATATGCTTGCTCACCTTCTTGGCGCTGTGTTTTAACCAAGGTCACCTCTCCGAGAAAGGTTGAATCCCCAGGTAGGGATTTTCCCCTGAAGTTAGGGAGGGAATAAAACCCCTCAACTAAGTGCCAGGCGGGTAATTAATCCCTTTAACTACGAACAATCATGCTTAAACTACATAATCTTTTCTCCCTGGAATGGAGATAAGAAACGCCCTAACCTTTGTAATAGAAATTGACAGGATTAGAATCAACTAGTATAAATACAGATGCAACAAGACAACAACAGACAGAATTTAGAACACAGAACTAGAGACAGAAGAACTTCGCTGGAGAGAGCATGCCGGAGGATCCTGGAGAGGGACTGGCCTCAGAGCCTAGAGACAGAGCCTAGCGGGAGAACATGGCAAGGGATCCTGGACTGAACCTGACTACAGAGATTGGCAGGAGAACCTGACTGGAACCTGGACACTGAACCTGACTGGAGAGCCTGGACAGAACCTGGCTGGAGAACCTAGCGAGGGAACATGGCTACAGAACCTCGCTGGAGATCCGAAGCAGAACCTCTCTGGAGATCCGGGCTAGAGATCCTGGCTAGGCTGCTGATCAACTGAACGCTGTCTCCGTGTCATTCCTTCTTCGCCGACTCCGTCCACACCTTTGGGGACCCCTGGACCCGCTGGGGTTGGACCCCGGCATTTCTTTACACCAGTAGTGAATATACAGAAAGTGAGACTTAAAAAGTAACTCCATTTACCATCGCACCACAAAAAATTATCATACCTTGGAATAAACTTAACTAAAGAGGTAAAAGACTTATATGCGAAAAACTACAGGACACTGAAAAAAGAGATTGAGGAAGACATAAACAGATGGAAGAACATACCGCGCTCATGGATTGGTAGAATCAACATCATTAAAATGTCCATAGTACCCAAAGCAATCTATAGATTCAATGCAATCCCCATCAAATTACCAACGGCATATTTTACAGATCTAGAACGAACTCTCCAAAAATTCATCTGGAAAAAAAAAGACCTCAAATGGCTGTAGAAATCCTGAGAAAGAAGAACAAAGTAGGTGGGATCTCAATACCACATATCAAGCTGTATTTCAAAGCCACTGTTCTTAAAACAGCTTGGTACTGGAACAAGAATAGACATAAAGATCAATGGAATAGAATAGAGACCCCAGAAATCGACCCAAACCACTATGCCCAATTAATATTCGACAAAGGAGGCAAGAGCATACAATGGAGTCAAGACAGTCTCTTCAATAAATGATGTTGGGAAAATTGGACAGATACATGCAAAAAGATGAAACTAGACCATCAAATCACACCATACACCAAAATAAACTCAAAATGGATAAAAGGCTTAAACGTAAGATGGGAAACCATAAAAATTCTAGAGGAATCCACAGGCAGCGAAATTGCAAACATATGCTGAAGGAATTTCTTCTCTGATAATGTTCCTAGGGCAATGGAAACTAAAGAGAAAATAAACAAATGGGACTATTTCAAAATAAAAAGCTTTTGCACAGCAAAAGAAACCATCAACAAAACAATAAGAAGGCCCACTGCATGGGAGAACATATTTGCCAATGATATCACCGATAAGGGTTTAATCTCTAATATTTATGGGGAACTCATGAAACTTAACAATAGGAAGATAAACAATCCAATCAAAAAATGGGCAATGGACCTAGATAGACACTTTTCAAAACAGGACATACAGAAGGCCGAAAGACATATGAAAACATGCTCAAAGTCACTACTTATACGAGAGATGCAAATCAAAACAACAATGCGGTATCATCTCACACCTGTCAGGCTGGCTATCATGAACAAATCAACAAACAACAAGTGTTGGAGAGGATGTGGAGAAAAAGGAACCTTTCTGCACTGCTGGTGGGAATGCAGACTGGTGCAGCCACTATGGAAGACAGTATGGAGTTTCCTCAAAAAACTGAAAATGGAACTCCCATTTGACCCTGTGATCCCACTTCTAGGAATATATCCAAAGAAACCAGAAACACCAATCAGAAATGATATATGCACCCCTATGTTCATAACAGCACAATTCACCATAGCTAAGATCTGGAAACAGCCTAAGTGCCCATCAGCAGATGAGTGGATTAAAAAACTATGGTACATCTACACAATGGAATACTATGCTGTGGTAAAAAAGAAGGAACTCTTGCCATTTGCAATGGCATGGATGGAACTGAAGAGCATTATGCTAAGTGAAATAAGCCAGTCTAAGAAAGATAAATACCACATGATCTCACTCATTTGTGGAATATAGAGAACAACATAGACTGATGAACAGGGACAGATCCAAAGACAGAGAAACAGTGATCATACTATTAATCCCCAAAGGGAAAGTAGGGGAGGGTGGAGGTAAGGGGAAGAGATCAATGAAAGGACTTGTATGCATCCATATAAGCCAAACCAATGGGCATGGACAACAGGAGGATGAGAGCATGAGTGTGCGCAGGGGGAGGTTGGGGGTTATTGGGGGGAATGAGGACACACTTGTAATACCTTAATGAATAAAGAAATTAAAGATTAAAAAAAAACCACAATGAAACCTGTAAAGAATTTTTGTGAGTTTATTTGAGCAAACTGTCAACATATGACAGGAAGCAGAACCTCAATGAACTGAGATAATGCTGCAGAGAATGGAGGGTTACATCTGTATTTACACATTGCAATCAAAGGAGGGGAGTAGGTGGGTTACATGGCATTAATTGGTGATAGATTAAAGAGGAGGGATAAAGCAAAGTGGGGAAACCCCTGGGATTGGATAAAAAGTAAAAGGATGGACACATACTTAGGTGGGTGCAGGAACAATTAACATGATAACGAAGGAATTTGTGGTCTCTGCCCTGGAACCCAGCACATTTGGTTGTGCTCCAGGGGCTCCAGAAAAAGGGAAGTTACAATTTACCCAGACATTTCAAGGGTATTTATCATAGATGCAAAAAGACAGATAGACTCAGTTAAGGTAAAGGTTGACCTTGTCAGTGAAGATACAGGCCTAGGAGGTAACTGCCCACCATAACTGCTTTTAGTTAAAGTTTAATTTCAGGCCATCCTTTGTGGTTACTTTAGGTCTGAGTTTGCAAGACTGCCATGCAGGCCTTCCCTGAGTTTGTCAGGTCAGCATGTGGCCCCTTTAGTCCACACATCCCCCTTCTGGTCATTAATCAATCCAATGGATGCATTGATGACCAATCTTTTGGTTGGATAATGTAGTCCCACCATGCTAGGAAGGCTCATTCCTAGGATGTCTCACTGTCAGCATGTCTTACTGAAACGGTGGACCACTGGGGATGGGGCAAGACCATAACTTTAGATGGCATTTAAGATCGAATTATTATTATTCAAAAAGGGCAGGTAAATGGGAGGCAGTCAGGTCCTATCTGTCCTTGTTAAAAAGTATTCTGGATCATTTCTAATTTTTGAGCCCCCATGATCCAAGTCTTTTGCTGTTTGTCAAGTTTTGTTTTTCTGAGTCTAGTATAACATTTACATATCAGGAACAAAAGTAATAATAATAAACCAGTAACATTGATAAGGAAAAGAAAATGTCTAATACTAGACAAGGAACAGTCAGAGGGGAACAAGAGTCCCAGCCAATGGAAAAACCCTTTACATGTATTACCATAATTTTTTATTAAGTTAATTATGTCTTTCTCCTTCATCCACTGTCATTTGTACCTTATGATATGTTTGGCCAGATGAATTAAGACTCTCTACTATTTAATTATCTAGATCTAGAAGCTCTAATTTTTCTTCTGGCCAATTGGTTTCCATAGAAATGACTTCATGGGGAGGATTGAGTTCAATTTCCCAATACATTGGTTTTTCAGTATCAATATTATCATAGGTTTTATGAACCTCAAGCAAAGTCATTCTGCCTATAATTTCAGTGTTACAGCATACTCCAGTGTTATTTAATGTAAACTTGGTGATATTACAGTAAAAATCACTTACTATAACATAAGTTTTTTACTTCTCAGAAAAAATGCCCCTTTCCCATATACTTTATGTTGTTATTTGTTGGAGTAGATACCATAGGCCAGGGCTGGGTGAATTCAGTATTCCATATGGATTGGGGGCATAACCATTCAACTTTTCGACTTTCACAATCAGACAGTGGGATGGGTTCCCATTGTTTATTATTTTTAAATATGGCCCATCTGCTTCCCATTGGAAGTATTCTAGTATTATTGAGGAGAGTCCCTGTTAGGTCAGAGAGAGCCCAGGATCAGATGCATGCAGATGCGTGAGGAGATAATGGACCCTCCCTGGAATTTCTAACAGATCAGCATGCCAGACACAGATATGGGCTTCTCCGTGAATCCACAAAGACCCCCACACAGATACTGACTCCTTCCTGAATACCCTGCTGACCCCCTGTGGCGGAAACTTCCTCAGCTCATGTCCCCGCCCCTCACCCAACCACAGTATAAAAAAAGCGCCCCCCTCCCTGTTGGTGTGAATCCACTGGCCCTGTCTTTGGGGTTTGTGGGTCGTCAGGGCCGCAGAATAAAACCTTTCCTTTTCTTTCTTTCTGATTTACTTGACTCTCTTTATTTCCTACGCCACCTCCTGAGCCACCTAACCTAACATTTGGTGCCGAACCCGGGTGGCGCGAGCACCCCATTTGGCCATCCCTCCACGGCTCGGGGTTCCCGTCTCTCCTTCCTCGTGGCCCAGGACCCATTGGGATCTCATTTCTTCAGCTTGGCAGCCTTTTCCCGGTTTGGCAACATTGCGATGAGTCCTGCCCCGTCCCCATGATGGTCCCTTGTGGCCATCCACTGGCGTCTTTGTCCATAAAATGCAGCCGCATCAGAGATTGCCTTTCCGGACCCTTCCAGGAAGGCTCCTCCAGACCTCAGAAGGTAGCAGAGACATCTCTACCTGCCCCAGTCCCTCCATCCGTCTGTACCCTGGGTCAAACAGCTATGATGCTGGCCTTTGGCCCAGGCTATAGGCCACAGGTGTTGACCATGGGGAATCCAAATTCCAAACCTGATCCAAGCACACCTCTAGGGTGCCTGCTTGCCAACCTGGCTAAACACTAGGCCTGCCCTAGACCTGCATCCTATTTCTGTAATGTAGCAGGGCCTCAGTATGAAAACGGGACTGTGACTTTGCCATCTGTACCTATCTCAGTAATTTCTGCCAGCAAACCCGGAATTATGCCCAAGCCTCTCTCTCGCTCTGTCTCTCCCTCTCTCTCGCTCTGTCTCTCCCTCTCTCTGCATCCCCGACCCTCCCCCCAAAGCCCCTTCTGCTTTCTCTCCTTGCCCCACCCTCCCTCCTCCCCCCAGGCTGTGGCAGCGCAGTGAACTGTCATCATCATCATCGTAGTCCCCACGACCTCCTCCCCCCCCAACCGGAGACAACCACCAATTCCCCTGGCAATGGCTGCCCATTCTCTCCCCAGCTGGTCCACACCCTCTCCTCCTCCCTCCCTGCCAGACCCTCCTCCAGCAATGCCTTCTTTGCTACCTACTGACCCCGCCTCCCCTCTTCCACCTGCCCCATGGCCACAGCCACTCACTGCAGGAGCCAGAAACTCAAGCCACCAGGTGACTAACCCCGCCCCCACTCCCGCCTGCTTCCCCAGTGGGTAAACAGGACATCACTGTGTAGTAGGTGGGAAAGATTAGCAGGGATCCAAGTTAAATTTTTCATATCTAATAAGGGAGGAGGTCTGGGGAGGTAGATATTGTTTCCACTAGGAAACCATAAAGAAGATAATAATAATATGAAAATTATTTTATGTACATTCAAGCAATAACAATCAGATGATATAAAAACAAGTTTTAAGCAATATCAATATGTGAGCATAAGGCCTTTTTGATATCGTCTTGGGATAGCTGTCTGCCTCCGTGGTCAGCGTCTTTTCGTCCTTGAAAAGTCTCAGCTTTTTCTTATCCTTGAAAGGACTGATCTCTGCTGCAGACGGAGATGGGTGTCAGAGATGGGAGTAGACGTCCATTCACAGTCAAGTTCCTTTTTGAAATGAGAAATGTGAATACATGAGCTAACTCCTTTAAGTTTAGATGCACATGGGTTAGTTAGTAATACCTGGTAAGGTTCCCTCCTACGAAGTTGCAGGGAGTCTTTTATTTGGTGTCTTTTCCAATACATCAAATATCCTGTTTATAAGCCATAATCTTTGAAATCTTTGTCTCCTGGGAGCACACTGTGAAATGAATCTGTTACCAATTTGTTAGTTCCTACAATGCAGAATGTCTGCTCTTTACTTTTCCTTATATATTGGGAAACAAAAGATTTAAAAGTCAACAATATTTTAAACAGTCATAAGAATAATTATCCTCAATTCATTTAGTCCCATAGTTATTTTTCTTTATCCTGATTATTTTGCAGTGTTTTTGAATTCAGTTATTCCTTGAAGTTCTATAAATCTTCATCCAGTTTAAAAATATGACCTACTTAGAAGCTTGCAATTTAGAGTAAGTCACAGTACTTTTCATGGATTTTTATAAACATATAATATATCTACAAATGCATCAGAATAAAGCTGTGCAAGAATGACAAAATTTAAAAGTGGCATGGTTATGGATTTGATTTTAAATACTTTGCTTTTCTATAAAATATAACATTTCAAGACAACAATTTCTTGGTGAGTAATAATCCCTGTAAAATTACATAGAGAATAATATAAAATTTGTATGCTTTTAGATTCAATTACAATTTCAGCATTTAAAGAATATATAATATGTAAGATTTTAAAATGAGGCACAAGGCTTATTGCAAACAGTGTATTGAGCATTGAGAATAATTCATATACTCCCAATATGTAAGATACAACAAATACCCAGAGCATCACTGGCATACGCCCCCACAGGGAATCAGGACTCTTGGCTTGCCTGGTGTCCCTGACCGGACACGTGCTACCCCCTGAAAGTTTCCTGTTTGAAGTTGGCTCTGATTCTTTTCAAGTTCCTTTCTGAGGGAGATGCCTTAACAATGCACGTGACCTGTCCCTTGCTCTTGATTGGAGCTCAGGTGCATAGTCTTTCCCAATTGGCTAATTCAAAAGGTGGGGTTGGCCTTTGCTGTTTCAAGATGGTGGCCCCAGGTAACAGCAAGCCATGTGGCCAACATGGATGCTGCCAAGTCACGCAGTCCAAAATGACGGCTGTCTAAACTGTTCTTTGACAGAAAAGATGACTTGTTTATTCTCACAAGGAAAGAGCAAACCAAAATCCCTAGAAGATAGACAACCAAAATTATATTGCAGACAAACAGGAATCTCACTAGCTGTTTCTGGTGGCTGAACGCTGAGAGGGAGAGCAAGAAGAGCCCCCAAGATTAAGAATTCTTAGCAACTGCTGGGATGTTCTTGCCATCTCTCTCATATTTCCAACCCCACCACACATAACCAGGCTTCCCCAAAGAGGGACTTGCCTCCTCTTCTTTAAATAAATTAAACAACAACTGAAGTATGGTAGCAATCATCTCAGGTAGAAACGATGGTTTAACTTTTACCCTGCTGTTTGGCTTCTGTACTTATTTGCTTTGTTTAACAATAGAAAAGTTATTTTGATTTTCTGAATTATATAAATCATCCCATTCGATTGAATACCTTATTGACTAATGTGACTATCCTATTGGTTGTGGTCATACTGGTTATCGAAGCACATTCTTCTGCACCTAGGAAGGACAGCACAATTATCCCAAAGTCAGAGGACTCCAAATAACGTGTCCGTGTTGATTCAGTGGTCCCAAAACCTGAGGGCTCTAGATAATGTGTTTATGTAATGGGTCTCAGTGATCTGAAGACCCAAAACTATAATTTACATAACATGCTTAAGTCTGCTTCTATAAACTGCTTTTTTGCAAACCACATTCCTCATTCCAAAGCCTGGGATATAATCAATACCTTTGTGATCTTTGCCTATATAAATCTGATGTTGGGGCTGGGGAGGGCACTATGAGATTTGGGAGGACGAAATGCCTCCTCGTAGTCCCAGATTTGCAATAAATGTGACTCTTTTATTTGACTTCTTGAGGCATCTGGGTGTGATTCGTGGGGTACATTACAACACAACAAAGAGACACAAAACATCAAGAGTATTATACAGGCGCGCAGAACACACTAAAAGTTTACACCAGAGAATGTCCAGCATTAAAAATTACCAAAGCAGTGTCGTTTGTCCTTGGTTCGGGAACTGTCCTCTCTAGAATTTCAGTATATTCCCAGTGGACTATTCAAAAAATGGGCATGGGTTGTTGTAATGTATCCTGCCAGTAATACACAGGATGCAAAACCAAATCAATGAGTCATTTAATCAATAACGCAGTCCCAAATCTTGCTGTCCTGAATGCCCATAGCATTAGGCTTATATAGGCAAAAATCACAAAGGTAGTGATTACATCTTTAACATTGGAGGTGGGATTATTGTGAAAAAGCAGTGTGTGCAGAAACAGAATTGAGCAAGGTTAGTAATCTTGAACAATTATCTATAGTCTTGGTTCCTGGAACTGGATCTGGAGCCACTGAGTCACAGGGAGATAATTATGTCCTCGGGCACAGGAGAAGAGTGTTTTCTGAGACTCACCAGCACCTGGGCTGGTGTATTTTATGGCCCCTCAGGAATGGGGAGTATTCTTATTGTTCAAGCAAGCGATTACAGAAGCCAGAATAACAAGATTAAAGTTAAACAGTAATTTTTACCCAGGATGGATGGAGGCTATTGTTCATCAGGGTCTTTTCTAGTTGCCTCTACCACCCTTTTGCTGGGGGAATCTTCTATGAAGATAAACAGAGGCATGCTTCCTACGGGGAAAAACAGGGTGTAGACATTTATTAATTTCAGAATCGTTCTGAGACAGTCTCTAAAATTTGTATTAATTTCCATCTTTTCTTTTTCTTTTTCTTTTTTTTTTTCTCAAGAAATGTTTTATTGTCTATCAGATTCACATTTAATTGGCGTGTGCTGGGGTCCAACCCCAGCAGGTCCAGGGGTCCCCAAAGGTGTGGACGGAGTCGGCGAAGAAGGAATGACACGGAGGCAGCGTTCAGTTGATCAGCAGCCTTGCCAGGATCTCTAGCCAGGATCTCCAGCCAAGTTCTGTTTAGGATCTCCAGCCAGGTTCTGTGTCCATGTTCTCTTGCTAGGTTCTCCAGCCAGGTTCTCCAGGTTCTCCAGCCAGGTTCAGTCACCAGATTCTGTAGCCAGGTTCTTCAGCCAGGTTCTGGCTAGGTTCTCCAACCAAGTTCTGTAGCCAGGTCCTGTTCAGGATCTTTTGCCAGGTTCAGTCACCAGGTTCTAGTCAGGTTCTCTTGTCATGATCTATCCAGGTTCTGTAGCCAGGTTCTGTCTCTAGGTTCTTCAGCCAGTTTCTCTCGCTAGGTTCTGTCTCTAGGTTCTGTGGCCAGTTTCTTTCCAGGATCTTTTGCCATGTTCCCTCCAGCGAAGTTCTTCTGTCTCTAGGTTCTGTGTAGGTTCTGTCTAATTTCCATCTTATTGGGAGAATTTTTTTTCTATTCTTTTCCTTAGAAGCTTCTAATTTCCAAATCAAAATATGCTTCCCATGTACTCATTCAGTTTAATTTCAGAGCCAGCATTTTCTAATTTCTGCATGCAAAATATTAACATAGGTACCCCAAAAACTGCATTTTGGGCCATTTCTGTTAATATTTTCTAGTTAAATATTCCCATTTCTGTAAAGTACTTGCAAGTAAAGGCTTCCTATCAGGAGTATTAAATGAGGGCTGGGGTTTTGAGAGCTTCTGGCCTTGGAGGCACAATTAATTTCCCATGTTATTTATTTATTTATTTTTTTATCTTTAGCCTGAGCAAACTTTCTAGGCATGTTATGTAGTGGCTCAAATGTGGCCTCAGTGTCTCTCCTGGCTGTCTAAAACCACAGGAAAGGTTTGGGGCCAGGGCAGCCAAAGCTTTATGGTGGCCCCCTAGATGAGCCATTTAGTGAATTACAGTTACATGGGACTTCGAAATGGGGCTCCTGCATTTCTGACAGCTCCACAAAGATTCTTAGTTACCTAAGAACACCCCAGAAATGAGCTAGACTAAAAAAAATGTTGCCCCTTTATCTTCAGAGCTGAATGAGTTCAGCTCATTAATACGGCGAAGGTTATTTTAATTCTATTCCCACCCTCTACCCCAACTATATATTACTAGTGGCCTGGTGCATGAAATTCGTACATGGGGGAGGGGGTGTTCCTCATCCCGGCCTGCACCCTCTCCAATCTGGGACCCCTCGAAGGATGTGCTATTGCCAGTTTATAGCGATAGGGCCTAAACTGGCAGTTGGACATGCCTCTTGCAATCTGGGACTGCTGGCTCCTAACCTCTCACCTGACCACCTGCCTGCCTGATTGCCCCTAATCACTCTGCCTGCCAGCCTGCTGGCCCCCACCTGCCCCCAGCCACCAGTCTGCTTGCCCCAAATGCCCCCGCCAACCTGATCACCCCCCAACTGCCCCCCCCACTGGCCTGCTCGCCCCCACCTTCCCTCCCCACTGGCCTGCTCACCCCCATCTTCCCTCCCCACTGGCCTGCTTTCCCCCAACTGCCCCCCTGCTGGCCTGCTCACTCCAAACTCCCCCCCGCCCCCCACTGTCCTGATCACCTCCAACTGACCCCCCCTGATGGCATGCTTGCCACCAACTGGCCCCCCTGCTTGTCTGCTTACCCCCAACGGCCCCACCTCCCACCAGCTTGATCACCCACACCTGCCCTCCTCTCTTGGCCTCTAACCACTTCTAC
This sequence comes from Myotis daubentonii, assembly GCF_963259705.1. Classification (NCBI taxonomy): domain Eukaryota; kingdom Metazoa; phylum Chordata; class Mammalia; order Chiroptera; family Vespertilionidae; genus Myotis; species Myotis daubentonii. The sequence continues at coordinate 8,222,652 of NC_081849.1, read as the reverse complement.
TTCGGCTCCACCAACATGGCTTTGTCCAGAAGAACGTCCGGAAGGTCTCCTGGAAGGTCTCCCAGTCTAATTATCATATTGCCCTGTTATTAGTATAGAGAGAGGCCTGGTGCATGGGTGGGGACTTCTGGTTTGCCCTGAAGGGTGTCCCGGATCAGGGTGGGGGTTCCCTTGGGGGATGAGGCAGCCTGGGCGAGGGGCCTGTGGTGGTTTGCAGGCTGGCCATGCCCCCATTGGGTAAGGGTCCCTGCTGAGGGGGCACAGCGAGCCTGGGTGAGGGGCTAAGGGCGGTTTTCAAGCTGGCCACACCCCCTTCAGGGTGGGGGTCCCTGCTGGGGTGCCTGGCCAGCCTGGGTAAGGGACTGATGACTGTTTACAGGCTGGCCAAACCCCCAGCGGGGACCCTTACCCCATGAGGGTGTGGCCAGCCTGGGTGAGGGACTGATGGCAGTTTGCAGGCTGGCCAAGCCCCTCAGTGAGGACCCTCACTCCATGAGGGTGTGGCAAGCCTAGGTGAGGGGCTGATGGCTGTTTACAGGCTGGCCACAGCCCCAGGCAGCCCTGGCATCCAGACCCTCCTTGAGTGGGGGTAATGCCGGCTAGAAGCAGGTATCTGGGATTTATTTGTCTTCTATAATTGAAACTTTGTAGCCTTGAATGGAGCACAGGGAGGCAGGGCAGGCTGGAAGCTTGGCTTCCTCCATCTCCAGGGGCAACCCAAGCCTCCAGTTCACTCCAGCTCCCTGGCCGCCACCATTTTGGTTGGGTTTATTTGCATACTCACTCCTGATTGGCTGGTGGGCGTGGCTGGTGGGCATGACTTGTGAGTATAGCGGAGGTATGGTCAATTTGCATGTTCCTCTTTTATTAGATACTAGAGGCCCGGTGCACAAAAATTTGTACACTCCAGGGGGGAGGGGGACCCCTCAACCCGGCCTGTGCCCTCTCACAGTCTGGGACCCCTCCGGAGATAACGACCTGCTGGCTTAGGCCTGCTCCCAGGTGGCAGAGGGCAGGCCCAATCCCTAGGTGCAGCCCCTGGTTGGGCTCAGACCAGGGCCAATTGGGGAGTTGGGGCACCGCCCCCTGTCATACACAGAGCAGGGCGATCGGGAGGTTGTGATTCCACCCTCAGTCACGCTCAGGGTAGGGCAGATTGGGGGGCTGGGGCACCATCCCCTGTCACACTCAAGGCAGGGTCGATGGGGAGGTTGTGGCGCCACCCCTTGTCATGCACAGAGCAGGGCCAATCAGGGGGTTGGGGTGCCGCCACTCTCACACTCAGGGCAGGGCCAATGGGGAGGTTATGGCTCTACCCCATCACACACACAGCAGGGCCCGTGGGGGAGGGGGGGTTGGGGCACCGCCCTCTATCACCCACAGAGCAGGGCCGATCAGGGGGTTGGGACACTGCCACTGTCACACACAGAGCCGCAGGGTGATCAGGGGGTTTGGGCGCTGCCCCCTGTCATGCTGATCCTGGTGCCGGGAGGCCTCGCGGCTCCACAGATCCCGGTGCTGGGAGGCATATTACCCTTTTACTATATAAGGTAGAGGCCTGGTGCATGGGTGGGTGCCAGCTAGGTTGCCCTGAAGGGTGTCCTGGATCAGGGTGGGGGTCCCCACTGGGGTGCCTGGCCAGCCTGAGTGAGGGGATGATGGCTGTTTGCAGCTGGTCACACATCCTTTAGGGTGGGGGTCCCCACTGGGGTGCCTGGCCAGCCTGGGTGAGGGGATGATGGCTGTTTGCAGCTGGTCACACACCCTTCAGGGTGGGGGTCCCCACTGGGGTGCCTGGCCAGTCTGGGTGAGGGGCTGAGGGCTGTTTTCAGGCTGGGGGTGACTGAAGCTCCCAACCGCTCCTTTTTTTCTTTTCTTTTTTTTATTCTGGGCCAGCTTTAGCTTTGAGGCTTGGCTCCAGCTCTTAGGCCTCCGCTGCTGAAAGTAGGTTTCTGTCCTTTGCTTACAATGTTGCAATCCTGCTGGCTGAAGCCCGGCGGGTTTCTGGGGTTTTGTTTAGCTTCTATTTTTGTAACTATGTTTCAAACTGCCAGCTCAGAGGCCTGCAGTGGCAGGCGGGGAACGTTGGAGTCCTCCGTCACTGAAGCAAGCAAGCCTCATGTTAGTTTCAAGCTGCCTGGCTGCTGGCCGCCATCTTGGCTGACAGTTAATTTGCATATTGCCCTGATTATCCAATGGGAAGGGTAGTGGTCGTACACCAATTACCATGTTTCTCTTTTATTAGATAGGATGATTGTGTATTTTACCTTAATTTTTTTCTTTTTATATTTTATAGGTTGTTTCTATTATTTTGTACTGTTTATGTTAATTTAGATTTAATCTTTTATTTTTATATCTCTGATTTACTAACTGGGACTACTTTCCACTTGTCTCAAATACATTTATTAGAAATTACTTTAATGACATTGTTAGAAATAAGGTGAGCCTCTCAAGTCAGGGGGCCTGGTAGAACACAAAACATACTCAGGAGCCAGGCAGCAAGGCAAATATCTTTACTTCTAGGTAGAAGGGTGCCCACACATAGTCTGGAAGTGCATGCACACCAAGCAGGTGGGCTGCTTGGCTTTATAACCCCTGATGCACGTGACCTGTCCTTTGCTCTTGATTGGGGCTCAGGTGCACTGTTTTTCACAATTGGTTAATTCAGCGGGAGGGGTTGGCCTTTGCTGTTTCAAGGTGGCGGCCCTCAGGGGAGCTGCAAGCTATGCAGCCAACATGGCGGCTGTCGAAACTGTTCTTTGACAGAAAAGTTGACTTGTTTATTCTCACAACATTGTGCTGGTGGCAGGGACTCTCATCTTTGTTGTCTGTGATGTACTAGTTTTAAGTGCATTTCTGACAGCTATTTTCCCTGAGTATAGAGTTTTCAGTTCACTGTTAGCTTGTCTCAACACATTGCAAATCTGCTTTCCCAGTTCACTGGCTTCTTTTGTTACTAATAAAACATCAATGCAGTTCCAACATCTCCTCCTAGAACAGTGATGGCAAACCTTTCGAGCTTGGCGTGTCAGCATTTTGAAAAACCCTAACTTAACTCTGGTGCCGTGTCACATATAGAAATTTTTGATATTTGCAACCATAGTAAAACAAAGATTTATATTTTTGATATTTATTTTATACTAGAGGCCTGTTGCAGGAAGAGATTCTTGCAATAATAGGCCTTCCCTTTCCTTTGCTGCTGGCACTGATTTGCCTCTGGCACCCAGGACCCAGGCCTTTGCTCAGGCCAGGCTCTGGCCAGAGCAGCCCTGGAACCGTCAGGTTTCGCTGCTCCAGCCCTGGAACTGTCAGGCTTCGCTGCTCTGTCCCCAGGGACATCAGGCTTCACTCTGCCTCTTGGAGCCTACCTATGCAAATTAACTGCCATCTTTGTTGGGTTAATTTGCATACTCTCCTGATTGGCTGGTTAGCATAACGAAGGTACGGTCAATTTACATGTTTGTCTATTATTAGGTAAAAATATTTGAAAAGCCATTTAACAAAGAAAAATCAACCAAAAAATGAGTTTGCATGTCACCTCTGACATGCGTGTCATAGTTTTGCCATCACTGTCCTATAATGTCATCTGTCTGTTTTTCTGGATGCTATTAAGATCTCTTTGCTTTGATGCCCTACAGTTTCACTGTTATGTGTTAAAGTGTGAATTCCTTCTTAATTATCTTCTTTGGGATTTGTTAGATATTTTTGAAATTGGACAAGTGTGTTTCAGAAAAACACTCAATCATTACTCCTTTAAATATTTTCCCTATGGTCTTCTCTTTTGTGTTTTCTCCACAAGTATCTTTTGCCTGTTTAAATTGTATTCTGGCCTGTTTTTGTTCTTGTTTTCAAATCTGTCCTCCATTCACCAGAATATAATGAACACCATAAACTGATGAACAAAAATAGTTATAGAGACAGAGAAGCATTGAACAGACTGTCAAATTTCAGTGAGAAGGCAGGGTGGAGGAAGAGGGTTGAGATAAACCAAATGACTTGTATGCATGCAGATAAGCATAACCAATGGACACAGACTAGGGGGGTGAGTTCATGTGCCGGGGTGTGGTGGCCAAGGGGAGGTCAGTGGGGGAAAAGGAGAAATATGTAATACTATATGTAATATTTTAAACAATAAAATAAAATTAAAAAGTCACTGATATTATTGAGAAGGTAGCTCTTTGGGGTTTATGGTAAAAGTTCCCTTGAGACCCCTTTTGAATCGACCCTGGCCTTTGACTCTCATGTCAGTGTGGCTTTGAGGAGCAAAGTTTAAGTCCTCCATGTTTGGTAAAGTACACCCAGCTGCTACACTTCACCTGTGGGTCTGAGTTTCCACGTTCACTTTGCTACATGCCTGAGAAACTTCATTTTATTGCCCGCTCATGCATGCTCTAAAATTATATATATATATATATATATATATATATATATATATATATATATATATATATATATATTGATATTTTTAGCTGACTTCAGTGGGATGGTTAATAACATAGATACCTGAAAGAGAATTTTACTTTTATTTGTTTGGTTAATTTTTCCCCTGTTTTTGTTTTCTGAGTTAATGTCTCCCTTTAAGGTAATATTTTTCTGTTATCTTTCTCTCTTCTCTTTCTCTTTCAAATGTCAGTTCTCCCTGGTTGCCTTTGATGTTGAGAGTAAATGGTTAGAGGAGCTACCTGGAGGTAAGGTCTGAGGGTTGTTACTGTAGGCTTTCCCTGAGGAGACAGGGCAGGAGAGGCTGTTATGTCAGAATGCAGACGTTTTCCTTTGGAGATGCTCTAATGTTTAGAGAGGACCCCTCTTCAAGTGTGGGGTTCTGAATTGGGGAGAAGAGAGGGGATCATAAAATCAGCTGTCTCATTTTTATATCTTCATCTCATTCCTTCTGTCAGCCCAGGTGTCCTATTGCATTGTAGCTGAAATTTCCGGAGCCCAATCTACTGGCTGTTCCAGTCAACACCTGTAGTCACCTCAGCTACAGAGAGATTGTGTTGACTGTGGATGATATGCCCCAGGTCATTCTTCATCCTTGTCTACCTTGCAGAAACAGGTTGAAACCTCTTGTCAATGATGCTCACACTTGCAAGTATAGGAGGAGATGTTGAGAAATGGCCTAACATCAATGGTAGACCACAGACTTCCTGGGAACTGCGATGGGATGTGTGTGAAAATCATCCTCGAGACTCTTTACCATTTAATTTCTAGTAAAGTGGTATAGGTACTTTTATATGCATGAGAAAGTAAGACAAGGGTTGGAAAAGGGTATAAAATTGTGAAGAAAACAGGAAATGTTTGCAATACTGGAAATCATTGAGAACAAAACTGCAAAGACTTTGATGTTTTTAGCTTCAAGTTGTGCAGAAATACCCCCGGTGAAGTAGCTCATTTGGTGAGAGTGACATCTTTCACCCAAGGTTGCAAGTTCAATCTGAGGTCAGGGCACATATGAAAGCCACTGCTGAATGCATAAATAAGTGGAACAGCAAACTTGTTTCTCTCTCACTCTAAAAAAAAAAAATCAATACATAAAAAAAATTGGTGCAGAAATAGACAGGAACTGACAAATTCATATTGTAAAAGGGCACCAACAGGAGGTATTGTGACAATTTTTGGCCCATTTTACAATCAATCTACCACAACTGAATATCCTAGTTACATCCAATTGTACCTAAATGGCTGCAAATTCACAGCTTTATTAAATTTTATTTTATCTACACTAATAAAAGAGAAACATGCAAATTGACCATACCTTCACTATGCCTTAAGCCACGCCCACCAGCCAATCAAAGCCACTATACGCAAATTAACCCAATCAAGATGGCGGTCGGCAGCCACAGAGCTGGATCAAGCAGGAGGCTTGGTTGCCCCAGTGATGGAGGAAGAATCCAAGCTTCCCAGCTGTGGCTGGCTCTGAGCTCCACTCAAAGCAACAAAGTTTCAATTATAGAGGTAAATAAACCCCAGATACCTGCTTTCAGCCAGCCGTGACCATGGAGCTGGAGCCTTGGGTTGCCCCTGACGATGGAGGAAGCCAAGCCCTGGATGGTTCTGAGCTCCACTCCAGGCTACAAAGTTTCAATTATAGAAGGTAAATAAATCCCAGAGAAAAAAAAGAAAAAAAAGGAGAGGCTGAGAACTTCCGAGGCTGGGGAGGCTTGGCCAGCCTGAAAACGGCCCTCAGCACCTCACCCAGACTGGCCAGGCACCCCAGTGGGGTCCCCTCCCACCGTAAAGGGGGAGTTGCCAGCCTGAAAACAGCCATTAGCCCCTCACTCAGGCTGGCCAAACTTCCATGGGGTGAGGGTCCCCACTGGGGGGCTTGAACAGCTTGCAAACAGCCATCAGCCCCTCACCCAGGCTGGCCAAACTTCCATGGGGTGAGGGTCCCCACTGGGGGGCTTGAACAGCTTGCAAACAGCTGTCAGCCCCTCACCCAGGCTGGCCAGGCACCCCAGTTGCACCCCAGATGGCATTCCCACCCTTTAGGGCAAACCAGCCAGCCCGCACCCATGCACCAGGCCTCTATCCTATATAATAAAAGGGTAATATGCAAACTGACCCTAACAGCAGAAAGATTGGGAATGACTGGTCACTTGACACACACTGACCACCAGGGGGCAGATGCTCAATGCAGGAGCTGCACTCTGGTGGTCAGTGCACTCCCACATGGAGGAGCTCTGCCCAGCCACAAGCCAGGCTGAAGGCTGCCAGTACAGGGGTGGTGGTGGGAGCCTCTCCCGCCTCCTCAGCAGCACTAAGGATGTCAGATTGCAGCTTAGGCCTGGTCCCCGCTGGTAAGTAGACATCCCCCAAGAGCTCCCGGGCTGCCAGAGTGATGTCTGACTGCCAGCTTATTCCCAATCCCCCAGGGAGAGGGCCTAAGATAGCAGGTGGTCATCTCCCGAGGGGTCCCAGACTGCGAGAGGGCACAGGCCAGGCTGAGTGCACAATTTTTGTGCAAGGGGCCTCTACTTCTAAAGAAAGTAATGAATTTTATTTTATACTAGAGGCCTGGTGCACAAAAATTTGTGCACTCGGGAGGGAGGGGGGATCCCTCAGCCCGACCTGTGCCCTCTCACAGTCTGGGACCCCTCGGGAGATAATGACCTGCTGGCTTAGGCCTGCTCCCGGGTGGCAGAGGGCAGGCCCAAACCCTAGGTGCAGCCCCTGTTCGGGCTCAGAGCAGGGCTGATTGGGGAGTTTGGGCACCACCCCCTGTCATGCACAGAGCAGGGCAGATCAGGAGGTTGCGATGCCACCCTCAGTCACGCTCAGGGTAGGGCCAATTGGGAAGTTGTGGCACCACCCCCTGTCATGCACAGAGCAGCGTCGATCAGGGGGTTAGGGAGCTTCCCCCTGTCATGCACAGAGTAGGGCCGATAGGGGACTTGGGGCACTGCCCCCTGTCACACCCAGAGCAGGGCGGATCATGGGGTTGTGGCGCCACACCCTGTCACACTCAGGGCAGGGCCTATGGGGTGGTTATGGCTCTACCCCATCACACACAGAGCAGGGCCTGTGGGGGGCGGGGGGTTGGGGCACCACACCCTGTCACACACAGAGCAGGGCTGATCAGGGGGTTGGGGCGCCTTCCACCATCACGAACAGAGCAGGGCAGATAGGGAGGTTGTGCCCCCCCCCCCCATCACACACAGAGCCGCTGGGCGATCAGGGGATTTGGGCGCTGCCCCCTGTTACACTGATCCGGGTGCTGGGAGGCATATTACCCTTTTACTATATAGGATAGAGGCCTAATGCACAGGTGGGGGCCGGCTGGTTTTCCCTGAATGGTGTCCTGGATCAGGGTGGGGGTCCCCACTGGGGTGCCTGGCCAGCCTGGATGAGGGGATGATGGCTTTTTGCAGCTGGTCACACACCCTTCAGTGTGGGGGTCCCCACTGGGGTGCCTGGTCAGTCTGGCTGAGGTGCAGAGGGCTGTTTTCAGGCTGGCGGGTGACTGAAGCTCCCAACTGCTCCTTTTTTTCTTTTTTATTATTCTGGGCCGGCTTTAGCTCTGAGGCTTGGCTCCGGCTCTTAGGCCTCGGCTGCTGAAAGCAGGTATCTGGTTTCTTTGGGTTCTATAATCGAAACACTGTTTCATCTCCAGCTCTGAGATCCCAGCTGGCTGAAAGCAGGTTTCTGGGGTTTTGTTTAGCTTCTATATTTGTAACAATGTTTCAAACTGCAAGCTCAGAGGCCGGCAGCAGCAGGCGGGGAATGTTGGAGTCCTCCGTCACTGAAGCAAGCAAGCCTCATGTTCGCTTCAAGCTGCCTGGCTGTCGGCCGCCATCTTGGCTGGAAGTTAATTTGCATATCACCCTGATTAGCCAATGGGAAGGGTAGCGGAGGTATGGCTAATTACCATGTTTCTCTTTTATTAGATAGGACTCTAGGCCCAATGCATGAAATTTGTGCACTGTGGTGAGAGGGGGTGTGTCCTTCAGCCCAACCTGCACCCTCTCCAATTTGGGACATCCCTCTCACAGTGTAGGACTGCTGTCTCCCTACTGCTCGCCTGCCTGCCTGCCTGCCTGCCTGAATGCCCCTAAACGCTTCCGCCTGCCAGCCTGATTACACCCTAACTACTCCTCTGTTAGCCAATTGCCCCCAACTGCCCTCCCCTACTGGTACAATTGCCTCCAACTGCCCTACCCTACTCTCCCTGTCACCCCCAACTGCCCTCCCCTGCCGGCCCGGTCCCCCACAACTACCTCCCCCTGCCAGGCTGAGTGCAAATTTTTGTGCACTGGGCCTCTAGTCTGTATATATAAAAAGCTAAGTGACAGAAACAACCGAACAGATGACCAAACAGGCTGTGTGGGGCACAAGATGGCTGCCAATATGTGGGCACAAGATGGCTGGCAGATGAGGGCAGTTGTGGGCAATCAGGACAGCAGGGAAGGACAGTTGGGAAGGACCAGGCTGGCAGAATGAGGTAGTTGTGGGGGACCGGGCCGGCAGGGGAGGGCAGTTGGGGGTGACAGGGATGGTAGGGTAGGGCATTTGGAGGCAATTGGACCAGTAGTGCAGGGCAGTTGGGGTAAATTGGCTAGCAGAGGAGTGGTTAGGGTGTGATTAGGCTGGCAGGCAAAAGCGTTTAGGGGCATTCAGGCAGGCAGGCAGGCAGGCAGGCGAGTGGTTGGGAGCCAGCAGTCCTAGACTGTGAGAGGGATGTCCCAAATTTGAGAGGGTGCAGGTTGGGCTGAAGGACACACCCTCTCTCACCACAGTGCACGAATTTCATGCATTGGGCCTTTGGTATAAAATAAAATTCATTACTTTCTTTAGAAGTTTCAAAAATCAATTTTGTGAATATATTTCCCACAAGTCTTGGTATTTCCAGTTAGCTTACATATGTGTATATACTGTATTTTGAAATATGTATTCATTTTATATTACACTAGAGGCTCGGTGCACAAAAATGTGTGCACTCGCGGTGTCCCTTTGCCCAGCCAATGCCCTCTTCCAGTATGGGGCCCCTCAGAGGATGTCCACCAGCTGGCTTAGGCCTGCTCCCTGTGGGATAAGGCCCAAGCTGGCAGTCAGACATCCCTCTGGCAGCCCGGCAGCCTTCAGGGGATTTCCACTTACCAGCAGGGTGCAGACCTAAGCTGGAGTCAGACATCCTTAGTGCTGCTGAGGAAGCGGGAGAGGCTCCCGCCACCACCATTGTGCTGGCAGCCATCAGCCTGGCTTATGGCTAAGCAGAGCTCCCCTGTAGGAGAGCACTGACCACCAGGGGACAGCTCCTGCATTGAGAATCTTCCTCCTGGTGGTCAGTGCATGTCATAGTGACCAGTCATTCCCAGTCGTTCTGCTGTTAAGGTCAGTTTGCATATTACCTTTTATTATATAGGAGTGCCTGGCCAGCCTGGGTGAAGGATTGATGGCTGTTTGCAGCTGGTCACACCCCTTTCAGGGTAGGAGTTCTCACTGGGGTGCCTGGCCAGCCTGGGTGAGGGCCTGGTGGCTGTTTTCAGGCTGGTCACACCCCCTCCAGTGGGAACCCTCACACCATGGAGGTTTTGCCATCGAGGGTGAGGAGCTGACGGCTATTTTCAGACTGGCCACACCCCCTTTAGGATGGGGGGTCCCCACTGGGGTGCCTGGCCAGTCTGGGTGAGGGGCTGAGACCCTTTATCAGGCTTGCAAAGACCCCAGGCAACAGAAGCTCCCAGCCTCTCCTTTTTTTCTTTTTTTTTTATTCTGGGATTTATTTACCTTCTGTAATTGAAATTTTGTAGCCTTGAGTGGAGCTCAAAGCCAGCCGTGGCAGGCAGGAAGGTTGGCTTCCTCCATCACTGTGGCAACCAAGACTCCTACTCACTCCAGCTCTGTGGCTTCCGGCCGCCATCTTGGTTGGGTTAATTTGCATATAGTTACTCTGATTGGCTGGTGGGCATGGCTTAAGGCATAGCGAAGGTACGGTCATTTTGCACGTTTGTCTTTTATTAGTGTAGATTTTATATTAATTTTTACCTTTTGATCCCTTTCAACCATTTCTCCCATTCTTGCCTCTGGCAACCACCAGAACATTATCTGGATCTATGAGCTTATTTTTGTTGTTTTGTTTTTGGTTAATCCTCACATGAGTATATTTCTCCATTGATTTTTAGAGAGAATGGAAGGTAGGGGAGAGACACAGTTAGAGAAACATTGTTATGAGAGAGACACATTGATTGGTTGCCTTTGCACACTCTGCAGCCAGGGCCAGTAATCGAGCATGTACTTGCTAGACATCTGTATGTCCTCAATGGAAATATGTTTATTCAGATTTTCTCCCTATTCTTCAGATCAAATTGTTTCTTTTTGCATTTGAATTGCATGAGTTCTTTACATAGTGTGGATATTGTAAATATTTTCTTCCATTCAGTACGGTGCCTTTACATTCTGTGAATGGCTTCCTTTTCTGTGCAGAATCTTTTTAGTTTGTTGTAGTCCCACTTGTTTGTTTTTGCTTTTGATGTCAGATTCAAAAAATCATCACCAAGATCTGAGTCAAGGAGTTTACTACCTATGTTTTTGTCTAGGAGTTTCATGATCAAGTGTATGTTTTTCAAGCCTTTAATCCATTTTGACTTAAATTTTGTGTCTGGTGTAAAACAGGGGTCAACTTCTATTCTTTTGCATGTGACTGTCCAGTTCTCTCAACATCTGTTATTGAAGAGACTGTTATTTTTCTATTGTATATTCTTGACTCATTTGTCATAAATTAATTGCCCATATATGAATAGGTTGATTTCTGGGCTATTTTGTTTCCATGATCTAGGTATCTGTTTGTATGCCATTGCCACACTTTTTTAAATGTTATAGTTTTGTAATTAAGTTTAAAATCAGGTGGCATGATGCCTCCAGCTTTGTTCTTTCTGAAGATTGCTTTGGTAACTCGAGGTCTTTTGTGTTTCCATACAAGTGTGAGGATTATTTGTTCTATTTCTGAGAAAAATTATTTCTGTCACTATAGTTTTGTCTTTCCTAGAATTTCTACTATTGTAATGTAGAAGAAGCAATCATTTGTACTCAATGAGTTTCACTTAGCATTTCTGTTAAGATTCATGTATATCTTTTTGTTCTCTTTCATTGCTGACCAGAACTTCATAGTATGTGTATTGGTATCCTAGGGCTGCTGTAACAAACTACCACAAATTGGGTGACTTAAAACAACAGAAACTTATTCCTTCAAAGTTCTGGAGGCTAGGTGTCTTCTTGTCCATGCCATCACCGTGGGCTCTGGGAGAGAGTCTGTTCTTAGCTTCTTTCTTTTTTTTAAGGTTCTGGTGTTTCCAGTAATCCTTGGTGCTCACCGACTTTATACTCATCACTCAGGTCTCTGTCTTCATTGTCACGTGGCATTCTCTTCTTGTAAGGACACCAATAATATTAGATTATGGCACTACCCAGCTCCAGTATGACCCCATCTGAACAAACTATGGTATATCTCTAAAGGACTGTTTTCAAATAAGAACACATTCTGAGGATGCAGGTGTAAAAACTCTACTATATCTTTTGAGGGGGCACAATTTAACCCACAACAGGATGGATATACCAAGATTTGTTTCTTCATTCATCAAATGAAGAACATTTGGGTGCTTCCAGTGTGAGCTATTATGAATATTACTAGAAGCCCGTTGCATGAAGATACACACAATAGGCCTTCCTTCCCCTGGCTGCCTGCACTGGTTTTCCTCTGGCATGCAGGACCCAGGCATTTGGTCCGGCCTCAGCGGATAAGCCAAGCCTCTTCAGTCTTCAGTCTTTAGTCTTCACTCTGGCTGGAACCTTCGATCTTTGCTCCATGCCTGCATATGAAAATTAACCACCATCTTTGTTGGGTTAATTTGAATACTCTTCTGACTGGCTGGTGGGCATAGTGGAGTGACACCAATTTGCATATTTCTATTTTATTTGTGCAGATAATAAGGAGGCATTCACATACAAGTCTATGTTTTTATTTTAGTTAAGAAAATTTCTAGAAGAGGGATAGCTGCTTTGCATGTTTACTTTTATGAGATACTGTCTACCCCAGGCCCCCCAATGTGGCAGCCTTTTCTTTTGCTTCTTTCCTTTATTGAAAAATCTTTATTGTTGAGGGTATTGCAGATGTTCCACTTTTCTCCTCATTGGTCTCTGTCCACCTGGTTCCCACCCCACCCCTGGTCTTCACGACCCTATTCTCTGTGTCCATAGTTAATGCATATATGCATGTAAGTTCTTTGGTCAATCTCTTTCTGCTCCACCTCCTCCCTTCCCTCTGAGATTCCTTCATCTGCTTCATGTTTCCATGCTTCTAATTCTATTTTATTTATCAATTTATTTTGTTTATTAGATTTCTTGTTGCTTTATTTGGATTCGTAGATTCAATTGTTAATAGATATGTATTCATTGGCATTACCACTAAGAGCCTTGAAAGTGTCACTAATGCTCTGATGCTTTCTTTGAGTCCCTTGAAGCTCTCATTAAGATCCTTGAGGAACCTTATAACCATGGTTTTGAACTCTATATTCAGGAGTTTTCTTGCTTCCATCTCTTTGATTTCACATATTTCTTTGTTTCACATGTTTCTTTGTCTCCACATTTTGGATTTCTTTCTATGTATTGTGTGGAGCTGATATGTCTCTTGGAATTGGTAGAGTGGCCTTGTGTAGTAGATGTCCTGTAGGGCCCAGTGGCTAAACCTCCCTAGTCACCTGAGTTGAGAACTCTAGATGTGCTCCTGTGTGGGCTATGTGCACAATCTTGTAGTTGAACCTTGATTGCTGTTGGTGTCCTTTGATGAATTGACTCCAGGCCAGTTGGCTGTGAGGACCAGCTGTGACTACAGTGGAAGAGAAGCTGTGCAGGAGATACCCCTAGGGAACAGCACTTGCTTCAGTAGGGCTTTGTTGCTCACTGAGTTTGCCACTTGATTGTGTTGCTTATGGATGTGTAGAGCTGTAACCTGGTATGGTCTGAAGCTGTCCACCAGGTGCACTGGCTCTGTGGTCACCCAACAGGAACTGAAAAGAAGTCTGTATATGGCTTCTGTCTGTACTAGACTTGTGAAGTGCCCAAGCAAGGCCCAGCTGTGATGTAAGGAAGGCTGGTGCTAGTGCTGATTCTTAGGTCTTTTATTGAAAGTTTGGGGCATGCTGATGGCAGCTGTTTCTTGTTTCAGAGATTTTAACAAAGTCTGAAGCCTGAGGGATTGAGTCTGAGTAAGTTTGTGCAGCAAACTTTAAAAGCAACACCTGGGTCTCCAGTAACACCATGTCACTCAGCCACTATCCTCCCTGGGTTTTACAGCCTTAAGTTACCTGGACTTGTCTTCCCAGCTCTGGAATACTGGGGTGGGGTATGGTTTAGGACTGGGACCTGTTAATGTTAGCCATTCTGGTAGGTGTGAGGTGACAACTCATTGCCATTTTAATTTGCATGTCTCTGATAATGAGTTACTGCTGAGCATTTTTACATATGTCTCTTGGGTCATTTGTATGTCCTCTTTGGAGAAGTATCTACTCAGGTCCTCTGTCCATTTTTTAATGGGGTTCTTTGTCTTCCTTTTGTTGACTTGTATGAGTACTTTATATGTTTTGGAAATTAACCCCCTATCAGATATATTGTTCTCTCATAATATGGGTTCACTTTTCATTTTGATACGGATTTCTTTTGATGTACAGAAGCTTTTAAATTTACTCGAGTCCCATTAGGATATTTTTCTCCTTTGTTCCTCTTACCCTAGGCCCGTAAACGGCAAACTGTGGCTTTCGACCCACATGCCACATTTTGGCCCCCTTGAGTATGGCTCTTCCACAAAATACTACGTGCGGGTGCGCACAGTGCGATTGAAACTTCGTGGCCCATGCGCAGAAGTCGGTTTTCGTCCTGAGCGAGTCTATTTTGAAGAAGTACTATTGATATTTGGCTCTGGTGACTAGTTTGCCGACAAACTCATTAGTCAACAGAGACAAATATCAACAGTACAAGGATTGAAATTTCTTTTGAGAGCCAAGTTTTTTAAACATAAACTATATAGGTAGGTACATTGTTATTAACTTAATTAGGGTACTCCTAAGACTTAGGAAGAGCCACATTCAAGGGGCCAAAGAGCCGCTTGTGGCTCGCAAGCCACAGTTCGCCGACCATGGCCTAGGCCATGTATCTGTGAAAATTCTGCTACGTGTGATGTCTGAGATTTTGCCTGTATATTTTCCACTAAGATTTTTATGGTTTCACAATTTACATTAAGGTCCCTTGATCATTTTCAGTTTATTCGCATGTATGGAGTAAGTTGATGGTCTAGCTTCATTTTTTGTATGTATTTGTCCAAATTTTCCAATATCATTTATTAATGAGACTCTCTTGAATCCATTGTATGTTCTTGTCTCCTTTGTCAAATATTAACTGAGAATAATGGCTTGGGTCCATTTCTGGGTTCTCTGCTCTGTTCCATTTATCCATATGCCTGTTCTGTGCCAGTACAAAGCAGATTGGATTACAGTGCTTTTGTAGTAGAACTTGATATGCAGTATTGCGATCCCACCAACATCTTCTTTCTCAAGATTTTTACAGCCATTAGCAATCTTTTTTGGTTCCATATGAATATATTTAGCATTTGTTCTATACCTATGAAATATGCAGTTAGTATTTTAATAGGGATTAAATGGAATCTACAGATTGCTTTGGGTAGTATGGATATGATGTTAATTCTACCAATCCTTGCACATGGTATATTCCTCCTCTTGTTTATATCTTCCTCTATCTCTTTTTATTAGCGTGCTGTAGTTTTGTGAGCACAGGTCTTTTACCTCCTTGGTTAAGTTTATTCCTAAGTATCTTAATTATTTTTCTGCAATGGTAAATGGGATTGTTTGTTTATTTTCTCTTTCTGAGATTTCATTATTGTTATATAAAAATGCCATGGATTTCTGGTTGATAATTTTGTATCCTGCTACATTGCTAAATTCATTTATTAAATCTAGTAGAATTTTGGTGGAGTCTTTAGGATTTACTATGTAAAATATCATGTCATTTGTAATAATGACAGTTTTACTTCCTCCTTTGGAATTTGGATGCCTTTTTTGCTTTCTTCTTCTCTGATTACTGTAGCTAAGGCTTCCAGTACTATCTATAATAATAAAAGAGCAATATGCTAATTAGACTGGAAAACCAAATGACCTTCGTATGTCCTTCTGGATGACCTTCCAGATAAAGCTGGGGCTGCGAGGGCTGAGCCCCTTGCAAGAATTTCATGCATTGGGCCTCTAGTGTTGAATGAGAGTGGTGAAAGCTGACATCACTGTTTTTTTCTTGTTCTTAGGGGAAATGCTTTTAGTTTTTGCCCATTGAGTATGATGTTGACTGTAGTTTTGTCATATATGGCCTTTATCATGTTGAGGTATGATCCCTGTATTCCCACTTTGTTGAGAGTTTTTATCAAAATGGGTGTAGGATTTTGTCAAAAGCTTTTTCTGCATCTATTGATATGATAATATGATTTTTGTCTTTTAATTTGTTTATGTCAGTGGACAGTAAACTCATTAGTCAACAGAGCCAAATATCAGCAGTACAAGGATTGAAATTTCTTTTGAGAGCCAAATTTTTTAAACTTAAACTATATAGGTAGGTACATTGTTATTAACTTAATTAGGGTACTCCTAAGGCTTAGGAAGAGCCACACTCAAGGGGCCAAAGAACCGCATGTGGCTCGCAAGCTGCAGTTTGCCAACCACTGGTTTATGTGATGTATTGCATTTATTGATTTGCAAATATTATACCAGCCTTGCATCTCTTGAATAATCCCACTTGGTCATGGTGTATGATCTTTTAAATATATTGCTGGATCTGATTTGCTAATATTTTGTTGAGGATTTTAGCATCTATGTTCATCAGGGATATTGGGCTATAATTCTATTTATTTGTAGTGTCTTTATCTGGTTTGGGAATGAGAGTAATCCTGGCCTCATACAAAGCAGTTAGAAGTATTTCTTCCTCTTGGATTTTTTTTAATTATTCGAGGAGGATGGGTATTAGCTCTTCTTTGAATGTTTGGTAAAACTCCCATGTGAAGCCATCTGGAGCAGAGCTTTTGTTAATTGGGAGTTTTTAAAATTACTTCTTCAATTTCATCAGTTGTTATTGGCCTATTCAGATTTTCTGATTCTTCCTGATTCAGTTTTGGAAGATTGTATTTTTCTAGGAATTTTTCCAGTTTATCCAGGTTGTTCAGCTTATTGGCATATAGTATTGCAGAAGACCAAAGAAAAACCAAACAACTTTTAGAGAAAAGGAGGAACACTATTTATTAACACTAGCGGACTCAGGAAATAAATTCCAAATCTGAGTAAAGAAACATGCAGGGGCTTCTCTTTTTATATCCTTCTGGGGTCTTTGTCCTACAGCTATGGATTATGTTTCCAGTCCCTTTAGTGGGTTTGGCAAGTAGGCCCCTAGCTGTTGGGGGTCTCCAGGCCATATCTGATGGTCTGGCCTGGCACCAGAGATAATAACCCTACCTCCAGGGCAGTGCACTGTTCACAGTTTTATGGCCTCTGTATTTAGATAACAAGTTCTGAAAGACCAGTTTCTAGGACAGAGGTAGTGACTTAGTTATAGGTTATCAAGAATGTACACTGAGCTTGCTGGCCTGGATTTAGATTGCTAGACCCCCCCTCCCCCCAAATATCAAGGTTACATAGCCTTTTAGCCTCCTCAATAGTTGTTCACATCTGTATTTCTGTGGTATAGCTTGTTACTTCACCTCTTTCATTTCTCACTTGTCTTATTTGGGTCCTCTCTCTTTGTTTCGACTAGTCTGTCAAAAGATTCATCAATCTTGTTTATTTTTTCAAGAGCCAGCTCTTGGTTTAACTGATGTTTTGTACCCTTTTTTTAGGTTTTTTTTTTTTTTTTTTGGTGGGGTTTTGTTAGTTTCCGTAACATTTATTTCTGTTCTAATCTTAATAATTCCATCCTTCTACTTACTCTGGGATTTTGTTGATGTTCTTATTCTAATTATTTTAGTTGTAGTGTTAATATTTTGTTAGAACTTTTTCTTATTTTTTGAGGTAGGACTGGAATGCTATGAACTTTCCACTCAGGACTGCTTTTGCAATGCCCCAAAGATTTGGCGTTGCTGTTTGTTCATTTTTGTTATAGTTTCCAGGAAGTTTTTTCTTTCTTTTTTGATTTATTTATTTGGTAATGCATTCATTGCTTAGACTCCATGGGTTTGAATGTTTTTGAATGTTTTTATTGTAATTGATTCTAGTTTCATGCTATTGTGATCCGAGAAGATTGTAACTTTGAGATGAAATATTTTATAAAGGTAAATTAAATTAATCTGATTTAGTGTTTCCTTTAGGCTCACTTTTACCTTGTTGATTGTCTGAAAGATCTATCCAAAGATGTCAGTGGGGTTTTAAAATCCCCTACTGTGACTGTATTGCTGTCAATCTCTCTTAACATCCTCTAGAAGATATAAAAAATATATTTAGATGCTCCTTCTTTGGGTGCATATTTATTTACCAGGATTATATCCTCTTGTTGTATTGATTCCATTAGTGTTATGTGGTGGCCTTCTTTGTCTCTTGTATCCTTTTCTTCAAAATCTATTTGGTCAGATATAAATATTGCTACCCTTGCCTTTTCTGTTTCCATTTGCATAGAAAAAATTTTCCTATACCTTCACTTTCTGTCTGTGTGAATCATTTGTTCTGAGGTGGGTATCTTGTAGACAGACATATATATGGCTCATGTTTTCTTATCCATGCAGATGTCTGTGTCTTCTGTTGGAGTATGTATTCTATTTACATATAAGGTCATTAGTGATGGGTACTTATTTCCTGCCATTTTTCTTTATGCCTATGTTCTTTTCTCTCAATTTCTTGTTCTTCTTAAATCATTCCCTTTAACATTTTCCCCATTGCCACTTGTTTTTAAGTTGCAAAGAGATAAGGTATTTAAAACATAATAGAATGTTTTTATGACTTCAAGCCAGTGATGGCAAACCTATGTCAGAGGTGACACATAAACTCATTTTGGGTGACACGCATCAACAGAGACAAAAAATTGCATAATTCAAATATTTGTCTCTTGCAACGGCCAGTTGGGCATCACCCGAGTAATATCATTACTCATGTTACACATGATCAATAATGCAATTCTAAAACCGGATGTAAACATGTACATCGGTGTTGCGTAGCAAAGATACATAGTGAAAACATCCAAGATACATTGTTCCAATATTGACATTTATATAAAAAGGTTAAGAATTGCACTATAAAGAGATTAATCTTTACTCATGACATTTTATTTTTACTCGAGTGACAAAATGCCCAATCCTGGAAACGGCCTCCTTATTGTCAACATGTGCCTCGGGTAAGCTTCCCATGTGTTCGGGTGCATTCGGCAAATGGACGCACTTGGTCACCATGTTCGTTAGGAAAGGCACCCAGAACCAGAGCTGAGGAAGCACTTGAAATATGTTTGTGTAGAGAAGAAGCAACAAGTGAAAACGAAACTGACAAAGGGTGGGTGGCGGGGGGGTGGGGGGGTGGGGGGGGTGGAGAAGTGTTGGGAAACAGGGAAGGTGAAATCAAGTAGCAACTTTATGGAAAATAGAAAAAACTGTTGGCTGCATGCGGTTTTGGTTTGCAGTTACTATGCATTTCCCTAAAATGAGTTGTTTCTTATCTACAGAAATTCAAACTGTGATGGCAACTCAATTGGAATGTACTCCTTCCAACTTCAGTGAACCCAGGACCGGCCATGGTGAGAGGGTGCTTGGGTTTCCCAGGCCAGATGGGACGGAGGGAACCTGGCAGTGGGTTCTCCTGTCCTCTCTGCCAGTCTTCATCCGAGCAAGAGCAAAATATTTCCAACCCCATTTCTTATTTTCTCTTAATTGACAGCTTTTTCTTGGGAATTTCTGCACTGTCTCTTCATGACACAGCATAACCTCTAAGAGGAAGAGAGGTTAAAGTATCCTGATCGATCCCAGGCTAGTGAGGTTTCTTATTTCCTACTTCCAACAACATGGACACACCAGAAGGGCTAGTTGTAGCCTCTCTAGTTTCTCTGCCAGTCTCTTCTGCCTGAGAGAAGACTGAGAAGGAGGAATGTGAGAGGAACTGATTCATTCAGGTCCTAATTTCCCTGCTCCTGGAGGCATGTTTTGTAGGTAGAATCCATTTGGAGGTAGAAACCAACAAATTCAACAGACTGGCTCACTCACTTTCTCATGCAACCCTTTTTTTACTTCCTTATCTATAGAAATCAAGTATATCAGTTGATTTTTTGCTGGTTTGGTACCACACCACAACACAACTTAGTACCCTAAAACCTCAACCATTACTTTGGCAATCAATTTGGTAGATAGCTTGGAATTTTTGGGGTCTGGGCAACTGGGCTCATCTCAGCCAGACTTGCTCATGCACCGGTGCTAAGCTGGTGGTTCAGTACACAGCTGGATAATCTTTTTTTCAGATTAAATTAATTGGGGTGACATTGATTAATAACATTATATAAGTTTCAGGTGTACAATTCTATAATATATCATCTGTGTATTGCATTGATTCCTTCCATCACCATATATTTCACCCCCTTTACCTGCTTCAACCTCTTCCCACCCCTCACTCCCTCTGGTAACTGTCATATTGCTGCCTGCGACTATGAGCTTGTTTATTTGTATTGTTTGTTCCCTTGTTCCTTTCTATTTTATATCCCATATGTAAGTGAAATCATATAGCTCTTGTCCTTTGTTCATTTGACTTATTTCGCTTAGCATACCGGTAATACTCTCAAGATCCAGCAACTGGATACTTTCAAATGGATAGTCCCATGGCCATGTCTGGTGGTTAGCAGGCTCTTGGTCAGGCCAGGGTGATAGGGATGACTGGGCCTTGGGTCCTTCATCATCAATCAGTTGCAGGGTTCTGAAGAGCAAGAGACATCAAGCCACAGGGCATCAGCACTTTTGGAGTGTACTTGCATCATGCTTCTACTGCCCTATTGCCCAGACCAAGTCACAGGGCCCACCCAGATGCAAGGGGCGGAGAAACAGACTCAGCACCTTGTGAGAGGAGCTGCAAATCCACATGCTAAAGAGGCTTGTGCACAGGCCTGGGATTAATTCATGGCCATATCTGCAGTCTATCACACAGACTGCCATATGCTATCAGCATTGGCAAATAGTTGCAGTGTTGGAGCTGGCGTTTGGTGACTTTTCATTTCACCTCCCATGATTTTCCTACTTCTCTCTGGATGACCAACTAATGCCCTCAGGATATCCTTAGGTTGGAGTCTTCCACTGTGGTTCTAAGTAAGTAATAATTTGAACTGTCACTCACATTTTCTCTTCATCATAGCCATCCTGTAGCAACTGCTCTCAGCTTCTGGAAATTTACTTCTCTCATCTAAGAATTCTGGTTATCAAATGTGGGATACTCTGCCTTAGGAATGGTTTTGCTAATCCTTGGATTAGCAACAGCTTCACCATAAAGTGTGTGTGAGAGGGAGAATAACTACTGATTTTTTGGAAGATAGAGTTGGGGGGGGTTCTGCAAAATCTTTCCTGTTTGATTGAAATTTTTGAAAAATCATTCCAATGTACAGAATAGAAAAAGAGGGCACAACAGAATTAAAGAGACAACTTAGGGGACTAGGTGAGTCATTGATAGTGATGGTAGCTTGGGCTAGTATGATGGTCTTCAAATGGAGAGAAGCAGTCATATTTAGGAACTAGCCAATGGGTCAGATCTGGAAGGTAAGGGAAAGAGAGGAATCCAAGGAGATTCCCAGTTTTGTCTGAGGAACTGGATGAATAGTGATGATATCTCTAAAAAATAAAATGGAGCTTACAATCATGTCAGCAATACTGTCAGTTTGGTGATGTATGCATTGAATCAAAGCAGAGACAGGTCATTGTAATCCAGGTTTCCTCATGCAAGAGTTCAGTTTTATTAAAGGGCGGTGCTGACAGAGTCTTCCTTCAGGTAGAAACAGGCTCTCAGATGTGCTCGTCAGTTGACTTCTATGGTCCCTGTCTGTGCTGAACAAATTCTGAAGACTTCAAGTTTATAAACACATGGAAGAGATAAACAGAGAATTACTGACTAGAAAGAGGAAAAAGACCTATATAGATGATATGGTGTTTAACTTGAGACACAGTGGTATTTAAAATATCATTCAGGTGGTAGGCTATGCTGTTCTTTCATTAACTTCCAGGTGTCCTAGAAAGTAGACATGTCTAACCAAGTGAAACTAAAAAAGTATAACTCAACTGATGCTACTCTGTATGAGTTGTTATTACTATTATTTATGTATCAAGGGATTTTAGAGTAACTCCAGAGAACTCTCAATACTTTCTGGATAGAAGTCTTCTATGTACTAATTTAAGATAGGAAAACTTCAGTAGATTTCTACATTTTGGTCATAAATTAAAAGTATGGCATTTTGCTCTCCTGTGGTTCAGAATCCCTGAGAAGATGGATGCATATGTGAAATATGAAGGGACACTTTGTCTTTCTGCACATGTGCCCTTACTCCCTTTCAGGGGGGATGGCTTGAATCAACCACCTATCTGACTTCTTAATGGGAAGAATAAAAGTTCCATTTTGGATATCATTCGGGGGAAGGGGATCTTCCACTGTGATGTCCCAGAGTCAGGTTTTGTGTTATTTCCTACATTAGCTTATGAAGAACAGCTACCAGCCGTGGCTCAGAGTTCTTACTTGTACCATTTTGCAGCTTCTTCCATAGGCATTTAGCTTCCACAGGTCAAAGAGAGCAACCCAAGGGACCCCTGAGAAGTTCCCAGCATTTTCCACCTCCTTTAGGAGGGAGGTGAGGCCCAGGTGTTCCACAGACCTCCTGCGAGTGCAGAGGTGGCTCACTGACAGGACACTAGTGGGCAATAGAGAAAAACCAGTGGGCAGGGCCTTTGCATCAGGAAAGTTTGGAGGTCAATCCTAATGCTGTGCTTTTGTTTCCTCATGTCCCAGGGCTTAGAAACCAAGACCCCAGAGATTCACAACTGCAACTTGTCTTAGTGGGTAAGACTGGAGCAGGAAAAAGTGCCCAGGGAACAGCATCCTTGGAAAGGAAGCATTTCATTCCAGAATGGCAGCAAAATCCATCACCAAGGTCTGTCAGAAAGGGAGTAGCATGTGGAATGGGAGAGAAATTGTCGTCGTGGACACACCTGGCATTTTCGACACTGAGGCACGGGATGCTGACACACAAGAGAGATTGCTAACTGCATCCTCCTGACCTCCCCTGGCCCTCACGCTGTGCTCCTGGTGGTCCCGCTGGGCCGGTACACAAAGGAAGAACAAAAGGCTGTGGAGAAGATGCTGTCAATGTTTGGATCCCAAGCTAGGAGATACATGATTCTCTTATTCACCCGGAAAGATGACCTGGATGGCCTGGAGTTCCATGATTACTTAAAGGAAGCTCCAAAAATCATTAAAGATCTGATGGAGCAGTTCAGGGGTCGTTACTGTGAGTTCAACAATAAGGCAACAGGGGCTGAGCAGGAGGCTCAGAGGGCACAGCTGTTGGACCCGGTCCAGCACATGGTGATGCAGAACAAGGGAGGATGCTACACTGATGAGATGTACCAAAAGGTTGAGGAGGAGATTCAGAAACAGATTAAAGTGAAACAAGAAAAATACAAAGCTGACCTGGAGAGAGAGAAAAGGCAAATAAGAGAGAAATATAAAAATAAAAATCAGAAACCTGAAGGACAAAGTGGAGCAAGAAAAGAGAAAGGCAGAACTCGACAGGGAATTGGCAGAAAGGGAGATTTGCCATCTAAAAAAGCTGCAGGGAGCCAGAGATGAAGTTGAGAGTCAGCAAGATACTTGTATACTTGACATAATCACAGGTATAACAGTGATCACTTTACCTTTTTTCCTTAGACTATTCAAGTGCATTTAAGCTTTTTAAAAATCTGTTTCCTGCGTATTTTCAAGTGTTCCTTCCCATATAACTCATTCCCCAAAGTCAGAGTTCTCTGTTTCTGTTCTTCAAGTTCTCAGGACTAGGTGTTTAGTAAAGTTTCTTATTGGCAATTGGTAGATATCTGTTTGATTTATTTAACAGGGATGAGACACATTCTCAATTTTTAAAACTCCAAAATAGAAAGCATGGATGCTCCCTATCTTCTAAACTATTTCTTACAGACAAAGAGAGGGAATGCAGGAGACCAAAAGACAATGATTCTCTAGCGTCTATCTAGATTGGAACATAATCTCTTCCTGTGGCTTCTACTCCACATTTTTGCCTTTGGGATGACAATGACCTTTTTACCCATATGGTTAAAGAAACCAATTATTTGTATTAGGTAATGGATAGCTAGAATGCTTATAGAATTATTTCTAAATGAACATAAATTTGTTGAATTACACTCTTTCGAAGGACTGAAATAGTTCCTTATCATCTGTCCACCCAAGAAAAAAGAGTTGTCTGAAAAACAGATTTTTCAGAACTCAACTAAGTGAAATGCCAGAAAGAGTAAAAGACAGATTCAACAGCTAAGAGAACAATGTTAAGTGTGTTCAGATGTTTCTGTAGAAAGTCTTTGAGCAACCTCAATGTAACCACTTTTCTGAATAACTACTTCTCTCTTTTTCTTATAAAATTAACTGTTGCCACTGCACCTCCATCACCCCACACCTTGATTACTTACTGCTAGGTGGGTCATCCCCACACTGCTTCCCCTTCCCACTTCAATTGTTTGCTTATTGTTACTATAATAAAACTTTTCTATTTTCTCATATTTGTGCAAAAATGCAATTTATTTTATTTTGGGAAATACCACTAATCCTATACTAATAAAAGAGAAAAATGGTAATTGGCGTACGACCAATACCTTTTTCATTGGCTAATCAGTGAGATATGCAAATTAACTGTCAGCCAAGATGGCGGCTGGCAGCCAGGCAGCTGAGAATAGGAGGCTTGGTTGCCCCAGCGATGGAGAGCTGCGGGGCTCTGAGCTCCTGAAGCAACAACTCCAAAAGATACAATGTTTCAATTATAGAAGCTAAAAGATGGCGGTTAATTTGCATACTCAGGCTCCAAGCAGAGCGAAGCCAAACAGCCCTGAAGCAGCAGGGCAGAGAGGCCTCAGGGCCTGGGATCAGCAGAGTCGAGAGGCCTCCCGGCCCCACGATCAGCGAAGCCGAGAGGCCTCCCGGCCCCGAGATCAGCGGAGGCCAGAGTCGGCCCAGCCCCGCAATCAGGGAGGCGAGAGTCGGCCCAGCCCCGGGATCAGCAGAGCCTAGAGGCCCCCCAGCCCCGGTGATCAGCAGAGTCCAGAGGCCTCCCGGCCCGCTCCAGGCCCGTGATCAGCGGAGCCGAGAGGCCTCCTGGCCCGCGATCAGCGGAGTCGGAGGCCCCGTGATCAGCGGAGTCCAGAGGCCTCCCGGCCCCGGTGATCAGCCAAGAGGCCTCCCAGCCCGCTCCAGGCCCGTGATCAGCGGAGTCGGAGGCCCCGGGATCAGCGGAGCCGAGAGGCCTCCCGGACCCATGATCAGCAGAGCCGAGAGGCCTCCCAGCCAGGTTATCAGCAGCCGAGACGCCTCCTGGCTAGAGATCAGCGGAGCCGAGAGGCCTCCAGGCCCCAGTTATCAGCGGAGCCGAGAGGCCTCCAGGCCAGGGATCAGGGGAGCCGAGAGGCGTCCTGGCCCTGGGATCAGCAGAGCAGCGAGGCCTCCCAGCACCGGGATCAGTGTGACAGGGTGCGGAGCCCCAACCCTCTGATCAGCCCTGCTCTGTGTGTGACAGGGTACAGAGCCCCAACCCCCCTGATGGGCCCTGCTCTGTGCATGACAGGAGTGGCGCTGCAACCTCCCTATGGACCCTGCCTTGAGTGTGACAGGGGGCGGTGCCCCAACCCCCCAATCGGCCCTACCCTGAGCGTGACTGAGGGTGGCATCGCAACCTCCCAATCCGCCCTGCTCTGTGCATGACAGGGGGCGGCGCCCCAACTCCCCAATTGGCCCTGCTCTGAGCCTGACCAGGGGCTGCAGCTAGGGATTGGGCCTGCCCTCTGCAACCCGGGAGCAGGGCTAAGCCAACAGGTTGTTATCTCTCGAGGGGTCCCAGACTGCCAGAGGGCACAGGCCGGGCTGAGGGACCCCGCTTCCCCCCCCCCCCCGAGTGCACAAATTTTTGTGCACCGGGCCTCTAGTATTTCTTATAAGAATACAGAGATGACTTTCACTTTTTAGTAAACTACAAGACTATTTTGGAGCTTGGCTTGGTCTACCCCTAAGATCTCTCTCATTTCTCCTGAAAGCTTTGTTAATGTAAAAACATTGAAACCTGTAAAGAATTTTTGTGAGTTTATTTCAGCCAAACTGTAAACTGTTGCTGGGAAGCAGAATCTCAATGGATTGGCATAGTGCTCCAGAGAATGGCAGGCTTTCATCTATTTTTATACATTGCAATCAAGGGAGGGGACATAGATGGGTTACATGAAATCCATTGGTGACAGATTAGAGAGGAGGGAGAAAGCAAAAGCGGGTGCAGGGGGTGGGGGGAGGGGAACGCTTGGGATTGGATAAAAAGTAAAATGATAGACACATACTTAGGTGGATGCAGGATAGTCAACAATTAAGATGATAACAATAACAATGAAGGACCCCAAGGGGTCCGAAAAAAAGGAAGTTACAAGTTACCCAGACATTTCAAGGATATGTTATCATAGACACAAAAAGATAGATAGGCTCAGGTAATGTAAAGGTTGACCTTGTCAGTGAAGATACAGGCCTAGGAGGTAACTACCCACCCTAACTGCTTTTAGTTAAAGTTTAATTTCAGACCATTTTTTTGTGGTTACTTTAGGTCTCTGAGTTTGCAAGCCTTCCCTGAGTTTGTCAGGTTAGCATGTGGCCCCTTTCGTCCACACATCCCCCTTCTGGTCATAAATCAATCCAAAGGATACATCGATGACCAACCTTTTGGTTGGATAATGGAGTCCCACAGTGCTAGGAAGGCTTATTCCCAGGATGTGTCAGTGTCAGCATGTCTTGCTGAACAGGGTGGACCACTAGGGATGGGGCGAGATCATAACCTTAGATGGCATTTAAGGTCGAATTATTATTTAAAAAAAAAAAAAAGCAGGTGAATGGGAGGCAGTCAGATCCTATATGTCCTTTTTAAAAAGTATTCTGGATTATTTCTAATTTCTTTGAGTCAGCATGATCCAAGCCTTTTTGCTGTTTGTCAAGTTTTGTTTTTCTGCATCTAGTATAACAATATACCAGGAACAAGAGTAACAATAATAAACCAGTAACACTGATTAGGAACAGAAAATGTCTAATATTAGAGAAGGAAGAATCTGAAGGGGCTATTATTATCCAGAAGTTCCAATTTTTCTTTTGGCCAGTTAATTTAGCTTATTCCTATATTTAGACAATATTCATTAAAAATATTCATCTAGATTAGATCCATATATAATTCTACCAGGGGAATTATTAGGGAGGTGTTCTTGGAGAGGTTAGTTCAAGATAGGTCCTTTATAATAGATGTACCAAAGCTTATATTGATAGTGGAAGACCACCAGTGCGTGGCCAACAAAATGTTAACTTCATTATCATAGCTGATAATCAGAATATCACTATCTAGTAGGTGGGAAAGATGAGCAGGTACCCAAGTTAAATTTTTTCATGTACAATAGGGGAAGGGATCTAGGGAGACAGATATTGTTTCCACTAGGAAATCATAAGGAGGATAATAGCAATATAAAAATAATATTATATACATTTAATCAATAGCAGTTAGGCGATATAAGAACAAGATTTGAGCAGCATGTGAGCATACGGGCCTTGTTGATGTCTTGGGATGGCTGTCTACCTCCTCCATAGTTAGCAACTTCTCACTTTTGAGATGAAGGCGAATGTCAGAGACAGGAGCAAATGTCCATTCGTGGTTAAGTACCTGTTAAGGTAAGGTCCCTTTAACACTGTTGGAGAGAGTCTTCCATTAATGTATTTCCCAACGGACAAAAATCTCCAGGTTGCTATATTCTTTGAATCTTTTTATCCTGGGAGTACTGTGAAATGAATGTTATGAATTTGTTAGTTCCTACAATGCAGAATGTCTGCTTTTTAGTTTTCCATATATTTGGGAAACAAAATATTAAAAAATTAACAATATTTTAAACAGTCATGAGAATAATTATTTTTAATTCATTTAATCCCATAATTATTTTTGTTTATTCTAATTATTTGCCAGTAGCTTTTTCGAATTCAGTTATTTCTTGAAGTTCTATAAATTGTCATCCAGTTCAAAGACATGACCTGCTTAGAAGTCTACAAGTTAGAGTAGGTCAGAGTCCTTTTTAGTCCTTCTAAAGACATAATATACCTGCAAATGCATCAGAGTAAAGAAACACTTGTCTATGAATGACAAAATTTAAAAGTGGCAGGGTTATAGATTTGATTATAATGCAAAAAACCTTTGATAAAAAATACTTTGCTTTTCTGTAAGATATAACATTCCAAGACAACAATTTCTTGGTAAACAATAATTACTGTAAAATGGCATAGAGAACAACATAAAACTTGTATATATTTAGGTTCAAAATATAATTTCAGCATATAAAGAATAATATGTCAGGAGAAACCAAGATGGCGGCATAGGTAAACACCAGAAATTGCTGCCTCCCACAACAACTTCAAAAATACAAAGAAAAGACAAAATGGACATTATCTAGAACTACAGGAAGGCTGGCTGAGTGGAAATTCTACAACTAGAAGGAAAGAGAAAAGCACACCGAGACTCAGAGGAGCTGCGGGCATAAAGTGCAGAGGTACGGAGGCTCGAGTGCGCGCGTGCAGAAAGGGGCTGGCAACTGAAGATGCGGCTGTCTTTCTGAATCGGGAGGGAGTCACAAGCTCCCAACTGTTCTGTACTCCGGTTCCGGGAAGTCTCTGGGGACCCAGGACTCATACGGGGAGAAACTGGACTGTCTGGCAGCAGGCAGAACTCAGAACTTGAGGGCGGCTTTCCCTTAGAGGTGCTTGCAGCAATTACCGGGACACTGAGACACGGGGCCCCTTAGGGCAGGGCTGAGGATCAGCAATAGCAGCTTGCTCCGCCCTGTTGATTCCCTGAGACCCCACCCAACCCAGGCTGGGGCAGAGGGTTTTGAATATGAATGCCCTGGCCTTTTGCAACCTGAAAATTACCTAACAAATTGCAGCTGGGCCAGACAGACCCAGAACTTCCAAGAGAAGGCCCAAGGCCCCACAACAGCTTGCATTGCTTCACAGCTGGGCCTCATCTGGGCACCTCCAAACCCCAAAAAAGGAAGGGGATTCTGCAGATCTCTTCGTAGCTCCTGCTGGGTAGCCTCAGACAAAGGCTAAATTAGAACCTCTTTAGAGTTCCAAGAGCCAGTGTACTCAGTGGTCAGAGTAGGACCATCCATATTACAACTCCTCAGATCCATAATGGACACACTCAGGGGGCAGACTGAGTGAGCACCAAAGCCCCACTGAAGCAAGTCTTGCCCCAGAAGGGTGTCTTCAGCACAGAAGTTCTCCCACTGCAGACACAGCTGATTCTCACTGCCAATTGGCCTGGAGGTCAATTCCTCCCAGTGATACCTACAACAATCAAGGCATAACTACAACAAGACTTGCACAAAGCCCACAAGGGGGTGCACCAAGAGTGTCCACCTCAGGTAACTGGGGAGGCTGAGCCACTGGGCCCTATAGGACACCTAGCACACAAAGCCACTCTACCAACACAGGGAAGCATAAAAAATGCAGAGACAAAGAAACAGGTCAGAAATGACAGAAATGGAGGAAAGCAAACGACTGGATATAGAGTTCAAAACCACGTTTATAAGGTTTTTCAAGAATTTTCTGGAAACCGCCTATAAATTTAGTGAGACCCTGGAGGATATGAAAAAAGACCAACTAGAAATTAAGCATACACTGACTAAAATAAACAATAATATACAGAGATCCAACAGCAGACAAGAGGATCCCAAGAATCAAATCAAAGATTTGAAATACAAAGAAACAAAAAATACCCAAGTGGAAAAGCAAAAAGAAAAAAGAATCCAAAAATATGAAGATAGTGTAAGGAGCCTCTGGGACAACTTCAAGCGTACCAACATCAGAATTATAGTGGTGCCAGAAGAAGAGAGAGGGCAAGATATTGAAAACCTATTTGAAGAAATAATGACAGAAAACTTCCCCTACCTGGTGAAAGAAATAGACTTACAAGTCCAGGAAGCGCAGAGAACCCCAAACAAAAGGAATCCAAAGAGGACCACACCAAGACACATCATAATTAAAATGCCAAGAGCAAAAGACAAAGAGAGAATCTTAAAAGCAGCAAGAGAAAAACAGTCAGTTACCTACAAGGGTGTACCCATATGACTGTCAGCTTATTTCTCGATAGAAACCATGCAGGACAGAAGAGAATGGCAAGAAATATTCAAAGTGATGAATAGCAAGAACCTACAACAAAGATTACTTTATCCAGCAAAGCTATCATTCAGAATTGAAGGTCAGATAAAGAGCTTCACAGATAAGAAAAAGCTAAAGGAGTTCATCACCACCAAACCAGCATTATATGAAATGCTGAAAGGTATTCTTTAGGAAGAGGAAGAAGAAAAAGGAACTCTTACCATTTGCCACAGCATGGATGGAACTGGAGAGCATTATGCTAAATGAAATAAACCAGTCCGAGAAGGATAAATACCACATGATCTCACTCATTTGTGGAATATAATGAACAACATAAACTGATGAACAAGGACTGATCCAGAGACAGAGAGGCATTGATTGGACTGTCAAGCCTTGGAGGGAAAGTAGGGGACGGTGGGGGTAAGGGGGAAAGATCAACCAAAGGACTTATATGCAAGCATATAGGCCTAACCAATGGACACGGACAACGGGGGGGGGGGGGCGGGGAGGGCATGAGCAGGGGTGGGGGCGTGGGAGGAAACGTGGGGATAAGGACATATTTGTAATATCTTAATCAATAAAAAATATATTTTTTAAATAAAGAATAATATGTCAAATTTTAAAACGTGGCACATGGCTTATTTCAAATGGTGTATTAAACATTGAAAAGAATTTATAAACCCCTAATATGTGAAACACAAATATTCAGAGTATTGCTGGCAGATGCAGAGAATTATCACTTCTGGCTTGTCTGGTGTCTCTGCCTGAACACACACTATACCTGAAAGTTTCCTGTTTGAACTTGGCTCTGAATCTTTGCAAGTTTCTTTCTGAAGCAGACTAAGATTTCTATAATCATTTTAATAAAACATCTACACTAATAAAAGACAAACATGCAAATTGACCATACTTTCACTATGCCTTATGCCACGCCCACCAGCCAGTCAGCAATTATATGCAAATTAACCCAACCAAGATTGCGGCCAGCAGCCATGGAGCTGGAGTGAGCAGGAGGCTTGCTTGCTCCAGTGATGGAGGAAGCCAAACTTCCCGGTCCCCTGTTGCCTCTTCTCAAGGCAACAAAGTTTCAATTATAGAAGGCAAATAAAACCCAGATACCGCTTCCAGTCGCCATGGCCACGGAGCTGGAGCAAATAAAAGAAAAAAAAAGGAAAGGCTGGGATTTCGGTCGCTTGGGGCTTGGTCAGTCTGAAAATAGCCATCAGCCCCTCACCCAGGCTGGCCAGGCACCCCAGTGGGGACCCCTACCCTGAAGGGGCTGTGGGCAGCCTGAAAATGGCCCTCAGCCGCTCACCCAGGCTGGCCAGGCACCCCATTGGAGACCCCCACCCTGAAGGGGATGTGGGAAGCCTTAAAATGGCCCTCAGCCCCTCACCAGGCTGGCCAGGCACCCCAGCGGGACCCCCACCCTGATCCAAGACACCCTTCAGGGCAAACCAGCCAGCCCCCATCCATGCACTAGGCCTTTATTCTATATAATAAAAGGGTAATATGCAAACTGACCCTAACAGCAGAACGACTGGGAATGACTGGTCACTATGACACACACTGACTACCAGGGGGAAGATGCTCAATGCAGGAGCTGTCCCCTGGTGGTCAGTGTGCTACCACAGGCGGAGCTCTGCTCAGCAACAAGCCAGGCTGAAGGCTGCCAGCACAGTGGTGGTGGTAGGAGCCTCTTCTGCCTCCTCAGCAGTGCTAAGGACATCTGACTGCAGCTTAGGCCTGCTCCCTGCTGGCAAGTGGACATCCCTCGAGGACTGTCGAGCTGCCAGAGGGATGTCTGACTGCCAGCTTGGGCTCGATCCCCCAGGGAGCGGGCCTAAGCCAGCAGGTGGACATCCTCCGAGGGGTCCCAGACTGCAAGAGGTCATAGGCCAGGCTGAGGGACCCCCCTGAGTGCAGTTGTGAGCATCATGTTAGCTTTCTGTTTCTGCCTCTCTCATCTCTTCTAAGCATGCAGTTTCCAGGCCCCCGGCCTCTTGCATATTTAATATTTTTAATATTAAAAATTTGGTTCCAACCACAGAATTCTGCTTAATTTATAAGTATTTGATATTTTTTTAAATCAGGCCAATAAAATATTATATCCTAGTAATGACATTTAGAAGCTGAAAATTTACCACACATAATACACAAACACATACCATACAAAGACCATACATACAAAGACTACATCATAATTCGAATTACTGTTTTTTTCAGAGAAAATGCAAGAATTATTTTTCTCAAAAATGAATTTCAATACTTCATGCCTTTTATTATCATAATCATATAACTTTTCCCAACTTAATTCTTAGAAGCCTCAAATTTTAGATGGTAAGTTAAGTACTTAGCATTTCTCAGATTAGTAATACATTCATATTTTTAAAGATATATTTCAAATAAAATACAAGACATATTCAATTAATAGATTCAAACCTATCCTCTGCATTATCCATACAAGGCAAACTCAGATTAATTACTGTTTCAGTATCCTGTTATTTCAAAATATCTAGGTATTATTTTTATTATTATTATTATTTTTTTACTATTTAACCCAGCAATGCTGCAAAGCTTTTAAGTTACCAATTAGGCATCTGAGGCTGGAGAAAAGGTGGAGGAGGGAAAGGAGCAGGCCCTGCAGCCTCTTCTAGGAATGCAGTTTCCAAGCCCCCAGCCTCTTGCATTTAAAACTGCCACATTTTTCCTTAGAGATAACATGCTAAAGTTTGGGTATAATGAGTTCAGTTTCTGGTAGTATCAGGATTGTTAAGTAAAGAAACTGTTCTTTGTAAAGGGAGGGGGGAGAATGCTGGCCTTGGGACCTAAAAGCTCAGATAGGGTCCCTTCATTTTTCTCTGTGACCCGTATGCTCCTCTTCTTGTCCATATTGTTATGGCCTCTGTTTCTGGCCCTCAGGGCCAGCCCTTCCCTGGGCCACTTGCTTTACAGTTGTGAGCATCAGGTTAGCTTTCTGTTTCTGCCTCTCTCATCTCTACGTACATAGACCTTCTGAGCCTCTTTTAACAGTTCTTCACTGCTATTTTTCCAATTCTCTAACTTTTGTAGTTTTCTTAAGATTTCGGGCCAACTGTTGGTGACAAAATATAATTTTAATATCCCTTGGCCCAATGGGTCCTCGTGGCCTGGCCCAGAGTATTTTCTCATTCTTCTTTGCCTTGCTGAATAGTAAAGTCTTTATTTAGTTCTGAGACCGGGGAACCGCTTCCCTAATCCCTTAAATTATTAGTTCCCTGGCATCTCTCATGTGTCCCCTATGGGCCTTGTTATGGTCCCACTGGGGCTTCCAGGTTTGGAAATGTTACATCTGCTGGAAGCACTCCAGGGCCAGCCAGTTGCTCCCTCTCCCAGGTAGCCATAGCCCACCTTCGAATCATTCCCGTTTCTTCTCCTGAGAATAGTATTCCCAAGATAGATATTAACTCAGTCCATGTATACACTGTGGGCCTAAAAATGGGTCTAGCTGGTCAGCTTTAACTCCCCCCCCCCTTTTTTTTTTTAACAGGGATAACTCACAGGTTTATTTTTCTTTATAAAATGGGAGTGCCTTCCTCCCCCCTACTATTTCTGCAGGCTGCAGAGCTGGTCCTTCTAGGAAAAAGACATGGGGGGGGGGTTAGAAGGCTTCATTTCCCATATTTTTCTTTCTGAGTAGTCCAGGGGTGGGCAAACTTTTTGACTCGAGGGCCACAATGGGTTCTTAAACTGGACAGGAGGGCCGGAACAAAAGCATGGATGGAGTGTTTGTGTGAACTAATATAAATTCAAAGTAAACATCATTACATAAAAGGGTACGGTCTTTTTTTTTTTTTTTAGTTTTATTCATTTCAAACAGGCCGGATCCGGCCCGAGGGCCGTAGTTTGCCCACAGCTGGAGTAGACTGTAATAACATGAGATTTTAAAAACAGAAACAATTTTTTTTTTTTTTACAAAAAAACCCTACAGTAAATAAATGAGTACTTTCAAAAGGATGAACCGAGACATTATCCTTAGAATCGTAGAATCTTAACTCCGCACAGAAAAATGACCTTTGGTTCTGAGTGGCACAAAGCCCACACAACTCAGAGACAGAAGATTTTCTATGTTCATAAAACGGCGAAAAGTGAATTATGTTAGCAAAGAACATTAATAACCAAAGTTACATTACAGACACACAGACAAAAAGTCTCTTAAAATTCAAACCCTGAATTTCTGGCTGTTGATGTCTTAAAGTTGCTGCAATCCCTGCTACATGTTCAGTCTGCCCACAAACAACTGGGCCCCTGCAAAGTGGGGTGTGCCCCATCTTTAAACCGATTGATCCAAACAATAAAGACATAAAACATTAACAGAAATACTCTTATATACAATATTTACAAGTGCGTATGACCCACAGACACCATAGAATGCTCTGCATTAAAAGAAAGTACTAAAGAACCAGTCCACTGTGGTGACCAGATGGATGATGTGTTTATGTTAATACCACAATGCATTGTGATACAACAATAACATGTGATATAACACTTAGATCAAATGTATTTCTACCCAAAACAACAAGGCTGTAGTTCATGGAGAAATGACTGGTACTGCTTCAATTTTAAAGTATAATGTAAATATCTGATATGCAGGATGTATTTTCATTATTACAAATTGAACATAAAGCATAGTGATTAATCACAAAAACAATGTATAATTATACATTGTGAAATATTTATTTCTAATTACAAATAAATGAAATTTTGTCTTGAATCATGGTGTAGCATGGGTAACAGTCTTAATATAACAGTCTTAATATAAACTCATTGCTACATTTTGCAACAGTATGTGTAAAAAGCCAACATCATTGCGAAGGTTGAGATTGCTTCTTTCTCACCAGATCAGAAATTCTCAGGGCAGTCTTTGCAAGAGCACAACGAAGATCATCTTCCACAACAGTCTAATTCTGTATTTAGACTTGATAATGAACAAGCTGGAAAACCCTGTTTCACAAAGATATGTTGTTGGAAATGGAAAAAGGCATAACACAGTCTCAGACAGAACAGGATATGACTGCAAACACTTGATCTAGAATTTAGTAACTGGCATTGTAGAGAAATCAGTTCTGGATGCATCATTGTTAATAAGTTCAATGAACTCCTCTTGTGCTGTCTCAAAAACATCTTCAACTTTGACTGTGAATGGGCTTCTGGCAAGTGCAAAGGGGGGATTAGGTAGATTTAGAAAGTATGATAAAATTTAGTCTGCAAGCATGTGCAAGTGTTCTTTCACAGAAATTATCATCGTAATCCTTTTGTCTGGTTCAATGTTATGTTCCTTAAAGAAAGCAGATATGGTAGGCAACATGTAAATTTTATTTTCATCCAATTGTTTTTGCCAAAGCTGAAGTTTCATTTGGAATGATGGGATCTTTTCAGACAAATTGAGGCATGTTGCATATGGTCCTTGCAGTGATAAAATTTAACTCATTCAAGATGGCAAAGATGTCAACCAAGTAAGCTATTTTCTGTTCACTTTTATCGCCAAAAAGTGCTTCAAACTGCGGTCTTACTTTCTGATTAAAAATCATTTTGAGTTCATCACGAAGCTCAAAAACACGTTTTAAAATTTTTCCTCTAGACAACCATCTCGCTTCAGTGTGAAATAGCAGAGCATTGTTTGGCGCATCCAACTCGTTGCACAGTTGTGAAAACAGCCGACTGTTTAAAGTGCTCGCCTTTTCAAAATTGACCCAACTTATGACACTTTTCATTACTTTTTGTAACTCTTGTAGCATTGTCTTTGTTGCTAATATTTGCCTATGAATCATACAGAGAGTTCCGATGACTTTTGGTGACTCATTCAGTACCAAACGTTGAAATCCAGATTGACATCCTAGCATAGCGGGAGCACCATCTGTGCAAACACCACAAACCTTTTCCCAAGAGATCTATGCTCTTTCAGAAATGAGCCAACTGTGTCAAATACATGACATGCAGTAGTTGTTGTTTCAAGAGGTTTGCAAAAAAGAAACTCATGTTTAAAGTCGCCATCATTAATATACCTCACGTAAACCAGTAACTGTGAACAGTTTGCAACATCTGTAAATTCATTAAGCTGGATACTAAATATTGGAAGTGGAGCAGATTTAATTTACTGGATTACTTGATCAAGAATATCAGCAGACATGTCATCTATTCTTTTGCGGACAGTGTCGTTAGATAAGGAAATTGCACTCAATTTCATAACAAATTCAATTCTGATCATTGTAGCTGGACATTTGTAAACAAGGATCTGAAGTCCTGCCAAGAAGAAGTGAATTTTCACAGCGCGATTGCAAGCGAGTCATGCTGGGTCAAGATTGCACACAATCTTGAGTTCCCGGGACATTTACCTCCCTGAGAAAGGATAAGATTAAATAATCATGGGTAGAGCAGAAAGGGAGTGCACAGCTACAAGTTGTCTTCAATGTGCTATTGTAATATAGAACAAAACAAAATTCTGTTGATTAACTGCTGATGCACTAACCTCATGTCAAACCCCAATAAAAGCAATGGTTGAGGGTACAGAGTTGTTACATGCCTGAGAGAGTTGTAGCCCTCTGTCTGGCATCAATCGCCTCTGTGCTCGTCCTACCACTGCGTCTTCGGTTCATTAAACATCCCTCAACACTTGGCTCCCAGAATGTGGAACCTTAAGGTAAGTGGGGGGAACGCACAGGACCAAAAGGGAAAAATCTGTGACGGTTTATGCAAAACTTTCGGCAAGCCAGGCAAAGCAATGGGGAACTCTCCGACAGCAGAGAGTCAATATATGACTCTGCTGCATTCAGTGCTTAAAAGCACTTGGGTTAGGTGTCTCAAGACACTTTTAGGAAATTATCTAGAGAAATAAGAAGGCATTGTTATTGGTTTGAGCCAACAGGCAGAAATCAGTTAAATCTAATGGCTTGGAAACAGGTTGTTCATGCGCTACGGCATGCTCATCAGAATGGAGATCCTATAGGACATGAAGTTTGGTTCTTATGTACTTTGATTACTATGGCTCTTAAACCTTTGCAGTCAGAATCAGATTATGAGGCTGCTTCAGTTAAAGTTACTAGCTCTCATTCTCGCTTTGCTTGTGAAACTGATAAAGACATGCCTAATAGACCATTACGTTCTTTGCTTCATGAAAATATACAGAGCAAGAAAGGAAAGATTTTGAACAGAAGTTGAAGGGATATGAAGATATAGAAGGGACTGATAAAGAGGGCATTCAGGATTTCTCAGAAAGTGAAACTAGTAGCACTGATTCTAGTAGTAGCAAAAGGAAGAGATTATTAAAAAAGAAAAGCAAGACAAGGGATAACGAACAAGAGTTATTAAAAGGTTTGTTGATTCATATGAAGGCTTTAATATGTGGTATCCCACCGCCTCATGTTAAACTCACTAATAAGTTACAGGAATTAATCAAAAATGCTTTCCAGTTCAACAGCCACTGTCGGAGGAGCCTGGAGTAACTCCCACGGCTCCTCCTCCAGACCCACCACATTATTCCACAGGGGCACATCAGCAATTCCAGCTACCCTTGCCTACTGAAATAAACAAAATATTATTAGATTTAGAACCTAGGGATGAGATTGTTCCTCCCACGTGGAGAAGAAATGATGGTTTCCTTGCATTTCCAATACAGCGGCAGCAAATGCCACCGGATCTGAAACAATATCCCCAGTATCCAAATGGTTAATGCAGAAAAGGAGGGGGGCCGTCTTCAGGGAGAGAGGTTTTGTTGATTTGTACTTATCTGAATTATGTTGGACTCAAGGCCACAAGCTGCTACTAAGCACAACAAGTTTTTCTCTGCCCCGTTTTGTTCTCTTTTACCCTTCCAATACTAAATTAGACTGATGCAGGCACATGTGCATCAACCTTTAGAAATAGTCAGAAAAAGATTTCCTAATGCTCTAATTTATCATTATATGGATAATATTTTAGTAGCTTCTGAAATTCAATCATAATTACAGGAGATTTACCAATACCTCCTTGGAAAACTCCAAGACTATGGATTAGAAGTAGCCTCAGAAAAGGTACAATGGCAAGAGCCATGGAAATATCTTGGGGAAAAATTAACAGATGTCTCCATTATTCCACAGAAGGTTCAAATTAGAAGAAACAGTTTAAAGACTCTAAACGATTTTCAAAAGTTATTAGGAGACATTAATTGGTTGAGACCCAGCCTTGGCATACCTACTTATCAATTGACTAATTTATTTCAAATCCTAGAGGGGCCATCTGAATTAGATAGTCTCCGTGTTTTAAACCCTGCTGCAGAAAAAGAATTAACTTGGATAGAACAGCATGTACAACAAGCACAATTAGATAGAATTCTTTCCATAGACAATTTTAAATTATTAGTTTTCCACACTGAGCATTCTCCTACAGGGTTACTTGTTCAAGACAGTAATGTTGTTGAATGGATTTTCTTGTCTCATAAATCACAGAAAAAATTACAGACTTATATTCAAAAAATTTGCCAAATTATTTACAAGGGAAGATTAAGACAATTATATGGTTTAGATCCAGAAGAAATTATAGTGCCTTTTACTGTCAAGGAAATTCAAGAATTATTTCGAATATGCAATGATTGGCAAACTGCTTGTGCTCATTTTTTAGGGAAAATACATAATCATTATCCTACTGCCGGAAACCATTCATTGTACACAGAACGTGGAGGGAGCCATACTCGACACCTACAGATAAAAGGTTACAATTTCTTAAGAAAACCCAATAGATATTGCCTCATATTATAGCTAATGAACCAGTTCAAGGTCCTACTGTTTATACCGATGCTAACAAGCTGGTTTTCATTTCGAACAGCTAACAAAGGTAATTCAATCTCCATACACTTCAGTGCAATGGGCAGAACTATTTGCCATTGTTTTATTACTGCAACATTTTCCTCAAGCTGTAAATATTGTCACTAATTCTCAATATACAGAATTGTCTACTGCAGGGACATCTGAGAAAGCAGATGCAGTAATTACTCACTTAATGGAAGCTTTTACAGTGATAGGAATACCTCAAAATATTAAGACTGATAATGGTTCTGCATATCTATCTACAAAATGTCAAACATTCTTTTAATTTCATCATATCACTCACATCACTGGCATCCCTGGTAACAGTACAGGACAAGCTATTATTGAAAGACAAAATTGCACCTTAAAGGAAATGCTCAAAAAACAAAAAGGGGGAGAATTCCCTAAACAAAGACTATTAACTGCTCTATTTACTTTAAATTTTTTAAATCAAGATAAGACTAACAGCACTGTTGCTCAGCGACATTAGGTAAAGGAGGTTTCACAAAAATTGAATCAACCTATGTTTTATCATAATGAGTCCTCTCAGTCATGGGATCCTGCATGGGTCCTACGATGGGGGTGAGGTTATGCTTATATTCCCACAGGTAAAGAAAAGTCCTGGGTTCCTGAGAGGCATCTTAAGCTGGGACATGGGAACCAAAAGGAAGTTCTACTTACGTGACCTGACCAAGGATTTCTCAGAGTAGACGTTGACGGGGCCTCTACTGTCAATGCAACATTCATCTCTGAGAAATCTGTACCAACCTGGGGTCAGGTGAAGAAGCTTACCCAAGAAGGAGAACAACTGGTCGGCGCCATGGTAAAGCAGTGACGCCATCTACTTTGTTCCTTGCTATGCTTGCACTAATAATCACTCAGGTAAATGCTGAGAATCATACATACTGGGCTTACATTCCTAATCCCCCACTGAATAGAGGTGCTTCTTGGTTGGATTCAAAGGTTCGAATTTATGGTAATGACTCAAATTGGTTACCTGGACCTTATGATGATCGAGGTCCATTAAAACCAGAAGAGGAAGGTAGAGTCATAGAAAATTATACCACTGGAACGCAAGGAGTGCCAATATGCTTAGGTCAAGGAGACCATTGTTTAACAATACAGGCACAAGCCTGGCTGAGCATTTTGGAAAACACTACTACTGCAACAAAAAAAAGGCGTTTGTTTCTTCTGAGTGCCCATGGGTTTAAAAATATTAGTTGGGATAACAATAGTACACCTCCATTACTTCCACCATGTCATATTGCTACGTTTATGCACTTGTCCAATTGGGCCCATTGGGAATCCTGTCGAGGAGAGATGGTTCGGGTTTTATCTAATACTTCCTATGGAAGCATCATTGATTGGAGCCCTTCAGGTTCTGCCCTTTCCAAAGCCAATGGAGCTGATCTACAATGGCGTAGAGAACAAGTCCATGTCCACACAAGTGAATGCAAGCATCATGTGGCATGATGGAGAATTTGCACCACCAACACCTCATCAAGAGGGACATCCTGTTAAATCTGACTTATGGAAATTGGGATCTGTCTTACACTCTTTGAAATCATGGACTGGTTTCTATAAAAATAACTCTGGGAATTACACCTTACAATTTTATGTTAACAAAACTGTCTTTGTACAAGTCTGTCTTCAATTACCATTTTTTAATTGTTTTATTGCTTAAAGTATTACAAAGAGTATTACATATGTCCCTTTTTCCCCCCACCCTTGACAATCCCCTGGCCTCCCTTACCCCCCAGTGTCTTATGTCCATTGGTTATGTTTATATGCATGCATACAAGTCCTTCGGTTGATCTCTTACTCCCCCCCATCCTGCCCCCCAATCCTCCCTGGCCTTCCCGCTGTAGTTTGACAGTTTGTTCGAGGCAGCTCTGCCTCTGTATCTATTTTTGTTCATAAGTTTATAATGGTCTTTATTAACCAGAAATGAGTGACATCATGTGGCATTTTTCCTTCATTGACTGGCTTATTTCACTTAGCATAATGCTCTCCAGTTCCATCCATGCTGTTGCAAATGGTAAGAGTTCCTTCTTTTTTACAGCAGCATAGTATTCCATCGTGTAGATGTATCACAGTTTTCTAATCCATTCATCTACTGATGGGCACTTAGGCTGTTTCAAGATCTTAGCTATGGTGAATTGTGCTGCCATGAACATAGGGGTGCATATGTCCTTTCTGATTGGTGTTTCTGGTTTCTTGGGATATATTCCTAGAAGTGGGATCACAGGGTCAAATGGGAGTTCCATTTTTAGTTTTTTGAGGAAAAACTCCATACTGTCTTCCATAGTGGCTGCACCAGTCTGCATACCCACCAGCAATGCATGAGTGTTCCTTTTTCTCCACATCCTCTCCAGCACTTGTTGTTTGTTAATTTGTTGATGATAGCCATTCTGACAGGTGTGAGATGGTACCTCATTGTTGTTTTGATTTGCATCTCTCTGATGATTAGTGACTTTGAGCATGTTTTCATATGTCTCTTGGCTTTCTGAATGTCCTCTTTTGAAAGGTGTCTATTTAGGTCCTTTGCCCATTTTTTGATTGGATTGTTTATCTTCCTTTTGTTAAGTTGTATGAGTTCCCTATAAATGTTGGAGATTAAACCCTTATCATTGATAACATTGGCAAATATTTTCTCCCATGCAGTGGGCTTTCTTGTTGTTTTGTTGATGGTTTCTTTTGCTGTGCAGAAGCTTTTTATTTTGATGTAGTCCCATTTGTTTATTTTCGGGCACTGTATTATCTAATGGGGACAAAGATGGAAAGGTCAGAATCAAAGTATCTGAAAAAGAAAATCACTGAAGAAATGCTATTGACCATGAGGAGAAACTGTTAAACATTCTCTAAGAATAAA
The DNA here is from genome assembly GCF_963259705.1 of Myotis daubentonii. Lineage (NCBI taxonomy): Eukaryota > Metazoa > Chordata > Mammalia > Chiroptera > Vespertilionidae > Myotis > Myotis daubentonii. The sequence goes on along the minus strand of NC_081849.1, from coordinate 8,181,049 downwards.
TGCTTCAAATTATTGAGAGCACAATTTGAGAATCAGATTGGGGGTGCCATGTAACATTTAGCCCCTCTCTTTGAGTTTATATAAATACCTGCCATCATCATTATAACATTTTCACAGTAATAATCATCAAGCACCCATACTGGAGTCTTCTTCCCAAGACAACTGACAAACAACTGGGTATTTCATGCCACTCTTTGTGCAATAAGCCATCCCATTATGGCAGCTCCCTGAGGTCTTACTATGAGTAAGCAAATGCCAAAATATTTTTTTTTTTACTTTTAAACATTTATTGTTGAAAGTATTACATATTTCCCCCCTTTTCCCCAATTTATCCCCTCCAACCTGCCCTCACCTCTGGCCCAAGGCCTTCACCACCCTATTGTCTGTGTTCATGGGTTATAGCAAATGCCAAAATATTGAAAAACTCAACAATTTAAACAGACAGGTACTGTGGTCATCTAAAAAGACATGAGCTCTCCAGAGCTAAAGTTCTAACAAACTTAGTCCTGATTATTTGGAGATTTTTGATTATTTGGAGATCTTAATTTTCTTTCTTTTTTTTTTATTTTTTATTTATTTATTTTTTTTATTGCTTAAAGTATTACAAAGGGTATTACATATGTATCCATTTTATCCCCCCGCCCTAGACAGTCCCCTAGCCTCCCCTATCACCCAGTGTCTTATGTCCATTGGTTATGCTTATATGCATGCATACAAGTCCTTTAGTTGAGGAGATCTTAATTTTCAAAGGAGCTTATTCACAATAGAATGTGATCTCTGAGGCCCAGACATTTTTTAGACCTAACACAGAATCTTAGTCAAAGTGAGAGCTGAGAAAGAACATTGAGGAAGGTTCAATTCAAAATTGCCTTGGGCCCTGGCCACTGTTTCTGAAGTCCTGTGCACTGAACGGTTTCAGGTTGATTCCAGGTCAGGGGTACATACCTGTGTTACAGGTTTGATCACTTGCCAATGCCAGAGCTCCTGTGGGAGGCAACCAATCGATGTGTCTCTCTTATATTGATGTCTCTCTCTTCTCTCTCACCTCCTTCCCGCCCTTCCACTTTTTCTACAGAAACCAATGGAAAAAATATCTTCAGGTGAGGATTAACAGTTAATTCAACACGACCATGTTCACAACATTATACCCTCATTAGCTCCATCAGAAAGTGTCATAATTTTAAAAATATAAAATATTTTAAACTATGCCATTTCCTTTTGGAACTGATCAAAGTAGTTTATTTTGTCTTTGCAGAATGATGTAGTCACAAATAATTAAGTTATGATATTCGAGGACATATATGTAGTATAAAATGGATAAACAGGTGAGTAAAGAAGCAGCTTAAATTGGATGGAAAGCCTGGATTGGTGAAAATGCCCAGAGGGGCCATTAAGGAAAATAAGTTCCAATTCTGATTTTTGTCACTGTTTGTTCTTAGGAAATTTCTTAAATCTCAGTAGGTTATTTTCCTCTTTAAATTAAAGAAAGTTAATGAGAATTATCCCTCATAGTTCATGAGGTTATTTTCATCATAACATATTAAGAACCATCTATTCCCCCAATGCCTGCCCCTCCCTGAGCCTCTCAGGTTACCAATAGAACCCCTCCCAGGCTCAGAGTTCCTGAAGGGACCCAGCATAGATGCTGAGGATGCAAAAAGCAGGAATTAACAGTGGACTTTTTTGCAGCCATGATACACAGAGCCCCTCACTGTTGCAGCCAGCATGCCCCTCAGGTTCCCTACGCTTGGTCCCTCATTGCAGCCCACCCAACCGGTAGCCCACCTTGGGCCTTCCTGGGCCCTTAACCACTTGTGGCAATGAAGTGCAGTGTAAAGGTAACACCTCTGCAAGGCTAAGATAAGGAAATGCCTTTCTTTAAACTCTTCTCCCACATTTAGAATAGAAATAAGGAAAGCCTTATTTATTTACTTGGTTGGTTGGCTGGTTGGTTGGTTCTTACAGAACCTAAAGATGGCATCTGGTTTTCCAATGGTGTGGCCTTGAAGAACTTTCGTGGGCTGGCCCATCCCCTCTCAAACCCAATGGTACAGCCACCAGCCTCACCTCCCTGCTCTGCAGCTTCTGCCAAAGCACCAGCTACTCCCTGGCTTCTCCAAGAGCAAACAGGAGCTTTTTGTTTTGGTTTTTTGTTTTGTTTTGCTTTGCTTTTGTACGAGCCATAAAGCACGCCAGAAGATGGAATGCAGGACACAAATGGAGTTGTCGGTCTGCAACCCCAGGAGAGCCCTCACCAGAACCTAACTGCGCAGCAGCCTGATCCTGGACCTCCAACCTGCAGACTGTGGAAGACGTTTTTCTGTTGTTTATAAGCCACCTAGGCCATGGCGTTTCCTTTCTTTCTTTTCTTTTCAGCTGCCCTAATGGAGGAAGAGAGTGTCTAAAATTCTTTTTAAAAAGCTCAAAATAAAATGGTTGTTTGCTCTTTACCATGAATCCATTTTCTACTAAAAACAACCAGCAATTTTTCTATTTTTCAAGAGAGGGGAGATGCATGGAGACTACTAAAACACTTTAGGATGTTTTGAAGTTAGACAAATTAATTTTAAAACTGTGTGCCTCTTGTCAAAAGGGACACTTGAAACCTTAAAAAGTGAACTTTGGGCCTTTGCAACGTTGATAGGGTTCAGTTTTCTGTGTCATTAAAACTCTGTCTGCAGCCACAGGATTCCTGTGGAAGGAAGTGTTAGTTTCTGCTCAGCTCTAGGTTCCTTTCTTATCAGGTTTAGACCTGCACTTAGGGTCCTGGCCTGAGTCGGAGCCTGGGAAGTAGCAGGCAGAACAGGACCAAGGCACTCAGCAGCGTGGCTTCCCCAGTCTACCCACTGCCATCCAAGTCAACCAGACCAGCATCCCAAGCTCCCGCTGTCCAGCCCTTGGTCCACCAAGCTCTGGGCTACCAGGCACAGCCACTCCATCGGGCAGAGGAAGCTTCATACTTCACTAAGATCTCATATTTTAAAAGGAAAGAGAAGAGGGGGCTGGTTGGACAAAGAGATCCCCAGATCTGGCAAAGCCTGTGCCTATGCAGTAGAGAATTCTGGGGCAAAGACTGACCCATAGCCACGTGCTTCTTGGGAAGAAACTGGGAGCTCTGCTGAGCTGGGTCTGGGAAGGGCATGGCTTTTGATCTGGCAGCAGGAAGCTGTCAGCTAACTGCTAACTAAATTTTCTTTTCTGCATTTTTATGCTGTATATTAGATTCCTAGAAGGATAATAATTACTGAAAGTGACTCAAGCCAAAATAAAATCTAAAGAGGTTAAATTAAAATAAAAACCTACAACCAAAGGAAAGCTCAGTACCAGATGGCTTCACTGGTGAATTCATTAAATATTTAAGGAATTAACACCAATACATTGCAGATACTTTCAAACACCAGGAGAAGAGGAAGTACTTAACCATTCATTCCATGAGGTCAGCATCCTTTAAAGATACTGTAAGAAAAAACAAACTATGGATCAATAGCCTTTATGAATCCTACATAATAAGAGGGTTATATGCAAATAGACTGAATGACAGAACAACCGATCAAAGCGTGATATGCTAATGATATGCTAAGACTGCTCAACTGCTCACTATGATGTGCACTGACCACCAGGGGGCAGATGCTCCGAACTGTAGGTTAGCTGGCTGCTGAGGTCTGGCTCTTTGGGAATGCGCAAGATGGGCCAAACATACCCTGGAGACCTCCCACAGTCCCTCCCCAGCCCGATTTTGCACCAGTGGGGTCCCTCAGCCTGGCTTGCACCCTCTCGCGATCCGTGACCCCTCAGATGATGTCAGAGAGCAGGTTTCAGCCTGATCCCGCAGACCACTCCCCTTGAGAGTGTGCCAGACACAGGGCTCATGGCGAGTGAGAGCCGGTGCTCCAGCACGAGCCTCTCCTGTTGAGGGCTGATTGGGTGTAAGCCTGTGGCAGGCACAGTGGGGCTGGGATGAGCGGGAGCAGCATGTAGGAGCTACAGGCAGCTGGGACTGCAGGTTTCGGCCCAATCCCTGCAGGCCACCCAGAGGGACCCCACCCATACACAAATTTGTGCACTAGGCCTCTAGTATAGACATGAAAATCCTCACCAAAATACTAGCCAATTAAATGTGGCAACTTATAAATACAAGTACATATGTGAGAAGTATGTACCATATATAAGTATAGATATCTGAGATTTATACTATAGTTTACTTATTGAATTGCATCCCAATATCTGATATGTCCAAGGCCCTCAATGTATAATTTGTCAGTCATATGTCAGATGAGTATCCCCTACTCCTTGATGACTTGGTGAAATTGGTCCAAACTACCATTACACAGCATGGAAGACTTCACAGTCCTCCCCTCTGTTTCTAAGAGTTCCCCTTCCTTTTCCTCAGCCTTTCCTGTTTCTTCATTCCTGTGACATTGTGCACTGTTTCTACTTAAGCCTGTGACTCTGAAAGCCCCAAATGAACCATTTTTACTGTTTCTTTAAAAAACAAAAAACAAAAACAAAACAAAAAAACCAACAAAACTGGTATTTATGCAGAACTATTCATACTTACCCATTTCTTTCTTTTTTAGTTTTAGAACCCTTACTGGAGGTGCTGCAGAGAACAAGAATCAGCACACAGCCTTCCTCTCTCATTTTGATGACTCTCTTCTCTTTGCTCAACATGTCCTTCCAATATGGGTTCCTTGCTGGGCTCGTCACTAACAATTACTTTTTCCCCCTCTAATTTTTAAGGTGCTTTTATTTGTGTATATGAGACCCTGTTCCTTAGTGGATAAAAATCACATGTCTCTTTTAGGCCATCCCGCTTTGGTTTAAAAAACAACAAAACAAAAGACCTTACTCCCCCTCTTCCCCACTTTATTTTGAAAGGCAGGAAAAAGTCAATTTAACAAACATTTTAAATTTCCCAGATATTCGGAATATTGGATAAATGATAGACAAACAGAAAGTGTGGACCAAAAAACATTCAGGTTATTCCCGTCAGGTTTAAAAGAATACATATGTGTGGTTATTTCTGGTACCCATTTGTTTTCTTTGACTTTTAAAGACTCCATTCAAATCAGGAAAAGTTCTGCCTCCTTCAAATTTTTTCCAACTGGTTTTCCCATCTGTTTGCTGGCTGCAGCAAGTTATTTCAATTGTTTGATTGCTTTCTGTTTCTTTTTCATTCTTAACTTTCTCTATCTCACAATCTCATGATGTTGGCTGAGAAAAGCGGTTTTGTGCTCTGCTTTGCAGCTTTTGGCTTCATTGTCCTTTGTTTTCTAGGTGACTGGGTTTGAGACTGGCTTATACTTTGCTCTGTGGTTTCACACTCTGTGGCTTCTGGTGCAGCTTGAGACCAAACTCTTGTTTGTTGGTCAGAGCTGGAGTTCTAAAGGTGGTTCCAATATGGGTTCCTCACTGGGCACTTCACTAACAACTGCTGGATAAGTGACCAAGTCCATTTGGAAATACTTTGTCTGAAAATTTCTGCAGGGAAAAGCCACCATAATGCAGAACCTTGTGCCCATTATTCACACATATTCTGGAGGAACCTGTAACAGTTACATTGAGCTTCTTCCATCGGAGAACCAAGAAAAGTACATAAAACCAGAGGCCTGGTGCACAAAATTTGTGCATGGGGGCTAGGGGTTCCTGATCCTGGGCAGTATGTGACTTGGTGTGTGCCATCTACTCTTTCCAGGCCCCAGTTTCCTCCTTTGTCAGAAATAGACAGCAGTCTCCCTCCTGTTTAAAGATCTCCTGAAGCCACTGTGAGTGGACCGAGGAGGAGGCTGCTCACAGCCTTGCAGAGATATGACCGGTGGTGTTGACAGTGTTCTGTGAGGCTGATTCTGAGCTCATCTGGGATGATGTCTGCCCCTGACCAGGCTGCTGCTCTCAGAATTTGTATGAAGAGGCTAAATTACACCAGGCTGATCATGCGCACAGAGTTAGCGTGTCATCCCTTATGGGCAAGTGCTGGCCAAGAGTGAGCAAAGACTGAAGCTGTCCCTTCTTCAGCAAGGTCATCTGTCCTCTTAGTGGAAAAGGGACCAGGGGATGAATGTGGGGTGGGGAACATTATCTGCTCTTTTCAACAAAGGAGATTTGCTTCAGCAACAGGTAGCAAAAACAAGGGGAAATGCCATTCATCCCTTACATTCCATCCTTCAGTGATAGTGTGGTGTGTGTCTTCCAAGCCCCGAAAAGTCCATATTCTGAGGTAGAATTTGACCTTGGAGGACAATCAACAAGACATTATTCCAGATTCTGATGACCATTTAGGGAGCTGTGATGCTGCTGATAGGGCAGTGCAAAGATATTTCTGCTACCTTTCCATTATGGAGTTCCAGCTCAATTCCATTGTGGTCTGAGAACATAGTCCATGTGATTTTAATTCTCTTAAATGTGAGATTTTTTTTATGGCTCAGTATACGGCCTATCTTGGTATATGTTCCACATGCACCAGAAAAAAAAAATATGTTTTTTGCAAATAACAACTTCTGCAAATATCAGTAGACTCACTAATTGAGGGTGTATGGGATTCTTCTAGATCCTGCCGGGTTCTGTCAATTGTTGAGGGGATAGTGGGGTTTCTAAATATAATTGTGGATTTGTCTGTTTCTCCTTTCAGTTGTCAGTTTCTACTTCACATATTTCACATCTCAGTTGTTTGGGAAAACACATTTAGGATTTTTCTGTCTTCTTGGTGGAGTGACCTATTTATCCTATATAATAAACACCTAATATCCAATTCAACAAAACAGTGGAAATACTGGCAGTAGTTCCAGAGAGGGAGGCTATAGGAGAGGGAGGCGAACAGCATTGGTGGCAGAGCGTGGGGCTGGCGAGCAGGCAGTACCAGGCCAGCCAAGGCCAGTGCCAGTGGGGGCCCCCTGTTCACCTCACCAGTTGACCCACAGATGGGCCCTGATCACCAGCCAGGCCTACGGATCCTATCCGTGCATGAATTTTGTGCACCAGGCCTCTAGTTACTATATAATGCTAATCTTTGTGTCTGGTAAATTTCTTTGTTCTGAAGTCTAATTTGTTTGCTATCAATACAGCATTCCTTCTGCCTTTTTCATGAGTAATATTTGCACCATTTATCTTTTCGATCCTTTAATTTTCAGCCTGTTTTTACCATAATATTTGAAATGACTTTTCTGTAAGCAGCATACAGTTGGGTCATGTGTTTTAATCTTCTCTGTCAATCTCTGTCTTTTAATTGATGTGTAGCCAGCAAACACAATCTCTTACCTAGTGGCCTGGATTGCAGCCATAGTGGGGTGTGCCTGTCCCCTTGAATCCCTGGGTACTCCTTCCTACATTCTTGGGGATTCTCTGGGCCTCATTCTTCCCCAAACAAAGACCAATAATCAAGTGTTTCATTGCTCACACTAGAGGCTTTGTTATTCTTTTTTCTCATTTATTTTCATCAGTGACCATCTCCTTCCTCAGCAAAGTGACAATGGTAAAGTTTTCCTGTTTGTTCCTTGCAAAAGGATATTGACAAGTAGACAAAACCAAACTCAAGATTCCCTATAAGTGCTTCTGCTGGGATCTGTGCACAACCCTTGAACCACAATGCCCTTGGCAGCAGAGGAAACATCAAGTCTCAGCATTTGGCACTTGTTCTCATTCTTATTACCATGGTTTCCAGGTTGTGAACCTCTTGCTCCAATATGCACTCAACTGTTGCAGATTATTTTCCATTTTTTACATGGCTCTTTAGTGATATAAGGGCATCAGGAACCTGGGAATCTCTGTCTGTGATGGCAGCAGGTGGAGGATACTGTGGGGAAGTGATCTGAAATTACCCAGCAGTATTGGAGTTGGGCTTGAGTTTGTGTGTGAAGGTAGAGATGGTGGGGACAGAGGCTGGGGACAGAGCAAGTGTGTGTGTCCAGATGAGCCAAGGTCTCAGTGGCTCCGAGAGATTTAGGTCTCCGGTTAAAGTTTTCTTGGACTTGTAGAAGCCTATACATTCAAGCTGCTAAAAGATCTGAATGGAGACACAGGGGAAGATGTCCCTTCCTGGGACAGATGGACAGTTCAGTGTCTTGTCTTCTTATGGACATTCACCCCAATGTGTATGTGAGGAGGGGAAGGGCGTGTGTGTGTGTGTGTGTGTGTGTGTGTGTGCATGTGTGTGTGCGCGAGCGTGCACGCGCGCGCACGCGCACTTGGTTGTGTGGTTTTTGCAGGAGGATTTAGGAATGACAGAGCAGTGTCTTTGTTCAATGTGTATATAAGGCACTTGGTCTCCTGGTGCCACCAGGGATCATCCCAGGATCTGGGGCCACAGCCTGAGGTCAGTGGAAAACAGGCAAGAGCAACTCTTATTGGGCTCCAGCAAGAAGAGCTCAGGAAGGGCCAGGTCCCATGGGCAGGTTTGGGGAGAGATGGAAGTGGGCATGATTTTTGTCTTTGGGCTTGTAGGTTATTTCCACTGAGGGACACAAGAAAATCCTGTGCGCCGCAGAGGCACAAACACCAGGGAAGAATGTGATTGTCAGGTGATGGTTCCAAGCCCTACTTATATACATTCTGTCACTCAGGACAGACCTTAGCTATGGCCTCTGGACTCCAGCTGGCAACAAAGGACCAGGAAGCCCAGCAGCTCAGCTGTGTGTAGTTTCCCTGCCGCCATCCACATGTGCAGGCACAACAAAAGCCCAAGCCCTCATAGCCCGCACAGGCAGCCCACCAGCTTTGCTGCCACCTGTGGCGGATGCTCCTCGGGACTCTAGAAAGCCAGCACCTATGCCAGGTGGTACACAACATTGGGGTAGAGGGCACCAAGTGGTGCAGCACCAGTCGCTCCACAGCACCTGGGCCTCTAGGTCACTGCCCACTGCCCAGTTGTGCAAGGTGCCCCCCGCACTCGGCCACCAGAGCCCACAGTGGAAGGCTGTCAGTGTGGTGCAGGAAATCCTGCGGAGAGTCCCCACCCAGGCCCTCCTTGCATGTGAATAGCACGATGGTGTACGCCACCACTTGTCCCCGAACAGGACCTTGAGCTCACTCATGGCCGGCTGATCCTGTTCAGTGAAGCAACCCAGCTGACTCATGAGGATCAGCACGTGGGGCCCAGGCATGGACAGCAAGTAGCAACTTCTCATACCTCATGGTCTGTCCTGGGGACTAGGGAGCTAAAAAAGGTCTGGGATGTCCATGACTTCCACGTGCCACCTCTCCCACCTGCAACTCCCCACCTCGCAGGCTCTGGTCACTTAGTGGCTGAGTCTGGAGAGGAACCGCCTGTGGCCCAGGATGCTGTTCCCAGGGGCGCTCTTCCCAGCCCCTGTCTTCCCCACCAGGATGAGCCTCAGCATGGCCTGTGGGGTGTCTTTGGAACCTGGAGATCAAGTCATCTGTGAGCTTCCAAAGCTTAAAGCAACAAAACCCGGTTACCTGGAACCCCGGAAGCCCTTGGAACAAGAACAACAGTGTCTCAACTCTGCTTTTCCAACCAAAGCCTTATGAACTCAGGAGAATCTTCACCGTCTATCCCTGAAACCCTGGCTACACCATCTGGAGGACATTTCTCTAGGGGATCCCCTTCATAATTCCAGACATGACCTCACCTCCATTTTCCCTGGTGGTCCATACCCTGCAGAGCTATCCCTATTTGAGGCTTCAGTGGCTTCAGCCATGCTTCTCCCAGATTCCAGCCCAGGGAAAACAGTCAGGAGTGGTTGGTAGTCTGGGGATAGAGAGTTGGCTGGAGTCTCAGACACTCTGGGTTTGACACACAGCCCTCCCTTTGGCCAGCTGTGCCACCTTGGAAGTTGCTTAATGTAAAAGTTAAAAATTTGTATAAAAATGGAACTAAGAGTATTGAGTTGTTTCTTCTGGGGTCTTGAGAGGATTAGATGAGGTCACCTCCTTCCTTCTTCCTTCTCTCCACTCGCTCTCTTCTCCACACTCCTCTTGCTCTTAAACCTACTTCCTGCTAATAAGACACTCGTTTAAACCTCCATCCTGGTTCTCTAACATTCTACCTGGTGAGTCACACTTCATCCAGTGCATGATCTGATACCCTCTTCATCCTCTTCCATGGAGACCACAGTAGGTTTATTAACCTCACTTTATACCTGGGGAATGGAAGTATAAGCTAGTCAAGTTCATATCTCCCAGCTGGGCAGGGGCACAGATTCAGCTAAAATTCACATTCAGGGCTCTTACTGTTTCACCTTAAACATGTTTGGAGTCATCTGTTTAGTCCTGAGTTTGCCCATTCCCCTCACAGAGCTCACACCAGGGGGCAAGTATGCAGTGCACATATTCTTATCATAGGCATTTTCTTCATCTCTTCTGTCCTCCCATGCTTACCCAAAAGAGTCCCAAATACAGTTTCATTCATTCATTCATTAAATAGGTTTAACTGCCTATAATGTACCAGGCCAAATCCAAAGAACTGGTGACACCACACAGGTACAGTTCGTGCTTCCCACTTCCCCAGAATGTCAGAATAGAGGGAAGAATATTGGAAGGACCTGGGCTGGATTTAGAATGATACGCTGAGAGGGTTTGGAGACTTTGGGTTTGTCTTTTCAGGGACATCAAATTCAAAGGGCAGACAGGAGATTGTAATACTTACGGTAGTGAGAAAGCTTTAGATATTAGATTTTCCCAAGTAATTCTATGTTAGTGACCAAAGCTGTAGATACTAAGTTTTCCCAAGAGATTCCACAGCCAGGGGAGACTTTGGAAAACCATGAGAACTAGAAAACTTGCTCACTGATAGGGAAACACTTAGAGTTGTTGGCCTGGGAGATAAACAAGAAGAGAACTGGAGTTTTGGTTTTGGAAAGTGAAGAAGGAACCTACGTCCCAGGTGAGCTGCAGGCTCTGACTCTGCTCTTGGGAAGTCAACTTACTGTCCCGTCTCAATGCATCTAAATAAGTCCAGTGTCCTAGAGAGACTGGGACACTCCCCTCCAACTCCTGACATCCTGCCCGGAAGCTGAGGCTTCTCCAAGTAAAATGACTCCAGCCTGTCAGTCATCGTTTAATACAATCGAACATTCTTTGCTCACCGAGTCCCTGTGCACAGTGCAGTCTGTCCTCAGTCTACCTCTTTAGCCTCAGCCCAGTGAAGCCCCTCACTCACATGCTCTCCAGAGAACAGATGTAAGGCCTTTCCCAGCTGCCTTGTGCCCTCAGGCCTGTAACTGTTCCACCCTCCCCCACCTGCTGTCTGAGTCCTGTCTGTGCTTCACCTTCCATTTCTATTTCCACCTCCTCACATTGTCCATCTGGTCACCACAGGTGACTGTTCTCTCCAGTCAGCACTGCACAAGGAGAAGCCAAGACAGAGCTGAGCTGAACACCTTGTCCTTGGCCAAATGAGTTAGATGATGGGCTGGCCTGGTCCTCAATCTGAAGGCGTTCATATTTCTGCAGGAACCCCCACCCCAAAGCCTTCATAATGTTCATCCCCATGGAAATCCATACACTCCCATGACTGACACCAGAGCAGAAATGGAGAAAGTGCCACAGATGCAAAGGCCAGAAATTTTGCTAATGCAAGGAGTCCTGGCCAAAGTGGAGATGAGAAGGTTCCGGGAACTGACAGTACATGGGTAAGCTGGGATTTAGAAAGTTCCTGGAGAGGTCCAGGGAGTGGAAATCTGGAGTTACAAACACATACTGTCATAGGGGAGTAGATTAGGAGGGAGCTTAGCACAAGCAAGAGCCTGGGCATCTAGGCTGGAGGAGATGCTTACCACTGCTCCTGAAGCTCCTGTGTGTGAAACTCGGGCATCCTGACGTACCTGGGAGTGTGGAGTTACTCTTTCTTGATCCTACTCCCCTTCCTGGTACTTATTAGAATGGAAGTGCTCACTCAGTGAGCTTCTTGCAGGCACTGAATTCTTCCTGGTCCTCAAAGGTCCTACTCCTTGGCCTGCTCCCTTCCCCTGCTGGCCCTCACGTTTCCTGCAGAATCAGTGACAGGCTGAGTCTGGCCCCAGAAGGCCCTGACCTACTGCTGTCCTCCAGTTGTAAGTGCAGCAGGCACTTCCTCCCAGCACATGGGGAAATGTCCTGCCTCTCAGACCACAGAGGCAGGGAGTCCAGGGCGGGGTGCCTAGGGGTGACAATTTAAAGAGATAGGAACGTTCACCACTGAGGCAGGGGATGGGAAATTTCCCCTGATGGCCTGATCACCCCAAACTGCTTCTGCCTCAGACCCTGCACCCAGGACCCAGACTTCTCTTCCTCTGGCTGGCTGCAGGCTTTGCCCATGCCCTGGATTTGTCAGGAAGGATGCCTGGAATGACACCTGGAAGACGTCTGGTCTATCCAGTCTAATTAGCATATTACCCTTTTATCCTATGTAATAAAGAGAATATGCTAATTGACTGTCATACCCTCATAAGATGGAGGCACCTATAGTCACAAGATGGCAGCACCCAGTCCCCTCAGACTCGTGGCGGGGGGCCTCAGGCGTGCAGGCAGGTCTGGCCGCTCTGCGCACCTGCCACTGGAGTACCCCAGTCCCTTCAGCCCACCAGCAGTGAATTTTCATGTGACCATTACCTTTTTTAAAAATCCTTACCGATGTCCTCGCCCAGTGGTCGGCAAACTGCGGCTCGGCAAACTGCGGCTCGCGAGCCACATGCGGCTCTTTGGCCCCTTGAGTGTGGCTCTTCCACAAAATAACAACTTCTGCACATGGGCCACAAAGGGCCACAAAGTTTCAGTCACACTATATGTGCGAGCCCACACAGTATTTTTTGAAGAGCCACACTCAAGGGGCCAAAGAACTGCATGTGGCTTGCAAGCCATGGTTTGCCAACACTGCCTTAGCCGGTTTGGCTCAGTGGATAGAACATTGGCCTGCAGACTGAAGTGTCTAGTTTTGATTCTGGTCAAGGGCACATGCCTGGGTTGCGGACTCATTCCGCAATGGGGGGCATGTAGGAGGCAGCAGATCAATGATTCTCTGTCATCATTGATATTTCTCTCTCTCCCCCTTCCTTCCTCTCTGAAATCAATAAAAATATATTTAAAAAAAATCCTTACCCAAGGATATTATTTCTTTTAGATCATCTGTTCTCAGGGAGCAGGCCTAAGCCAGCAGGTGGGCATCCCCCAAGGGTCCCAGACTATGAGAAGGCACAAGCTGGCTGAGGGACCCCCTGTGTGCATGAGTTTTCATGCAAGGGTCTCTAGTTAGTATAGATAATCACTATGCTGTGTATTTGATCTCCAGAACCTATGCATCTCTAACTTGAATTTTGTACTGTTTAACTAACATCTCCCTATTTCCCCCATCCACTAGCCCCTGGTAATCAGGGTGTGATTCCCAATCAGGGCACATGCCTGGATTGTGGGCTCGATCCCCAGTAGGGGGTGTGCAGGAGGCAGCCAATTGATGATTCTCTCTCATCATTGATGTTTCTCCCTATCTCTTTCTTTCTCTCCCTTTCTCTCTGAAATCAATAAAAGATATACTTTAAAAAAGTGATATCATATAGTATTTATTATCCTCTGTATAACTAGTTTCACTTAGCAAATGCTCATAAGTCCATGCAAATGGAAACATGTTCTTCTAATCCTCATGGAAGAATACACACACACACACACACACACACACACACACACACACACCCCAAAAGTAGCTTTACAGTTGTGAGTATTCAAAATACAGTTTATTCCTGTATGATTATTTATTGTTCATTGCATTATTTGTTTCTTGTCTCAAAACTGTAAACCTTTTTCCCACCCCTGTAGATATATATATCTCACATAATCTTCATCTCTTCATCTGTAGACAGGGTGTTTCCATATCTGGCTAATGCTGCAATGAACATGTCTTTTCCAAATCCTGCTTCCATTGCCTTTCAATAGATTTCCATATGGATCATATGACAGTGCTATTTTTATTTTTTGATAACTCTCCATACTGTCTTCAATAGTGAATGCACCAATTACATTTCCACTAATAGTGTACAAGGTTTCCCTTTTCTCCATATCCTCACCAACACTTATTATATTTTGTCTTTTTTATAATAGCCATTGTAACAGGTGTGAGGTGATATCTCATTGAGGTTTTGATTTGCGTTTCCCTGATAATTTGTGATTTTTGGCGCATTTTCTTGTTGGCCATTAATATGTCTTCTTAGTAAAAATGTCTATTCAGATCCTCTGCCCGTTTTTTAAAATTGGATTGATTGGGGTTGTTACAGATTTATATGTTTTTCCTACATATTTTGGATATGAACCCCTTATCAGATACTAGTGGCCCAGTGCACAAAACTTGTGCACAGGGCAGGAGGTGTCCCTCAGCCTGGCCTGCACCCTCTCCAATCTGGAACCCCTCAGTAAATGTCCAACTGTCAACATCTCTCTCACAATCCAGGACCACTGGGTCCTAACCATTCGCCTGTCTCCCTGCCTGACTGCCCCTAACCGCTTCTGCCTGCCAGCCTGATTGTCCATTAACTGCTCCCCTGCCAGCCTGATTGATGCCTATCTGTTCCCCTGCTGGCCTGATTTCCCTCAATTGCCCTCCCCTCCTGGCCTGATCACCCCCAAGGCTTTTATTAGTATAGATATAACCCTTCACAGAAAATTTCACTAACCCTGCTTTATAAGAAGGGCTTGACAATTGAATCATTGGGGCCAGACACCAAGATTTCCTTTCTTTGAATAGTGGAGGGAATAATTATCTTGTCTTTAAGTTGCCCTGAACATCAAATGAGATAATGACTTAGGAAAATATAAAAGCACCATATAAAGACAACTGTCTTTTTCATGTACTGAAAAGACAAAGTGGCAAAATGAAAAACACTATTTTTTATTCTCCCCCTTCCTTCCTTTACAGCCTTTATTTAAACTGTGAAATTTATAAAAATTTCAGTCCTATTTTCACTTCTTTACATTCAATATTATTTTGTATTAGTTTCAGGCTTTATATTAGTTACGGAATAGTGGTTAGACAATCATATACTTTACAAAGTATTCCCTGATATTTCCAGTACCCACCTGGCATCATAGCGTCATTACAACACTGTTGACTCTATTCCCTATTTAAGTGACAGTAGTTTTACAGGTTTCTTCCAATCTTTTGTGTTGCTTGTCCTTCCTTTTCTTTCTCACTTCTTCCCTCATTTTCCTTATATAGTACATTGGGGCCTTGACTTACGACTTTAATTCATTCCGTGATGGAGCTCGTAACTCAAATTACTCGTATGTCAAATCAAAAAGTGAATGAGTGAGACACATGATGCTGGGCTGATGTTGTGGCGTTCACTGTGACTTTCGCTGTGCCAACTAGCGGTGGGGTATCTGAAACTGGCTCGTAACCCGAATTTTAGCTTGCAACTCAAAGCAAAAAATCGGCCAAGAGACGGCTCATATCTCAAAAAACTCGTTAGTCAGGACACTCGTAAATCAAGGCCCCACTGTATCTCAATTGGCCCTCAAAGCTCAGGGAAGGCACTGGGACACGCTTAATCTATTTTACAGACCAGGAAACTGAGGGAAATTCCAGTTGACTGCAGAACTGGACTCCGCTCATGGAGCCCTCACAGCTGTGCTAGCTCTGCCCTTCCTAAGGGGCAGCCGTGGGGCAAACAGAACAAACCACCCCATCAGGCTTCTGAGCCTAGTTTTCAAGCACCTCTTCATCACAGATGCTCCACATTCTTTCCTTTCCCTCACCCCCAACCCCCTCTTCTCCTTCTCCAGAGCAGGTGGTAGGCTTCCCCCTCACCACACAGGCTTTTGCCTCCCTGGTGTTGGGGGCCAGATGTAAGCTGGCAAGGTCCTTGCACCTGTTGGGGCTAGCAAGGCTGGGACCCTTACCCACACAGTTTTCCCAGACTTGTTTGGATGGCGATTATCAGTAGAATGAGAGAAACATTTGTAGAATGAGAACAGCCTTTCATAGCTTACCAAGAAGTCTGTAACTATTTACTGAGATATGCTGTACTGAGAACTTGTCCTTCTGCTGTGTCTCTCCCTTAGAGATTAAGAGGAACAAAGAATACATTCCTCTTGACAGACCTCCTATTCAGTGTGTTGTGTATAAATAGGATTGTATAGCTAATAAACTCGCTTCAGTTCATTGAGAGAACTAGAGTCCTCCCGACCCCGCTTTCCTGTCTTTCTTTCTTTTCTCAATTCCCACCTCCCTGCCTCAGCCCAGCTCAACCCTATCAGGTTGGCCCTGACAGATCTGGCGCCCGAGCTAAGGGACTGAGGAACTGGGAAAAAGATGGTGAGGAACTCCATCCGGCTTGGAGAGACTACGTGAGGACCTCCTCTGGATAAAGAGTGCACTCGTTCAGGTAAGGGAGGAGCAATTTTTTGGTAATCGGGAGTAAAGCATGGGGCAATTAGAATCTAGAGAAAATGCCCTTTATGGGCAAATGTTAAAGTCTATGCTCAATAGTAAAGGAACTAAGGTTAATGACAAGCAAGTAGAAATTTTTTTAAAATTCATTCAGGAGGTCTGCATTTTCTTATGGAATTTAATAAGGGATTATTTAGGTCCCAGGCATGACCATAATCAACCATCTCTTAAGCCAGAAAAAAAGGAGAAGCAGTGTGATAGCACAAAACAGGAGTCTAAAAAAGACAGTATATTAAAAAGAAATAATGTAACTTTTAAAGACAATTTAACTCCTCAAGATGAGGAGGATTTTGAGGAAGCTGCTGCTCTTTGTCATGATGATAATACAAGTATTGTTCAGGCAAAAGAGGAGGAAGGATATTTTTCTGCTGGAACTGAAGAGGGTAGTGATATAGAGGATGTGTTAGAACACTTTTTAGAATTATTAAAGCTTCTTGGCAAGAAAAAGAGAAGCCGTGGGGTCTGTTCCCACCGCTCTCCGCTGCCTTGTGCTGCACCAGTTCCAAGGAAAAGTCAAACACGCAAGTGTTTTACTTGTGGAGGAACAGGACACATAGCAAAACAGTGTCCTTCTAATAAAGGGGTTAATAAAGGAAATGGCAGAGGTCCCAAACAACCTGGACTGTGCCCTAAATGTAAAAATGGAAAACATTGGGCAAATGAGTGTAAATCTAAGACAGATATCCAGGGAAATTCTTTGCCTCAACACCAGTTGGGAAACTACCAAAAGGGGCCATCCCAGCCACGGCAAATAACAGGGGCATTGTCTATTTACCCTCCTGTCCTTATGCCGTCTCAAGGCCAGCAGGCTGCACAGCACCCAGCCTGCCCCAGAGAGCAAAATAGATACAAGAGCTGTTCCGAGCAACCCCCGGAAGTGCCGGGCTGGACCTTGGATCCATAGGAATAAGACATTCTGTCTGCCTTGGGTGCCACCCTTGCCTACTGAAATAAACAAAATATCATTAGATTTAAAACCTCCCACATAAAGAAGAAATGATGATTTCCTTGCATTTCTGATACAGCTACAGCAAATGCCACCAGATCTGAAATTTAAAAATGCGTCTGGGATTTCTGTGCACGTGTAAAGAGAAAACTGGCTTGGAACTAAGGCGCGCAACGTCCGATTTTGGACATTTAGATAGAGTTTCAAGCTGAAATCTCTTTACAAATATACAAAATAAAACCCAAGACTGATTATTTCCTAAGAAAAATGGGAAATTTAACCCCAAGAAAAAAAAGATGCTGGCTAGATTCTAGCAGCAGGATTGGCATTTCCATAATAAAGAACAGTTTTTAAATACTAATAAAGAATATTAAAAAGTTAATTTCAAGGCCAAAAAGGAAAGTCAGTAAAATTGTCTCTGTTAAAAGAATTTGCTAAAGAATATGCCTTAAAATAATAAATTGGATTTAAATCTCAAGAATTATTAAAATATACTAATTATAAAAATCTAAATAGCCCAAGTAAAAGACGGCTACTCCCTCTATTTAAGGCTGGCTTCCCAGAGCAATTTCTAATAGAGGAAGGGCTAGCCTCCCTTCCCCCAACAGAGCAGGTAGGCCAAAAATTTCCTGCCAGTGACAACTTTTAAAGAGAGGCTTGCTTCCCAGTTTCCCATCCTTGGTAGAAAGAATATAACTAATTTGCATTTTAATAGTTACCTGTTTTCAGTCAAAGGCACCCCAAGGCTTAGGAGTTTACTAAATTATATTAGATATTCTGAAATAACAAAATGCTAAAATATTAATCTAAATGTCCCTCACGAAAAATCTAGTGGACAGAATTAAATCTATTAATTATGTCTTGTATTTTTGAAGTTTATTCTTAAAAGTGTTACTGATTAAGAAATGTTAAATATTTAACTTACCAGCTAAGAATTTTAAGTTCTGATTAAATAAATTAGAAGAAATCATATAATTATAATAAAATTTCAACATTTATCTAATTAAAAAAGAGGATACATTCTATTATCCCAACCAAAGTTTTTAAATACAAAGATCAGTTTTAATTTAATTGATATCTCTTAATAATTATAAAAAGGTATATAATCTTTAAATTATATAAACACATATATATTTAATAGTCTTTTAAGTTAGATTTCAAAACTATAATCAAGGAATGACTTTAGGGCATTTCATGGGCCCTGAAATGTTTTCAAAACTTTATTCTCTCTTCTTAAAGGATTTTCTAATAAAGCCAATTTAATATACTTGAAATCACATAGAAAGCTTTATCAAATAAATATTAATAAATATATATTTTAAGTTTTTGCCTCAAAAAAAGGGCAAAACGAGTTATTTTATTTAAAATTTTTTAAAATATAGCAACAGAATTTTAAGATATAATTTAAAATAACAAAAGCTCCTCACTACTACATTTTAAACTAGGCTAGAGATAGGCAGTGTTTACACCTTGTAATTCAGAAATAAAACTTTACTAAATTTACTAACTTTATTAATAAAAGTACCTACCATAAAAAGCCAGTATCTTTATAGGCAATTAAATCCTAGTAAAGTAAATTCTTCTAAAACAATTACTGAAGACTTCCCATAATCCCTCTATATATACAAATAAGCCAAAAGGGATTATTTTAAAAATATTATCTTAAATTTAATAAAAAGAAGAAAATTTTAAAATTGTAAAGTATCTTTCACTAATATTTATAAAATAATCTAATGATTTACTGTTAAAATACCAAATCTAAAAATAAGTACAATCACCATAAATATTTAATAACTTTGACTTAATATACATAGCCTTACGGCACTATCAATCCACATCCAAGAAATACCCTATAGATTACCTAGTATAAAAGAAAAAGATTTTTTTTTTAATTGAAGTTTTCCAAGTATAACCCAGCAGGAGGAAGACAAGCCAGACAACAAACAGCCTGGAGACCACCTGAGGCATGGTAAAGAAGATGCCTGACGCCTGAGAACGTCTTTCTTGCCAGGCCAGCAGTAATCATCTATATGGTAATACTAGGGGCCCGGTGCACGAAATTCGTGCACTGGGTGTGTGTGTGGGGGGGGGGGGAGTGTCCCTCAGCCCAGCCTGCCCCCTCTCACATACTGGGAGCCCTCAGGCATTGACCTCCATCACCCTCCAATCGCCAGGATCGGCCCCTTTCCCAGGCCTGATGCCTCTGGCCTAGGCATCCGGCCAGGGCAGCGGGGACCTGCAGTGGCAGTGGGTGGTGCCGCGATCGTGCACGGGCTCCGCCCCTGCCCCTGCAGGACGCCTCTGGCTGAGGCGTCCGGCCCGGACAGCGGGGACCCACAGCTGCAGCGGCCCCGCGATCGTGGGCTCTGCTTTAGGCCCAGGCAAGGGACCCCTAGCTCCTGGGACTGCCAGCTTCGACCATGCCCAGCTCCCATCGCTGGCTCCACCCCTACTTCCTGCTATCACTGGCCAGGGCGGCAAAGGTGCCTGATTCTCCGATCATGGCTGGGGGGCAGGGCAAAGGCGGCCTCAGGGCCGCCTTTGCCCTGCCCCCCAGCTCTTAGCTCCCCCCTGGGTTTCTGATCACTGTCAGTGGCAGGGGGCTTCTTCCTGCTTTCCCTTTCGCCTCCCTGCATTGTGCCTACATATGCAAATTAACCGCCATCTTGTTGGCAGTTAACTGCCAATCTTAGTTGGCAGTTAACTGCCAATCTTAGTTGGCAGTTAATTTGCATATAGCCCTGATTAGCCAATGAAAAGGGTAGCTCGTACGCCAATTACCATTTTTCTCTTTTATTAGTGTTGATTACCTAGGGCAAATATAGAAATATTTCAAACTTATGCTCCTGACCCTTCATAGGTAAAAACCCTTATGTGGGCTGATCCCCCGCCTAATATAGTATCCAGTAGGAACATAAATAGGGCAAGGAAATAGGGGACTGTCACTACTTACTCCTGGGAGAGATACAGAAAATATAACTAAGAGCTTGTCTATACAAAAAGAAATTGACAGCCAGTTTAAAATTGAATTGCCATAGCCTAGAGCAAAGAATATCCTTACATGATATTATTCTACAAAAGCTCATTAATAATTTTTAATATTTTACAACAGCATATTAACATTTATTCCAAACAAGCTTATAAACTAATTGTTTGGCAGCAATTTAATAAGAACATAAAAGGATTTTATCCCTTCCATAGTGTGGAAGGCCCCCTGGGAAGGCACTTGAGCATTCTATATTGACCTCTCTTGACCTATTTACCAAGGCGGTCTCTCTTCCAATTGCTCACAGCTGTCACCTAAGCTCTCTGTTCATACTGAGATTAAAGCCTCATGGTGGCTGGTGCCATAGATCTGTCTCTTGCCCAATAGCATAAGCTGGGCCCTCTCTGGAGAAAAAACCTGGGTTCCCCATGATCAATGCCAGGGCCCCGCCAGCTGGCAAGGGGATCCCAAGGCAGTTACTGGGCATGGAGGCCACAGGGGCATACGCTACCAAGGAGACAAAACTAAACCTCACATCACCCTGCTTGGCCCCAGAGGATGGCTGGTTAGTCAAGGATGGGTAAGACCCCTCTGGGAGGGGCAACCTAAGACAGGCACAGTCACAGGGGGCCTCATCGGAGAACGTGGCGGTCAACAGAGGTGGGGCACAGATCCTCACCCCCCCAAACTATGCAGGTGCTTGAACACTCGCCCCTTCTGAGGGAGGTCTCCTGCCCCCATGGCTGCTATGCTTCCCAGGCCCAGCTCAGATCGGGACCCAGATAACAGAAAGAGACTTAGGCCAGCCAAAATCGGTACCCAGATAACAGAGACTTGGCTAACAGCAACTACCCTATATTTAAATCCAGCTTAACACCAGGAATGCTCAGGGCCTTCTCAAGGATGCAAAATAATCCTTTCCATTAATATTTACAGTGTAAACTAAGATTGTTATTAGATTATTAAATTTAACAGTAAAATAGTAGTCAAGTTTTCAGATTACTTAAATTTTACTAATTAATATAAGTAATTATTCAAAAAGTATTAACCAAAATTTTCATTTCATGGATAAATTGCTTAACATACTATAAACCTAAAGCAGTCGTATTTTTATACAAAAAATTAAAATTAAAAGTTATCAAGACTACACTAAAAAATTTCCTAAAACCTCCAAATATTAAAAAATAAAAAAGGAGGGATAGTGGAATAATAACCTGTTAAGTAAATGCCTTAATTTCTTTAAAATTTTTACTTGAAAATTAATTTTTTCATTTATAATGCTAATAGCAAGACACCCATGAAAAATATACGTGGTGTCAAAATAAGCCAAAGGAAAATCATTTGGACAAAAATTAAAAGAATCCCAAGTCTAAATTATAGATATGATTCCTTTATTAACCTTTGGTCGAGAATACATTTGTATATTTTCAGAAAACAACTCCAAGACCATGTGGATTCCTGCAACAGAGAGGAATTATCAGGACTGCTCCAGCCACAGAATAGCAGTGGCCCCGTGAGACAACAAGAAGAGAAGCAGTCCAGAAATGAAGACGGTGACAACGCTTTATCATGCTAGCAGTCAGCAGCTGTGCATCGCTGCAGGTTGCCCAGGACTAAACCAGAGACGGTCGAAACTACATTGCCACCATTTGTCCACCATCCAGAATTGAAATATTACTGCTGACATGTACACATAAAAAACTGTCGGACACTGAAACATGAACTTCGCCTAAAAAACAAAGAAGGGGGATCTATTGGGGGCCAGATGTAAGCTGGCAAGGTCCTTGCACCTGTAGGGGCTAGCAAGGCTGGGACCCTTACCCACACAGTTTTCCCAGACTTGTTTGGATGGCGATTATCAGTAGAATGAGAGAAACATTTGTAGAATGAGAACAGCCTTTCATAGCTTACCAAGAAGTCTGTAACTATTTACTGAGATATGCTGTACTGAGAACTTGTCCTTCTGCTGTGTCTCTCCCTTAGAGATTAAGAGGAACAAAGAATACATTCCTCTTGACAGACCTCCTATTCAGTGTGTTGTGTATAAATAGGATTGTATAGCTAATAAACTCGCTTCAGTTCATTGAGAGAACTAGAGTCCTCCCGACCCCGCTTTCCTGTCTTTCTTCCTTTTCTCAATTCCCACCTCCCTGCCTCAGCCCGGCTCAACCCTATCAGGCTGGCCCTGACACCCTGGGACAGTTCTGGCTCGGGCTTGCTTTTGGGCCAAAGCAGGAGCAGGAGATGCTTCCCCTGAAGTGCAAAAGCTGCCACCCGGGAAAGGCCAGGTTAGCACCGGGAGCTTCTCTGAATCACATCAGTCAGTGGTGTCAGTCAGTGGGGCACCTTGAAGTTCAGCACCCCTTCACTGAGGTGGCCCCACCCCTCAACCCCTGCCTCAGGGCTGTGGGTCCACGCTCCTCAGCCCGGGTGTTTTTCCATGCCCCTTGCTCCCTGCCTGGCCGACTCATGTCTTGGGGCCACTACAAAACCTCGCTCCCCGCAGGCAAGGCAGATCCCCGCCCCACAGGTCCCCTGCCCCGGGCCAAGCTCTCTCTGGTGCACCCTGCCTCGCCAGGTTTTTGCCTTTGATCTGTGGCATTGGTGACAGCCCACTCCTAGGAAGTCTGGTACCCAGAGGGGCAAAGGGTCAGTTCTTTCCACAGAATGTTAGAGGTTGCAGTCGCACTTGCAGATGTCACCCAGAGACTGCTGGTGACGGCAGCGCCTTTGTGGGGTGTCCTCATAGAGGGTATTGCAGCCCTGCTCTGAGCCCCTTGGCCCACCTGCCTCCTCACCAGCACTCCCTCAGGTGGCCCGCAGTGGGCCTCGTGCCTCTGCTAGGTCTTCACCCTCACCTGAGTCACCTCCTTTCTTCCACATTCAGCCTTCATCCATCCCTCTCTTCTGCAGTGCTTGCAAAAGAAAAAGACCAAGGCCAAGAAGGACAAAGCCCAAAGGAAGTGAATCTTGAACCCCCACATCCCATTCTCTGGATTTCCTCCCACGCCTCCTCTCTGTGTCACAATTTGAACGGGCACCCTGTGGCTCAGCTACATGGCCTCTGGGCGGTCTGGTAGAGTTGGTCTCATAAAGCTGTGGATCTGTGACCAGAGGCCCGCCTGGGTCTCAGCAGCCCCATGTCTGCTAGAAAGGGTTGTTGGAGGAGGACCAAGCCTGTCAGTCATTAGCTCCCCAAGTCTAGAGGAGGCACCACAGGCTCATGTCCTGGCTGGAGGCACACCACCCCCCCTCATGCCCCGGGCCAAGCAGTCATGACTGTTATGGAGTCTTGGCCTAATTTGCATATTCCTCTCTTATTATATAGGTTATGGATTGCTCCCATCCTAAAGATTGCCATTTCATTTTGTTGATAGCTTCCTCTGCTTTGCAAAAGCTTCTTAATTTGATGTAGTCCCACTTATTTGCTTTTGCTTTTCTTTCCTTGCTTTTGGTGTTAAATAACAAAATCATTGTCATGATCAATGTCAAGGAGCTTACCCCTTTGTTTTCTTCTAGGAAATTTATGGTTTCAGGTCATATGCTGAAGTCTTAATCCATTTGGAGTTTATTTTTGTGTATGGTGTCTAATTTTATTCTTTTGCACATGGGTATCCAGTTTTCCCAGCACCACGTAATGAAAAGAACATCCTTTTCCCATTGTATATTTTGACTCATTTGTTGTAAATTAGCTGACCATTTATTTATGGGGTCTCGGTTTTCTGATTATTATGTCTGTTTTTATGCCAATACCACAGTGTTTTGATTAGTATGACTTTGTAATATAGTTTGAAATCAGGATATGTGATGCCTCCAGCTTTGTTATTCTGTCTTAAGATTGCTTTGGCTATTCAGGGACTTTTATGTTTCTATAAAAATTTTAGAATTGTTTTTTGTTATTATTTCTGGTGAAAATGCCATTGGAATTTTGATAGAAATTACATTGAATCTGTACATCACTTCAAGCACTATGGACATTTGAAAAACATTAATTCTTCCAATCCATAAGCACAAAATATATTTCCATGTATTTGTGTCTTCTTTAATTTCTTTCAACAGTGTCTTTTAGTTTCCAAGGTCTTTCAACTCTTGGTAAAATTTACCCTACATATTTTATTCTTTATGATGTTAAAGTAAATGGCATTGTTTTCTTAATTTGTCTTTCTTATAAATCATTATTAGCTTATAAAAATCAAACTTATTTTTTATATTTTTATATTGATTTTTTATCCTGCAAATTTACTAAATTTGATTATTATTTCGCATGACTTTGTGTTGTTTTTGTGAAGTCTTTAGGATTTTCTGCATATAAAATCATGTCATTTGAAAATAAAGACAAATTTACTTTTTCATTTCTGATTTGGATGCCTTCTTTCATACATAATTGCTCTGGTTAAGATTTCTAGAACTATCAATAATAATAAAACCATAATATGCTAATTAGACCAGACAGCTGAAGAACCTTCTGGACGACCTTCCAGACAAAGCTGGGGCTGCGAGGGCCAAGCCCCTAGCATGAATTCCGTGCAACAGCCCTCTAGCCTACACTAATAAAAGACAAAGATGCTAATTGACCATACATTCACTACACCCAAGCCACGCCCACCAGCCAATCAGAGCGAATATATGCAAATTAACCCAACCAAGATGGTGGCTGGCAGCAAAGGAGCAGGAGCAAGCCTGAGGCTTGGTTGCCCTGGCGATGGAGGAAGCCAAGCTTCCCGCCAGCCCTGGTTGGCTGCGGCCTCCGCAAAAGGCAAAAAAGTTTCAATTATAGAAGCTAAATAAATCCCAGGTACCTCTTTCCAGCCTCCACTGGGAGTGTGGGTGAAAACAGCAATTAGCCCCTCACCCAGGATGGCCACACCCTCATGGGGTGAGGGTCCCTGCTAGGGAGCTTGGCCAGCCTGCAAACAGCCATCAACCCTTCACCCAGGCTGGCCAGGCACCCCAGCGGGGACCGCTACCCTGAAGGGGCTGTGGCCAGCCTGCAAAAAGCCATCAGCCCCTTACCTAGGATGGCCACACCCTAATGGGGTGAGGGTCCCTGCTGGGGGGCTGGGCCAGTCTGCAAACAGAAATCAGTCCCTCACCAGACTGG
Source organism: Myotis daubentonii (assembly GCF_963259705.1). Taxonomy (NCBI): domain Eukaryota; kingdom Metazoa; phylum Chordata; class Mammalia; order Chiroptera; family Vespertilionidae; genus Myotis; species Myotis daubentonii. The sequence continues at coordinate 8,155,650 of NC_081849.1, read as the reverse complement.
CCAGGGACCCCAGCACGACCCTCCACCCTGAAGGGGCTTGGCAAACCTGAAAACAACCATCAGCCCCTCACCCAGGCTGGCCACACCCTCATGGAGTGAGAGTCCTCTCGGGGGGTCTTAGCCAGCCTGCAAACAGCCATCAGCCCCTCATCCAGGCTGTCCAGGCACCCCAGGGGGGACCGCCATGCAGAAGGGGCTGTGGCCAGCCTGCAAAAAGCCATCAGCCCCTTACCCAGGCTGGAATGCACCACAGGGGTTACCCCCACACTGAAGAGGCTGTGGCCAACCTGCAATCAGCCATCAGACACTCACCAAGGCTGGCCAAGAAGCCAAGCAGGACCCCCCACCCTGAAGGGGCTGTGGCCAGCCTGCATACAGCCATCAGCCCCTCACCTAGGATGGCCACACCCTCATGGGGTATGGGTCCCTGCTGGGGGGCTGAGCCAGTCTGCAAACAGCCATCAGTCCCTCACCAGACTGGCCAGGGACCCCAGCACGACCCTCCACCCTGAAGGGGCTTGGCAAACCTGAAAACAACCATCATCCCCTCACCCAGGCTGGCCACACCCTCATGGAGTGAGGGTCCTCTCAGGGGGGGGCTTAGCCAGCCTGAAAACAGCCATCAGCCCCTCATCCAGGCTGTCCAGGCACCCCAGGGGAGACTGCCATGCAGAAGGGGCTGTGGCCAGCCTGCAAAAAGCCATCAGCCCCTTACCCAGGCTGGAATGCACCACAGGGGGTACCCCCACACTGAAGAGGCTGTGGCCAACCTGCAATCAGCCATCAGACCCTCACCAAGGCTGGCCAAGAAGCCAAGCAGGGACCCCCACCTTAAAGGGGCTGTGGCCAGCCTGCATACAGCCATCATCCCCTCACCTAGGATGGCCACAACCTCATGGGGTGAGGGTCCCCACTGACGGCCTTGGCCAGCCTGAAAACAGCCATCAGCCCCTCACCCAGACTGGCCAGGCACCCCAGTGGGGACCTCCACCCTGAGGGGCTCTTGCCAGCCTGAAAACAGCCATCAGCTCCTCATCTAGGCTGTCCAGGCACCCCAGGGGGGACCGCCATGCGGAAGGGGCTATGGCCAGCCTGCAAAAAGCCATCAGCCCCTTACCCAGGCTGCAATGCACTCCAGGGGGCACCCGCACACTGAAGAGGCTGTGGCCAACCTGCAATCAGCCATCAGACACTCACCAAGGCTGGCCAAGAAGCCAAGCAGGACCCCCCACCCTGAAAGGGCTGTGGCCAGCCTGCATACAGCCATCATCCCCTCACCTAGGATGGCCACACCCTCATGGGGTGAGGGTCCCTGCTGGGGGACTGGGCCAGCCTGAAAACAGCCATCAGCCCCTCACCTAGGATGGCCACAACCTCATGGGGTGAGGGTCCCCACTGAGGGGCTTGGCCAGCCTGAAAACAGCCATCATCCCCTCACCTAGGATGGCCACAACCTCATGGGGTGAGGGTCCCCACTAAGGGCCTTGGCTAGCCTGAAAACAGCCATCAGCCCCTCACCTAGGATGGCCACAACCTCATGGGGTGAGGGTCCCCACTGAGGGCCTTGGCCAGCCTGAAAACTGCCATCAGCCCCTCACCTAGGATGGCCACAACCTCATGGGGTGAGGGTCCCCACTGAGGGCCTTGGCCAGCCTGCAAACTGCCATCAGCCCCTCACCCAGGCTGGCGAGGCAACCCAGTGGGGACCTCCACCCTAAGGGGCTGTTGCCAGCCTGAAAAGAGTCATCAGCCACTCACCCAGGCTAGCCAGGCACCCCAGGAAGACTTCCACCCTGACCCGTGACACCCTTCAGGGCAAACCACCCAGCCCCCACCCATGCACCAGGCCTCTATCCTATGTAATAAAAGGGTAATATGCAAATTGACCCTAGCAGCAGAACGACTGGGAATGACTGGTCACTATGACACACACTGACCACCAGGAGCAGATGCTCAATGCAGGAGCTGCCCCCTTGTGGCCAGTGTGCTCCCACAGGGGGAGCTCTGATCTGCCACAAGCAAGCCTAATGGCTGCCAGTACAGCGGTGGTGGTGGGAGCCTCTCCCACCTCCTCAGCAGCACTAAGGATGTCTGACTGCAGCTTAGGCCTGCTCCCTGCTGGCAAGTGGACATCCCCTGAGGCTCCCGGGCTGCCAGAGGGATGTCTGACTGCCAGCTTAGACCTGATCCCCCGGGGAGCGGGCTGAAGCCAGCAGGTGGTCATCCCCTGAGGGGTCCCAGACTGTGAGAGGGCACTGGCTGGGCTGAAGGACACTCCTCCCAAGTGCACAATTTTTTGTGCACTGGGCTTCTAGTCTATATATATAAAAGACTAAGCAACCTGCCGACCAGATGATCAGCCAGTAGCTATGACGCACACTGAACACCAGGGGGCAAACGCTCAATGCAGGAGCTGCCAAGCAACAGCAACTTTGCAGAATGCCCTCTCACATACCAGTACCCCTTGGGTGATGTTGGACTGCTGGTTTCCGCCCAATCCCCACAGGATGGGCCGAGGGACCCCCACCTGTCAGAGGGACTCCACTGCCTCCACAGATGCCACTCCAGGTACCCCAGAATTTCTATTTTGTTCTTAAAAAATAATCTCTATCTTTATTTACAGTATCTATTTGATGAGCTACTTCATCATAGCTTCCTTTCTTTCTTAAGCATCTTTTCCCTCAGTTCTTTAAAAATATTTCTAACTACTGCTTTAAAGCACTGTTTTCAAATCTAGTATGTTGGCCTTCTCACAGAGAATTGCTGTTGCCTGATTTTTTTTTCACTACATGGGTTACAATTTCCTGTTTCTTTGTATGTCTTGCAGTTTTGTTAAAAACTGGGTGTTTTAAGTAATATGCTCTGCATAGTGATTTACCTTCTGCATTTCTAGGGCTCAAGTTACTGTTGTTTGCATGTTTGTTTAGTGACATGCCTGGACTCTTCTGGGGAAGTCTATGTCCCCTGCAGTGTGAAAGCTCTGATGATGCTCCTTAGAAGGTGCAGCCTTGGGATGTCACCTGGGATGACAATAGTCTTAGCAGTGCTCTCCTTGTTTGTCTCTTTCCTGAGTCTCTCTGTTAAGGTCTGTGTCTCCATTTGTATTATACCCAGCTGTTACTTCTACCAATTGCCAGCTGATTGCTCTCCTGTTAATTACAATGTCTCTGGGCATAAATTGCTCCACAGTCTGATATAAATAAAATTGGTTTCCTTTGCAGGGTGGTTTTGGGGTCCTGTTTTTCAGGTTTTCTCTGATCCTAGAATGACCCTTTGTACATGTCTCTTTTCCTGGTTCTCTCTTGTACATTGCTGACCTATGGTCTCTCTTGAAACTCTTATGGGATTACCAGACTCCTATAAATTATTTACCAATACATTTTCGCTGTTTTCAAGAGTGCCCTTTGAACTTCCCACACTCTGCTTCAAATGAAGTAATTTTTTCACCAGTTAAGCTTCGGGAATATCATTGTTAGAATTTGAAAGACTGCAACATCCATGAGCACCGGTTCAATTCAGAGTAGAATCTATTTTGTTTGGCTCATGTCAGAGTCAAAGTACTAAGTGTTGTGCCTGCTCTGGAGGAGGAACAGGTGAAGGTTTGGAGACTCACAGTAGAACTCCTCCATTTCATCCTCAGGCCAGCACCAGCCTAGGAGAGGTCCTTATTGATTCTAAACTCTGCTCAGGGCGATCTCCATGTTGAGGTTCTTCTTGGCCGAGCCTTCTCTCACCCCTCTGAACACTTCATCAGGTACAGATAAGGGGATGTGGACACTGTAACCTAGACTTTGTAGCCTGTGCTGTGACCAAAACTTTAAGTGATGAGTTAAATATAACAAGGAGGATGTGAGGTTTAAAAGTGCTGTGGTTGAGGCAGGATGCATGCTTTCCTGTACACAAGTGAATTTACAATAACATCTTAAAGCTCGTTTCTTGGAAATAGAGGGGATTGTGAGAAACAATAAAAAATTTTGTGCTGTGATACACTTGAAATACATTAAAATTGCACCGTTGTCCCTTGGTAATAAATCACCTAAGGACATATGTTTATTGGAGAACTGGAGTGAAGGGGGGAAAAAAAGCCAAACTAAACACAAAAGTAAGAATTGCAGATAACAGGAGAAATTGTGCAAACCAAACTGAAAATCTCAGAAAAGAGGCAAATGACTGAATGCTAGCAGATGGATCTGGTAGCCTCTGAATTCTTTCCTGGTTCCTGTTCTAAGCAGCCTCTTCTTCTTCCCCAAGGTCAAGGACTCAGAATTCAGGGTTGTGCAAGCAAGCAAATGGGCTTTGGAGGAAGGGAACTGAAAAGTCCTGAAAGATAAGTAAGGAAGGGAGTAGAGGGTGTGCTGAGAGTGGCAGAGACTGTGGGAGAAGCACAATTGCTTCCCTGCTTCCTGCCTTCCTGGCTGTTGGTGCCACATGGTAATGGGCCTGGGATCTGTCATTGTCTGTAACTATACATGACTCTGATGACCCCAGGCACTCAAAGCAAGGGAGCAGAGGCCCGCAGTGACATTGCTCCTTCACACAGAACCTCAAGCCAAGAGTCCCAGGACTGGTCCCTCCAAGTGGTCCTCCATGAGGAACCCTGTTCGCTGTCACAGTTTTATCACTATAATCAACCAACATCTGAGAGGAAGTGTGAGTAAGCAGCCAAGGCTCAGGGTTCAAACCAGTGGGGGAGTCTGGGGACTTCTTCTCTAGGGACCAGGCCCAGATATTGGTGTAAAATGTAAATCCTGGGAGATGGGGGGCATCAGACTTAGATGATCTGACCCTTCCCTATATTCTCATCTGTAGAGATACCAGGGCTCATAGGGGTTATGTTTTGTCCAAAGCCATAGACTCAATAGTTCAGAATAAGAAGCACATATCTTTTCTGACTGAATTTCATGTGTTAATGACAGACACCAGTGCTGACGTGCTAATATGACTGTCTGCTCTGAACCTAACCTCATGGAACAAAGAAAGTGTCACTTGGCTAACAGAAGGGGACACATTGTCAGACATGTCATCCATCCTATGCTGCAGCAGATGCTGCTGGCTTAGATATATTTAAATGCATGAAAACTCATTTTGTCTTATTTTGTAAGGGATAATGCCCTCCTTAATTTTTTAGGTAAAACTATTTTTTCTTTTTTGAATTAAATTTATTGGGGTGACAGTGGTTAATAACATGATATAGGTTTCAGGTGTACAATTCCATGACACCTCTTCTGTATATTGCATTGTGTGCCCTGCCAAAGTCTGGTCTCCTTCTGTCTCCAAATGTTTGACCCCCTTTACACTTTCCTGGCCCCTCTCACTCCATCTTTTTGGTAAACACCATAGTGTTGTCTGTCTCAGTGAGTTTTTGTAAAATGATTATTTTGTAGGAATTTGGTGCTCTGTGGGAGTCTGAGGTTAGCTCTTGCGGGTGGGCCTGGAGCATGCTCTCAGGCAGAGGTGGTCTCAGGATCTGTTGTGCTCACACCAGTGGGCAATCTGCCCCTTCCCCTTAAGAATCCATGAGCCCTTCACTTTCTTTGTCTCTCTCAAAAAGAAAGATGTTTTGGGTTTTTGGGGGGGTTGTAAAATTTTTGATGACTGTTACATTCTTCTGTGAAGGGCCTGAGTCAAGAAAGGGTCAAGAGGATGGAGAGGGGGCGGATCTAGAGTCTAGAATCCTGGGCAGGGAGACATTGCTGAGAAACAGGGTCATGCAGAGTTTAAAGGTTTCTGAGAAAGCCACCACTACACTCATCAGCAGCCTCTGTGGTCCTCCTGGGCCAGATGAGTGGGTGGGGGTGGGAAGGATTACTCTAATAAACACAAGCTCATGCAGAAGGGGAAACCTCTGGGATGCTGAGAGGATGGGACAGGAGGAGGGCAGGAGAAAAGGTGGAGCAAGGAGCAAGGTGTTGTGTGAGATTCCTAGGGCTGATGTAGCACAGTACCACAAACAGTATAGCTTAAAGCCACAACAACTTATGGCCCCATAGTTCTAGGGGTCCAGCATCAAAAGGTTGGCAGAGCCATGGTCTCCCTGTAGCGGGTAGGGGGATCCTCCCTTGCTGGTAGCCAGGTCCTTGTGCTGCTGGAAACCCTTGGAGGTCCTTGGCTGGTGGATTCATAACTCTGATCTCTTGCCTTTTGCATTTTATAAGGAGAAACCACGCTGCACCCCCCACAATGTGCTTGGAAACCTCCTTAGCTAAAGACTCAAGTTCATCACTTACAAGCTCTTCTTTCCACCCAGCAGTAGAATCAAATTCAGCATCTTTCCCCCACTTTGTATCAAGTATCACCTTTCTTCCAGTGTCATTACCAAGGTCCTCACTTTGATCTGAGATCTCACCTTTAATATTCAAATTCCCATCAATAGTTTCTTCAAGGAAAATCTAAAATTTCTGTATCAGGTCCCTCAGCATTCTCCCAGCTTCTGTGCATTACGATCAATTCCATAACCACTTACACATTTTAAGTATTTTTTTTAACAGCACCCCGTGCTTTTGTACCAACACTAAGCCTATGAAGCAAATACTCCCTTTTAAAGACTATGAAAGTGAGTTGCAGAGAGGATAATGTATCCACATGTGGTATCCTGAAAATTACCCCCTTAAAGATTGCCATCCTAATCCTCAGAACCTATGAATATTATCTTATTGCAAACGTGATGAAGTTAATTATTTTGAGATGAGGAGATTGTCTATCTGCGTGGGTACTACATGTAATCACAAAGGTCCCTAGAAGATGGAGGCAAGAAGATCAAAGGAGGAAGAAGGCAATGTGATGATGGCAGCAGAGATTAGAGTGGTGTGGGCACGAGCTATGGATTCTGGAAGCTTCTAGCAACTAGAAGAGGCAAGAGATGGATTGTCTACTGGAGCCTTCAGAAAGATAAGCCCTAATGATACCATCATTTTATTTCCATAAGACTAATTTCAGGCTCCTGACCTCCAGAACTCTCAGAGAATTCATTAGTATTGCCTCAGGCCACTATATTTTTTAATTTGTTATGGCAGCAATAGGCAACTGGTATACCAAGTTCAATTATTGATTTGTGGGAGAGTCAACACAGTGTGAGGTGTCTGTTATCTTCATCTCCTGCTATCACTTTTTCAATGTTGTAATAAGTTTGAGCTTTGAATTTATCTGAATCTTAGCAGCTGAGCTCCACAAGGCAGACTCTGGTAAATGTTAAAGAAATGTGTTTTTTTAAATAACCCACAACCTTTGGAAAAATCCACATACATCCACATTGCCATGTGTGTATGATGTGAAGAATAAAAGGGAAAAAAGAATAAATGAAAAATGTAACAAAGGAAGCTGTGGTTTTCTCCCCATTCATCTTTTTGTGTCTGACTATGTGGAAGGAGCAGCATCCTGGGAGCAGGGAGAGCACCTTCATGGAGTTGCAGGTGGGGACCCACAGCAGAGAGACAGGTGGCTCACAGCAGAGCTGGGTGTGGAAAGGAGCTCCTAATGATGAAGAGCGTGGCCAGGTGAACAGTGCAGGAGAAATATGAGGCAACACTCCTGTCACAAGTCTTCTAGAGGGAGATCACTCTTAAGTTAGGGTTCAGGGATGGGATTTTCATGTTTCATATGCTCCTCTGTGGCCAATGACCTCAAGCCTGGTACCATTCAAGACCTGTATCCTGCACCCTGTGGATTCTTTTTTGTAAATTGATTTTAGAGTCAGAAGAAGGGAGAGAGAGAGAGAGAGACATTGATGTGAGAGAGACACATTGGTAAGTTGTCTCCGATACACCTTGACCAGGGATTGCAACTGAGACCTTCTGGTTCTTGGGACAGTGCTCCAATCAACTGAGCCACAGCAGGGTCTATCTCAAACACTTCCCTCCTCCCTCTAAGGAAATTAACAGTGTACCTGGGAAAATACCTGGAGAAGCAGTTGGTTGACCAGGAAAACACCCAAAGCAGCTCCTGGAAAGACAAGTTTCATTCAAGAAATGTGGAAAGTGAAGTGAAACTGGGCAATGGTGGAGATATTTGGAGCAGGAGATGTGGTTCTGGCTCTGCTCTCAACTCATATGGCAGCCTGTCAAGGTGAGTTTCCTGGGTGTGTGACCTGTAGAGCTGTACAGGCCTAGTGATTAGAGGGGACCCTTACATGGTTTAATGCTTTGTAATATCATCTTGAAATGCTTCACGATTTTTCAACAAAGGACCTGGTATTTTCTATTTGTGCCAGTCCTGGCAAATTACATAGTTGGTCCTGATCTGTGTCTTTATTGGAAGTCAAAAAACTGTCACCTGGGGCCCTTCAATGTAACCCAAGTCATTAACACCAATAATTGGTCCAAGGATATGGTTATTAACACCATAGTTTCCAAAGCCAGCTGCTTCCCTCCATTGGTAACCACCCTATTGTTCACTAGTTCCTGCCACATATGGTTCTCTTAGTACCTATCCTGATGCTGAAACATCGACTGATCAAATATCTCAACCTAGTGAACAAAATCTATATATACATATATATATAATGCTAAGCAGCCATGCAATCATCCAACTGGCCAAAGTAGGGGTGGGCAAACTTTTTGACTCAAGGACCACAATGGGTTCTTAAACTGGACCGGAGGGCCGGAACAAAAGCATGGATGGAGTGTTTGTGTGAACTAATATAAATTCAAAGTAAACATCATTACATAAAAGGGTACGGTCTTTTTTTTTTTTTTAGTTTTATTCATTTCAAACGGGCCGGATCCGGCCCAAGGGCCGTAGTTTGCCCACGGCTGTGCCAGAGGGTATGACGTGCACTAACCACCAGGGGGAAGACATTCAGCAGAGGAGCTGCTGAACTGCCATGACTTGGCAGCTGCAGTTCTTGGGTGACACAACCTGGAACCAGAGAGGAAGGAGCTCTCACACTCCAGGACCTCTCGGGGGATGACAGAGAGCTGGTTTCAGCCCATCCCTGCAGGACAGTCCCAGAGACTCCACCTGCAGGATGTATCCCACTCACTCTGCAGATGCCCTTCGAGCCCGTGGTGCAGCCCCAGGTGTGGGCAGGAGGGGAGGAACCATGGGAGGTTGGCTCCAGGACATGTTTGCCTGTCCAACCCAGTCCTGCCTTGCCGGCCACCTTCTAATTAATATCCTTTCAATTTGCACGAATCCGTGCACTGGGTCACTAGTATATAATAAAAACTCAGTATTTTTATGGTGATGGTTCATGGTTCATGGTTCACTAGAAAATCTCGTGAACCATGAGAGCTTTGGCAGCCTGTATCTCACCTAAAAACAATTTTCAGAGCCTAGTGGATCCATCCACTGGTAAATCTAGAGTAAGCTGACTCTGTCTGGTTCTGGGGTGAGAGAAGGTAGGAATATTAGGAGGGAAACTTGCATTTATTCCTCAGGTGCATGTTTAGTTGTCAGGTCATACAAACTTTCAATCTTGCAGGATCCATATGAAAAAAAAACCAAAAAACAGAGCCTGCAGGTTTACTGGAGAATATTTTTCCAGGCCTCCTCTCCTCTTTTCTCCATGGCTCCCAGTGGTTTAGACTGCTTTGGCTTTGTTACTGAGTCCTGTTAATTTCTAAATGATTAACATGAGACCCTCCTGAAAGAATAGACCCAAAACCCATATTATGCCATCCCTAGTGAACACCTGAGGATTCATGAAGTCACATACCCAACTTCCTTCTTCCAGAATGACCCCACAGTCTCCCACTACACCAGGGAAGATGACAGAGGTTGTGCCTGGCTTTCTGGGCAAGGTTTAGGTCCTTTAATAGGGTGTTGTGGATCCACCACTATAACCCAAAACACCCACTATAGCTTTGGAAATTTTGGTGCGAGATTGGGCACAAGGAGGAAAAGGTTTCAATTTGGCTAATCTGAAGCACTCACCAAATCAGGGACAATGTGACTGTCTTTTTAAAGGCAAACAGTTCCTCTACTGACTCCACCCCATCTGTGCTTCCTGGCTCAGCGGGTTAAAAGGACGCAAACACTTCATCCTCAGTCAAAGCAAAAGCCCACACTCAAAGAGATTATTTGGAGAAAACCTGAGAGCTCATCAACTCGTGGTAAAGAAGGTGAGTCTAGCTGAGAAGGGGTCCTGAGTGGAACAGCTGTGAGGTCCGTAGGTTCAGGGAATGTGCAGGGTATGGGCTCTGGTCTCAGGAGAGACCTGTTTCTGTGCCAGCAGCACAGTGGGGGGTGGAGTGCTTTCAGAGGGTAGTGGCACATGGTAGAAAGGGGAGTCAGGAGTTTTATTAGCACAATGTTACATGTCTCATTTAAACAAGACACATTTGTGCTTACTTGTGCACCTTCATGCATTTACTGCTGTGATAGACACTGAGGGCTGCCTGATAAGCCCTCCTCTTCCCTGGATAGGAAATGAGTGCCCCCAAGGCAGTTCTTTAGAGCTCAAAGGCAATTTAGAGACAACCCTGTCTAACTCCCTCTTTTTATTGAAAAAGAAGTGGGATCCCAGGGTGTTATGACTCTAGGGGTTGCCCACATCACTAAGGGCAGAGGAAATCTAAACTGCAGGTTGCTGAATCCTTCCCATCATTTAGTAGAAACTGTGACCCCAGTAGTGTGACATGTCAGGTGAGGAGGGGGTGTCGTGGGGAGAGGGTTGGCTATTCTGGAGGAACAATGTATGTGAAACCCTCCTATTAGCTTCCCTAGTTACAGGCTTCCTGCCAGTTCTCCATTCTGTAAAGAGTGTGGACTTCCTTCCCTGTCCTCTCTTGATCTAACTCTTACTCTATGGGATTTTAGAATCAAGGGCCTGAGAAGAAACTAAGAAGAGGCTGTTGTGTGCAGTGGTTAGGAGGGAAGTGGTAGTCAGACGGACTTTGAATTGGATCCCTTCTCTGCCTGATAACTGTTGGCACCATGACCGTGGGCAAATGTCTAAGTATTTTTGAGCCACATCAATGTCCTTATTTAAAAGTTGGAAAAATAAAATTAGCATTTTGGGGCAGTACGTGAGATAATGCATAAGACATTTATCAGGGTGCTTAGTATAGAATATTCGATAGTGGTTTCATTACACAGGTTTAAATTTTTATTGTGGAAAAATTTTTAACTTATTCAATGATAAAGAGACTAGTACAAGGAACTTCCATATACCTACACCAGGCTTCAATGATTACCAATAGATGCCAATTTTGTTTCATCTATGTACTCACTACTCCCTACACACCCCACATTTTTTGAAGCATTCATCAGACATTGTTTCAGTAAATATTTGAAACCATTTAAAATATTAACATAATCAGACTTCAAAAAGCAAGTAGAAATTTTAGAAAATTACCAGTTGCATGCAGATTTCTCTGTCTCATAATTTATAAAATTGTTTGAAGTCAGATCCAAATAAGATCCATAAATTGCAATTGTTTGATTTCTCTTAAATTTATCTTAATATGTAGGTTTCCAACCTTCCCTATTACTTTCTGGGAAATTTCTCTGGTGAAAAAAGGGAAGTCTTTTATCCAACAGAACCAGGCAATGTACATTTTGTTGATTTCATCCTCATGGTGTGATTTCACCTGCTCATCTAGTTCTGGTGTTTTTTGTGAATTTACTTTAAAGGAGACGTTTGATCAGATTCAGGTTTGACTTTTTTTTGGTGGGAATACTTCATGGGTGCAGCTGTCAAATTCCATCAGAAGGCTTGATCCTTTCCCTTTTTTTGTCTATGTTCAGAACAATGAAATGCTTTCCTCGCAGGCTCCCAATGGGGTTATGGACTACTTTTAAGAAGAAGGCCTTGCCCTGACCAGTTTGGCTCAGTGGATAGAGCGTCGGCCTATGGACTCAAAGGTCCCAGGCTCAATTCCAGTCAAGGGCATATACTTTGGTTGCTGGCACATCCCCAGTAGGGGGTGTGCAGGAGGCAGCTGATCGATGTTTCTCTCTCATCAATGTTATCAATGTTACTAACTATTCCTCTCCCTTCCTCTCTGTAAAAAAATCAATAATATATATATATATGAAGAAAACCTTGCTATGAACTCATGGATTTCAACATATTTGATACATTTGATTCATTGGAATTATTATTGATACTCAAATTGTCCCATCTTTGACCAGTTGGATTCTCTTGAAGTTGACTCATAAGTCCTTTTGATAAATTCCTAGAGATTTTTTAGAGCATCCTGGCTTTCTAGTTGACAAGAGAGTGTAGACTCAACTCAAATATTTCCTGACTACTCCTAAAATCAGTACTTTCTCCTTAGAGCCCTAATTGTTTGGTGGGAAATGAATGGCATTTGAAGACTACACTCTGGGCACTAAGGGTGCTCTTTGTCACTCGGCTCATCATTAACTGTATGCCTTTTCAATGGACTTAAAGTACACACACACACACACACACACACACACACACACACAAAACACTAAAAATAGGATTTTTTGGAAAAAATTTTTAATTCAGGTTTTGAATTTTTCTTGCGGGGGGGGGCTTAGTACAATCCTTCCAGATATGAACAATGAAATTATTGCATTTTCAAGTTACATGGACCAATTTCTTATGTGGTTTATCCACCATATAAAGTGTAATTATATTTGTTCGTTTCATTTGCTTTCAATATCTTAAAACATAACTTTTGTTGTATAATTATGTAAACTACCTACATGATTTCAAGATCAAAGCTATGAAATCTTAGTGTAACAAAGACATCCATTTTCCAGCTTCTGTCCCTGTCACCTCTACCCTGCTTCTCCCATTCTCATGTAAATAATGTTTTGTTGCTTTAGTTTTCAGAGTATCCTGCTATTACCTTTTCATATATATGAAAAAAATATATTATGTTTTATATATGTAATTCATATTCCTCTTATTAGAGAAATGGTAGGTAAATTCTACATTATTTTCTTCACTTTGTTTTTTTGTTTTGCTTTGTTTCACTTAATGATACATCCTGGAGATCTCTCCATGCTGGTACATAGAGACACATCTCACTCCTTTTCACAGTTGGATAGTACTTCACTGTAATATATGTGAATATACCTTAGTTTATTCCTGCAAATGGCCACTTTATAGGTTTTTGTGTTTTTTTTGCTTTTACAAATCATGATGCAATAAATAGGTTTATGCATTTTTTTTCTATACTTTTGTCAGTGTAGTTTAAGAAGAATCCTAAAATTGGGGATTGATAATCAAAGGAAAAATGCCTATTTACTTTTGCAGCACAGTGCTAACTTCTCTGTAGAGTTTAGACTGTTTTTCCATTCTCACCAGCCACGCAGGAGAGACCCTGGTTTTGTCATACCTTTACCTACAGATTAGGCCAGCAAATGTTTGGATTGTTGCCTAACCTAGAGGTGAGAAATAGTATCTCACCTCAGAAATAGAGGTGTAATTTTAATTTATTTTACTTTTTGTGCTTTGATTTATTTTCCCTATTATAAGTGTATGTTAATATATTTTAATATATTCAAGACACACTTTAATTTCTTTTTCTCTGGGTGTTTATTCCTATATCTTGGTCCATTTTCTATTGAGTTGTAGGTGTTTTGTTTCTGTTCTTCTTAAATTTTTTAAATTTTATTTTCTTTTTTAAGTATTACAAATAGTAGTACATATGTCTCCTTTTTTTCCCCATTGACCCTTCCCTGGCCTCCCCTACCCCCAGCACAAGCTCTTACCCCAACCCCTAAGTGTCTTATGTCCATGGGTTATGTTTATATGCATGCATATAAGTCCTTCGATTGATCTTTTACACCTATAACAGAAATATTCACCCCTTTGATATAAGTTGGAAAATGTTTCTTTCCCTGGTGTGACCTTTTTGCTTTAATTTGTCTATGATTTTTTTTTGTCCTACATTATGTGTGAGATTTTCATGTAATCATACTTATTAATCCTTTTCCTTATTCTTTTTCAAATCTTATAAACATTTTCCCTACTTTACAAAAAAATTACCCATGCTCTTTTTTTATTTATTTATATGGATTAGTTTTTTACATTTAAACTTCTAATCGATCTGGAATTTGAATGGCATGAGGGAATAAATGTAGTTTTATCTTTTTCCAAATGGTTTACAGTTACCCCAAAGTTTCTTTATTAGTCCATCTTCCTCCCATTGATGTGAGATGCTGCCTTACTGAATCTAACTGTAACATAAAGGAATGGAATATAAATGAATAGAGTCTGATTAATTTGGTCTATTTCTGAATTTTCTGCTTTTATTTCACTGTTCTCTCTATCCATGAACCAACATCATACTGCTTTAATCATCGAAACTATGATGCTTGACTCCAGAAAGAGCTAGTACTCCCTTCTTGTTGTTTTTCTTAATAGTTCCAGATAACTTTCTTTTTTATTCATCCAAATGAACCTTATAATCCATTATTTGAAGTTTATAATGTGATACTTAACTTTATAACCCACTGTTTGTCACCTGCATGAAAAAGATGCTGACCCAGAAATTAACTTTAGTTATATAAAATCATGTTAGGGAAGTATCTATTTTTTTCTTCATACAAAGACTTTATAATCCACTTTTTATCACTTATAGGGGAAAGGCTTATGATCAAAATTCCCATAATAAGTCATCCTATTATTTCTGAAATAAATCATAAAATCATGGGGTATTACTTTTTTAGTGTCAAATAATTTATTTAAAAATTTTGTATTAATATTTCCAAATGAGACACATCTGTAGCTTTACTTATTGGTGAAGTCTTTGGTAGCCTTGGGATCAATATAACACTTGATTCATATAAGAATTGAAAGATTTCCCTCTTTTTTAAATATGACCAGGAATAGCTCACATCACACTGAGATGATCAGATCCTTAAAGCCTGAAGTGAGTTCCCCTGTGAAAGGATCTGGACCTTGTACTCCTTTGTGGGGAGACTCTGCTCTATTATTACTTCCATAATAATTGAACTGTGTCATCTCTCCATTCTTGTAATGAGTAATAGACCATTACAAGTTTTCATGGAGGAAAAGAACGAAGAAAAGAGGGTTGGGAATGGTTCACACTTAGCTAAGTTGACCTTTCTCCACTCTCCTCCCTTCCATAAGGTCTTGTGGAAGCCTAAAGCACAGAACCTCTTAAAACAAACATGGCTGGCCTTCAGGACAACACACTGAGGATTGTTCTGGTGGGGAAAACTGGAAGTGGGAAAAGTGCAACAGCAAACACCATCCTTGGGAGAAGAGAATTTGAATCTAAAATTGCTCCCTGCGCTGTTACCAAGAACTGTCAGAAAGCAGAGCACCAATGGAAGGGGAGGAAGCTTCTTGTTGTGGACACCCCAGGGCTCTTTGACACCAAGGAGAAACTGCAGACCACCTGTGAGAAGATCAGCAGGTGTGTCCTCTTATCCTACCCTGGGCCTCATGCCATCATCCTGGTACTACCGCTGGGCTACTACAGGGAGGAGGAGCAGAGAATAGTTGCATTGATCAAGGCCATCTTTGGGGTGGCGGCCATGAAGCACATGATCATGTTGTTCACTCGCAAAGATGATTTGGATGGTAAGACACTGAGTGAGTTTTTAGACGAATCAAATGTGAGCCTAAAAAACATCGTCAAGGAGTGTGGGTCCCGCTGCTGTGCCTTCAATAACAAGAATGCAGATGAAGCTGAGAAGGAAACTCAATTGCAGGAGCTGGTGGAGATGATAGAGGAAATGGTGCTGAAGAACGGAGGGGCCTACTATTCTGATGCCATATACAAGGACACAGATGAAAAGCTGAAACGCCAGGCAGAAGTCTTGAAGAAAATCTATGCTGAGCAATTGGATAAGGAAATTAAACTAACAGAAGAGGAATGTGATCAGGGAAAAATATCACAGGAAGAAAAAGAGGAAAAAATAAAATTCCTAAAGATGAAGCATGAAGAACAAATTAAAGATATAAGGGAACAAACTGAAAGGAATATATTTTCAGATATTGTACAAAGGATTAGAAATATGTTTTAAAGTCTATGGCATAGCTTTTTCAAATAGTGTATATTTTCTTTTTCCTTTTTTGTTTGCCATGATTTGTTACTGTGGAAGATCATATTTTCAAAAAATGGTTATAATAGTATCTTCTACACCACCTATTCTTCTTATAATCTCAGCTTGCTTTTCCTTTTGTTGAGTTATAGGAGTCTGTTCCACTGCCTTGCAATTTCATGGACTTTGTGACTGATTTGGCAAATAGTGATGGCTGTGACTTCTAAAGTTAGATAGGGAGGATGCCTCCTTGCTCTCTGGAGTATGTGCCCTTGGCCCTTACCCACCATGTGGTGAGGAAGCCCAAGTTGTCCATTGAGTCCACATGAAGATGACATGACATCACTGGCTCTCTCCCCAGGCTGCTCTTTCATCTGCCAGCAGAAACAACTTGCCAGCCATGCTAGTAGGACAAGATGGAAGCAGATTCTCCAGCTGCCAACTGAGCCATCTCAGATGAAGCTGCAAAGGCAAATATGGGCCACCTCCACTGCATCCTGCCCAGGTTTCAAGAGAAAAATAAATGATTGTTGTTGCTTTAAACCACTAGTCTTTGGGATGGTTTGTTATGCAGTGACAGCTAACCAGAAGCATCCTCCCATCATTCCCCACCAATCCCCACAATGCCAACAAACTGAAGAAGCTAGAAAATGGCATAATCATAAAATAATATATTATGGAGATTTCACAGGCTCAATTTAGGACAATTCAAATGAGAAATCCTTCATATATCAGTGTTAGCACCACTGTTGATGCACATTAGTTTAGTCCATGTCTCTGATCCCCTTGTTAGTGAAGCAGCAGGCTTCTCCAACAAGATGGTTCTGTTGCCCATGTGAGGCAGGATAATAAGAAGCTCAAAAAATTCCTGGGCAAGTGGGATGGGGAAACTGAGACAAGAAAATTAAATAAAATCAGTCTGTTTGGGTGTCTTGCAGCCAGCTTGTGAATCACAAAACTTTATCTTCACCAACCAAGGACACTTGAGAGCAAATGGTTTATATTCTTTTCTCTAACCAGAAGATACATAGCTTACATCACCCTGGTCTGGGAAGTAGAGCACAAAGACCCAGTAAAGCCATTTGTGCCAGCTAAACTCAAGGGTAGATGAAGTCAGGGAACAAATAACAAAAGCCCATTAAAGCCAGACAGACCTAAGATAAAAGTAAAACAGATCAAAGAATAATTCCAAACTCCGCCATATACTTATTTTGCTGCATCGGCATATACAAATGCACCTAAAAAGCTGATAAAAAAACAAAAACAAAAATCGAAGGATAGGGATAGAAAACCCTCAGGACAAAAGCTCACTGCTTCAGCCATAACCGGTTTGGCTCAGTGGATAGAGCGCTGGCCTGCCGACTCAAGGGTCCTGGGATCGATTCTGGTGAAGGGCACGTACCTTGGTTGCGGGCACATACCCAGTAGGGAGTGTGCAGGAGGCAGCTGATCAATATTTCTCTCTCATCGATGTTTCTGACTCTCTATCCTTCTCCCTTTCCCTCTGTAAAAAATCAATAAAATATATTTTAAAAAAATAAAAATAAAAAATAAATTAAAAAAGCTCACTGCTTTAGATCAGGCCCATGCCCCTTTCCAGGCATGAACTTTTTAAAAAATATATATTTTATTGATTTTTTACAGAGAGGAAGGGAGAGAGATAGAGAGTTAGAAATATTGATGAGAGAGAAACATCGATCAGCTGCCTCCTGCATACCTCCTATAGGGGATGTGCCTGCAACCAAGATACATGCCCTTGACTGGAATTGAACTTGAGACCTTTCAGTCCACAGGCCGATGCTCTATCCACTGAACCAAACCAGTTAGGGTCAGGTATGAACTTTTTATTTCTTTTTAAATGCTGAGGTTCCCCATGACAGACTTGCAATTAGCAGAGCAGTGGGCAGTGGCAGCTGGACCCAGACTCAGCCCTTGATCCTGTCTCCAAGGCCCCCTTTTCCCTGACTTCCCAGTGAGCTGAAGCAGACCCGCCTTGGCTCAGTTCTTTCCTAAAACATTTCCAGAGCCAAAGCAGCCCCACCTAGGCACTCTGTTGTGGCTTCTTCTACCCTAACCCTTTCTTTTATTTCACTGACTGCAGCTTTAATAAACATACCCTCAAAATCACCTGGACTTGTGTTTTGAAATCTTCCCTGCACCAAATCAAGAACCCACACACTATGGGGTAAAAAGGAGGACATATCTAATACTCTCAACAATAAAGATTAATTTCAAAAAAAAAAAAAAAAGGAAAAGAACCCAAACACTACAGGCCAGACTGAGGAGATCCACTTTGGGCCGGTCCCTGTCCAGTAACACATGGACATCTGGGAGTTATGAAATTTTCTTACTGTTTTTTCCTCTTTTCTTTTTAAGGTACCTAACATTAAATATCTATTAAAACATTAACTTAAGAATCTCTTCTCTGCCAAATATTTTTCCTTTGCCTCTGCAGATCCATCCTTTGCCCTCCTTCATCCTAGCTCTTTGCCCCAGGAGGCTGACCTATGTGGATCACATTGTTACCCAAACCAAAGGTTCTCCACTTGGGGTGTTGTATTCAAGAAGGAGACATGGTTGTCCCAAGGCAGTTTCATTTACTTGAAGCAAATTAAGGAAACATGGAATTCATGTAAAAAGCTCTGTCTCCTCAAAGGGAGGCTTGGCCATTCCTTACACTGTTTGGTCAATTACATGTTGGTTCACTCTTTGCAGTTGGCTACAGTTATACTGCTGAGTTCTTGTCAAGATCATCCTCTTTATAGCTGGACTGGTGTACTTGAACATTTAGCAAGAGCAGCATTGAGTAAGAATGGCCCAGATCTTAAGACTTTTGTTCTCTCTAAGAACATAAGCGAGAACTACTTTGGATCTCTGAGTTTGGCCTGGCTTCTGCCAATGGGAAGTGCAAGCAGGAGATCTCTTCTGGGTAGAAAAGCAAAGTCAGGGTATTTGTCCTCCTGCCTCTCACCCAGCAAAGCCATCTCTGATCAGCTGCAACCCTAAGTCAAAAATCACACCATCTCTACTCAACTTTTTTTCTGGGTTCCTGTTATCTTCACCCCTTTATGGTTAGGGTGCTATTTCCTCACTGTTGCCAGCAGTCTCCCCTGTCACTTGCATACCCTGTATGCACAGCTTATAGGACGCCCTTGCACTTGACTTTCCCCCAATTTCCTAATTAGAGTGGTCCATCTCTGCTGCTAGAATCCTGATTGATAATTCTTAACAATATCCACCATCTTTTCTCTTTCAGACATACACTGACCATTATTAATGTTTCTTTTGAAAATCCCCTCTAGTGTTTCCTGACACCAGACTATCTCTCCTGACAGCTGAAATATTTGTCATTGCCCAAGCAGAATATTTTGTGTTCATACCTGATGAGTCCATTAATGTATCATCTTTGCTTAATCGCATGAGAATACCAGTCAACTCCCTGAGTGATCAGACCCCCAGGTCAAGAGATTTGCAAAGTCAGTGGTTTGGGTCATGTTGTTCTGAGTGGAAAATGCTATCCCTGGTTTTGGGAATTGGTGTCTTAACCTGTGTTTTCACTTGTGATTGTATTCTTGCTATGGCATATGGGAGAGCAGCTGCCAAAAGAGCCATTTCCATGCTTTTGAAGCCCGTTGTTGACCTCTCAGGGCACAGTGCAGAAGAAGAAGGTGGCATATGAAATTGTGAAAGCCGGTCACCATGCATGAGTGTTGGTGACAGATGGACAAGAGTCTCAAGTCTGAGCAGTTCTTACTGAATGCTAAAATGTGGCACAGTATTTTGCAGAGGAGTTCTAGTGGATGAACTTGACCTAATGACTACTGATGAGTTTAGCCAGCTACAAAGAAAAAATCAACATGTAATTAATCAAACCGTGTATATAGGCAATGGCTAAACCTCTCTTAGGGAAGCAGAGCTTTTAAAAATATTCCCCTGTCTCCTTACTTGTTACAACTGAAAATAGAACATTTTCTCCACCAAGACTGTGTTCCTTTGAACCCATTGTGTCCTGTTACACTGGGGAAGGTCATGGAGAAGATGTGACCTCCAGTTGACCTGAAGCATGGACCAAATGGGCCTTCAGGTTGCCTTTTCCCTCCCAGGAGCTGCCTCAAGGACACAGAATTGAGATAGTAATGTGCTGTTGAGACCATCAGGATGGTGTACCTGACTCAGCCCAGCTACATAATTTTTTCAAATCTGGCAGGCAAGTGCAGAGAAGATTTGTCTTTGGGCCACCCAACACAAGCCTTGTAAGTAAATTTCTTAGCTTATTAAATTACCACCTACCCATCTGCCATGGCCTGCTTCTCTTTTGAGTCTTTCCCTGCCCTCTGTATGGGGGCCAGTTTCAGATTAAAACTCCCAGGAGTTTTGGAACCAACATGTGGTTTTAAACAGCAGTCTCATCTATGTTTTTAAGCAAATATAAAAAATGAAGTATCTGAAAAATGAAGGCTCTCCAACCTCCCCTGAGGGGTCCTGGATTGTGAGAAGGTGCAGGCCAAGCCAAGGGACCTCACTGGTTCACAATTGGGGCAGGGAAGGTACCGCAGGAGGGTTCCAGAGTGGGTCTGGCCCATCTTACTCAGTCCTGATCGGGGCTGGCCAGCCAGGGAGGGAGCCCAGCAGGTTGGCCAGTCTGAGAGGGACTCTGGGAGGAATCCAGGCCATGTCCAGCTCATCTCGCCCAGTCCCCATTGAACAGACCCCAGAAGGAAGCTAACATACTGGTCACAGCATCTGCCCTATGGTGGACAGTGCACATCATAGTGACTGGTCGAATAGTCAAAGGGTTGGACGGACAATTAGCATATGATATATATATATATATATATATATATATATATATATATATATATATGGAACTCACAGAAGGAGAAACTAAAAAAAAAAAAATCCCATTTACCATTGCAACAAAAAAAATAAGATACCTAAGAATAAACTTAGCCCTAGCCGGCTTGGCTAGTGGATGGAGTGTCGACCTGCGGACTAAAGGGTCCTGGGTTCGATTCTTGCCAAGGCACATAGCTGGGTGTGGGCTCAGTCCCCAATAAGGGGTGTGCAGGAGGCAGCTGATCGATGATTCGCTCTCATCATTGATGTTTCTATCTCTCTCTCCTTCTCCCTTCCTCTCTGAAATCAATAAAGAAATATATTTTTTAAAAGAATAAATTTAACTAAGGAGGTAAAAGGACTGAACTCAGAAAACTACAGGATATTGAAAAAAGAGATAGAGGGAGACAGAAATAAATGGAAGAATATACCATCCTCATGGATTGTAGAATCAACATCAGTAAAATATCCATACTACATTAGCAATCTATAGATTCAATGCAACCCCCATTGAAATACCAATGGCATATTTCACAGACCTAGAGCAAACTCTCCAAAAATTTGTATGGAATAAAAAAAAAGACCCCAAATGGCCATAGCAATCTGGGGAGGGAGAACAAAGTTGGAGGGATCACAATACCAGATATCAAACTATACTACAAAGACACTGTTCTCAAAACTGCCCGGTACTGGCACAAAAACAGACATAGACTAAGGGAACACACCAGAGAACCCAGAAATCAACCCAAGCCATTGTGTTCAATTAATATTTGACAAAGAAGGCAAGAGCATACAATGGAGTCAAGACAGTCTCTTCAATAAATAATGTTGGGAAAATTGGATGATACTTACAAAAAAAATGAAACTAGACCATCAACATACACCATACACAAAAATAAACTCAAAATGGATAAAAGACTTAAATGTAACACAGGAAACCATAAAAATCTTAGAAGAATCCATAGTCAGCAAACTATCAGACATATGTCATAGCAACATCTTTATTGATACAGCTCCTAGGGCAATGGAAACTAAAGATAAACAGATGGGACTACATAAAAATAAACAGCTTCTGCACCGCAAAATAAACCATTAAGAAAATAACAGGAAAGGCATCTGCATGGGAGAACATATTTACCGATGTATGATAAGAGTTTAATCTCCAAAATTTACAGGTTATTGATACCACTTAACAATAAGAAGATAAATAATCTAATCCAATAATGGGCAAAGGCCCTAAACAGACACTTTTCAAAAGAGGATGCACAGAAGACCAAGAGACATATGATAACATTCTCAAAGTCACTAATCATCCGAGAGATGCAAATCAAAATGACAATGAGGTACTATCTCACACCTGTCAGAATGGCTATCATCAACAAATCAACAAACGACAGGTGCTGTCAAAGATGTGAAGAAAAAGGAAACCTCATGCACTGCTGGTGGGAATAGAGACTAGTGCAGCCACTGTGGAAAACAGTTTTGAGTTTCCTCAACAAATTAAAAATGGAAATCCCATTTTACCCAGTAATCCCATTTCTAGGAATATATCACAAGAAATCAGAAACACCAGCCAGAAAGGATATATGCACCTCTACGTTCAAACAGCACAATTTATAATAGCTAAGATTTGAACATTGCCTAAGTGTCCATCAGAAGATGAATGAAGTAAAAACCTGTGGTACATCTACCCAATGGAATACTATGATGCTGTAAAAAAAGAAGGAACTCTTACCATTTGCAACATCATGGATGGACCTGGAGAGCATTATGCTAAGCGAAATAAGCCAGTTGCAGAAAGATAGATATCACATGATCTCACTCATTTTTGGAATATAAGGAACAACATAAACTGATGAACAAAAATAGAGCCAGAGTCATAGAGGCATCAAACAGACTGTCCAACATAAGTGTGAAGGCATGGGGGATGATAAGAGATCAGCCAAAGGACTTGTATGCATGCATATAAGCAGAGCCAATGGACCAGGGGTGGGCAAACTTTTTGACTCGAGGGCCACAATGGGTTCTTAAACTGGACCGGAGGGCCGGAACAAAAGCATGGATGGAGTGTTTGTGTGAACTAATATAAATTCAAAGTAAACATTATTACATAAAAGGGTACGGTCTTTTTTTTTTTTTTTTTTTTTTTTTAGTTTTATTCATTTCAAACAGGCTGGATCCGGCCCGCGGGCCGTAGTTTGCCCAGGGCTGCAATGGACACAGACAGTATGGGGGTCATGTCATTTGTTTGGGGATGGGAGTGAGTGGGGAGAAGTCAATAGAAGAAAAAGAGACTTATGTAATACTTTAAACAATAAAGAATTTTAAAAAATAAAAGAAAAAGCATTTTCCAGTGAGGATTAACAAAACAAAACAAAACAAAACAAAAAAGAGATACAAATCATAAGAAAGAACTAGAAAGAAATGAAGAATTCAATATCTGAAATGAATAATACACTGGAAGGACTCAACCACAGGTTATACGAAGCAGAGTCAAATCAGTGACTGAGAAGACAAGGGAGCCATGTGGGGCCACCTGACAACCAAAGATAAGAGGCCAAAAGAGTCAGACTCAGCAGATTCCCTCCCTGTGCCGCCCCCTCCACTCCCCCCCCCCCCCCACACACACACCCTAAAGAAAACTTCCTGGTCTGCCTAGAGAATGAAACAGAAAACAAAATGCAGGTCAGGTCTGGTCTCCACTGGCTAAAAGGGAGGGAAGACAGTCTGTTTCCTCTGCTTCAGAAATAAAAAATAATATTAGGATGTGGGCACAACTGGCCCAAGGGAGAGCGGAGAGTCTGTTTCCTGTGTTTCCAAAGAAAAATGTGTTAGCATGAAGTGCACATGATAGGCCAAAATTGAGAGAGGGCAGTTCGTTTCCTTTTTTAAAAAATAAAAACAATAGTATTGAATGGTCTCATCCTGAAAGAGACCAGCCCCTTTCCTTTTGGAGAAGGAGTTAACTGATGAAGTGTCACCCACGGTTTCTCCCTCCTGGGTGTGGGGGGATAAGCTCTTTCTCTTCTAAAGGACGACAGTCAGCTTGGTGCAGTAATGCTCAGGGCTGCCTGTGGGACCGACCCTCCCTGTGACTTCCCAAATCTCCAGTGAAGAAGCTAAAGGCCACAGAAGTCTTCGTACACATTGTCATTGTGGAAACCAGCTAAAGAAGTGAAGTTCAAAACAGACAGAGGGCAGTTACACATGATTGAGAACATAAAGGAAGAGGAAGTGAGCTCAGGAAGTTCCCCAAAGGAAAGAGGTATTTGGGACTCTCTATGCTGTGGAACTGTCCCAAGTACAGTGGTGCCTTGACTTACGAGTTTAATTCGTTCTGTGACGGAGCTCGTAACTCAAATTACTTGTATGTCAAATCAACTTTCACCATTACAATGAATTGAAATGCCATTAATCCGTTCCGGACACCCAAAAAACACTGCGATTGTTTTGTTAAATGTTTTTAAATAAGAAAAATGTATTTAAAAATAGCAAATATTGTATAAAAACACAATACTGAACAATAGAATGTAGTGCAATAAACTTGTTTTATTAAGTTTAATGTATAGCATTTACCGTGGAGATCAAAGTGACTTAAAGATGCTGATGGAGTTGGAGGAGAAAGGATGAACTGAATAACTGAATAACTGAATCTTATTTGCTGATTTTTGCCCTTTTCGCCACGCTTTCATCACTTTCATCTACAGGAGTTTTCGATAGAAACCTGTCCAATGAGATCTGTTTCATCCTCCCTTTCAGAATATTTCTGAAATGAGTTAGGCAAGTGTCATTAAATAGCTCTATGGCACGCCCAGTTGCAATTTTTTCTGGGTGTTTCTTTTGAATAAAGTCTGAAAGTTTCTCCCACATTCCCAACATTTCCTTTATCTCACTTACAGAGATAACCTCATCCTCATCCTCCTCCTCCGTGTCATCTATTTCCTGCAAAACCTCCGTGTGCTGCTGAGTCTGTAGCTCCTTTAGCTCCTCACCATGTCTGACAACAGAGTGAATGCTGGTCCTCTTTTTAAAATTTTCGAACCAGCCCCGACTGGCTTTAAACGGCTCACCTGATCCCGCGTCCATTGAAGTGCCTGGGGTCCGCTGCAGCAAATCAGCGTAAATAGCTCATGCCTTCTCGCAGATTATAGCCTTCATCACTGTATGTCCTGCAAGCTACTTCTCCATTAACCACACCATTAGCAGCTTCTCCATATTTTCATGGATAGATGTCCGCTGTTGAGAAATTATTGTAAAGCCCTTGGCTGGAGTTGTAGCCTGTATCGACTCCTTCTGCTTCAGCGTGGTGCAGGTCGTAGAAGTGCTGCGCTGGTACCGCTTCGCCAAGTCGATCACACACACACCTTGGTCATGTTTTTTGATAATTTCTTTCTTTAATTCAATGCACATCATCCGCTTCTTCTTCTCAGCACTGTCCTTCGCACTTACTTTCTTCAGATCCATGGTTGAAAAACGAAGTTTTGCAAAATAACTGCAGGCACAAATGCAAGCACAACACTGATGCTTCAACTAAGAGCTAACCGCTTAAAGTGAACGAGTGAGACACCTGATGCTGGGCTGATGTTGTGGCGTTCACTGTGACATTCGCTGCGCCAAATAGCAGTGGGGTATCTGAAGCTGGCTCATAACCCGAATTTTAGCTCGCAGCTCAAAGCAAAAAATTGGACGAGAGACAGTTCGTATCTCGAAAAACTCGTTAGTTGGGACACTCGTAAGTCAAGGCACCACTGTATCCCAAATCTCCACAGGGTAGGGTGACACATATTTAGTGTCTCCTGTACATGCGGAATTTGTACAGAATGCTGAGCAAGGAGGAGCCCCCTGGCACCCACTATGGTGGCAACATACTGTATGTTAGTCCACTGAGACAGCAAGTGATCCAAGTACAAGATAATAATTTAACATGTTGTCTCAGGTATACCCAGCATCAAATAGGTGTAAGTCCTATTGAAACGTTTCTATAAGAAAGGTCAGATACAAGGTGCATTCTCATGTGGATTATTCAGCTGCGCTGAATCCGCTGTTGTAAACAATGACCCCACTGTATTCTTTGCATCACAGGGAAGGGCCTGGAGACATTCCTATTGCCCCTTCTCGGACCGGTCCACGTTTGGATCTGCCACTGGTCTTCAGCAGATGCTCCGTCATAAGGCGTTTGGGCCAAATATGGGTTAAAATTCTCACCTGACATGTTCAAAGATTTAAAATGTCTCTACCACCAATTTGAAATTTCACCCCTGAGTTAAGAACTTTTCTTCATAGATTCTGGAATTCTTTAATACATACAATATTCTCTGGGCAGTGGCTTATGTCTCACTTCTCTTATAGTGAAGTATGGCAGCAATCATCCCAGGTAGAAACTATAGTTTAACTTTAACCCTGCTGTTTGGCTTCTGTACTTATTTGCTTTGTTTAACAATAGAAAAGTTATTTCAATTTTCTGAATTATAAAAATTATCTCATTGGTTGTGGTTATACTGGTCTTAGAAAGCACATTTTCCTTCACCTGGGAAGGACAGCACAATTATCCCAAGGTCAGAAGGCTCCAGTTAACGAGTCTCTGTTGACTCAGTGTTCTGGAGACCCAAAACTGTGATTTAGATAACATGCTGCTTCTGCCTCTGTAAACTGTTTTTTTGCAAACCAGGTTCCTCAGTCCAAACCCTGGTATGTAATCAATACCTTTGTAATCTTTGCCTATATAAATCTGGGGTTGGGGCTGGGGCGGGCACTATGAGATCTGGGAGAGTGAAATAACCCCTCATAATCCCAGATTTGCAATAAATGTGACTCTTTAATTCGACTACTTGAGGCGTCCTTGTGTGATTCGTGGGGTACATTACAACAATAGCTCTAAAGAAAAGTACTTGGAAAGGATTGGCAAATGGGAGAGTAGGAGAGGGATTCACTGAGAAAAGAGTAGAGAGACAAGGAAACGTGATAGACACTTCCAGGAGCAGGGCTGGAACTCCAGATTCACCCCAAATGCTTGCTGTGAGATGCCACACTTCCTGTGGGAGTCCCAAGTGAAAAACATCAGATGGAGGAACTGAAGAAAAGCAAAAAATGGAGAAGAGGAATCTGTAATGAAAAAAAGTAATCAGTTTGGGAGAGGAAGAGAGGAATTTCAACTAGGGTGTTACCCTCATATGGTCACCTGAACACACACAATGCCCAGAGGCATTCCTGGGCACTTGGAACAATTGGACTCAAAGTATTTTTAAAGTCTAATTTAATTCGTCCTTTTGTTTGCTTTGTATGAGTCCATCATTTCTGACAATGAGAGAACATTCTTTATGTCCTCTTCCTCTTTATTTTTTAGGGTTGACACAAGCAGCAATGCTTGGGTTCTCAGCAGGAAGGGGAAATCTATAGGGATTTTGTTTTGAAGCAATTATCTCTCTGTCGCATAATGATACAGAGCTTCCTCTTCCCCATGGTCCCCAGCCCCTGGTGACTTGAGAAAGCCATGTCCTCTGGAGATGAGCATCCTTGGGAAGTTTTGCCCACAGCTGCTGAAGGTCCGGGGGCATTGCCAGTGG
The DNA here is from genome assembly GCF_963259705.1 of Myotis daubentonii. Lineage (NCBI taxonomy): Eukaryota > Metazoa > Chordata > Mammalia > Chiroptera > Vespertilionidae > Myotis > Myotis daubentonii. The sequence goes on along the minus strand of NC_081849.1, from coordinate 8,128,318 downwards.
ATGCTGGCAGTTGCAGTCCTCTGTTTGTTGGCCCTCTTCAGCATGTGTGGTTGAAAGTATATACTTAACAGTTCAATATATATTGCCAAGGCAAAAACAAAACAAAACAAAACAAAAAGAACAAAAGAAAAACACTTGCAATTTTTAAATTTTAAGTCAACTAATCTGTGATATTAAAAAGGTCTTGCCTTCTATGGGCAATTGTTTGGTGCCTCCCTGGGGGGTCTTTCATGTTCTGAATACTTTAAATATTTTTGTCTTTTCTTAAAATTTTACCATCTCTTCATCTAAAAGTTGTTAATGTAAAAAAAACCATTGAAACCAGAGAGCTAAAATGGCAGCGGTATAGACGGATGTGTCCTGTGCTTTGTCCTGGAGCAGATACGAGTAACATCCAGCCGGAATAGGCAGAGTAGATTCAGCTTGGAAACAGTTTGCAGACGGGAAAGGCAGAGGACTCCCAGAGAAAGGGGACTATTGGAGACTGCAGGATCGGGCTCCCCTAACTGGGCAGCCTCCACTGCTGCTGAAATCTCTCCTGGAATGCTAGCTCAGCCGTGGAGACAGCGCCATCTTGAGTAGCTGTAATCAGAAGCGTATACATCCAGAGACCCTGCATACAGGGCATCCAGGGATTAGCTACTAACCCAGAAACACCGGATCTCAAGCAGCTCGAATACGTGGACTCAGAGAAGCCCTGCTCCTCCTCACGGAAAGGTCAGATTTCGCCTAGATAGAGGTGCAGTTTGCAATTCATGTTGGACAGAGGAACACGCGCAGGGGTAGGTTGCCCCTGACAAAGTCCGCGGGCCATTGGGGCCAGCGTGATCCGCAAGTGTGGAAGGGCTCTCGCAGGGCTGCTGGCAGAAGGGAACTCTAAAAATAAGCCCATAACTGGGCTGGGTGCAAAAAGGTAACCTCGGATTTTGGCAGTGTGCCGGCTGCTTAGTGCCAGGGGAGAGAGGACGTGCGGAAGAGACTGCACACAGAGCTGGACAGTGGAGGGTTGCGAATTTGCACACCTTCTCAGGATCATTTATTTTCGTTTTCTCTCTCCCTTAAATCTTTGCATTTGATTATTAAACCCAATACATAGGATCGCCCAATTGGGGTCACTCACAGAGACTGCAGGGGAAAGTTGTTGTTGTGGAACCTGGAAAACAGAGTGGAGAGTAACGATCAAAGAACCAGCTCTGGGCAGTTGACTCTCCCAAACCAGTAGTAGGTGCAATAGGGAAAACAAAAACTAACTACTGGATAGAGAGGACTTATAGCCTCAGAGGTCAATCCAGAAACACTGCCACCCAGGGGGTAAACCACAAACTGTCTCTTCTATAAATACAAATAAAGGCAGTCTGGGAAACAAATATGGCCTGCTTTAAAATCAGGACTGTGGTTTTTACAACACGGAGGAACAGTGTATCACAGGGAACATCAACACTCTCCTGAATACCTGACAGGACTAAGGCATGCCAGACAGAAGAGTAGAAGAAGTGAAGGACCTTCACTACAGCACATTTTTATTTATTTTTTCACCTTTTAATTAAGAAACTATTTTTTTTCTTTTTTCATCACCTGATTTTACCCTTTTTATTAGTACATTTTTATTTTTAACCAGTATTATTAATAGTACCATTTTACCTTTTTTTAAAGAGTCATTTTATTTCATTTTTATTTTATTTTGGGATTAGTGTTCTACATTCTGTTTTCATCATTCCTTTAGCATCATTTTTCTCTACCTCAACTTTACCTTTATGCCAAAACTCTCTCCCTCACTTTTCCCCCTTTGTTGTCCTGTTTCTCTTACCCTATTCCTGTTTTAGATTTTCCCTATTCCTTCTTTTTACCCCCTGTTAAAATTTCACTCTACTTATATATCTAATTTCCAAACCCCTGCTCTAAATCCATATACACCTCTCTCTAATCATTCTTCAGTATCCAAATTTTTTTTCTCTCTGTCGTTTTGTTGTTGTTTGCTTGATTGTTGAGAATATTGGGGAGTTTTTATGCTTGTTGGTGAGATTATATTGCTTTTTCTTTTTATTTTTCCATTGTTTTTTTTTCTGGTTATTTTTTGATCCTGTTTTCCCTTGCCTCACTTGATATTAGTTGTTGTTTTTAGATTGCATTCATCTCCAGGGATCTGTTGCTAGAATTTGTTGGGATTAGTGGCTGTTCTATTGGAGTTTTCTCCCCATATACATAGGTTCTCCCTCTCTTCTATTTCCTTCCCTTTCTTTTCTCTCTTACTTTTTTTTCCTTTACCCAGTTTCATTTTTGCACTCCTTTTTTTTTCTTTTTCTCTTTTTTCTTTTTCTCTTCTTTCTTCCTTACCCCCTAATTCTCTTTGCTCTGGTGGTCACCTTTATTTGGTATCATTAGTATCATGAATACATTTGTGTTCAGTGCCTTGTGCATTGTGCCTTGTTGTGTTGTATTTTGTGCCTTTAAATCAATGCAGCAGAGAGAGAACTACATAACCAAACACCTGAAGAAGACAGAGATCATGGGGAGACAAAGAAACAGCCCACATATGAAAGAAAAACAGGCATCACCAGAAAAAGAAGTAAACGAAATGGAGGCAATGGAGGCAATCAACCTGTCAGAGAAAGAATTTGGAGAAATGATCATAAGGTGGATAAAAAGAATGGAAGAAAAATTCAACAATATGTGTAAGAACCAAGAGGAAATGAAGAAAAACCAAGAAGAAATGAAAAATGGCATCACTACTATAAAGAACTCAATAGAAAGCATCAACAGTAGACTAGAAGAAGCAGAAGACAACATCAGTGAGCTAGAAGACAAGGTAGGAAAAAATACCCAAGCAGAGCAGCTTCTAGAAAATAAATTAAAAAGCAGGGAGGAGAGCCTAAGACAGCTGTGGGCAAACTACGGCCCGCGGGCCGGATCCAGCCTGTTTGAAATGAATAAAACTAAAAAAAAATAAACACCGTACCTTTTTATGTAATGATGTTTACTTTGAATTTATATTAGTTAACACTAGCACTCCATCCAAGCTTTTGTTCCGGCCCTCCGGTCCAGTTTAAGAACCCATTGTGGCCCTCGAGTCAAAAAGTTTGCCCACCCCTGGCCTAAGAGAACTCTGGGACAACACAAAACAAAGCAACATCCACATAATAGGGGTGCCAGAAGTAGAGGAAACTGAGCAAGGAATAGAAAACCTGTTTTAAAAAATAATGACAGAAAACTTCTCTGATATAGGGGAAAAAAAACTCACACAAATCCAAGAAGCTCACAGAGTCCCAAACAAAATGAACCCCCAAAGACAAACACCAGGGCACATTATAATTAAATTCCAAACACCAACCACAAAGCAAGAATCTTAAAAGCAGGCAGAGAAAGACAGAAAGTTATGTACAACGGATACCCCATCAGACTAGCGACTGATTTCTCAACAGAAACACATCAGGCAAGAAGGGAATGGAATGAAATATACAAAGTCATGCAAAGGAAGGGTCTGAATCCAAGATTACTGTATCCAGCAAGGCCATCAACCAAAATTGAGGGTGAAATCAGGAGCTTCACAGACAAAAATGGACTACTGGAGATTATTACCACCAAACCAGCAATGCAAGAAATGCTAAAGGGTCTGCTGTAAAAAGTAAAAATAGGAAACAAAGAAGGAACACAGGGGTAAAGAATAAAAATGGCGACAAACAAGTATCTATCAATAATGACTTTAAATGTAAATTGGATTAAATGCCCCAATCAAAAGACATAGGGTAACTGAGTGGATGAGAAAACATGACCCATATATATGCTGTCTACAAGAAACCCACCTCAAAATAAAGATGCACACAGACTGATGGTGAAGGGATGGACAAAGGTTTTTCAGGCGAATGGAAACAAACAAACAAAAAAAGCTGGGGTAGCAATACTTATATGTGACAAATTTGATCTCAAAGTGAAGGACTTAAAAAGAGATAAGGAAGGCCACTTCATAATACTAAAGGGAACAATCCAACAGGAATAAATAACTGTGGTAAACATATATGCACCCAATATAGGAGTACCCAAATACATAAGAAAACTACTGGAGGAGATCAAGGGAGATATTGACAGCAATACAATCATAGGAGGGGACTTTAACACCCCATTATCACCATTGGACAAATCCTCTAAACAAAAAGTCAGCAAAGAAATATCAATCCTAAATGACTCACTAGATCAGATGGAATTAATTGACATCTTCAGAACATTTTACCCCAAAGCCAAAGAATCTACATTTTTCTCAAGTGCACATGGGTCATTTTCAAAGATAGACCATATATTGGGTCACAGGCAAAGTCTCTTCAAATTCAAGAAGGTAGAAATCATATCAAGCATCTTCTCAGATCACAATGGCATAAAACTGGAAATCAACTACAATAAAAACAATCCAAAAAAATCAAACACATGGAGACTAAATAGCATGCTATTAGACAATGACTGGGTTACCAGAGAGATCAAAGAAGAAATAAAAAACATCATGGCAACAAACAACAATGAAAACACAATAATTCAAAACCTAAAGGACATGGCGAAAGCAGTCTTGAGAAGGAAGTTCATAGCTTTACAAGCCTTCTGCAAAAAATGAGAAACAATGATAATAAATTACCTAAATCTACAACTCAAAGAGCTAGAAAGAGAGCAACAAGAAAAGCCCAGTGTAAGCAGAAGGAAGGAAATAATAAAGATCAGAGCGGAGATAAACGACATAGAGAGAAAAAAACAATACAAAAGATCAACAAAACCAAGAGCTGGCTTTTTGAAAGGATAAAGAAAATTGATGAACCTCTAGCCAGGCTCACCAAGAAACAAAGAGAGAGGACCCAAATAAACAAAATCAGAAATGAAAGAGGAGAAATTAAAACAGACCCCACAGAAATACAAAGAACTGTTAAAAAAAAATACTATGGACAGCTCTACTCCAACAAGCTAGAAAACCTGGAGGAAATGGACATATTCCTAGAAAAATACAACATTCCAAAACTTAATCAGGAATAATCCAAAAATCTCAATAGGCCAATAACTATGGAAGAAATTGAAGCAGTCATCAAAAAGCTTCCAGCAAACAAAAGCCCGGGGCCAGATGGCTTCACAGGGGAGTTTTACCAAACATTCAAGGAAGAACTAAAACCTATCCTCCTCAGACTATTCCAAAAAATTCAAGAGAAAGGAACACTTCCAAGCTCATTCTATGAAGCCAGTGTCACCCTAATACCAAAACCAGATAAAGACAACACAATGAAAGAGAATCACAGGCCAATATCCCTCATGAACATAGATTCCAAAATCCTCAACAAAATCTCAGCAAATCAGATACAGCAGTACATCAGAAAGATCATACATCATGACCAAGTAGGGTTTATCCAGGGGATGCAAGGATGGTACAATACCCGCAAATCAATAAACGTGATACATCACATAAACAAATTGAAAGATAAAAACAACATAAGTCATATCAATTGATGCAGAAAAAGCATTTGACAAAATCCAACACCCTTTCTTGATAAAAAGTCTCAGCAAGGTAGGAATAGAAGGATCATACCTCAACATAATAAAAGCCATATATGAAAAACCCACAGCCAACATCATAATCAATGGGCAAAAACTAAAACCATTTCCCCTAAGAACAGAAACAAGACAGGGATGCCCCCTCTCACCACTCCTGTTCAACATAGTACTGGAAGTACTAGCCATTGCGATAAGACAAGAAGAAGAGATAAAAGGCATCCAAATTGGAAAGGAAGAAGTAAAACTGTCCTTATTTGCAGATGACATGATACTGTACATTGAGAATCCTAAAGACTCCATCAAAAAATTATTAGACTTGATAAATGAATTTGGCAATGTAGCAGGATACAAAATTAATGCCAAGAAATCTATGGCATTTCTTTACACCAGTAGTGAACATACAGAAAGTGAGACTTAAAAAGTAACTCCATTTACCATCGCACCACAAAAAATTATCATACCTTGGAATAAACTTAACTAAAGAGGTAAAAGACTTATATGCGAAAAACTACAGGACACTGAAAAAAGAGATTGAGGAAGACATAAACAGATGGAAGAACATACCGCGCTCATGGATTGGTAGAATCAACATCATTAAAATGTCCATAGTACCCAAAGCAATCTATAGATTCAATGCAATCCCCATCAAATTACCAACGGCATATTTTACAGATCTAGAACGAACTCTCCAAAAATTCATCTGGAAAAAAAAAGACCTCAAATGGCTGTAGAAATCCTGAGAAAGAAGAACAAAGTAGGTGGGATCTCAATACCAGATATCAAGCTGTATTTCAAAGCCACTGTTCTTAAAACAGCTTGGTACTGGAACAAGAATAGACATAAAGGTCAATGGAATAGAATAGAGACCTCAGAAATCGACCCAAACCACTATGCCCAATTAATATTCGACAAAGGAGACAAGAGCATACAATGGAGTCAAGACAGTCTCTTCAATAAATGATGTTGGGAAAATTGGACAGATACATGCAAAAAGATGAAACTAGACCATCAACTCACACCATACACCAAAATAAACTCAAAATGGATAAAAGGCTTAAACGTAAGATGGGAAACCATAAAAATTCTAGAGGAATCCACAGGCAGCGAAATTGCAAACATATGCTGAAGGAATTTCTTCTCTGATAATGTTCCTAGGGCAATGGAAACTAAAGAGAAAATAAACAAATGGGACTACTTCAAAATAAAAAGCTTTTGCACAGCAAAGGAAACCATCAACAAAACAATAAGAAGGCCACTGCATGGGAGAACATATTTGCCAATGATATCACCGATAAGGGTTTAATCTCTAACATTTATGGGGAACTCATGAAACTTAACAATAGGAAGATAAACAATCCAATCAAAAAATGGGCAATGGACCTAGATAGACACTTTTCAAAACAGGACATACAGAAGGCCGAAAGACATATGAAAACATGCTCAAAGTCACTACTTATACGAGAGATGCAAATCAAAACAACAATGCGGTACCATCTCACACCTGTCAGAATGGCTATCATCAACAAATCAACAAACAACAAGTGTTGGGGAGGATGTGGAGAAAAAGGAACCTTTCTGCACTGCTGGTGGGAATGCAGACTGGTGCAGCCACTATGGAAGACAGTATGGAGTTTCCTCAAAAAACTACAAATGGAACTCCCATTTGACCCTGTGATCCCACTTCTAGGAATATATCCAAAGAAACCAGAAACACCAATCAGAAATGATATATGCACCCCTATGTTCATAACAGCACAATTCACCATAGCTAAGATCTGGAAACAGCCTAAGTGCCCATCAGCAGATGAGTGGATTAAAAAACTATGGTACATCTACACAATGGAATACTATGCTGTGGTAAAAAAGAAGGAACTCTTGCCATTTGCAACGGCATGGATGGAACTGAAGAGCATTATGCTAAGTGAAATAAGCCAGTCTAAGAAAGATAAATACCACATGATCTCACTCATTTGTGGAATATAGAGAACAATATAGACTGATGAACAGGGACAGATCCAAAGACAGAGAAACAGTGATCATACTATTAATCCCCAAAGGGAAAGTAGGGGAGGGTGGAGGTAAGGGGAAGAGATCAATGAAAGGACTTGTATGCATCCATATAAGCCAAACCAATGGGCATGGACAACAGGAGGATGAGAGCATGAGTGTGCGCAGGGGGAGGTTGGGGGTTATTGGGGGGAATGAGGACACACTTGTAATACCTTAACGAATAAAGAAATTAAAGATTAAAAAAAAACCCACAATGAAACCTGTAAAGAATTTTTGTGAGTTTATTTGAGCAAACTGTCAACATATGACAGGAAGCAGAACCTCAATGAACTGAGATAATGCTGCAGAGAATGGAGGGTTACATCTGTATTTACACATTGCAATCAAAGGAGGGGAGTAGGTGGGTTACATGGCATTAATTGGTGATAGATTAAGGAGGAGGGATAAAGCAAAGTGGGGAAACCCCTGGGATTGGATAAAAAGTAAAAGGATGGACACATACTTAGGTGGGTGCAGGAACAATTAACATGATAACGAAGGAATTTGTGGTCTCTGCCCTGGAACCCAGCACATTTGGTTGTGCTCCAGGGGCTCCAGAAAAAGGGAAGTTACAATTTACCCAGACATTTCAAGGGTATTTATCATAGATGCAAAAAGACAGATAGACTCAGTTAAGGTAAAGGTTGACCTTGTCAGTGAAGATACAGGCCTAGGAGGTAACTGCCCACCATAACTGCTTTTAGTTAAAGTTTAATTTCAGGCCATCCTTTGTGGTTACTTTAGGTCTGAGTTTGCAAGACTGCCATGCAGGCCTTCCCTGAGTTTGTCAGGTCAGCATGTGGCCCCTTTAGTCCACACATCCCCCTTCTGGTCATTAATCAATCCAATGGATGCATTGATGACCAATCTTTTGGTTGGATAATGTAGTCCCACCATGCTAGGAAGGCTCATTCCTAGGATGTCTCACTGTCAGCATGTCTTACTGAAACGGTGGACCACTGGGGATGGGGCAAGACCATAACTTTAGATGGCATTTAAGATCGAATTATTATTATTCAAAAAGGGCAGGTAAATGGGAGGCAGTCAGGTCCTATCTGTCCTTGTTAAAAAGTATTCTGGATCATTTCTAATTTTTGAGCCCCCATGATCCAAGTCTTTTGCTGTTTGTCAAGTTTTGTTTTTCTGAGTCTAGTATAACATTTACATATCAGGAACAAAAGTAATAATAATAAACCAGTAACATTGATAAGGAAAAGAAAATGTCTAATACTAGACAAGGAACAGTCAGAGGGGAACAAGAGTCCCAGCCAATGGAAAAACCCTTTACATGTATTACCATAATTTTTTATTAAGTTAATTATGTCTTTCTCCTTCATCCACTGTCATTTGTACCTTATGATATGTTTGGCCAGATGAATTAAGACTCTCTACTATTTAATTATCTAGATCTAGAAGCTCTAATTTTTCTTCTGGCCAATTGGTTTCCATAGAAATGACTTCATGGGGAGGATTGAGTTCAATTTCCCAATACATTGGTTTTTCAGTATCAATATTATCATAGGTTTTATGAACCTCAAGCAAAGTCATTCTGCCTATAATTTCAGTGTTACAGCATACTCCAGTGTTATTTAATGTAAACTTGGTGATATTACAGTAAAAATCACTTACTATAACATAAGTTTTTTACTTCTCAGAAAAAATGCCCCTTTCCCATATACTTTATGTTGTTATTTGTTGGAGTAGATACCATAGGCCAGGGCTGGGTGAATTCAGTATTCCATATGGATTGGGGGCATAACCATTCAACTTTTCGACTTTCACAATCAGACAGTGGGATGGGTTCCCATTGTTTATTATTTTTAAATATGGCCCATCTGCTTCCCATTGGAAGTATTCTAGTATTATTGAGGAGAGTCCCTGTTAGGTCAGAGAGAGCCCAGGATCAGATGCATGCAGATGCGTGAGGAGATAATGGACCCTCCCTGGAATTTCTAACAGATCAGCATGCCAGACACAGATATGGGCTTCTCCGTGAATCCACAAAGACCCCCACACAGATACTGACTCCTTCCTGAATACCCTGCTGACCCCCTGTGGCGGAAACTTCCTCAGCTCATGTCCCCGCCCCTCACCCAACCACAGTATAAAAAAAGCGCCCCCCTCCCTGTTGGTGTGAATCCACTGGCCCTGTCTTTGGGGTTTGTGGGTCGTCAGGGCCGCAGAATAAAACCTTTCCTTTGCTTTCTTTCTGATTTACTTGACTCTCTTTATTTCCTACGCCACCTCCTGAGCCACCTAACCTAACATTTGGTGCCGAACCCGTCTCTCCTTCCTCGTGGCCCAGGACCCATGGGGATCTCATTTCTTCAGCTTGACAGCCTTTTCCCGGTTTGGCAACATTGCGATGAGTCCTGCCCCATCCCCATGATGGTCCCTCGTGGCCATCCACTGGCGTCTTTGTCCATAAAATGCAGCTGCATCAGAGATTGCCTTTCCGGACCCTTCCAGGAAGGCTCCTCCAGACCTCAGAAGGTAGCAGAGACATCTCTACCTGCCCTGGTCCCTCCATCCGTCTGTACCCTGGGTCAAACAGCTATGATGCTGGCCTTTGGCCCAGGCTATAGGCCACAGGTGTTGACCATGGGGAATCCAAATTCCAAACCTGATCCAAGCACACCTCTAGGGTGCCTGCTTGCCAACCTGGCTAAACACTAGGCCTGCCCTAGACCTGCATCCTATTTCTGTAACGTAGCAGGGCCTCAGTATGAAAACAGGACTGTGACTTTGCCATCTGTACCTATCTCAGTAATTTCTGCCAGCAAACCCGGAATTATGCCCAAGCCTCTCTCTCGCCCTGTCTCTCCCTCTCTCTCGCTCTGTCTCTCCCTCTCTCTGCATCCCCGACCCTCCCCCCAAAGCCCCTTCTGCTTTCTCTCCTTGCCCCACCCTCCCTCCTCCCCCCAGGCTGTGGCAGCGCAGTGAACTGTCATCATCATCGTAGTCCCCACGACCTCCTCCCCCCCCAACCGGAGACCACCACCAATTCCCCTGGCAATGGCTGCCCATTCTCTCCCCAGCTGGTCCACACCCTCTCCTCCTCCCTCCCTGCCAGACCCTCCTCCAGCAATGCCTTCTTTGCTACCTACTGACCCCGCCTCCCCTCTTCCACCTGCCCCATGGCCACAGCCACTCACTGCAGGAGCCAGAAACTCAAGCCACCAGGTGACTAACCCCGCCCCCACTCCCGCCTGCTTCCCCAGTGGGTAAACAGGACATCACTGTGTAGTAGGTGGGAAAGATTAGCAGGGATCCAAGTTAAATTTTTCATATCTAATAAGGGAGGAGGTCTGGGGAGGTAGATATTGTTTCCACTAGGAAACCATAAAGAAGATAATAATAATATGAAAGTTATTTTATGTACATTCAAGCAATAACAATCAGATGATATAAAAACAAGTTTTAAGCAATATCAATATGTGAGCATAAGGCCTTTTTGATATCGTCTTGGGATAGCTGTCTGCCTCCGTGGTCAGCGTCTTTTCGTCCTTGAAAAGTCTCAGCTTTTTCTTATCCTTGAAAGGACTGATCTCTGCTGCAGACGGAGATGGGTGTCAGAGATGGGAGTAGACGTCCATTCACAGTCAAGTTCCTTTTTGAAATGAGAAATGTGAATACATGAGCTAACTCCTTTAAGTTTAGCTGCACATGGGTTAGTTAGTAATACCTGGTAAGGTTCCCTCCTACGAAGTTGCAGGGAGTCTTTTATTTGGTGTCTTTTCCAATACATCAAATATCCTGTTTGTAAGCCATAATCTTTGAAATCTTTGTCTCCTGGGAGCACACTGTGAAATGAATCTGTTACCAATTTGTTAGTTCCTACAATGCAGAATGTCTGCTCTTTACTTTTCCTTATATATTGGGAAACAAAAGATTTAAAAGTCAACAATATTTTAAACAGTCATAAGAATAATTACCCTCAATTCATTTAGTCCCATAGTTATTTTTCTTTATCCTGATTATTTTGCAGTAGTTTTTGAATTCAGTTATTCCTTGAAGTTCTATAAATCTTCATCCAGTTTAAAAATATGACCTACTTAGAAGCTTGCAATTTAGAGTAAGTCACAGTACTTTTCATGGATTTTTATAAACATATAATATATCTACAAATGCATCAGAATAAAGCTGTGCAAGAATGACAAAATTTAAAAGTGGCATGGTTATGGATTTGATTTTAAATACTTTGCTTTTCTATAAAATATAACATTTCAAGACAACAATTTCTTGGTGAGTAATAATCCCTGTAAAATTACATAGAGAATAATATAAAATTTGTATGCTTTTAGATTCAATTACAATTTCAGCATTTAAAGAATATATAATATGTAAGATTTTAAAATGAGGCACAAGGCTTATTGCAAACAGTGTATTGAGCATTGAGAATAATTCATATACTCCCAATATGTAAGATACAACAAATACCCAGAGCATCACTGGCATACGCCCCCACAGGGAATCAGGACTCTTGGCTTGCCTGGTGTCCCTGACCGGACACGTGCTACCCCCTGAAAGTTTCCTGTTTGAAGTTGGCTCTGATTCTTTTCAAGTTCCTTTCTGAGGGAGATGCCTTAACAATGCACGTGACCTGTCCCTTGCTCTTGATTGGAGCTCAGGTGCATAGTCTTTCCCAATTGGCTAATTCAAAAGGTGGGGTTGGCCTTTGCTGTTTCAAGATGGTGGCCCCAGGTAACAGCAAGCCATGTGGCCAACATGGATGCTGCCAAGTCACGCAGTCCAAAATGACGGCTGTCTAAACTGTTCTTTGACAGAAAAGATGACTTGTTTATTCTCACAAGGAAAGAGCAAACCAAAATCCCTAGAAGATAGACAACCAAAATTATATTGCAGACAAACAGGAATCTCACTAGCTGTTTCTGGTGGCTGAACGCTGAGAGGGAGAGCAAGAAGAGCCCCCAAGATTAAGAATTCTTAGCAACTGCTGGGATGTTCTTGCCATCTCTCTCATATTTCCAACCCCACCACACATAACCAGGCTTCCCCAAAGAGGGACTTGCCTCCTCTTCTTTAAATAAATTAAACAACAACTGAAGTATGGTAGCAATCATCTCAGGTAGAAACGATGGTTTAACTTTTACCCTGCTGTTTGGCTTCTGTACTTATTTGCTTTGTTTAACAATAGAAAAGTTATTTTGATTTTCTGAATTATATAAATCATCCCATTCGATTGAATACCTTATTGACTAATGTGACTATCCTATTGGTTGTGGTCATACTGGTTATCGAAGCACATTCTTCTGCACCTAGGAAGGACAGCACAATTATCCCAAAGTCAGAGGACTCCAAATAACGTGTCCGTGTTGATTCAGTGGTCCCAAAACCTGAGGGCTCTAGATAATGTGTTTATGTAATGGGTCTCAGTGATCTGAAGACCCAAAACTATAATTTACATAACATGCTTAAGTCTGCTTCTATAAACTGCTTTTTTGCAAACCACATTCCTCATTCCAAAGCCTGGGATATAATCAATACCTTTGTGATCTTTGCCTATATAAATCTGATGTTGGGGCTGGGGAGGGCACTATGAGATTTGGGAGGACGAAATGCCTCCTCGTAGTCCCAGATTTGCAATAAATGTGACTCTTTTATTTGACTTCTTGAGGCATCTGGGTGTGATTCGTGGGGTACATTACAACACAACAAAGAGACACAAAACATCAAGAGTATTATACAGGCGCGCAGAACACACTAAAAGTTTACACCAGAGAATGTCCAGCATTAAAAATTACCAAAGCAGTGTCGTTTGTCCTTGGTTCGGGAACTGTCCTCTCTAGAATTTCAGTATATTCCCAGTGGACTATTCAAAAAATGGGCATGGGTTGTTGTAATGTATCCTGCCAGTAATACACAGGATGCAAAACCAAATCAATGAGTCATTTAATCAATAACGCAGTCCCAAATCTTGCTGTCCTGAATGCCCATAGCATTAGGCTTATATAGGCAAAAATCACAAAGGTAGTGATTACATCTTTAACATTGGAGGTGGGATTATTGTGAAAAAGCAGTGTGTGCAGAAACAGAATTGAGCAAGATTAGTAATCTTGAACAATTATCTATAGTCTTGGTTCCTGGAACTGGATCTGGAGCCACTGAGTCACAGGGAGATAATTATGTCCTCGGGCACAGGAGAAGAGTGTTTTCTGAGACTCACCAGCACCTGGGCTGGTGTATTTTATGGCCCCTCAGGAATGGGGAGTATTCTTATTGTTCAAGCAAGCGATTACAGAAGCCAGAATAACAAGATTAAAGTTAAACAGTAATTTTTACCCAGGATGGATGGAGGCTATTGTTCATCAGGGTCTTTTCTAGTTGCCTCTACCACCCTTTTGCTGGGGGAATCTTCTATAAAGATAAACAGAGGCATGCTTCCTACGGGGAAAAACAGGGTGTAGACATTTATTAATTTCAGAATCGTTCTGAGACAGTCTCTAAAATTTGTATTAATTTCCATCTTTTCTTTTTCTTTTTCTTTTTTTTTTCTCAAGAAATGTTTTATTGTCTATCAGATTCACATTTAATTGGCGTGTGCTGGGGTTCAACCCCAGCAGGTCCAGGGGTCCCCAAAGGTGTGGACGGAGTCGGCGAAGAAGGAATGACACGGAGGCAGCGTTCAGTTGATCAGCAGCCTTGCCAGGATCTCTAGCCAGGATCTCCAGCCAAGTTCTGTTTAGGATCTCCAGCCAGGTTCTGTGTCCATGTTCTCTTGCTAGGTTCTCCAGCCAGGTTCTCCAGGTTATCCAGCCAGGTTCAGTCACCAGATTCTGTAGCCAGGTTCTTCAGCCAGGTTCTGGCTAGGTTCTCCAACCAAGTTCTGTAGCCAGGTCTTGTTCAGGATCTTTTGCCAGGTTCAGTCACCAGGTTCTAGTCAGGTTCTCTTGCCATGATCTATCCAGGTTCTGTAGCCAGGTTCTGTCTCTAGGTTCTTCAGCCAGGTTCTCTCGCTAGGTTCTGTCTCTTGGTTCTGTGGCCAGTTTCTGTCCAGGATCTTTTGCCATGTTCTCTCCAGCGAAATTCTTCTGTCTCTAGGTTCTGTGTAGGTTCTGTCTAATTTCCATCTTATTGGGAGAATTTTTTTTCTATTCTTTTCCTTAGAAGCTTCTAATTTCCAAATTAAAATATGCTTCCCATGTACTCATTCAGTTTAATTTCAGAACCAGCATTTTCTAATTTCTGCATGCAAAATATTAACATAGGTACCCCAAAAACTGCATTTTGGGCCATTTCTGTTAATATTTTCTAGTTAAATATTCCCATTTCTGTAAAGTACTTGCAAGTAAAGGCTTCCTATCAGGAGTATTAAATGAGGGCTGGAGTTTTGGGAGCTTCTGGCCTTGGAGGCACAATTAATTTCCCATGTTATTATTATTATTATTTTTTATCTTTAGCCTGAGCAAACTTTCTAGGCATGTTATGTAGTGGCTCAAATGTGGCCTCAGTGTCTCTCCTGGCTGTCTAAAACCACAGGAAAGGTTTGGGGCCCGGGCAGCCCAAGCTTTATGGTGGCCCCCTAGATGAGCCATTTAGTTAATTACAATTGCATTGGGACTTCCAAATGGGGCTCCTGTATTTCTGACAGCTCCACAAAGATTCTTAGTTACCTAAGAACACCCCAGAAATGAGCTAGACTAAAAAAAATGTTGCCCCTTTATCTTCAGAGCTGAATGAGTTCAGCTCATTTATACGGCGAAGGTTATTTTAATTCTATTCCCACCTTCTACCCCAATTATATATTATTGTATATCTTACCTTAATTTTTTACTTTTTATATTTTATAGGTTGTTTCTATTATTTTGTACTGTTTATGTTAATTTAGATTTAATCTTTGCTTTTTAAACCTCTGATTTACTACCTGGGACTACTTTCCACTTGTCTCAAATACATTTTTTAGAAATTTCTTTAATGACATTGTTAGAAATAAGGTGAGCCTCCCAAGTCAGGGGTCCTGATAGAACACAAAACATACTCAGGAGCCAGGCAACAAGGCAAACATCTTTACTTGTAGGTAGAAGGATGCCCACACATAGTCTGGAAGTGCATGCACACCAAGCAGGCGAGCTGCTGGGCTTTATAACCCCTGATGCACGTGACCTGTCCTTTGCTCTTGATTGGAGCTCAGGCACACAGTCTTTTGCAATTGGCTAATTCAAAGGGAGGGGTTGGCCTTTGCTGTTTCAAGATGGCGGCCCCCAGGGGAGCTGCAAGCAATGCAGCGAACATGGCAGCTGTCTATACTGTTCTTTGACAGAAAAGATGACTTGTTTATTCTCACAACATTGTGCTGGTGGCAGGGACACTCATCTTTGTTGTCTGTGATGTACTAGTTTTAAGTGCATTTCTGACAGCTATTTTCCCTGAGTATAAAGTTTTCAGTTCACTTTTAGCTTCTCTGAAAACATTGCAAATCTGCTTTCCCAGTTCGCTGGCTTCCTTTGTTACTAATAACACATCAGTGCAGTTCCAACATCTCCTCCTAGAACAGTGATGGTGAACCTTTTGAGGTCAGCATGTCAGCATTTTGAAAAACCCTAACTTAACTCTGGCGCCATGTCACATATAGAAATTTTTTGATATTTGCAGCCATAGTAAAACAAATATTTATATTTTTGATATTTATTTTATACTAGAGGCCTGTTGCATGAAGAGATTTGTGCAATAAGCCTTCCCTTCCCTTGGCTGCATCACCGATTTGCCTCTGGCACCCAGGACCCAGGCCTTTGCTCAGGCCAGGCTCTGGCCAAAGCAGTCCCCGGAGCCATCAGGCTTCGCTGCTCCAGCCCTGGGGCCATCAGGCTTTGCTCCGCCTCTTGGAGCCTACATATGCAAATTAACCACCATCTTTGTTGGGTTAATTTGCATACTCTCCTGATGGCTGGTTAGCGTGTCGAACGTATGGTCAATTTACATGTTTGTCTATTATTCGGTAAGATATTTAAATGCCATTTAACAAAGAAAAATCAACCAAAAAAATGAGTTCGCATATCACCTCTGACACGCGTGTCATAGGTTCGCCGCCACTGTCCTAGAATGTCCTCTGTCTGTTTTTCTGGATGCTATTAAGATCTCTTTGCTTTGATGCCCTACAGTTTCACTCTTCTTATGTGTTAAAGTGTGAATTACTTCTTAATTATCTTCTTTGGGATTTGTTAGGTATTTTTGAAATTGGACAAGTGTGTTTCAGAAAAACACTCAATCATTACTCCTTTAAATATTTTCTCTATGGTCTTCACTTTTGTGTTTTCTCCACAAGTATCTTTTGCCTGTTTAAATTGTATTCTGCCCTGTTTTTGTTTGTTTATTTCAAATCTGTCCTCCACTCACCAGAATATAATGAACACCATAAATTGATGAACAAAAATAGATACTGAGACAGAGAAGCATTGAACAGACTGTCAAATGAGAAGGCAGGGTGGAGGAGGAGGGTTGAGATAAATTAAATGACTTATATGCATGCATATAAGCATAACCAAGGGACACAGACACTAGGGGGGAGAGGGCATGTGCCGGGGTGTGGGGGTGGTGAAGGGGAGGTCAGTGGGGGGAAAAGGAGACATATGTAATACTATATGTAATATTTTAAACAATAAAATAAAATTAAAAAGTCACTGACATTATTGAGAAGGTAGCTCTTTGGGGTTTATGGTAAAAGTTCTCGTGAGATCCCTTTTGAATCGACCCTGGCCTTTAACTCTCATGTCAGTGTGGCTTTGAGGAGCAAAGTTTAAGTCCTCCATGTTTGGTGAAGTACACCCAGCTGCTACACTTCATCTGTGGGTCTGAGTTTCTACGTTCACATTGCTACATGCCTGAGAAACTTCATTTTATTGCCCGCTCATATTTAAATAAAAAAAAGAAATATTTTTTCGATATTTTTAGCTGACTTCAGTGGGATGGTTAATAACATAGATACCTGAAAGATAATTTTACTCTTATTTGTTTGGTTAATTTTTCCCCTGTTTTTGTTTCCTGAGTTAATGGCTCCCTTTAGGGTAATATTTTTCTGTTATCTTTCTCTCTTCTCTTTCTCTTTCAAATGGCAGTTCTCCCTGGTTGCCTTTCATATTGAGAGTAAATGGTTAGAGGAGCTACCTGGAGGTAGGGTAATATTTTTCTGTTATCTTTCTCTCTTCTCTTTCTCTTTCAAATGTCAGTTCCCCCTGGTTGCCTTTCATATTGAGAGTAAATGGTTAGAGGAGCTACCTGGAGGTAAGGTCTGAGGGTTGTTACTGCAGTCTTTCCCTGAGGAGACAGGGCAGGAGAGGCTGTTATGTCAGATGCAGATGTTTTTCTTTGGAGATGCTCTAATCTTTAGAGAGGACCCCTCTTCAAGTGTGGGGCTCTGAATTGGGGAGAAGAGAGGGGATCATAGAATCAGCTTTCTCATTTTTACATCTTCAGCTCATTCCTTCTGTCAGCCCAGGTGTCCCATTGCATTGTAGCTGAAATTTCCAGAGCCCAATATACTGGCTGCTCCAGTCAACACCTGTAGTCACCTCAGCTACAGAGAGATCGTGCTGACTGTGGATGATATGCTCCAGGTCATCCTTCATCCCTGTCTGCCTTGCAGAAACAGGTTGAAACCTCTTGACAATGATGCACGCACTCTCAAGTATAGGAGGAAATTCTGAGAAATGGGCTGTCATCAATGGTAGACCACAAACTTCCTGGGGACTGTGGTGGGATGTGTGTGAAAATCATCCTCTGGTCTCTTTACCATATAATTTCCATTAAAGTGGTATAGATACTTTTATATGCATGAGAAGGTAACACATGGGTTGGAAAAGGGTATAAAATTGTGAAGAAAACAGGAAATGTTTGCAACACTGGAAATTATCGAGAACAAACCTGCAAAGGCTTTGAGGTTTTCAGCTTCAAGAAGTGCAGAAATACCCCTGGTGAAGTAGCTCATTTGGTTAGAGTGACATCATTCTCTTTTTTTTATTTTTTATTTTGTTGTTTTATTGCTTAAAGTTTTACAAAGACTATTACATATGTCTCCTTTTTTTCCCACCCTTGACAATCCTCTGGCCTCCCCTACCCCCCAGCGTCATATGTCCATTGGTCATGCTTATATGCATGCATACAAGTCCTTCGGTTGATCTCTTACCCCCCTCCCTCCTGCCCCCCAACCCTCCCGGCCTTCCCGCTGCAGTTTGACAATCTGTTTGGGGCAGCTCTGCCTCTGTATCTATTATTGTTCAAAAGTTTATAATGGTCTTTATTATCCATGAATGAGTGAGATCATGTGTAGTAGAGCTCGGGAAGTATGTCTCCGCGCTGCGGCTGATGCAATGGTGTGAGCACACTCCACCATGACATGCTTCCTCGGCAAACCAGGAAGTAGCAACTCCCGCCTGAACTAATTCCTAGAGCCACGTGCACAGTACCCCAGCCTTTCAGCCATTAGTAGCCTGTAGCAACGTGTCTCCCTCTGATTGGTCACCTATAGCAACGTGTCTCCCTCTGATTGGTCCCCTAATGCTATATATACCCCTGTAGTTCCACAATAAAACGGATCTGCATCACTGCATGGTCCCCGGAGTCATGCATGCAGATGCCCTAGCGCATTGGGGCTCCGTCATCCTCACCCCAGAGGGACCCCCTGCTTCAATCATGTGGTATTTTCCTTCACTGACTGGCTTATTTCACTTAGCATAATGCTCTCCAGTTCCATCCATGCCATTGCAAATGGTAAGAGTTCCTTCTTTTTTACTGCAGCATAGTATTCCATCGTGTAGATGTACCACAGTTTTCTAATCCATTCATCTACTGATGGGCACTTAGGCTGTTTCCAGGTCTTAGCTATGGTGAATTGTGCTGCTATGAACATAGGGGTGCATATATCCTTTCTGATTGGTGTTTCTGGTTTCTTGGGATATATTCCTAGAAGTGGGATCACAGGGTCAAATGGGAGTTCCATTTTTAGTTTTTTGAGGAAACTCCATACTGTCTTCCATAGTGGCTACACCAGTCTGCATTCCCACCAGCAGTGCACGAGTGTTCCTTTTTCTCCACATCCTCTCCAGCACTTGTCGTTCGTTGATTTGTTGATGATAGCCAGCCTGACAGGTGTGAGATGGTACCGCATTGTTGTTTTGATTTGCAGCTCTTGGATGATTAGTGACTTTGAGCATGTTTTCATATGTCTCTTGGCTTTCTGAAAAAACCACGTAGTCCTATCAATTGATGCAGAAAAAGCATTTGACAAAATCCAACACCCATTTTTGATAAAAACTCTCAGCAAGGTGGGAATAGAAGGATTATACCTCAACATAATAAAAGCCATATATGACAAGCCCACAGACAACATCATACTCAATGGACAAAAACTAACACCATTTCCCCTAAGAACAGGAACAAGACAGGGATTCCCACTCTCACCACTCCTGTTCAACATAGTACTGGAAGTATTAGCTATTGCAATTAGACAAGAAGAAGAAATAAAAGGCATCCAAATTGGAAAAGAGGAAGTAAAACTGTCCTTATTTGCAGACGACATGATATTTTACATACAAAACCCTAAAGACTCCATCAAAAAACTACTAGACTTAAAACATGAATTTGGCAATGTAGCAGGATACAAAATTAACCCCAAGAAATCTGAGGCATTTCTATACGCCAATAGTGAACTTTCAGAAAGAGAGATTAAAAAAAAAAACCATTTACCATCACACCAAAAATATTAAGCTACCTAGGAATAAACTTAACTAAAGAGGTAAAAGACCTCTACTCAGAAAAGTACAGGACGTTGAAAAAAGATATAGAGGAAGACATAAGCAGATGGAAGAACATACCATGTTCATGGATTGGTAGAATCAACATCATTAAAATGTCCATACTACCCAAAGCAATCCATAAATTCAACGCACTTCCCATTAAAATACCAATGGCATACTTCACAGACCTAGAACGAACTCTCCAAAAATTCATCTGGAATAAAAAAAGACCCCGAATAGCTGCAGTGATCCTGAGAAAGAACAAAGTAGGTAGGATCTCAATACCAGATATCAAGCTGTATTATAAAGACACTGTTCTCAAAACTGCCTGTTACTTGCACAAGAACAGACATATAGATCAATAGAATAGAATAGAGAGCCCAGAAATTGGCCTGAACCAATATGCTCAATTAATATTTGACAAAGGAGGCAAGAACATACAATGGAACCAAGATAGCCTCTTCAATAAATGGTGTTGGGAAAATTGGACAGATACATGTAAGACAATGAAACTAGACCACCAACTTACACCATACACAAGAATAAACTCAAAATGTATAAAGGACTTAAATGTACAATGGGAAACCCTAAAAATGGAGAAGAATCCAAAGGCAACAAAATCTCAGACATATGCCGAAGCAATTTCTTCACTGATACAGCTCCTAGGGCACTTGAAACTAAAGAGAAAATGAACAAATGGGACTACATCAAAATAAAAAGCTTCTGCACAGCAAAAGAAACCATAAACAAAACAACATGAAAGCCCACTGCGTGGGAAAACATATTTGCCAATGTCATAGCTGATAAGGGCCTAATCTCCAAAATTCATAGAGTGACATCTTTCTACCCAAAGTTGCAGGTTCAATCTCAGGTTAAGGCACATATGAAAGCCACTGCTGAATGCATAAATAAGTGAAACAGCAAACTGGTTTCTCTCTCACTCTAAAAATAAAAACCAATACCTTGAAAAAATAGGTGCAGAAATAGACAGGAACTGACAAATTCATATTGTAAAAGGGCACCGATAGGAGGTAGTGTGACAATTTTTAGCCCATTTTACAATCAATCTAGCACAACTGAATATCCTAGTTACATCCAAATGTACCTAAATGGCTGCAATTTCACAGCTTTATTGAATGTTATTTTATCTACACTAATAAAAGACAAACATGCAAATTGACCATACCTTCACTACGCCTTAAGCCATGCCCACCAGCCAATCAGAGCAACTATATGCAAATTAACCGAACCAAGATGGCGGCCGGCAGCCACGGAGCTGGAGCAAGCCGGAGGCTTGGTTGCCCCAATGATGGAGGGAGCCAAGCTTCCCAGCTGCAGCTGGCTCTGAGCTCCTCTGAAACCAACAAAGTCTCAAATATAGAAGGTAAATCACCCCAGATACCTGCTTTCAGCCAGCTGTGGCCAGCTAGCTGGAGCATTGGGTAGCCCCTGGTGATGGAAGAAGCGAAGCCCTGGCTGGCTCTGAGCTCCACTCCAGGCTACAAAGTTTCAATTATAGAAGGTAAATAAATCCCAGAATAAAAATACATAAATAAAAAGAAAAAAAGGAGAGGCTGGGAGCTTCCGAGGCTCGGGAGGCCTGGCCAGCCTGAAAATGGCCCTCAGCCCCTCACCCAGACTGCCTAGGCACCCCAGTGGGGACACCCCACACGAAAGGGGGTGTGGCCAGCCTGAACACAGACATTAGCCCCTCACCCAGGCTGGCCCGCACCCCAGTGGCACCCCAGTGGGGACCCCCACCCTGAAGGGCAAACCAGCCAGTCCCCACCCATGAACCAGGCCTCTATCCTATATAAAAAAAAGGGTAATATTCAAAATGACCCTAACAGCAGAAAGACTGGAATGACTGGTCACTATGACACACACTGACCACTAGGGGAAAGACACTCAATGAAGTAGCTGCCCCTGGTGGTCAGTGCGCTCCCACAGGGGAGCTCTGCTCAGCCACAAGCCAGGCTGATGGCTGCCAGTACAGCGGCGGTGGTGGGAGGCTCTCCCACCTCCTCAGCAGCACTAAGGATGTCAGACTGTAGCTTAGGCCTGATCCCTACTGGCAAGTGGACATCTCCCGAGGACTCCCAGGCTGCCAGAGGGATGTCTGACTGCCAGCTTAGGCCTGTTCCCCCGGGAAGCGGGCCTAAGCCAGCAGGTGTTCATCTCCTGACGGGTCCTAGACTGCGAGAGAGCACAGGCCAGGCTGAGGGTTCCCCCTTCCCGAGTGCACAAATTTTTGTGCACCAGGCCTCTAGCCTGCATATATAAAAGGCTAAGCGACGGAAACAACTGAACGGATGACCAAACAGGCTGTGTGGGGCACAAGATGGCTGCCACTATGTGGGCACAAGATGGCCGGCAGAGGAGGGAAGTTGTGGGCGATCAGGCCAGCAGGGAAGGGAAGTTGGGAAGAACCAGGGTGGTAGGGGAAGGTAGTTGTGGGGGACCAAGCCAGCAGGGGAGGGCAGTTGGGGATGACCGGGAAGGTAGGGTAGGGCAGTTGGAGGCAATCGGACCAGTAGGGGAGGGCAGTTGGGGGCAATTGGATGTCAGAGGAGTGGTTAGGGTGTGATCAGGCTGGCAGGCAGAAGCGGTTAGGGGCATTCAGGCAGGCAGGCAGGCAGGCAGGCAGGTGAGCAATTGGGAGCCAGCAGTCCCAGACTGTGAGAGGGATGTCCCAAATTGGAGAGGGTGCAGTTTGGGCTGAAGGACACACCCCCTCCAACCCCAGTGCATGAATTTCATGCATCTGGCCTCTAGTATAAAATAGAATTTATTACTTTCTTTAGTAATTTCAAAGATCAATTTTGTGAACATATTTCCCACAAGCCTTGGTATTTCCAATTAGCTTACATATGTGTATATACTGTATTTTGACATGTGTATTCATTTTATACTATACTAGAGGCCCGGTGCACAAAAATTTGTGCACTCAGGGGGTCCCTTAGCCTGGCCTATGCCCTCTTCTGGTCTGGGACCCCTTGGAGGATGCCCACCTGCTGGCTTAGGCCCGCTCCCCAGGAGATTGGGCCCAAGCTGGCAGTCAGACATCCCTCTGGCAGCCCTGCAGCCCTCAGGGGATGTCCACTTACCAGCAGGAAGCAGACCTAAGCTGCAGTTGGACATCCTTAGTGCTGCTGAGGAGGCGGAAAGGCTCCTGCCACCACTGTTGTGCTGGCAGCCATCAGCCTGGCTTGTGGCTGAGCAGAGCTCCCCTGTGGGAGCGCACTGACCACCAGGGGACAGCTCCTGCATTAAGCATCTTCCCCCTGGTGGTCAGTGTGTGTCATAATGTCCAGTTATTCCCAGTCGTTCTGCTGTTAGGGTCAATTTGCATATTACCGTTTTATTATATAGGAGTGCCTGGCCAGCTTGGGTGAGGGGCTCATGGCTATTTGCAGACTGGCCACACCCCCTTTAGAGTGGGGGGTCCCCACTGGGGTGCCTGGCCAGTCTGGGTGAGGGGCTTATGGCTGTTTTCAGGCTGTCCAAGCCCCCAGGTGACAGAAGCTCCCGGCCTCTCCTTTTTTTCTTTTTATTTTTTTATTCTGGGATTTATTTACCTTCTATAATTGAAATTTTGTAGCCTTGAGTGGAGCTCAGAGCTGGCCAGGGTGGGCAGAAAGCTTGGCTTCCTCCATCACCAGGGGCAACCCAAGCCTCCTGCTCTCTACAGCTCCATGGCATGGCAGGCTGAAAGCAGGTATCTGGGGTATATTTATCTTCTAAAATTGAAACGTTGTTGCCTTGAGTGGTGCTCAGAGCTGGCCATGGCAGGCGGGAAGCTTGGCTTTCTCCATCACTGGGGCAACCAAGCCTCTTGCTCGCTCCAGCTCCATGGCTGCCAGCCACCATCTTGGTTGGGTTAATTTTTATATAGTCACTCTGATTGGCTAGTGGGCATGGCTTAAGGCATAGTGAGGGTACGGTCAATTTGCATGTTTGTCTTTTATTAGTGTAGGTTTTATTTTATTTTTTTTCATTTTCTGCTCAAATATATCATAGTATATTTAGCAATGTACTTACAAATAATGGGAGAAAAACACTAAAATCCCATAGATATTCAGAAGTATTAAAACAAATATTTTATATATTGTATATATTCCTAAGGTCTGTTTAAAAGGCTGAACTTCCACACAGCTCAACTTCAACTCCCTCATTAGAATCTTCAGTCAGCTGAAATCTTTTCAATCGTGTATCACATTTTTATTTGTTTATCAATACCCTGAAGCTTTGCATGGATCCTGTGGGAGCAAAAAAGAAATATTAATAATTGTCCTCCTACCTTCTAAATTCTTCTAGCTGGCTAATAATCAAATTAATAGAGACAGATTAACAAGAGAAAATCAAAGTTTTAAGACATGTATATGGAAATCCACATATGAAAATTCCAAAGACAATGAGGCAACATCCTATATAATAAAAGGCTAATATGCAAATCAACCAAATGGCAGAACAACCTGTTGCTATGATGTGCACTGACCATCAGGGGGCAGATGCTCAACACAGGAGTAGTAGCGGTGGTGGGAGCCCCTCTTGCCTCCTCAGCAGGCAGTATGGGGCATGACTGAGGCACTTCAACCTCCCACAGCCCCTGCTCCAGACAGCTAGGCCCCAGATTGCATCCCCATTCCCCCCGGACAAGTGGGCAGGGGGCGGGGCCAGCACTAAAGAGCAGTGAGCCCAGCTTCTGGTTGAGCGGCACTCATCCCTCCCCTCGTTCAGGGCTGGCGAGCATAGTGGAGGTGGGATGAGGTTCGCCCACCTCCACAGCAGGTGGTAAGGAGTGAGGGGTCCTGGACTGCGAGAGTCCCAGACTGTGAGAGGAATGTCTGAGTACCAGCTTAGGCCCAATCCCTGAGGGCTCCCAGACTGCAAGAGGGCACAGGCTGGGCTGAGGGACCCCCCTGAGTGCATGAATTTCATGCACCAGGCCTCTAGTTGGGTATATAAGACATTTTGGACAAAAGATAAAAGTGGGAAAAGGGGGTATTAGATTTCAGAAGTGACAATGGGTGATTTATAGGTATGCTGAGGAAGAAGGTAACAAAAAAGGCAGAAAAATTCTTGGAAGGCAGCCTAGAAACAATGGGACACAGCAGATATCTCTTATTTTAATTTTTACTTTTTGATCCCTTTCAAATATTTCTCCCACTCTTGCCTCTGGCAACCACCAGAACATTATCTGGATCTATGAGCTTATTTTTATTGTTGTTCTTTTTTGTTTTTGTTAATCCTCACCTGAGTATATTCCTCCATTGATTTTTAGAGAGAATGGAAGTTAGGGGAGAAACACAGATAGAGAAACATCGTTGTGAGAGAGACACATTGATTGGTTGCCTCCCGCACACTCTCCAGCCAGGGCCAGTAATCTAGCATGTAACTGCTAGACATCTGTATGTCTTCACTGTAAATATGTGCTGGGGCCCAGCCCCAGCAGGTCCAGGGGTTCCCAAAGGTGTGGATGGAATCGGCGAAGGAGGAATGACAAGGAGACAGCGTTAAGTTGATCAGCAGCCTAGTCAGGTTCTCTAGCCAGGTTCTATGTTAACTTCTTCAGCATCTGGCACCTGAACAGGGACACCTAGGTAAGCCCCTCCCCCCCACCCCCCCACCCCCGAACTCGGGACGGATAGGACTCCACTGTAGGAAGAAGGTGGTTAGTCTTCGCTGACTCTGTCCACACCTTTGGGACCCGCTGGAACAGGATTCCTCTAGGTAAGCCCCCACAACATTGAGAACCCCCACACTCGGGATGGATAGGACTCCACCAGGGTGCTGCAGACCCCTCTATAGAGGATAAGTAGGGTAAGAAGGTGGATAGTACAGAACTTAGATTGAGAAGATGTGCCATACTGAGTCCAAAGAAAGAGGACTCTGTATAGATCTTTAGATTGAGAAGATGTTCCATACTGAGTCTAAAGAAAAAAGACTCCATATTGATCTTTTAACACATATGCTTGCTAGCAGAGGAGTTAAGGTTACGCCCAGTCAGACAGAACGTTTTAGACAAGAAGTATGTCCATGCTTTTTTGAGGAAGGAAAGGTAAATGTAAAGGCATGGGAGAAGGTAGGCCCAAGGAACCTTATCCTTAACCCGACTGCAGCCTTTCCACCCCTGGAAAGTGCAGTATTGCCAAACTCTCCCTGGGGTGATAGATCAGGACTCAGGTAATAGCGGAAAGCACCAATCCTACTCTTAAAATGGATACAAGAGAGCATTTGGGGTTTTTCTTTTTAATGCCTGCATTGGATTGAGTAAATGCATTACATGTGTCACCACAATGGACCCAGAGAAGCTCCCTGTCCCATCCTTTCAAAGAGTTAGAGTTCCCCCAATGACAGAAAAGCAAAAAAAAAAAAAAAAAAAAAAAAAAAGAAGAAAATAAAGGCTATGCAAGGGACTGAGGTGGCAACATGGGGTCAGCTGAAGAAGTTAACAACTGAGGCCCAACAGATGGTAGAAAAGCAAGAAGTGGAAGCTACTCTCTCAGCCAAGTCCGAGGACTCTGAGTAAATCAGCAAAAGAAACTTTCAATTAGCAGAAACTCACTTATTTCGTCAAATGGAAAGACTTACTTACAGGAGCCTGGAAGGGACCTGATGTACTTTTAACCTAGGGGAGAGGATATGCTTGTATATTTCCACAGGATGCAGGCTTACCTGTGTGGATTCCAGACCGTCTAATCCAACCTTATGTCACACCACCCTCCGTCTCCTCATCCTCCCCAGTATCATCCATATCAACCGACCCAGAGGGCACACCTGACTCCTCCCCAGACACCGACACCACCATCAAGCACAGCCCTGATGGACCCTTTGATCCAGCCCTTCAACACGCTGACGCTCCAGGAAGCCCATCGCCAATGATGCCGCCCTCTAGCCAGATCAACAAGGACAACCAAACCACCGACTTGAGGACAGCTGAAATCCCTTGACTGAAGAGGCCAGCAACCTTCTACAGGAACAAGACTTCTTGTGCAATCCATCCACTATATTTATAGCTATGCTCGCTATCACTGCTTCTCAGTCTTCTTCCGAGTCTTAAACAACCCAATCTGAGAGTTGGCCACTGATTTACATGCGCTATCATTTAAAAAATAAAAAAAGGGGGAACTCAGGAGACAGAATTCAGAAGACAGAACCTACACGGAGCCTAGAGACAGAAGAACTTCGCTGGCGAGAGCATGCCAGAGGATCCTGGACCGGGACTGGCCTCGGAGCCTAGAGACAGAGCCTAGCGGGAGAACATGGCAAGGGATCCTGGACTGAACCTGACTACAGAAATTGGCAAGAGAACCTGACTAGAACCTGGTGACTGGACCTGGCTGGAGAACCAGCAGAACCTCTCTGGAGAGCCTGGACAGAACCTGGCTGGAGAACCTAGCGAGGGAACATGGCTACAGAACCTCGCTGGAGATCCGAAGCAGAACCTCTCTGGAGATCCGGGCTAGAGATCCTGGCTAGGCTGCTGATCAACTGAACCCTATCTCCGTGTCATTCCTTCTTTGCCGACTCCGTCCATGCCTTTGGGGACCCCTGGACCTGCTGGGGCTGGACCCCGGCATATGGCGCCCGAACAGGGACACCTAGGTAAGCGCCCCACACTCGGGACAGATCGGACTCCACCGTAGGAAGAAGGTCGATAGTCTTCGCAGACTCCGTCCACACCTTTGGGAACCCCTGGAACAGGATTCCCCTAGGTAAGCCCCCCTCCCCCATTGAGAACCCCCACACTCAGGACGGATCAGACTCCACCGTAGGAAGAGGGTGGATAGTCTTCGCCGAATCCGTCCACACCTTTGGGAACCCCTGGAACAGGATTCCCTTAGGTAAGCCCCCCCCCCCCCATTGAGAACCCCACACTCGGGACGGATAGGACTCCACCAGGGTGCTACAGACCCCCCTATAGAGGATAAGTAGGGTAAGAAGGTGGATAGTACAGAACTTAGATTGAGAAGATGTGCCATACTGAGTCTAAAGAAAAAAGACTCTGTATTGATCTTTTAACATATATGCTTGCTAGCAGAGGAATTAAGGTTACTCCCAGTCAGACAGAACATTTTAGACAAGAAGTATGTCCATGCTTTTCTGAGGAAGGAAAGGTAAATGTAATGGCATGGGAGAAGGTAGGCCCAAGGAGCCTTATCCTTAACTCCACTGCAGCCTTTCCACCCCGGGAAAGTGCAGGATTGGCAAGCTCTCCCTGAGGTGATAGATCAGGACTCAGGTAATAGCAGAAAGCGCCAATCCTACTCTTAAAATGGATACAAGAGAGCGTTTCAGTTTTTTCTTTTTAATGCTTGCTTTTAAAAAATAAAAAAGGGGGAATTTGCCGGGAGCCGGTCCATCCTTGCTGTTTCAAGGGACCTGGCATATATGGCATACGGTTCTTAATATGTTTGCTCACCTTCTTGGCGCTGTGTTTTAACCAAAGTCACCTCTCCGAGAAAGGTTGAATCCCCAGGTAGGGATTTTCCCCTGAAGTTAGGGAGGGAATAAAACCCCTCAACTAAGTGCCAGGCGGGTAATTAATCCCTTTAACTACGACAAAAAAAAAAAAAAAGGGGAAAGTGCTAGAAGCCGGTCCATCCTTGCTGCTTGACACAGTCTCTTCAAGGAAGAAACATCTGCACAGCATATGTTTCAAGGGACCTGACATATATGGCATACTGTTCTTAATATGTTTTCTCACCCTCTTGATGCTATGTGTTTTAACCAAGGTCACCTCTCCGAGAAAGGTTGTTTCCCCAGGTAGGGATTTTTCCCTGAAGTAAGGGGGGGAATAAAACCCCTTAACTAAATGCCAGGCGGGTAGTTAATCACTTTAACTATGAACAATCACGCTTAAGCTACATAATCTTTATTCCCTGGAATGGAGATAAGCAGTACCCTAACCTTTGGAATAGAAATTGACAGGATTAAAATCAACTGGTATAAATACAGATGTAACAAGACAATAAAAAACAGAACCTGGTGACTGAACCTGGCTGGAGAACCTGGAGAACCTGGCTGGAGAACTTGGCTGGATATCCTGGCTAGAGAACCCAACTATGTTGATGAACTGAACCTGAACGCTGCCTCCATGTCTTTCCTTCTTCGCCGACTCCATCCACACCTTTAGGGACCCCTGGACCTGTTGGGGTTGGACCCCAGCAAATATGTTTATTCAGAATTTCTCCCTATTTTTCAGATAAAATTGTTTCTATTTGCATTTGAATTGCATGAGTTCTTTACATAGTGTGGATATTATAAATATTTTCTTCCATTCAGTATGGTGCCTTTACATTTGGTTAATGGCTTCCTTTGCTGTGCAGAAACTTTTTAGTTTGTTGTAGTCCCACTTGTTTTTTTCTTTGCTTTTGATGTAAGATTTAAAAAATCATCACCAAGATCTGAGTCAAGGAGTTTACTACCTATGTTTTTGTCTAGGAATTTCATGATCAGGTCTATGTTTTTCAAGCCTTTAATCCATTTGACTTAAATTTTGTGTCTGGTGTAAAACAGGGGTCAACTTCTATTCTTTTACATGTGACTGTCCAGTTCTCTCAACATCTGTTATTGAAGAGACTGTTATTTTTTTATTTTATACTAGAGGCCCGGTGCACAAAAATTTGTGCACTCGGGGGGGAGGAGGGGTCCCTCAGCCCGGCCTGTGCCCTCTCGCAGTCTGGGACCCCTCGGGAGATAACGACCTGCTGGCTTAGGCCTGCTCCCGGGTGGCAGAGGGCAGGCCCAATCCCTAGGTGCAGCCACTGGTCGGGCTCAGAGCAGGGCTGATTGGGGAGTTGGGGCGCCGCCCCCTGTCATGCACAGAGTAGGGTAGATCGGGAGGTTGCGATGCCACCCTCAGTCACGCTCAAGGTAGGGCCAATTGGGGGATTGGGGCACCGCCCCCTGTCACACTCAAGGCAGGGTCGATAGGGAGGTTGCGGCATCACCCCCTCTCATGCACAGAGCAGGGCCAATCAGGGGGTTGGGGCGCTGCCCCCTGTCACGCACAGAGCAGGGCCCATCAGGGGGTTGGGGAGCTCCCCCCTGTCACGCACAGAGCAGGGCCCATCAGGGGGTTGAGGAGCTCCCCCCATCACTCACAGAGTAGGGCCAATAGGGGAGTTGGGGCACTGCCCCCTGTCACATTCAGAGCAGGGCCTATCAGGGGGTTGGGGCGCTGTCCTCTATCACCCACAGAGCAGGGCCGATCAGGGGGTTGGGGTGCCGCCACTGACACACTCAGGGCAGGGCCAATGGGGAGGTTATGGCTCTACCCCATCACACACAGAGTAGGGCCCGTGGAGTGGGGGTTGGGGCGCCGCCTTCTATCACCCACAGAGCAGGGCCGATCAGGGGGTTGGGGCGCCGCCACTCTCATACTCAGGACAGGGCCGATGGAGAGGTTATGGCTCTACCCCATCACACACAGAGCAGGGCCGGTCAGGGGGTTGGGGCGCTGCCCCCTGTCACACACAGAGCCGCAGGGCAATCATGGGGTTGGGGAGCTCCCCCTATCAGGCACAGAGCAGGGCTGATCAGGGGGTTGGGGCACCTTCCCCTGTCATGAACAGAGCAGGGCGGATAGGGAGGTTGTGGCCTCATCCCCTGTCACACACAGAGCCGCAGGGTGATCAGGGGGTTTGGGTGCTGCCCCCTGTCACACTGATCCCGGTGCCGGGAGGCATATTACCCTTTTACTATATAGGATAGAGGCCTGGTGCACGGGTGGGGGCCGGCTGGTTTGCCCTGAAGGGTGTCCTGGATCAGGGTGTGGGTCCCCACTGGGGTGCCTGGCCAGCCTGGATGAGGGGATGATGGCTGTTTGCAGCTGGTCACACACCCTTCAGGGTGGGGGTCCCCACTGGGGTGCCTGGCCAGTCTGGGTGAGAGGCTGAGGGCTGTTTTCAGGCTGGCAGGTGACTAAAGCTCCCAACCGCGCCTTTTTTTCTTTTTCTTTTTTTTATTCTGGGCCAGGTTTAACTTTGAGGCTTGGCTCCAGCTCTTAGGCCTCCGCTGCTGAAAGCAGGTTTCTGGCCTTTGTTTACTTTCTGTATTTGAAACAATGTTGCGATCCTGCTGGCTGAAGCCCGACGGACTAAAGCAGGTTTCTGGGGTTTTGTTTAGCTTCTATATTTGTAACATAGTTGCTTAGAGTTCCAGGTCAGAGGCCTGCAGTGGCAGGCGGGGAACGTTGGAGTCCTCCGTCACTGAAGCAAGCAAGCCTCATGTTCACTTTAAGCTGCCTGGCTGCTGGCCGCCATCTTGGCTGGCAGTTAATTTGCATATTGCCCTGATTAGCCAATGGGAAGGGTAGTGGTCGTACGCTAATTACCATGTTTCTCTTTTATTAGATAGGATTCTTGACTCCTTTGTCATAAATTAATTGCCCATATATGAATAGGTTTATTTCTGGGCTATTTTGTTTCCATGATCTAGGTATCTGTTTGTATGCCATTGCCACACTTTCTAAAATATTATAGTTTTGTAATTAAGTTTAAAATCAGGTGGCATGATTCCAGCTTTGTTCATTCTCAAGATTCTTTGGTAACTCGAGGTCTTTTGTGTTTCCATACAAGTGTGAGGATTATTTGTTCTCTTTCTGAGAAAAATGATTTCTGTCACTATAGTTTTGTCTTGCCTAGAATTTCATACTATTGTAATGTAGAAGAAGCAATCATTTGTACTCGATGAGTTTCACTTAGCATTTCTGTTAAGATTCATGTATATCTTTTTGTTCTCTTTCATTGCTGAACAGAATTTCATAGTATGTGTATTGGTATCCTAGGGCTGCTGTAACAAACTACCACAAATTGGGTGACTTAGAACAACAGAAACTTATTCTCTCACAGTTCTGGAGGCTAGGTGTCTTCTTGGCCATGCCATCACCGTGGGCTCTGGGAGAGAATCTGTTCTTAGCTTCTTTCTATTTTTTAAGGTTCTGGTGTTTCCAGTAATCCTTGGTGCTCATCGACTTTATATTCATCACTCAGCTCTCTGCCTTCATTGTCATGTGGCATTCTCTTCTTGTAAGGACACCAATCATATTAGATTAAGGCACTACCCAGCTCCAGTATGACCCCATCTGAACAAACTACGGTATATCTCTAAAGGACTGTTTTCAAATAAGAACACATTCTGAGGATGCAGGTGTAAAAACTCTACTATATCTTTTGAGGGGGCACAATTTAACCCACAACAGGATGGATATACCAAGATTTGTTTCTTCATTCATCAAATGAAGAACATTTGGGTGCTTCCAGTGTGAACTACTATGAATATTACTAGAAGCCCGTTGCACGAAGATACACACAATAGGCCTTCCTTCCCCTGGCTGCCTGCACTGGTTTTCCTCCGGCACGCAGGACCCAGGCATTTGGTCCGGCCTCAGCGGATAAGCCAAGCCGCTTCAGTCTTCAGTCTTCAGTCTTCCCTCCATGCCTGTGTATGCAAATTAACCGCCATCTTTGTTGGGTTAATTTGAATACTCATCTGACTGGCTGGAGGCATAGTGGAGTGAAACCAATTTGCATGTTTCTCTTTTATTAGTGCAGATAATGAGGAGGCATTCACATACGAGTCTATGTTTTTATTTCAGTTAAAAAAATTTCTAGAAGAAGGATAGCTGCTTTGCATGTTTAATTTTATGAGATACTGTCTACCCCAGGCCCCCCAATGTGGCAGCCTTTTCTTTTTCTTCTTTTCTTTATTGAAAAATCTTTATTGTTGAGGGTATTGCAGATGTTCCACTTTTCTCCCCATTGGTCTCTGTCCACTTGGTTCCCACCCCAACCCTGGTCTTCACCACTCTATTCTCTGTGTCCATAGTTAATGCATATATGCATGTAAGATCTTTGGTCAATCTCTTTCTGCCCCACCTCCTCCCTTACCTCTGAGATTCCTTCATCCACTTCATGTTTCCATGCTTCTGATTCTATTTTATTTATCAATTTATTTTGTTTATTAGATTTCTTGTTGGTTTATTTGGATTCGTAGATTCAATTGTTAATAGATATGTATTCATTGACATTCTCACTAAGAGCCTTGAAAGTGTCACTAATGCTCTTTGATGCTTTCTTTGAGTCCCTTGAAGCTCTCATTAAGGTCCTTGAGTAACCTTATAACCATGGTTTTGAACTCTGTATTCAGTTGTTTGCTTGCTTCCAACTCTTTGATTTCACATGTTTCTTTGTTTCACATGTTCCTTTGAATCCACATTTTGGATTTATTTCTATGTATTGTGCGGAGCTTCTATGTCTCTTGGAATTGGTAGAGTGGCCTTGTGTAGTAGATGTCCTGTAGGGCCCAGTGGCTAAACCTCCCCAGTCACCTGAGTTGAGCACTCTAGATGTGCTCCTGAGTGGGCTGTGTGCACAATCTTGTAGTTGAACCTTGTTTGCTGTTAGTATCCCTTGGTGAATTGACTCCAGGCCAATTGGCTGTGAGGATCAGCTGCGACTATACTGGAAGAGCTGCTGTGCAGGAGACAACCTTATGGAGATGAGTTGTTTCAGTGGGGCTTTGTTGCTCACTGAGCCTGCCACTTGAGTGTGTTGCTTGTGGATGTGTAGAGTTGTAATCTGGTATGGTCTGAAGCTGTCCACCAGATGCGCTGGCTCTGTGGTCACCCAACGTGAACTGCAAAGAAGTCTGTAGATGGCTGCTATCTGTACTGGACTTGTGAAGTGCCCAAGCAAGGCCCAGCTGTGAAGTAAGGCAGGCTGGTGCTAGTGCTGATTCTTAGGTCTTTTATTGAAGGTTTGGGGCATGCTGATAGCAGCTGCTGCTTGTTTCAGACATTTTAACAAAGTCTGAAGCCTGAGGGATTGAGTTTGAGTAAGTTTGTGCAACAAACTTTAAAAGCAATACCTTGGTCTCCAGTAACCCCATGTCACTCAGCCACAATCCTCCCTGGGTTTTACAGCGTGAAGTTACCTGGACCTGTCTTCCCAGCTCTGGAACACTGGGGTTGGGGTCTGGTTTCGGACTGGGACCTGTTAATGTTAGCCATTCTGGCAGGTGTGAGGTGACAACTCATTGCCATTTTAATTTGCATGTCTCTGACAATGAGTTACTGCTGAGCATTTTTACATATGTCAATTGGGTCATTTGTATGTCCTCTTTGGAGAAATATCTACTCAGATCCTCTGTCCATTTTTTAATGGGGTTCTTTGTCTTCCTTTTGTTGACTTGTATGAGTACTTCATATGTTTTGGAAATTAACCCCTTATCAGATATATTGTTCTCTCATAATATGGGTTAACTTTTCATTTTGATACGGGTTTCTTTTGATGTACAGAAGCTTTTAAATTTACTAGAGTCCCATTTGGATATTTTTTCCCTTTGTTCCTCTTACCCTAGGCCTGTGGTCAGCAAACTGCGGCTCGCGAGCCACATGCCGCTTTTTGGCCCCCTGAGTATGGCTCTTCCACAAAATACCAAGTGCGGGCATGCACCTTGCAATTGAAACTTCCGTGGCCCATGTGCAGAAGTCGGTTTTTGTCCTGGGCGAGTCTATTTTGAAGAAATACTGTTGATATTTGGCTCTGTTGACTAATGAGTTTGCCGACCACTGCAGCCAGTGGTTGGCAAACTCATTAGTCAACAGAGCCAAATATCAACAGTACAAGGATTGAAATTTCTTTTGAGAGCCAAATTTTTTATACTTAAACTATATAGGCAGGTACATTGTTATTAACTTAATTAGGGTACTCCTAAGGCTTAGGAAGAGCCACACTCAAGGGGCCAAAGAGACGCTTGTGGCTCGCAACCCGCAGTTTGCCGACCATGGCCTAGGCCATGTATCTGTGAAAATTCTGCTACATGTGATGTTTGAGATTTTGCCTGTATATTTTCTACTAGGATTTTTATGGTTTCACAATTTACATTTAGGTCTTTGATCATTTTGAGTTTATTCTTTTTTTTTTCTTTTTTCTTTTTTTTTAAATTAAATCTTTATTGTTCAGATTATTACATTTGTTCCTCTTTTTTTCCCCCCATAACTCCCCTCCTCCCAGCTCCCACCCCACCCTCCGCCCTCACTCCCCACCCACTGTCCTCATCCATAGGTGCACGATTTTTGTCCAGTCTCTTTCCGCATCTCCCACACCCCTTTCCCCCCTAAGAATAGTCAGTCCATTCCCTTTCTATGTCCCTGATTCTATTATGATCACCAGATTATTTATTCACTTGATTCTTAGATTCACTTGTTGATAGATGCATATTTGTTGTTCATAATTTGTATCTTTACCTTTTTTTTCTTCTTCCTCTTCATAAAGGATACCTTTCAGCATTTCATATAATACTGGTTTGGTGGTGATGAACTCCTTTAGCTTTTCCTTATCTGTGAAGCTCTTTATCTGACCTTCCGTTCTGAATGATAGCTTTGCTGGATAAAATAATCTTGGTTGTAGGTTCTTGGTATTCATCACTTTGAATATTTCTTGCCATTCCCTTCTGGCCTGCAAAGTTTCTGTTGAGAAATCAGCTGACAGTCGTATGGGTATTCTCTTGTAGGTAACTGGGTTTCTTTCTCTTGCTGCTTTTAAGATTCTCTCTTTGTCTTTTGCTCTTGGCATTTTAATTATGATGTGTCTTGGTGTGGTCCTCTTTGGATTCCTTTTGTTTGGGGTTCTCTGCGCTTCCTGGACCTGTAGGTCTATTTCTTTCACCAGGTGGGGGAAGTTTTCTGTCATTATTTCTTTAAATAGGTTTTCAATATCTTGCTCTCTCTCATCTTCTGGCACCCCTATAATTCTGATGTTGGTGCGCTTGAAGCTGTCCCAGAGGCTTCTTACACTATCTTCGTATTTTCGGATTCTTTTTTCATTTTGCTTTTCCAGTTGGGTGTTTTTTACTTCTTCGCATTTCGAATCTTTGACTTGATTCTTGCGCTCCTCTGGTCTGCTGTTGGGTGTCTGTATAATATTCTTTATTTCAGTCAGTGTATGCTTAATTTCTAGTTGGTTCTTTATCACAACATTGAGGGTCTCATTAGATTTCTTGAGGATCTCACTACATTTATCGGCGGTCTCACCAGTCTTTTCGAGGGCCTTACTAAGTTTATCGGCAGCTTCTAGACAGTTCTTAAGAGACCTTAAAAGTGTGGTTCTGAACTCAATATCCTCCATTGACAGTTTTGTCCTGTTTCTTTGTCTCCGCATTTTTTATGCTTTCTTGGTACATCCCCTAGTGGTCTTTGTGCGCAGTCTTGTTGCCTTTAAGCCTTGATTGATGTCGGCAATACCAGGGATGATTTGACCTCCAGGCTAACTGGCTATGAGAGTCCGCTCTGTCTGCAGTGGGAGGGCTTCTGTGCTGGATCTTTAGGGCGGTGCTAATTTAGCGTTTGCCTGAGGCTATCCGGCAAATGGTTCTGTGCAGGGCTTGGGCGGGGTGGGTCCCCGGGGATCTACAGGGCGGGTGGAGCGAGCAGTTTTGGCTGCTCTCAGTTCCTTCCCCAGGGGCTCTGCCTCTCAGAGTCCCAGCAATGGCTGCAAACCTCGGAGAGAAAGCTGCCTTCGAGTTCCGACCGACCGAAGCCAGACAGTCCCGCTTCTCCTGTTTGAGTCTTGGTCCCCAGAGGCTCGCCTGGATCTGGAGCTCAGAGTCTGAAACTCCCTCCCAATTGAAAACAACAACCGCGCCCTCCGCCGCCAGCCCGCTCTGCGTGCGCACTCCGCACCTGAGTATTTCACTTCAGCACTGCGCCTCCTCTGAGTCTGGGTATGATATTCTCTTTCCTCCTAGTTGTAGAATTTCCACTCAGCCAGCCTTCCTGTGGTTCTGGATGATGTCCGTTCTGTCCTTTAGTTATATCTCTGAAGTGGTTGTTCGAGGGCAGCAATCTCCGACGTTAACCTATGCCGCCATCTTGGTTTCTCGAGTTTATTCTTGTGTATGGAGTAAGTTGGTGGTCTAGCTTCATTTTTTGTATGTACTTGTCCAATTTTTCCAACATCATTTATTAATGAGACTCTCTTGACTCCATTGTATGTTCTTGCCTCCTTTGTCAAATATTAACTAAGCATAATGGCTTGGGTCCATTTCTGAGTTCTCTGCTCTGTTCCATTTATCAATATGCCTGTTCTGTGCCAGTACAAAGCAGATTGGATTACAGTGGTTTTGTAGTAGAACTTGATATGCAGTATTGTGATCCCACCAACATCTTCTTTCTCAAGATAGCTACAGCCATTAGCAATCTTTTTTTGGTTCCACATGAATATTTTTAGCATTTGTTCTGTATCTATGTAATATGCAGTTAGTATTTTAATAGGGATTAAATGGAATCGACAGATTGCTTTGGGTAATATGGACATGATGTTAATTCTACCAATCCATGCACACGGTATATTCCTCCTCTTGTTTATATCTTCCTCTATCTCTTTTTAATAGTGTGCTGTAGTTTGTGAGCACAGGTCTTTTACCTCCTTGGTTAAGTTTATTCCTAAGTAAATTAATTTTTTTGCTGCAATGGTAAATTTGATTGTTTGTTTATTTTCTCTTTCTGAGATTTCAATATTGTTATATAAAAATGCCATGGATTTCTGGTTGATAATTTTGTATCCTGCTACATTGCTAAATTCATTTATTAAATCTAGTAGTATTTTGGTGGAGTCTTTAGGATTTTCTACGTACAATATCATGTCATTTGTGAATAATGAAAGTTTTACTAACTCCTTTGTTATTTGGATGCCTTTTTTGCTTTCTCCTTGTCTGATTGCTGTGGCTAAGGCTTCCAGTACTATCTATAATAATAAAAGAGTAATATGCTAATTAGACTGGAAAACCAAATGACCTTCGTATGTCCTTCTGGATGACCTTCCAGATAAAGCTGGGGCTGTGAAGGCTGAACCCCTTGCAGGAATTTCATGCATTGGGCCTCTAGTGTTGAATGAGAGTGGTGAAAGCTGACATCACTGTTTTGTTCTTGTTCTTAGGGGAAATGCTTTTAGTTTTTGCCCATTGAGTATGATGTTGGCTGAAGGTTTGTCATATATGGCCTTTATCATGTTGAGGTATTATCCCTGTATTCCCACTTTGTTGAGAGTTTTTATCAAAATGGGTGTAGGGTTTTGTCAAAAGCTTTTTCTGCATCTATTGATATGATAATGTGGTTTTTGTCTTTTAATTTGTTTATGTCAGTGGTCGGCAAACTCATTAGTCAACAGAGCCAAATATCAACAGTACAAGGATTGAAATTTCTTTTGAGAGCCAGATTTTTTAAACTATATAGGTAGGTACATTGTTATTAACTTAATTAGGGTACTCCTAAGGCTTAGGAAGAGCCACACTCAAGGGGTCAAAGAACCTCATGTGGCTCGCGAGCTGCAGTTTGCCAACCACTGGTTTATGTGATGTATTGCATTTATTGATTTGCAAATATTATACCAGCCTTGCATCTCTTGAATAATCCCACTTGGTCATGGTGTATGATCTTTTAAATATATTGTTGGATCTGATTTGCTAATATTTGGTTGAAGATTTTAGTATGTTCATTAGGGATATTGGCCTATAATTCTATTTCTTTTTAGTGTCTTTATCTGGTTTGGGAATGAGAGTAATACTGGCCTCATAAAAAGCAGTTAGAAGTCTTTTTTCATCTTGGATTTTTTGGAATTATTTGAGGAGAATGGGTATTAGCTCTTCTTTGAATGTTTGGTAAAACTCCCATGTGAAGCCATCTGGAGCAGAGATTTTGTTAGTTGAGAGTTTTTAAAAATACTTCTTTAATTTCATCAGTTGTTATTGGCTTATTCAGATTTTCTGATTCTTCCTGATTCAGTTTTGGAAGATTGTATTTTTCTAGGAATTTTTCCAGTTTATCCAGGTTGTTCAGCTTATTGGCATATAGTATTGCAGAAGACCAAAGAAAAATCAAACAACTTTTAGAGAAAAAGAGGGACACTGTTTATTAACACTAGCGGGCTCAGGGAATAACTTCCAAATCTAAATAAAGAAACATGCAGGGGCTTCTCTTTTTATATCCTTCTGGGGTCTTTGTCCTACAGCTATGGATTTTGCTTCTGGTCCCTTTAGTGGGTTTGGCAAGTAGGCCCCCAGCTGTTGGGGGTCTCCAGGCCATATCTGATGGTCTGGCCTGGCACCAGAGATAATAACCCTCCCTCCAGAGCAGTGCACCGTTCACAGTTTTATGGCCTCTGTATTTAGATAACAAGTTCTGCAAGACCAGTTTCTAGGACAGGACTAGTGACTTAATTATAGGATATCAAGAATGTACACTGAGCTTGCTGGCCTGGATTCAGATTGCTAGACCCCCCAAATATCAGGGTTACATAGCCTTTTAGCTTCCTCAATAGTTGTTCACATCTGTATTTCTGTGGTGTAGATTGTTACTTCACCTCTTTTATTTCTCACTTGTCTTATTTGGGTCCTTTCTCTTTGCTTTGACGAGTCTGTCCAAAGATTCATCAATCTTGTTTATTTTTTCAAGAGCCAGCTCTTGGTTTAATTGATGTTTTGTACTCTTTTTTTTTTTTTTTAGTTTTTGTTTTTTGTTCGTTTTTTGTTTGTTGGTTTGTTTGTTTGTTTTAGTTTCTGTGACATTTATTTCTGCTCTGATCTTTATTAATACCATCCGTCTACTTACTCTGGGATTTTCTTGATGTTCTTTTTCTAATTATTTTAGTTGTAGTGTTAATATTTTGTTAGAACTTTTTCTTATTTTTTGAGGTAGGACTGGAATGCTATGAACTTTCCACTCAGGACTGCTTTTTCAATGTCCCATAGATTTGGGGTTGCTGTTTGTTCATTTTTGTTATAGTTTCCAGGAAGTTTTTTCTTTCTTTTTTGATTTATTAATTTGGTAATGCATTCATTGCTTAGACTCCATGGATTTGAATGTTTTTGAATGTTTTTATTGTAATTGATTCTAGTTTCATGCCATTGTGATCTGAGAAGATTGTAACTTTGGGATGAAATATTTTATAAATGTAAATTAAATTAATCTGATTTAGTGTTTCCTTTAGGCTCACTTTTACCTTGTTGATTGTCTGAAAGATCTATCCAAAGATGCCAGTGGGGTGATAAAATCCCCTACTGTGACTGTATTGCTGTCAATCTCTCTTAACATCCTCTAGAAGATTTAAAAAATATATTTAGATGCTCTTTCTTTAGGTGCATATTTATTTACCAGGATTATGTCCTCTTGTTGTACTGATTCCATTAGTGTTATGTGGTGGCCTTCTTTGTCTCTTGTATCCTTTTCTTTGAAATCTATTTGGTCAGATATAAATATTGCTACCCTTGCCTTTTCTGTTTCTATTTGCATGGAAAAAAATTTCCTATCCCTTCACTTTCTGTCTGTGTGAATCATTTGTTCTGAGGTGGGTATCTTGTCGACAGCCATATATATGGCTCATGTTTTCTTATCCATGCAGATAGTCTGTGTCTTCTGTTGGAGTATGTATTCTATTTACATATAAGGTCATTATTGATAGGTACTTATTTCCTGCCATTTTTCTTTTCTTTTTTTTAAAAAATATATTTTATTGATTTTTCACAGAGAGGAAGGGAGAGGGACAGAGAGCTAGAAACATCGATGAGAGAGAAACATCGATCAGCTGCCTCCTGCACATCTCCCACTGGGGATGTGCCCGCAACCCAGGTACATGCCCCTGACCGGAATCGAACCTGGGACCTTTGAGTCCGCAGGCCGACGCTCTATCCACTGAGCCAAACCGGTTTCGGCCCTGCCATTTTTCTTTATGCCTATGCTCTTTTCTCTCAATTTCTTGTTCTTCTTAAATCATTCCCGTTAACATTTTCCCCATTGCCACTTGTTTTTAAGTTGCAAAGAGATAAGGAATTTAAAACATAATAGAATGTTTTTACGACTCTAATCCAGTGATGGTGAACCCATGTCAGAGGTGACACGTAAACTCATTTTGGGTGACACGCATTGACAGAGACAAAAAATTGCATAGTTCAAATATTTGTCTCTTGCAATGGCCAGTTTGGCATCACCCGAGTAATATCATTACTCATGTTACACATGATCAATGATGTAATTCTAAAACCGGATGTAAACATGTACATCGGTGTTGCGTAGCAAAGATACATAGTGAAAACATCCAAGATACATTGTTCCAATATTGACATTTATATAAAAAGGTTAAGAATTGCACTATAAAGAGATTAATCTTTACTCATGACATTTTATTTTTACTCGAGTGACAAAATGCCCAATCCTGGAAACGGCCTCCTTATTGTCAACATGTGCCTCGGGTAAGCTTCCCATGCGTTCGGGTGCATTTGGCAAACGGACGCACTTGATCGCCATGTTCGTTAGGAAAGGGCCCAGAACCAGAGCTGAGGAAGCACTTGAAATATGTTTGTGTAGAGAAGAAGCAACAAGTCAACATGAAACTGACAATGGGGTGCAGGGGGTGAGGAGAAGTGTTGGGAAACAGGGAAGGTGAAATCAAGTAGCAAATTTATGGAAAATAAAAAAACTATTGGCTGCATGTGGTTTTGGTTTGCAGTTACTATCCATTTCCCTAAAATGAGTTCTGTTTCTCACCTACCGAAATTCAAACTATGATGGCAGCTCAATTGGACAGTACTCCTTCGAACATCAGTGAACCCAGGACCAGACATGGTGAGAGGGTTCTTGGGTTTCCCAGGCCAGATGGGACGGAGGGAACCTGGCAGTGGGTTCTCCTTTCCTCTCTTCCAGCCTTCATCTGAGCAAGAACAAAATATTTCCAACCCCATTTCTTATTTTCTCTTAATTGACAGCTTTTTCTTGGGAATTTCTGCACTGTCTTTTCATGACACAGCATAACCTCTAAGAGGAAGAAAGGTTAAAGTATCCTGATTGATCCCAGACTAGTGAGGTTTCTTATTTCCTACTTCCAACAACATGGACACACCAGAAGGGCCAGTTGTAGCCTCTCTTGTTTCTCTGCCAGTCTCTTCCTCCTGAGAGAAGACTGGGAAGAAGGAATGTGAGAGGAACTGATTCATTCAGGTCCTAATTTCTCTGCTCCTGGAAGCATGTTTTGGAGGTAGAATCCATTTGGAGGTAGAAACCAATAAATTCAACAGACTGGCTTACTCAGTTTCTCACGCAACTCTCCTTTTACTTCCTGATCTATAGAAATCAAGTATATCAGTTGATTTTTTGCTGGTTTGGTACCACACCACAACACAACTTAGAACCCTAAAACCTGAACCATTTCTTTGGCAATCAATTTGGTAGATAGCTGGGCAGTTTTTGGTTCTGGGCCGACTGGGCTCATCTCAGCCAGACTTGCTCATGCACCGATGCTAAGCTGATGGTTCAGTACACAGATGGATAATCTTTTTTTCAGATTAAATTAATTGGGGTGACATTGATTAATAACATCATATAAGTTTCAGGTGTACAATTCTATAATATATCATGTGTATTGCATTGTCTCCTTCCATCACCATATATTTCACCCCCTTTACCTGCTTCAACCTCTCCCCACCCCTCACTCCCTCTGGTAACTGTCATATTGCTGCCTGCGACTATGAGTTTGTTTGTTTATTTGTATTGTTTGTTCCCTTGTTGCTTTCTATTTTATATCCCATATGTAAGTGAAATCATATAGCTCTTGTCCTTTGTTCATCTGACTTATTTCGCTTAGCATACTGGTAATACTCTCAAGATCCAGCAACTAGATACTTTTGAATGGATAGTCCCATGGCCATGTCTGGTGGTTAGCAGGCTCTTGGGCAGGCCAGGGTGATAGGGATGACTGGGCCTTGTGTCTTCATCATCAATCAGTTGCAGGGTTCTGAAGAGCAATAGACATCAAGCCCCAGGGCATCAGCACTTTTGGAGTGTACTTGCATCATGCTTCTACTGCCCTATTGCCCAGACCAAGTCACAGGGCCCACCCAGATGCAAGGGGTGGAGAAATAGACTCAGCACCTTGTAGGAGGAGCTGCAGATCCACATGCTCAAGAGGCTTGTGTACAGACCTGGGATTAATTCATGGCCATATCTGCAGTCTATCACACAGACTGCCATATGCTATCAGCATTGGCAAATAGTTTCAGTGTTGGAGCTGGCTTTTGGTGACTTTTCATTTAACCTCCCATGATTGTCCTACTTCTCTCTGGATGACCAACTAATGCCCTCAGGATATCCTTAGGTTGGAGTCTTCCACTGTGGTGCTAACTAAGTAATAATCTGAACTGCCACTCACATTTTCTCTTCATCATAGCCATCCTGTAGCAACTGCTCTCAGCTTCTGGAAATTTACTTCTCTCATCTAAGAATTCTGGTTATCAAATGTGGGATACTCTGCCTTAAGGATTGTTTTGCTAATCCTTGGATTAGCAACAGCTTCACCATAAAGTGTGTGGGAGAGGGAGAATAACTACTGATTTTTTTTGGAAGACAGAGTGGGGGGTTCTCGAAAATCTCTCTTCTGTTTGATTGAAATTTTTGAAAAATAATTCCAATGTGCAGAATAGAAAAAGAGGGCACAACAGAATTAAAGAGACCACTTAGGGGACTAGCCGAGTCATTGATAGTGATGGTAGCTTGGGCTAGTATGATGGTCTTCAAAATGGAGAGAAGGGGTCAGATTTGGGAACTTGCCAATGGGTCAGATTTGGAAGGTAAGAGAAAGGGAGGAATCCAGGGAGACTCCCAGTTTTGTCTGAGGAACTGGGAGAATGGTGATGATATCTCTGAAAAATAAAATTGAGTTTACAATCATGTCAGCAATATTGTCAGTGTAGTGATGTATGCATCGACTCAAAGCAGAGACAGGTCATTGTAATCCAGGTTTCCTCATGCAAGAGTTCAGTCTTATTAAAGGGCTGTGCTGACAGAGTCTTCCTT
Organism: Myotis daubentonii; assembly: GCF_963259705.1. Lineage (NCBI taxonomy): Eukaryota > Metazoa > Chordata > Mammalia > Chiroptera > Vespertilionidae > Myotis > Myotis daubentonii. Next base: position 8,084,155 of record NC_081849.1, on the reverse strand, counting down.
CAGGAAGAAACAGTCTCTCAGATGTGCTTGTCAGTTGACTGCTATGGTCCCTGTCTGTGCTGAACAAATCCTGAAGTCTTCAATTTTATAAACACATGGAAGAGATAAGCAGAGAAATACTGACTGGAAAGAGGAAAAGGGCCTATATAGATGATTTAGTGTTTAACTTGAGATATGGTGATATTTAAAATATCATTCAGGTGGTAGGCTATGCTGTCCTGTTATTAAATTCCAGGTGTCCTAGGAAGTAGACATGTCTAACCAAATAAAACTAAAAAATTATAACTCAACTTATGCTACTCTGTATGAGTTGTTATTACTATTATTTATGTATCAAGGGACTTTAGAGTAACTCCAGAGAACTGTCACTACTTTCTAGATAGAAGTCTTCTATATACTAATTTCAGATAGGAAAACATCATTAGATTTCTACATTTAGGTCATAAATTAAAAGTAAGGCATTTTGTTCTCCTGTGGTTCAGAATCACTGAGAAGATGGATGCATATGTGAAATATGAAGGGACACTTTGTCTTTCTGCACATGTGCCCTTTACTCCCTTTCAGGGGGGATGGCTTGAATCTACCACCTATGTGACTTCTTAATGGAAAGAATAAAAGTTCCATTTTGGATATCATTTAAGGGAAGGGGATCTTCCACTGTGATGTCCCAGAGTCAGATTTTGTGTTACTTCCTACATTAGCTTATGAAGAACAGCTACCAGCCGTGGCTCAGAGTTCTTACTTGTACCATTTTGCAGCTTCTTCCATGGGCACCTAGCTTTCAGAGGTCAGAGAGAGCAGCCCAAGGGACCCCTGAGAAGTTCCCAGCATTCCCCACCTCCTTTAGGAGGGAGGTGAGGCCCAGGTGTTCCACAGACCTCCTGTGAGTGCAGAGGTGGCTCAGCAACAGGACACTAGTGGGCAATAGAGAAAAACCAGTGTGCAGGGCCCCTGCATCAGGAAAAGTTGGAGGTCAATCCCAATGCTGTGTTTTTGTTTCCTGATATCCCAGGGCTTGGAAACCAAGACCCCAGAGATTCACAACTGCGACTTGTCTTAGTGGGTAAGACTGGATCAGGAAAAAATGCCACAGGGAACAGCATCCTTGGAAAGACAGCATTTTGTTCCAGAATGGCAGCAAAATCCATCACCAAGGTCTGTCAGAAAGGGAGTAGCATGTGGAATGGGAGAGAAATCGTCGTCGTGGACACACCTGGCATTTTTGAAACTGAGGCACGTTATGCTGACACACAAAGAGAGATTGCTAACTGCATCCTCCTGACCTCCCCTGGCCCTCACGCTGTGCTCCTGGTGGTCCCGCTGGGCCGGTACACAAAGGAAGAACAAAAGGCTGTGGAGAAGATGCTGTCAATGTTTGGATCCCAAGCTAGGAGATACATGATTCTCTTATTCACCCGGAAAGATGACCTGGATGGCATGGAGTTCCATGGTTACTTAAAGGAAGCCCCAAAAGTCATTAAAGATCTGATGGAGCAGTTCAGGGGTCATCACTGTGAGTTCAACAATAAGGCGACAGGGGCTGAGCAGGAGGCTCAGAGGGCACAACTGTTGGACCTGGTCCAGCACATGGTGATGCAGAACAAGGGAGGATGCTACACTGATGAGATGTACCAAAGGGCTGAGGAGGAGATTCAGAAACAGATTCAAGTGAAACAAGAAAAATACAAAGCTGAATGGGAGAGAGAGAAAAGGCAAGAAAGAGAGAAATATAAAAATAAAAATCAGAAACCTGAAGGATAAAGTGGAGCAAGAAAAGAGAAAGGCAGAAATGGAGAGGGAATGGGCAGAAAGGGAGATTTGCCATCTAAAAAAGCTGCAGGGAGCCAGAGATGAAGTGAGAGTCAGCAAGATACTTGTATACTTGACATAATCACAGGTATAACAGTGATCACTTTACCTTTTTTCTTTATTTTATTCAAGAGAATTTAAGCTTTTTGAAAATCTGTTTCCTCCATATTTTCAAGTGCTCCTTTCCATATAACTCATTCCCCAAAGTCAGAGTTCTCTATTTCTTTTCTTCAAGTGTTCAGGACTGGGTGTTTAGTAAAGTTACTTATTGGCAATTGGTAGATATCTGTTTGATTTATTTAACAGGGATGAGACACATTCTCAATTTGTGAAATTCCAAACTAGAAAGTATGGTTGCTCCCTGTCTTCTGAACTCTTTCTTAGAGACAGAGAGAGGTAATGCAGGAGACCAAAAGACAATTATTCTCTAGCATCTTTCTAGATTGTCACATAATCTCTCCCTGTGGCTTCTACTCCACATTTTTGCCTTTGGGATGACAATGATCTTTTTACCCATGTGGTTAGAGAAATTCATTATTTGCATTAGGTAATGGATAGCTAGAAATGCTTATATAATTCTTTCTAAATGAACATAAATGTGTTGAATTACATTCTTTAGGAGGACTGAAATAGTTCTTTATCATCTTCCCACTCAAGAAAAAAGAGTTGTCTGAAAAACAGATTTCTCAGAACTCAACTAAGTGAAATACCAGAAAGAGTAAAAGAGATTCAACAGCTAAGAGAACACTGTTCAGTGTATTCAGATGCTTCTGTAGAAAGTCTTATAGCAACCTCAAGGTAACCACTTTTCTGAATAACTAGTTCTCTCCTTTTCTTATAAAATTAACTGTTGCCACTGCACCTCCATCACCCCACGCCTTGATTACTTACTGCTAGGTGGGTCATCCCCACACTGCTTCCCCTTCCCACTTCAATTGTTTGCTTATTGTTACTATAATAAAGCTTTTCTATTTTCTCATATTTGTGCAAAAATGCAATTTCTTTTATTTTGGGAAATACCACTAATATTTCTTATAAGAATACAGAGATGAATTTCACTTTTTGGTAAAACTACAAGACGATTTTGGAGCTTGGCTTGGTCTACCCCTAAGATCTCTCTCATTTCTCCTGAAAGCTTTGTTAATGTAAAAACATTGAAACCTGTAAAGAATTTTTGTGAGTTTATTTGAGCCAAACTGTGGACAATTGCTGGGAAGCAGTATCTCAATGGATTGGGATAATGCTCCAGAGAATGACAGGCTTTCATCTATTTTTATACATTGCAATCAAAGGAGGGGACATAGATGGGTTACATGAAATCCACTGGTGACAGATTAGAGAAGAGGGAGAAAGCAAAGTAGGGGAGGGCGGGGAGGAACCCCTGGGATTGGATAAAAAGTAAAATGATAGACACATACTTAGGTGGATGCAGGATAGTCAGCAATTAACATGATAACAATAACAATAAAAGGACCTAAAGGGGTCCGAAAAAAAAGGGAGTTACAAGTTACCCAGACATTTAAAGGGAATGTTATCATAGACACAAAAAGATAGATAGGCTCAGTTAAGGTAAAGGTTGACCTTGTCAGTGAAGATACAGGCCTAGGAGGTAACTACCCACCATAACTGCTTTTAGTTAAAGTTTAATTTCAGACCATCCTTTTTGGTTACTTTAGGTCTCTGAGTTTGCAAGAACTCCATGCAGGCCTTCCCTGAGCTTGTCATGTCAGCATGTGGCCCCTTTAGTCCACACATCCCCCTTTTGGTCATAAATCAATCCAACAGATACATCCATGACCAAACTTTTGATTGGAAAATGGAGTCCCACAGTACTAGGAAGGCTCATTCCCAGGATGTGTCAGTGTCAGCATGTCTTGCTGAACAGGGTGGACCATTGGGGATGGGGCAAGATCATAACCTTAGATGGCACTTAAGGTTGAATTATTATTTTTTTAAAAAAGCAGGTGAATGGGAGGCAGTCAGATCTTATATGTCCTTGTTAAAAAGTATTCTGGATTATTTCTAATTTTTTTGAGTCAGCATGATCCAAGCCTTTTTGTTGTTTGTCAAGTTTTGTGTTTCTGTGTCTAGTATAACATTATACCAGGAACAAGAGTAACAATAATAAACCAGTAACACTGGTTAGGAACAGAAAATTAGAGAAGGAAGAATCTGAAGGGGCTATTATTATCCAGAAGTTGCAACTTTTCTTTTGGCCAGTTAATTTAGCTTATTCCTATATTAATACAATATTCATTTAAAATATTCATCTAGATTAGATCCATATATAATTCTACCAAGGGAATTATTAAGGAGGTGTTCTTGGAGAGGTTAGCCCAAAATAGGTCGTTTATAATAGATATACCAAAGCTTATATTGATAGTGGAAGACCACCAGTGCTTGGCCAACAAAATATTAACTTCATTATCATAGCTGATAATCAGAATACCACTATCTAGTAGGTGGGAAAGATGAGCAGGTACCCAAGTTAAATGTTTTCATGTCTGATAGGGAAAGGGGTCTAGGGAGACAGATATTGTTTCCACCAGGAAATCATAAGGAAGACAATCTAATCTAATAATAGACAAACATGGTAATTGACCATACCTCTGCTACGCTTCCCATTGGCTAATCAGCAGGATATGCAAATTAACCCAACCAAGATGGCGGCTGGGAGCCACACAGCTGAAGCGAGCAGGAGGCTTGGTTGCTTCAGCGATGGAGGAAGCCAAGGTTCCCCGCCTGTCACGCCAGGCTCTGAGCTCCACTCTAAGCAACAAAGTTGCAATTATAGAAGCTAAAAAAACCCCAAATACCTGCTTTCAGCAGGCCCTGGCCTCAGAGCTAGAGCAGCAACAAAGTTTCAATTACAGTGGAGCCTTGACTTACAAGTGTACCGACTAACGAGTTTTTCGAGATGTAAGCTGTCTCTCGGCTGATTTTTTGCTTTGAGTTGCAAGCTAAAATTCGGGTTATGTATGAGGCAGCTTTAGATACCCCACTGCTAGTTGGCACAGTGAACGTCACAGTGATTTGACATACGAGTAATTTGGGTTATGCGCTCCATCATGAAATGAATTAAACTCATAAGTCAAGGCCCCACTGTATAGAAGGTAAATAAATCCCAGAATAAAAGAAAAAAAGGAGACACTGGGAGCTTTAGTCGCCGGCTTGGCCAGCCTGAAAACAGCCCTTAGCCCGTCATCCAGACTGTCCAGGCACACCAGTGGAGACCCCCAACCTGATCCAGAAAACCCTTCAGGGGAAACCAGCCAACCCCCACCAGTGCACCAGGCCTCTATCCTATATAGTAAAAGGGTAATATACAAACTGACCCTAACAGCAGAAAAACTGGAAATGACTGGTCACTATGACACACACTGACCACCAGGGAGCAGATGCTCAATGCAGGAGCTGTCCTCTGGTGGTCAGTGCACTCTCACATGGGGAAGCTCTACTCAGCCACAAGCCAGGCTGCCAGCTGCCAGTACAGCGGTGGTGGTGGGCACCTCTCCTGCCTCCTCAGCAGCGCTATGGATGTCTGACTGCAGCTTAGGCCTGCAGGCCTAAGCCAGCAGGTGGCCATCCCCAGAGGGGTCCCAGACTGCGAGAGGGCACAGGCCGGGCTGAGGGATGCCCCCCTCCACCATGAGTGCACAAACTTTTGTGCACTGGGCCTCTAGTAGCAATATAAAAATAATGTTATATACATTCAATCAATAACAATTAGGTGATATAAGAACAAGGTTTGAGCAGCTTCAACTTATGAGCATACAGGCCTTGTTGATGTCTTGGGATGGCTGTCTACCTCCTCCATAGTTAGCAAATTATTATTTTTGAGATGAAGGCGAATGTCAGAGACAGGAGCAAATGTCCATTCGTGGTTAAGTACCTGATAAGGTAAGGTCCCTTTAACACTGTTGGAGAGAGTCTTTCATTAATGTATTTCTCAAAGGACAAAAATCTCCAGGTTGCTATAGTCTTTGAATATTTTTCTCCTGGGAGTACTGTGAAATGAATGTTATTAATTTGTTAGTTCCTACAATACAGAATGTCTGCTTTTTAGTTTTCCTTATATTTGGGAAACAAAATATTAAAAAATTAACAATATTTTAAACAGAGTCATAAGCTTATTTTCAATTCATTTAATCCCATAGTTATTTTTGTTTATTCTGATTATTTGCCAGTAGCTTTTTCGAATTTAGTTCTTTCTTGAAGTTCTATAAATTGGCATCCAGTTCAAAGATATGACCTGCTTAGTAGTCTACAGGTTAGAGTAGGTCAGAGTCCTTTTTATGGATTGTTCTAAAGACATAATATACCTGCAAATGCATCAGAGTAAAGCAACAGCTGTCCATGAATGACAAAATTTAAAAGTGACATAGTTTTACATTTGATTATAATGCAAAAAACTTTTGATAAAAAATATTTTGCTTTTCTATAAGATATAACTTTCCAAGACAACAATTTCTTGGTAAACAATAATTACTGTAAAATGACATAGAGAACAACACAAAATTTGTATATATTTAGGTTCAATATATAATTTCAGCATATAAAGAATAATATGTCAGATTTTAAAATGTGGCACATGGCTTATTTCAAATGCTGTGTTAAACGTTGAAAATAATTTATAAACCCCTAATATGTGAAGCTCAAATATCCAGAGTATCACTGGCAGATGCAGAAAATTATCACTTCTGGCTTGTCTGGTGTCTCTGTCTGGACACACACTATACCTGAAAGTTTCCTGTTTCAACTTGGCTCTGAATCTTTGCAAGTTTCTTTCTGAAGCAGACTGAAATTTCTATAATCATTTTAATAAAACATATGTGTATAAATAGAACACTATTAATTTTTATTTGACAAAGCTTCCCCATGTGATTTCAAGTATACTAAATTGGCCTAATTTAGTTCAAAAATATTTCTTCTCAGAATAAATCCTTGAGTTATTCCAGGGCCCATTAGAATGACTCAAAGTCATCTCTCAGTTAAAGTCTTAACATTTTAACTTTGGAAAGATTGTCAAATATACTTAACCAAAAGATTATATCATAAACTCTTTGTAAATCTAGGATAAAACATATTTTATGGTAATAACTCTAAAAGATATTAGTCAAAATGAAACTGGTTTTTAATATTAAAAATTTGGTCCAGACCACAGAATTCTGCTTAATTTATAAGTATTTAATATTTTTAAATCAGGCCAATAAAATATTATATCCTAGCAATGACATTTGGAGGCTGAAAATTTACCATACGTAATACACAAACACATACCATACATATAAAGACATCATATTTCGAATTACTAATTTTTTCAGAGAAAATGCAAGAATTATTTTTCTCAAAAATGAATTTCAATACTTCATGCCTTTTATTATCATAACCATATAATTTTTCCCAACTTAATTCTTAGACACCTCAAATTTTAGATGGTAAGTTAAGTACTTAGCACTTCTCAGATTAGTAATACATTCATATTTTTAAAGATATATTTCAAATAAAATACAAGACATATTCAATTAATAGATTCAAACCTATCGTCTGCATTATCCATACAAGGCAAACTCAGATTAATTATTGTTTCAGTATCCTGTTACTTCTAAATACCTAGGTATTAATTTTTTTTTATTTTTTTATTTTTTTACTATTTAACCCAGCAATGCTGCAAAGCTTTTAAGTTACCAATGAGGCATCTGAGGCTGGAGAAAAGGTGGAGGAGGGAAAGCAGCAGGCCCTGCAGCCTCTTCTAGGAATGCAGTTTCCAGGCCCCCAGCCTCTTGCATTTAAAACTGCCACATTTTTCCTTAGAGATAACATGCTAAAGTTTGGGTATAATGAGTTCAGTTTCTGGTAGTATCAGGACTGTTAAGTAAAGAAACTGTTCTTTGGAAAGGGAGGGGGGAGAATGCTGGCCTTGGGACCTAAAGGCTCAGAGAGGGGTCCCTTCCTTTTTCTCTGTGACCCGTATGCTCCCCTTCTTGTCCATATTGTGGCCTCTGTTCTTGCCCTCAGGGCCAGCCCTTCCCTGGGCCACTTGTTTTACAGTTGTGAGCATCAGGTTAGCTTTCTGTTTCTGCCTTTCTCATCTCTACATACATAGACCTTCTGAGCCTCTTTTAACAGTTCTTCACTGCTATCTTTCCACTTCTCTAACTTTTGTAGTTTTCTTAAGATTTCAGGCCAAATATTGGTGACAAAATATAATTTTAATATCCCTTGGCCCAATGCGTCCTCATGGCCTGGCCCAGAGTATTTTCTCATTTGATCTTTTAGTCTTGGTAAATTCGGAAGGCCCTTCTTCTTCGCCTTGCTGAATATTAAAGTCTTTATTTAGGTTCTGAGACCAGGGAACTGCTTCCCTAATCCCTTAAATTATTAGTTCTCTGGCATCTCTCATGTGTCCCCTATGGCCTTGTTATGGTCCCACTGGGGCTTCCAGGTTTGGAAATGTTACATCTGCTGGAAGCACTCCAGGGCCAGCCAGTTGCTCCCTCTCCCAGGTAGCCATAGCCCACCTTCGAATCATTCCCGTTTCTTCTCCTGAGAATAGTATTCCCGAAGATAGACATTAACTCAGTCCATGTATACAATGTAGGCCTAAAAATGGGTCTAGCTGGTCAGCTAAGCCACATGGGCTTTCAGCAGAGGCTTTAACTTCATTTTTTTTTTAAACAGGGATAACTCACAGGCTTATTTTTCTTTATGAAACGGGAGTGCCTTCCTCCCCGCTACTATTTCTGCAGCCTGCAGAGCTGGTCCTTCTAGGAAAAAGGCATGGGGGGTTTAGAAGGTTTTATTTCCCATATTTTTCTTTCTGAGTAGAGTAGACTGTAATAACATGAAATTTTAAAAACATAAACAAACAAATATAATTTTAAAAAATCCCTACAGTAAATAAATGAGTACTTTCAAAAGGATGGACTGGGAGCCTTAGAATCGTAGAATCTTAACTCCGCACAGAAAAATGACCTTTGGTTCTGAGTGGCACAAAGCCCACACAACTCAGGGACAGAAGATTTCCTATGTTCATAAAACGGCGAAGAGTGAATTATGTTAGCAAAGAACATTAGTAACCAAAGTAAAATTACAGACACACAGACAAAAAGTCTCTTAAAATTCAAACCCTGAATTTCTGGCTGTTGATGTCTTAAAGTTGCTGCAATTCCTGCTACATGTTCAGTCTGCCCACAAACAACTGGGCCCCCTGAAAAGTGGGATGTGCCCCATCTTTAAACAGATTGATCTAAACAATAAAGACATAAAACATTAACAGAAATATTCTTATACTAGAGGCCCAGTGCACAAAAATTTGTGGACTTGAGGAGGGGGGATCCCTCAGCCCTACCTGTGCCCTCTCGCAGTCTGGGACCCCTCAGGGGATGACCACCTGCTGGCTTAGGCCTGCTCCCCAGGGGATTGGGCCTAAGCTGGAAATCAGACATCCCTCTGGCAGCCCAGCAGCCCTCGGGGGATGTCCACTTGCCAGTGGGGAGCAGACCTAAGCTGCAGTCAAACATCCTTAGTGCTGCTGAGGAGGCAGGAGAGGCTCCCACCACCACCGTTGTACTGGCAGCTGTCAGCCTGGCCTGTGGCTGAGCACAGCTCCCCCATGTGGGAGCGTACTGACCACCAGAGGGCAGCTTCTGCATTGAGCATCTGCCCCCTAGTGGTCAGTGTGTGTCATAGTGACCAGTCATTCCAAGTCTTTCTGCTGTTAGGGTCAGTTTACATAGTACCCTTTTACTATATAGGATAGAGGCCTGGTGCACGGGTGGGGGCCAGCTGGTTTGCCCTGAAGGGTGTCCCGGATCAGGGTGGGGGTCCCACTTGGGTGCCTGGTCAGCCTGGGTGAGGGGCTGATGGCTGTTTTCAGGTTGGCTGTTGACTGAAGCTCCCAGCCTCTCTTTTTTTTCTTTTTTTTTTTAAATTCTGGGATTTATTTACTTTCTATAATTGAAACTTTGTTGCTGTCACTGCTCTGAGACCAGGGCCTGCTGAAAACAGGTATCTTGGGTTTGTTTAGCTTCTATAATTGAAACTATGTTGCCGTCACTGGACCTAAGAGCCCGCTCCAGCTCTGTGGGCACGGCCGCTGAAAGCAGATATCTGGGGTTTGTTTAGCTTCTATAATTGAAACTTAGTTGCTTTCAGAGCTCAGAGCTGGACTGAGGCAGGCAGGGAACCTTGGCTTCCTCCATCACTGGAGCAAGCAAACCTCCTGCTTGCTTCAGCTGCGTGGCTGCCAACCGCCATTTTGTTTGTCAGTTAATTTGCATATCTCCCTGATTAGCCAATGGGAAGCATAGCGAAGGTATGGTCAATTACCCTTTTTGTCTTTTATTAGATAGGATACAATATTTACGAGCTCGTATGACCCACAGACACCATAGAATGCTCTGCATTAAAAGAAAGTACTAAAGAACCAGTCCACTGTGGTGACTAGATGGATGATATGTTTATGTGAATACTACAATGCATTGTGATACAACAATAACATGCGACACAACACTTAGATCAAATGTATTTCTACCCAAAACAACAAGGCTGTAGTTCATGGAGAAATGACTGATACTGCTTCAATTTTAAAGTAAAAATTAGTTATCCTTAGATAAAATTTAAAATTCCATTTCCCTGGTACACCCACTATATTTCAAGTGCTCAATAGCCACATATGGCTAGTGGCTACCATATTGAATACTGCAACTTCCAGAAAATACTCAAATATTTGGAAATTAAGCACATACTTCTAAGTAATCCATGAGTGAAAAAAAAAATCACAAAGAATATAGAAAATATTTAAACTGAATGATTGTGAAAACAAAATATGCAAAAAATTGTGAGCTATAGATAAACATGCATAGAGGGAAATTTTAAAGCTTTCTAGCCTTATGTTAGAAAAGAAGAATTTTTAATACTTTACAGGATCATGTAGGTAATATGCTGGTAGAGACTCTGGATATTATTATCTTCTCCTAAAGAATGTTGAGTTTGTTTTCATTTAAGCAGACACTCAAATTATGGGCACATCCCTTTGACCTTGTAAAGGGTGGGTTTAGATGTCATTAGCCAAGGACTACTCCAATTTACCTCTTCCTTTAGGCAAATCCCTTAACCCTGATGTGCTCTTTAATCCCATATGACCCTTTGGGATTTCAGTGGAACTACTCCAATTCTGTGTTTTCTGCTGATATCTATGACCTGCTCTTCCTGCCTTCCAGGACAATTTTCCCTGAACCCTTTGGAGGTTAAAGTCCCTGGATCAGCCAAAGGTTGGAGGAGTAATATATGTGCAGAATTTCTAAAGCCCCACTCCCTCTGTAGCTCTGTTCTTCTGGGAGGTTCCCCATCATTGTCTACCGGCTCTGGCTGCCTCCACACTCAAACCTCCTCTTCTCTCCAGTCACTGTGAATTTCTGCTGAGGGTTATTCCTGTGTCAGCAGGACAGGAAGACCACATGAATGTTGCAGTAGTGTGGGCTCTTTATCTTGGCCACTGGATATTGACAAAGGTTTGAATCCCCTAGGGTCGTTCTATATTTGGTCACTTCCCAGTGCCTTCAAACAGTTGCTTTCAAATTATTATTATTTTTTTTATTGTGTATTTTCTCCTTAGTTCATCAATGTTGTTCCAGGAGAAGTGGGAGGGAGAAACCTTCCCAGAGACCTTTAGCAGCTGATGTGATCCACCAAGGAGGAAACAAGTGTGTACTCACTGGGCTCTTCAAACTACACAAGTCTCTGTTTCTCATGCTTTACTCCAGTGTTGAGATATTTTTTGAAAATAACGAATTCTGAAGTTCACTATTTTTACAGCCTGAACCAAAACAATCCTCTCTCCCCAGCGTCCCGCCCACACCATGTCTTTCTGAGTGATACACAGACTGTGGAGTGTCCAGACAGGCCCACACCTTCCTGCCCCACTCTCTGAGCCCGCAGAGTGACAGCAGTGGAGCAGCATCTGTCCTGCCTACTGAAATGTTGTGGGCAGCATTTTCCCTAATTTTCAGTAATAAAGGAGAGGAAACACCATGTCTGATATGTTTTGAGTGACTTATCATTTAGAATCACTGAATGGGTGTCACTTGGTGAAAAAAATGCTTGTATTTTCTATTATGAAATGAATTCAGCTAATAGTTAAAACAACAACACTTACTGAAGAAATTTATCTTGCTATCCTAATGGAAATGCAGATGGTTTTAACTTTGACTCCATAGCTCCGAACTTGCGAGTCTGCTCACTTAGAAACAAGATGACCTTGGTTCATGTGTCCTTGGAGTATTTACTATGTACCCCAAACGTAATACAGAGGTGTGACACAATTCCAACCGGAATGCCATTGAGGTTCTTTTCTGAAACTTAAACAATTGATTTAAATTCTCACATAGAAGAATAAATTCCACGGGCATAACAAAGGAAGTACATAAATGAGGAAAGCAAAGACACTGTAATAAAATCAATATTTTATTCATATGAAGGGAACATAGAAGACAGGAACAGAACTGAAATTCCTGCCATGGGTCTTGGGAGTATAAAGACTTAATAGTGGTAACAGTGGTGTTTTGGTCCATGGGAAGTGGGGTGCTGATGTAATCAACGGGTCACGCACGAAAGCTGTCTTAGGTGTGAACCAAAAGAAGTCTCCGTTCTGCCTTGAGATACTTTCTTGGAATTTTTAGTACAACAAATGCTCTGGCTTTCTTAGGTGTCTCTTGTATCTGGGTCAGGGGATGCTATGGCCTCCAGTTTGGGAGACCAGGGTCCTGAGAGAGCCTCTGACAGGAGAAGATCTCTGACCATCAGGTAAGCATCTAGACAGACCTGAGGCTGCATATCTGATTTCTGAGTGTCCCCCAGCACTGTCACCCCCACCTCCACTTTCCACCCCACCCTGAAGAAGGGAGCTGGAGACCCTCTGCCACATTGCTTGACAAAGGTAAAGAGGGGTCTGTAGTGAGTTATTTCCCTGTTCCCACCTATCCTGTTTCTATCATTTGGTCAGACTCCAGAGAAGTTGAGGTTCATCTGAGATGTGCTGGGCTCTTTGAAGCGTTACATGGCACCGCCCTTTCAGAGGCCAGGGCGGGATCAACATCCTCTGTCATCTGGTGCTTGTCCACCTCGTTTCCCAAGGCTCCTGTCTGCAGCCCTCCACAAAGACCCATATGAGATAGACGCCTCCCATCACCAGGCAGGCTACTCCCTACAATGTTCATGTCACTCACCTGATACCTTTGCAGGTTCCCTTTCTTCTCTGCCTCCCTCCATTCAACACCCACACATACCTTACTGGGAACCCCACTACACACCCATACACTGACTTCATGCATCCTTCTCTCAACTGTCAAGGAGAAGGGAAGGGGTTGCAGATAAGGCTGAAAATCATCTTTGTTTTCCACAATCAGAAGGCAGATGTATGAGAGGGGACCCTAATTAGAACATCCCTAATCTATGTCAGCTTTAGGGAAGTGTTCCTCCTCTGCCCAAGCCCCTTGGTACATCTTGAGGCCTCCATGTCCTTAGCCAGGTATAAGGACCAGCTGCCTGACCAGGTCTGGCTCCTTGGATAACCCGCCCCACTTTGCTCATCATTCCTACCAGTTCCCACAGGCTCCTTTATTGTGATCCAATGGCTTCTTTCAGATGTGAGTAAAAGAGCTCCTCCTTTCTGATTCTCTCTTTCTACCTGCTTTCCCCCTCGAGCCAAGCAGTTGTCCTTCTTCTCATGTCTCAGAACCATTACCAGGCTGTGGCCCTACCACACACAGTAGGTAACTTAAAAAGTAACTATGCCTGCCTCTTTGTGGGCAAGGACATAGTCCAGGAGGTGTGAAGTCACCTGACCAGCTTCCCACACTGATTGACTATCATCATTTAAGGAGTGACTCCAAAGACCAGGATGCTGTGGGGGTTACATGGAAGAATGAGAATGATATACCCTCAGGAACTTTCATTCTATCAGGGTAAAGTTAAGAACTTCAAGAAATGCAATGCCAATGCAATGTGAGGTTCCATATGAGAAAGCGTGCTGGGGGCAGGGAGTAGAGAGGAGGGAGGGTCCACGTGCACTGAAAGATGCAATGAAGGACCTGGATGGTAGCTGAGAACTCAGGAACCCACCCTCTCTTACCACCTGGAGACTGGCATGGTCAGTGACCTGTGGGATGAAGAGGACAAGTGGCTGGCTGGAAACTGGACACAGGGCTGAAAGGAGCTAATAAGAAACAGCTGTCCCTCAGTGGAGTCCAGCATATGCTCAGATAGGTGCCCTCTTCAGGAGACATTTGTGAGTTTCCTCAGATGCCTTCTGGATTCGGCACAATTCCTTCATCAAGGACTCCCCACTGGGCCTTTCCTCAGAGCCTTGCCCCTGGATTATATGGCCTTCCTGCACTTCTGTGAGATGAAGGTTTTGCTGGGAGAACTGATAAGCCTTGTTGCTGTAATGATGGCCTTCATTTTCCCACAGGACCATGTCTATTTTTTCCATGAGCTCCTTCAACTGGGCCTCCTGCTCTGCCCCCTCTGCCCTGTTGTTGAAGCCACAGTGGCGCATGGAACAAATCTTGGCCAGGTTGGCAAGCTCCCGGTTGTCAGTCTCTTTCACATACACATCCAGAGAGTCACCATCCAGGTCTTCCTTTCGGGTGAACACCAGGATGGTGTAGGCCAGGACTCCCACTCCAAAGACCTCCTGGAGGCGCCTGACCACCAACTGGTCTTCCTTTGTGAACCCGCCCAGCTCTGTCACCAGGAGCACCGCGTGTGGCCCTGGGGAGGAGGAGGCGATGGCTTCCCAGGAGCCCCTACCTGCCACTTCCTGTGGAACTCCAGGGGACAAAATATCGGGCGTGTCAATCACCTCAAGTTCCTTCCCGGCCCACTCTCGGCTCCCTCTCTGGAAGGTCTTGGTCACTGGTGTAGCACTGAGCTTGGACTGGAACACTTCCTGGCCAAGGATGCTGTTTCCTGTTGCACTTTTCCCACTTCCCGTTTTCCCCACCAGGATGAGCCTCAGCCTCTTTGGGGTCTGTTTCTTCTCCCTCAGATCTAGAAGCATCAAGAGAAAGCAGAGGGATTGGGGTTAGAGCCTCACTCCTGGGTCTGCTTCATGACCTCAGGGCAGACTGTCCTCTGAGGAAGGACAGATTAACATCTGTACCTAAAACCTGCTCTGGGCTCACATTCCATTCTTTTTAATTGTTTTATTGTGGTAAAATATACATAAACTATAATTACTGTTTTCACTAGTTTTAGGTGTACAACTCAGTGACATTGAATACCTTCACATTTTTGTGCAATCATCACTCACGCATCTCAAGACTTGGAGATGCAAACTAATATTTAAAAATTTAATGTTAAAATCATCCCAAACAGAAACTCTGTAGCAATGAAACAATAACTTCTCATGTCTCCCTTCCCCAAACACCTGCTAACCACCACTCTACTTTCTGTCTCAATGAATTTTACTATTCTAGGGACCTAGAATAAGTTCCTGCAAATTTGACCTTTTGTGTCTGGTTTATTTCACTTGACATAGTGTTTTCAAGGTTCATCCATACTGTAGCATGTGTCAGAATTTCCTTCTTTTTCAAGGCTGAAAAATATTCCATTATATGGATGGGCCACATTTTGTTTACTCTTATATATGGACATGAGTTGTTCCCACTATCCACTATTGTGAATAATGCTGCTTTGAACATTAGTGTACACATGACTATTTAAGTCCCTGCTTTGACTTCTTTGGGGCATATACCCAGAAGTGGAAATGCTGGATCATATGGTAGAATACCACATTTTATCTACAGGTTTTGAAACTTCTCAGGGTCACCTGTTCTCACCTAGGTGGAAACCAGACCTTCATGAATATGAGACCCTGAGCTTTCCTAGGTATCCCTGGGTGATGAAGATAGAAGTGTGTGGGTCTGTGTCTATGTCTTGTCCCTGAAGTGACTGACCACATCACCTCCTTCAGCTGTTCCAACAAGAAATATGGGGAATATGGGATCTTTCAACCAGATCTCGGGCTCAACAGCACAGAGGCACACTGAGGTCACATTCTTTTCTATATCCTTGAAATTTGGGCCAAATATTCCCACCCAGATGAATATTTGAACTATTGGTCAAGAGAAGACTTGAAGATGCCAACTAATATTTAAAAATCTAATGTTAAAATTTTAGAAATGACTGGGGCTGAAGGACAGAAAGAGAATTCCATCTCCTGGCCTTTGAGGTCACAGACCCAGAGCACAGAAAAAGGTCCCAAATGGCAGCTCTGGTTTCCAAGTCTGTTCCTCACTGAAGGCATTGATGTGTCTCAATGACAGAGCCCTAACTTTACCTCATAGAGACAGAATTAGCATCCTTGGCTGGTGGACACACCAACCAATTCTGACTGTTGACTTTGGGACCCTCCAGCTTCCCCCAGTTGGCTTTGAAAGGAATGAGTGAGTGGGTGGGAGTTTCAAGGAAGCAAGGAAGGTGGAATGTTCACCCCTGCCCTCCTAGCCAATCTGAAGCTAGGTGAAGACAGTACCAACCCCCCTCTGGGCAAGCCTGGAGCCAGTGCACGCCAAGTACATTACTCAAATGCTAGAGAGGATTTTAAAAGTAATATTTAACTTTGATTGCCATGAGAAAGGGAAAATCATGTGTCGTCATGTTTATTAATATGGCTTACTTCCAATGGCTTAGGCCAGTGGTCGGCAAACTCATTAGTCAACAGAGCCATATATCAACAGTACAACGATTAAAATTTCTTTTGAGAGCCAAATTTTTTAAACTTAAACTATATAGGTAGGTACATTGTTATTAACTTAATTAGGGTACTCTTAAACTGGCCTTTGCTGAAAACGTCCTTGATCTGATTGAGGTACATTCCCTGAGGTTGAACCCTTCCAACTCTTCCATCCTCAACTTGTGCATGAATCATGCGCACCTCACCTGCGCTGCTATCCCGTCTGCGCCGCGTCTCCTGTCGCCCGCGACCAACCTATACCCCCCATTTATTCTAAAGCCACTTCTTCAAAATAGACTCACCCAGGCCAAAAACCGACTTCTGCGCATGGGCCACAAGGTTTCAATAGCACTGTACATGCGGGCCCGCATGTGGTATTTTGTGGAAGAGCCACACTCAAGGGGCCAAAGAGCCGCATGTGGCTTGCGAGCCGAGGTTTGCCAACCACTGGCTTAGGCCATTGAAGTCCATATAGTATAAAAATCATTTGTGTTCAAATACATGATGAATCATAAATAAATTATCCTGGCCAGGAAAATGGATTGATTGTGAAAATTCCTAAACTCTGTCTCCCTGGGATAATGATGAAGTTGAGGCCATGACTGTTAAGTACCTGACCCCAATGCAAGAGCTTTCGGGGGAGATCCCCTTGAGAAGGGCCAGCCCAGTTCTAAGGCAGCCACTCACTCACATGGTGCTTTGCAACCTTTCTGACCCTCAGTGCTCCCACATCTGAGCTATCAAACACCCACATAGGGTTTGTTGGATTGCAAGCCCCCACCAAGGCGGGTGCAGGTATCCCTGGGTAATGTAATTCCTGAGTACAGGATTAGTTCATATTCTCTCTCTCTCTCTCTCTCTCTCTCTCTCTCTCTCTCTCTCTCTCTCTCTCTCTCTCTCCTCTTTTCTGCACCTTTCTCCCACTGTGCCTGTTGGGGGCCTTTCCCTCTTATTAGGTGGGTTTAAGCAAGGTCCCACCCAAGGGCCATCTGCTGGTGCAGCTCTGACTGGGCTGCACTCTGCTGCCTCTCCAAGGGCACCCTGCACATCACATCCTCATCCACACCTGCCTCAGGTTCAGGTACACTAGGAAGTCTACACTAGGAAGTAATTTTACCTCCAGACACGTCTTGTTTAGGATGCTGGGCCACTGCTCCTGAGGGATTGTCCAGGTCAATCACCTTGAATTCTTCTTCCTCCACCTAGAGAAAATAGTATGTCTGATTTTTCAACTAGTTCAGGGGGCACCTGACTTTCTCTTGTCAGAAGGAAGTTTTTTACATTGCTTTGGGGGGAGGGGTATGGCTTGAGTGAGGAGAGGAAGGTCTGGGACATTATCTCCTTTAGGGGCCCTGTTTCTCTCTCTCTCTCTCTGTCTCTCTCTCTCTCTCTCTCTCTCTCTCTCTCTCTCTCCTTTGTAGTCTGCATTGTGAGTTTAAGCAATTTCATGGAAAAGGTAAGATGGCCTGCAGCCTGAGGAACAGATGGCATTTGGATGGACAGAAGGTCCTGGAGCTGTCATGTGAGGAGGAGAAAGGAGCAGAGACACAGAAGCAGGTCTGACACTGTGTCCCAGGAGCAGTGGAAGGATGTATGGCTAGAATGTCCAGGAAGGTGGGAGCAGGACACGGTGAGGGGCTGACTGGGGGTGCAGTGAGGTCCTGGTTCCAGGATGATCCCTGAGGAAGGCCTGGCAGTGAGGATGGGTAGCCGGGTGCTATGCCTCAGCACAGGAACTTCATGGCTCTGGGACAGTCCTGCTGGAGCCAGGAGACCTCAGGGCCCACCTCCAAGGTCACACTGCCTGAGCCTCAGTGTCCCCAAAGTGTGAATGCTGGGCCTGAACTAGGTGTCCTGTCGTCCCTTTAACATTCTAGCACATTTTATGACATTTTCTAGTGCAAGTCCTAGCCTTTGCAAAGATGGCCTTGTCACCCACCAGAAACTCCCGCCATCTTTCAGGCAAGAGGGAAGTGCACCCTGCTGCCACCCGCACTGCCTCACCTCAGGGACTAACATTGTTCCCTGTTCCAGGAGTCCATCCTGGTGTGTGGGTTTGGGAAGGAAAGTGCGAGGCCCCAGGACTCTGTGCTGGGACACACAGGACACCTGAAGACGTTCACAGTCAGGGACCTTCTCCAGATGAAGGAAGGGTCCAGGGTGTGGGGACACCTGACTTGCAGGTCCCTAGATCCAGCCCTGAACAGCGCCTCATACCTTTGCTGCACTCGGTGGTTTTGTCTCACATGGAACACGAAGAAGCTACACTGCACGGAGAAAGTGAAACTCATGGAAGCATCTTCCCCATATAAGTAGGGAGTTTGCGAAGGGCACAAGGCGCACAAAGTTCTCCTGACTTTTTAGTCACAGCCCTTTCTAATATACCACAGACACACACACATTCACAACACACACACATCACTCACACAGTACAACCACAGCCACAACACACACATACACTCACAAGCATAACACATACAGAAACATGACATATACCACTCACACATACACTCAAACACAGTATACATACACCCACAGACATAGAAACACAAATATACACAACAAACATGCATACACACAAACATACACATAGCAACATGACACACCATCCACACATATACACTCAAACACAACACATACACTCACAAATATACAAACATACATATACGCAACACACATACATGCACACAAACATAACACACACAAAAACACAACATATACCACTCAATAATACACTCAAATACACATACACTCACAAACATACAAACACACAAATACACATTTACCCAACACACATGCATACACACAAACACAATACTCACAAAAACACAACACACACAAGCCACACAAAGAGGGTGGGCCAAAAGATTTATGGTTATGAGTACTCTAAACAGTTTATTCTTGTTTTACTTATTAATTATTGTATTATTTTCCATATGAACAACTGTAAACCTACTTTTGCACCACCCTGTATACACTCAAACACAGCGCCCACATATTATACTCACAAATATAAAAATACGCACAAGCATAACACATACAAAAACACAATACACACAACTCACACACATACACTCACAAATACAACACACACACACACAAACATACATACACAAAATATATACAACTATAACATACAAACACAAATACACACACACACAGATATACGCAGAGACTTACCTCCTCTGAGTCCTTGGCTTTTTCTTTTGGGGTCGACACATTGTAGGCATCTAGGAGCCTTGACAGGCAGAGGTCCCATAAAGCACCGCAGGCATTGGAACAGAAAGACCACATTGTGTTTTTCAACAAAATGTGTCCGAAAACTCAGCTAAGAACTGCTCTAGGCAAAGCGGCTGTCTGCTGTGGGTGGAGAAGCAGGAAGTGGGAGGGAGCACCAGGGCCAGGCCTTCCTGAGTCAGAGCCTATGCTGTGTGCACTTTGCAGCCTTAGTGAGAGAAACAGGAAGAACAAGAGCACAAGACTGTTATTATTTTTATCCTGACCAGCACAACCAGAATTAGAGGCTTAACAAAAGGCAGAAGACCCTTCAGAAAATTTTATGCCAGGGCAACAATTTTCAATGTTTTTCATCTCATTGTACACACAAACTAATTACAAAAAATATATGTTTTGCCAAACTGACAAAAAGAAATAGGTGTCATTTTGACTCATTCACACAAGATGGCTATTGTGTCAACTGCTTTTATTTTTAAAAAAGTATATTTTGTTGATTTTTTACAGAGAGGAAGGGAGAGGGATAGAGACTTAGAAACATTGATTAGCTGCCTTCTGCACACCCCCTATTAGGGATGTGCCTGCAACCAAGGTACATACATGCCCTTGACTGGAGTCAAACCTGGGACCCTTCAGTCTGCAGGTCGACGCTCTATCCACTGAGCCAAACAGGTTAGGACTTCATTTTTTAATTTGACCGTCTAAGGCAGGGGTGGGCAACCCCTGGCAGGAAAGCCGCACATGGCATGCCAGTAACTTTTGCTGGCATGTGAAACCCTCTCTTATAATATTCCATTTACAATTGTGAATCTTTGTTCTCAGTGATGAATTTTGTTAAGTCTCATAATAGGAGTAGCCTGACAGATGAAAGTAGTAGCTCGTGCATATCTCTGAAGGTCACGAAATATAAACCTGATGTAAAATCTCTGTCATCAGTGATGCAGCAGCAAAAGCCCCACTGGTAGTATCAGATGGAGTCATAAAGTTTTCTGTCGGACTACCAGTGTACGTGTATGTATACATTAAAAAATAAATGTATTTTTCATCATCGTATACTGTGTTTTTGTCGCTCGAATGAATTTTATTATTTCTTCAAGGTTCTTCACATACGTACACCTTAAGAGATATCAAGTAAGTGTAACATGTTCTCAAAAAATTAGGATTGGCACACAGAAGAATTTTGAGTCAGAGATTTTGCTGGTTTTGGCACGCACTCACAAAAAGATTGCCCACCCCTGGTCTAAGGGAATGCAGTTAGGGCCCCTGACTAAATAGTCAGCTGTTAAATGTTTTAAAAATTCTTGTGGAACATCAGTTAAAAATTGCTTTGCTGGAAGAATGATTTTTTTTTTTTAACTAATCTCCCTTCTTTGAGAACAGCCCAATTCCTGCAGCTATCCTATGCCTTCACTATTGTGACAGAAATTCATTGTCTCTTTGCTTCCCTTAACTCATCCTTCCTTTAAATATTTTCTCTCAGGAAAAGGCCTTGGACTTGAACTGAGTCTTGAACGGAATGTCTTCAGAAGGTGGGAACTGCACCACTGGCTCTCCTGGGTCTCTGGTGTGCTGACTGGAACTTGCGACTATTAACTCCATAATCAGATGGGCCAAATCCTTATAATAAATCATGTGAGCCAATTTTTTATAATACATAAATATCCTTTATAATAAAGAAATCTCTTCATATATGTGTGTGTACACAAACACACACACACATTCTGTGTCTGAAATTTCCAAAATCTGTGTCATATCTGAGCGGCTCTAATATTTGCTTTGTGTCTTCAGACTGTGTATTTTTCCTGCCTATTACTAGGCCTTATAATGTTGAAAGCTGGATGTGATACAACAGATATAAGGAACTAAAGTCAATAGGCCTGTAGAATTTTGTCTCACCTATTGTCTGTGGGGTTCCCTAAGGACCCCCTTTTGTAAAGCTTTGAAAACTTTATTACATTTTTTTTCAGCTACAGTTGACATTCAATATTATATGAGTTTCAGGTGTACAGCATAGTGGTTAAACACCTGTATACCTTACGATGTGATCCAGTACCCATCTGGCATCATACATAGGTATTATGTTATTGACTATATTTGCTACGCTGTGTTTTTCATCCCTGTGACTGCTTTGTAACTGCCAATTTGTACTTCTTAAAGGACTCCTTAAATAGAGTCTGCCCCTCATAGTTCCTGCAGCTTCAGTTTACTCTTGCCATCCCAGAGCCCTGTCAATATGGTGGTCAGGTGTGAGGGAGGGGTAGTGTGGTCTTGGAGTTAAATCACACCCTCTTAGTGGGTCTGTGTCCTGGGGCTGTGATCATCAGTTTGTTGTTTTTTGCGCTTTCCCTTCCCCTTACCCCTTTTAGGTGACATGGCCAAATATGATTACTTCCTGGATTTTCCTCCTCATTTCATTACAGAGTCTTTTTTCTCCTCTATGCTCTGGCCTTGAAGGACCCCCTTCAGTTATTTGAATGCTTCATCTCATCTTTTTGTTCTGGAACAGCTGTGAAAAGATGGAACCAAAATGTTCCTCAGGGAGTGTATTCTATCATAAAAATATTCTGATAAAGATTTTGAAGGTTTAATGAAGTTTGGAGGTTTGAAATGTTCACCATTAACACTATTTTAAATGTTTTTTTTCTGAAGGAAATACAATTATGTGTCACATAACTACATTTCACTCAATGAGAGAGAGCACATACAATGGTGGTCCCACAGGATTACACTGGAGGTAAAAAAGTTTTATCATGTAATGACATCATAGCTGTTGTGACATTATAGCTGTTGTGATGTCATAGCTGTTGTAACATTGTAGTGCACTCATTACTCACATGTTTCTGGTGATTCTGGTGTAAAAAAACTCACTGCACTGCATATGAAAGAACAGTGTACCACACATATACTGTACCTTTCCTATGTTTAGATACACAGGTAGTTGCCATTGTGTTATAATTGCCTACAGTATTCAGTACAGAATTCTGCTGTACAGGCTTATAGTAAAGAAACAATAGGCTATACCATATAGCCTGGGGGTGTGGTAGGATGACCATTTGGGTTTGTATAAGTGCATGTTATGACGTTTGCACAATGAGGAAATAACCTAAGGATGCATTTCTCAAAATGGATCCCAGTTGATAAGTGATGTATGACTGTATGCAATAAAATGAAATTGCATGGATATGAAACAAAAAGATGTATCTAAAATTATCATCTCATCACCTATGAAATCAAGAGAATTAACTGCTAAGTTTTCTAATTACAAATGTGATGGGTACAACATTAAATAAAAACCATAAAAGTTAACTAACATACAAACAATAGCCAATTAGAAACAACTTGTGGTGTTTTAAAGTAACAAAAATAAAATGCGTAAGAATGAAGCTACAATTGTGTAAAAAAAAAAAACTCTATATAGAGAGAACTTTAAGAAACTTCTGAGGATATGGAGCAGACAGAACTCTCACACTATGTTTATGAAAGTGAAAATAGGCAGGATCACTTTGGGGAGCCCCGCGTAGTATCTAGGAATCTGTACTGTTTATAACAGGACACAGTTAGAAGCTGGGTTTATTAACCAAGACTTTGACTGGACTTCATGGTTGAGAGAAACACGCCTCGACTCTGGATGTTACCAGAAAGTTTTAACGAATTAAGGTTGATTTGGGAAGCCGATAAAAGCCCCTTTTATAAACAGCCTGGAGCCTTGCTTATTTACATGGTTCATGGCAGTTTTTTCAGCTAAGGACTTAAGGTTGCTCTCCTGGGAGATGACAAAGAAAGAGCTTCAAAACATTTTGGGAAGCTGGAGAACTTGAGGAATTCACCCAAATCTATAGGTATTGCAGGAAAAGCCTGATGGCAACTGTGGCTTGGCTTCTTTGCCCTGAGTTGCTAATTAAAGCTTAATCTGGAGATTTCTTATGAGATTCCAGCAAAGCAGATTTAAAAGAGCCTATATGATTAATTGCTATTCTTGTTGTATTCATGCAAATAATCAGGCCAAATTGAAACTAGACTTAATGCAGTAAATAGATTAGTCTTAATTTGGCTCTTTTGATTTGAAATGAGAGTGACTTTAGGGAGAGAAATTGTGTTTTTATGGCATACACTAGAGGCCCAGTGCATGAATTTGTGCACAGGTGGGGTCCAGCCAGCCTGGCTCCAGTCAGCGCTGATCAGAGCTGGGCCTGTCGGGAGGAGGAGATGGCAGGAGGTTGGCTGGCCGGCCAGCCTAGGTCAGGGCCCAATCAGGGTCCCTGATCAGGGCCGACTCAGTTTGGGGAAGGGGCCCACAGTTGATTGACTGGTGGGCCCTGCTCCCCATTAGGGTTGGGGAGGCCAACTGGGGGTAGGGCCGGCCCACCACTCACAACTCCTTCCCCATGGCCAACCCCGGCCCCAATGGGGTTGGTGGGGGGGGTGCCTATTGGGGGCCAGCAGCCTGGGGGAGGGGCCACAGGTTGTTGGCCAACCGGCCCTGCCCTTGATTGGGGTGGGAGGGCCCATCTGGAGTGGGGCCTGGTGGGAGGAGGGTTGCAGGATATTGGCCAGCCAGCCCTGCCCCCTATTGAGGTAGGGTGTCAATCAGGGGTGGGGTTGGCTAGGGGGTGGGGCTGCAGGATGATTAGGGTGGTCGGGGCTCATTGGGGGCATAGCCGACCAGGGGGAGGGGCTGCAGGAGGTTGGGGTTGCCCGAATGAATTTTCACTCCCTGTTGGGGTGGGGGGGTGTGATCAGAAGTGGGCTGGCCAGGGTAGGAGCTACAGGCCTACCATGGTGGGGTGGGCTGATGGAGGGGGAAAGGAGGGGGTGTTTGGCCATCAGGCCTGGCTCTTGATCAGGGTGGGAGAGTCCAATCAGGGACAGGCCAGCCGGGGGGAGGTTGGCTGCCGGCCCCATCCCCTGATCAGGTGGTTCGCTGGCCACAGTGGGCGTCATAGGGACCAGTTGTTAGGTCGTTATGGCCTACTAGAGGCCTGGTGCATGAAATTTGTGCACAGGAGCAGAGAGTCCTTCAGCCTGGCCTGCACCCTCTCTAATCCAGGACCCCTCGGGGCTGCTGGCACCTAACCGCTCACCTGCCTGCTGGTCTGATCCCCCTAACTGCTCTCCCCTGCTGGCCTTATCCCTCTAACTGCTCTCCCCTGATGGTCTGATCCCCCAACTGCTCTCCCCTGCCGTCCTGATCCTCCTAAATGCTCTCCCCTGCCTGCCTGATCACCTCTAACCGCCTCTGCCTCAGTCCTGCCACCATGGCTTTGTCCGGAAGGACATCTGGAAGATGTTCAGTCTAATTAGCATATTACCTTTTTATTAGTATAGATGCCACCTTGCCTAAAAATGCAGGTTGTTAGCAGGTTTTCCTATCATGGAAGGGGAGCCTGCAGTATCATCCTGGGTTCTGACCAGGGCTTATGCACTCGTGCTTTATCTCAGCAGATGAGATTCCTAGAAGAAGACTCTTGGATGTACCTTGAATATTTCTATCAATTTTGCCAAATCATCCTCCAAAAATGTTGAACCACTTTAAACTCCCACCAGCACCCATGCGTGTGCCCTCTGTCCTACTTTGATGCCAGTATCATTGATTTCCCCCTAGAAGCTTCCCTCCCCTCAGCTGGGACTGCTTGGCACTTGAGCCAAACTCACTGTTCAGCCCAGGACTTGATTTCCCGAGATAGAATTATGGAGGAGGAAAAATAGTTTTCCTCTACCCTTCTGAGTTCTTAGCGGAGGCCCTTGTAATGAAAGATAGATTACCAAGAGAAAACTAAAGTTCATTAACATGTGTACCTCATGTATATGTGGGAGATCCCAGGGAAAAATGAATAACTCCCCAAGGTGGCTTAGAATCCATATTTAATACCTTCTTCCTAGGGAAAGGGGACGGGATATGTAGGCCTCTTAGAGGAGAGTACATGATTTTTAGGAAAGATGAATGGGGGTGGGGAAATAGTTTGTAACAAAGTTTGGGTGTGATGTCAACTTCTAGTCTCCTGTCCTGTGACAGGAGTCAGTCTTCACTGGCTGATGGCACTTTTCCCATCAAGGGAACCTTTTTTTTTGGGGGGGGGGTCCTATTTTAGGCAGAACAGGAAACTTCAGTGAAAACCTCTCCTTGCATTTGCTGTTTTTCAAGCATCTGCAGGTCAAGATCATCAATATAACAACATGGCATATGCTGGGGTGGTCTGTTCTCTGACCTTCAGAATAAACCCAACAAAAGCTTGTTTCCTCTCTCAGATGATTTGCCACAGTAGTGTTATTCCCTGGAGACAGTATTCTCACCAGACCTTCCTTGGAGTGATCATAACATACCCTGTGCTTGTAGAAAGGTGTGGGCCATATCACTAAATAAATCAGGGTCAGTTTTCTCACCTTGTGGAAAGGGAGATAAAGTTATGACAGTTTATCTCCCTTTCCACAGGTTTCCTGCCGGTTTGTGTCTCTGCTGCAACCCCAGTGGCCCCAGCGCCTCTGTGGCCTCAGGGTTAGGGGCTGCTGGGTGCCTGCCCCCCTGCAGGTTCTGTCTCTGCTCCTCTGACCCCAGTGGCTCCAGCCCTGCTGCGGCTGTGGGGCTTGGGGCTTCTGGGTGCTGGCCCCCCTGCGGGCTGTGTCTCTGCTCCTCCAACCCCAGCACCCAGGCAGGGCTTGGGGCGGCTGGGTGCTGGCCCCCCTGTGGGCTGTGTCTCTGTTACTCTGACACCAGAGGCTCCAGTGCCTCCACGGCTGTGGGGCTTGGGGCTGCTGGGTACTGGGCCTCCTTAAAGGCTTGTGTCTCTGCTCCTCCAACCCCAGCGCTGAGGCGAGTTTGGGGCTTCTGGGTGCCAGCCCCCTGCGGGCCGTGTCTCTGCTCCTCCATCCCAGAGGCAGCGCTGACCAAGCAGGCCCAGAGGCCCTCCACCATTGGTTTGGGGCAGAACTCCTGCGTCATTGCCAGGCTTCGCTCTGCTGCTTGGAGCCTATGTATGCAAATTAACTGTCATCTTTGTTGGGTTAATTTGCATACTCTCCTGATTGGCTCATTAGCGTAGCGATGGTACGGTCAATTTACATGTTTGTCTATTATTACGTAATATGGTAGCTGCCTTTGTATATAGAAGATTAGACTCTAGTTCAGTTAGTTGTCTTACTAAATCTTTTCCTGAGCTTTACAATTTCTAAGGTAAGGCCCAAGGCATACTTAATCTTAGTTATGGATACTTGCTGCGATGCTCTCTTTCATTGGACCATTAGTCATAATTCTTGTCATTCTGGCTTTTGCCCCAATAATATTATGATTTATAACATAATTTGTCTCCACCAGGTTATGAGCCCTATTTGTACTCCGGGAATCCCACCCCTTGCTGACACTAGACACCATTGCAACCTCCTCCTGTCCCCAGGCCTCATCTCCCTCTGACAGAGAGCAAGAATCTCTTGGCTTTGAAGGAAATGTCATTCCTCGTCAGCAAGAAGCAGCTACAGGAGGGACCCTATGCCCCTATTCATTTAAAGAATTCAGAGCCAAGATTTCTTGGGAGGAAATGTAGTAGGCAGTTGGATAGGGATGGCAGAGTAGGAATGATGGGCATGGTGCAGAAAGTCCCCAAGGCAGAGAGCCCTGGGTGCCTAGAAAAACCAAAAGCCCTTGCATGACCACTCCCTTAAGCTCTAACCCCTGGAGTTGACACCTAAGCCTAAGCTGTGTTTCAGCTACAGGCCCAGCAAAACCGAAAAACCAGACAAGCGAGCTATGGCTGACATTAGGACCAGCTGCATTGACTAATGACCCTCTGCTAGGCACCAACAACCAGTTGAGACCAGGACCCTGAGGAGATATGCCTGGAAAGCTGATGAAGATTCTATTAAGATCCTCCCCTGAAGCCCCTGATAAAAGCCCTCAGGGAGGAGGACCCAGCATGGCTCTCTCCACGGAGCACACCCTGCCTATTCCCATTCCCTTCTTTCCTCTCTCAGGGTGCATCTCTAGTCTCTGAGGTCCTTCTTTTGCCTCTCCAAGGATGCTTCTTTTGTCTATGTAACTTGTATTCTGAGCCCATTTCTTCTACGGCTCACTTCACTTCTACTTGCATGTCCCTAAATAAACTTTTTCTTATAATTTCAGTCTTGGGTTTGAATTCTTTTCTAAGCCAGTACCGATGTTGCTGAACTGAGGTCTAACACCTAGTGCCATTTTCACTACTAACAATATGACATCCCCAATCTGATTTTCAAAAACGTGCTCTCAACAATTTGAAGCATATATTCTTAGAGAGGTTCAATAGTTTTTCCTTTGATTCTGACCTTTTCATCTCTGTCCCCAGTAGATAATACAGTGCCTGGCATGTAAGATGGGATAAGCAAATGTGTGGAAAATGAATTATGACATTGACTTTCCCGTATGCCTCTATATATGAGGTTCCTAGTTACGGACTTCTGACCATTGTCTGAACTTTCTAGCACCAGCATCTTCTTATAAAATAGCTGCAATCCACCATTCCAGCTAGTACAGTGTTCTTTCAGGCTGTGCTTTAAAGGACTTTACCCCCCTGAGTTCAAGGTTAGGCCCTCTGACCTCACTTATGTAAATCCTTGGTGCTCTAAATCAATTTCTTGTTTAATAATCAGTACGCTAAGTGAAATAAGCCAGTCAATGAAGGAAAAATACCACATGATCTCACTCATTCATGGATAATAAAGACTATTATAAACTTATGAACAATAATAGATACAGAGGCAGAGCTGCCTCAAACAGATTGTCAAACTGCAGTGGGAAGGCAGGGGAGGGTTGTGGGGCAGGAGGGAGGGGGGTAAGAGATCAACCGAAGGACTTGTATGCATGCATATAAACATAACCAATGGACATAAGACACTGGGGGGGGGGGGGTAGGGGAGGCCAAGGGATTGTCAAGGGCAGGGGGAAAAAAGGACACATATGTAATACTCTTTCTAATACTTTAAGCAATAAAAAAAAATTAAATTAAAAAAAAACAGCACCTATAAGAAGAGCTTCCTTGATTTGCAAATATTCCAAATAAAACTATTGGAATTGACCAACAGAATGTGGGAGCCTAAGCCCACATTGTGTTCTCCATCTCGCTTTGCAAGGTAATGTTCTGTGTTCACTGCTCCAGCCTTAAATGTGTGGCCAGTTGACAAACAGAGGAAGGACAGCCCTGCTCCTGCTTGCCCATACATAACACTCCAGTCCTTATGAGCCCCCGGGCTGCTCTGTCCAATGGCAAAGAGGGGGCAGCCAGCACCTGCGGCTGGGGAGCCCATCAAAGTTTTCATGTCCTTAGAGTTGGTCCCCAGGCCCTCTGTGGACCAGCGATGCCTGTGTGTCCCTAGTGAGCAAGAACATTCTAGAAGCAGAGCCTGGAGAAGGGCTGTGTGGGGTAGGGCTAGGCAGGTGTTCCTGGGATGGGTGCTGAGGAGAATGTTGGGAACTCCTGTGTCAAGGGGCTGTTTCTGATGGGGGAGGAGGGTCCATCACTGCCTGCATAGCCTCTTCCTCCACATATTGCTTATTTAACACATCATAAAAAGGAAATGGGAGGTGCCTGGCAGCTGGCGGGCTCTGACAGGAAGCGTCCCATTAAGGGGGGACACAGCAAGGGCTGCTCGCTGGTCTCCAGGTCTTGTTTACAGCAGTTTTCCTGCCCATCCAGAGGGCCTGTCCCCCGTCTAAGGGGGCCACGGGGAGCTCAGCAACCCCTTTCTCCTTGCTGCTGGAAAGCCATGTGTCCTGAAATGCTGGATCTGCAGAGGGCTCCTGTGTAACAGTGTCTGCCTGGCTTCCCGCGCGCCCACCTGCTTCTTCCTGAGGCCACAGAGCACCTTCCTGGGGCGACAGAGCCCCGCTGGCAGCGCCTGCCAGGTAAGGGGACACCGAGGAGCCTTAGAGGCCATGGCCCAGCCATAGCTGCTCACTGCCGGGTGATCTCACACAGGTTACCACACTTCTGGGCTCCCCCATCGCTGAAACAGGACAGTGATGGTGGCGCTGGGGGCCACAGTGGGTGGATAGTGGGGGAACCAGTCGGAATCACAGGCTACAAAGTGTACTACCCGGACTTGAAAATAAATGAATTAAATTCCCATAACCAGCATTACTGTTAATGATAAGATTTTTTGATACCCTAAATTTTAGGGCATGTAAACAGGATTTTTTTATAAACCAAAAGTATTTTTTGGTATTCAGAAAAGCATTGTTTTAAATTTCTTGTACTGAAAGCAAAATGGAATAGGTGATTTATGAATTTTATATATGCTGTAAGAAATTGCTGAGCTTTGAGTTTGATGTATATTGCATTATTTTTGTTTTACTTATTAAAGTTAGGAAATAGCTCCCTGTTAGTACTTTGGGAAAATAAACGCACATTAGCTCACTTTTTATAAGATAACAACCAGCCTGGCCCCGGGTGGCTCCGTTGGTTGACCATCATCCTGTGTACCAAGAGGTGGCTGGGATTCCAGCTCCAGTCCAGGTGGGGCTTGCAAGAGGCAGCCCATTGATATTTCTCTCTCTCCCTGTCCTCTCTCTCCCTCTCTCTAAAACAAATGAATACATATTTAAAAATAAATAAATAAAAGGTAACAACCAATGTAATTAAACAAGAAAAAGCAATAAGAGGTATATATTTGGAAATAGGGGAATCAAGTATCATTATTTGCAACCAAGTCTATGATCAACCTAAAAATTCCAAGATAATCAAAAGGAAATAAAACAGTATTTTTTAGAAATGCTAAAATAAGTAAACTGGATGGTTTTAAAATTAATATATTAAAATATTTTTATTCCTTCATACAAAATAAAAACTCTTTAGAAAATTCTTTTTTCAAGGAAAAATTCTGATTTGGAATGGCAACACAAAAAGTGAGATTCTCAGGAATAAACTTGGCAAGAAATGTGTGTGCTCTACATGGAGAAAGACCTAATCTATAATAATAAAAGCATAATATGCTAATTAAACCAGATGTCCTTCCAGACCACGCTGGGGCTGCAGGGGCGGCCTGGTCCCGGTTGCCTGCCATTGGCCGGAGTGAAGCCTGAGTCCCAGGTACCAGAGGGAAGCCAGTGCCAGCAGCTGGGGGAGGGAAAGCCTACTCTTGCACAGATTTCATGCATCAGGCCTCTAGTACTCTAATAAAGGACATAGAAACTACCAGACATTGTCCCAAAATGGTCTAATATTTTACACTGTCACCAACAATGTTTTGGTTGCTCCCCAGTCTCACTTGCTGTCTTTTTATTTTCCCTCCAGCTCTATTGAGGTATAATTGGAGAACAAAATTATATATATTTAGAGTGCACAATGCAATGATTTGATGTACATGTATTTTGTGATTATCACCATCAGGTTAATTGACACTCCCATCAACTCACACACATAATTATCTTATTTGTATGTGAGAACACTTAAGACCTGCTGTGTTAGCAAATTTCAAGTACACACCACAGTATTTAACTGTAGTCTCCATGCTGTAGCAACATGAATTTTTGATACTAGCCATTTGAACAGGATTTTTTTATAAACCAAAAGTACTTTTTGGTGTTCAGAAAAGCATTGTTTTAAATTTCTTGTATTGGAAGCAAAATTGAATGGGTGCTTTATGAATTTTATATATGCTGTAAGAAATTGATGAGCTTTGGGTTTGATGTATATTGCATTATTTTTGCTTTGCATATTAAAGGTAGGAAATAGCTCCCTGTTAGTACTTTGACACAGACGGTTGTATTTTTAGGAATAGAATACTGACAGTAAGCAGGAGTTGGCCGTTTTGTATCGTACTTTAAGCACACTTAAGAGGCTGCCCAGTGAAGAAGCAAGGACAGATTCAAAACAAGGTGATAACAGTGTGTAACGGAAGTGGTGTTCACCCATGTCCACGGCTCCCCTGCATGTCCCAGCCCCCTGATAGTGAGGCCAGGGCCCGTGATTATTCCTCATGGATGGCTGGGGACAGAGAGCAACACGCCTCACTACTAGTCTGGGAATTCAAAGGCAATCTAAGTGTCATAGTCTGTCTCCCCTGCTGTGATGATTGTCACGTAAACAAGGAAAGAGAGCATCTGAAGAATTTCAACTTTAACTCTGTGAATTGATCGTCCTGAATGCAGACACTGCACATTATTATCGTAGACACTACCTACACCTTTGTCCCCAAGAGATGTGACAGAGCTGGATGGGAAAGAAAAGCAGGGGTGCCAGGGACGCTGCCAGTGAGTTGAGTTCACAGTGCTGGCGTGGTTAATGTCTGTTACTCTCCATCTGACTCTAACAACACAGCTTTTCTCAGGCTTCCCCTTCTGTCCCCGTCTCCCTCTGTACCTCTGTACCGTCCCCTCACAGAGGTGTCCCCTGACCCATGCTCTCTCTCCTCCCCCAAATGGCTGCCTTTACAACAAGTCACTGCTACCAGGTGTGGATGAGGTTGAATTCTTTCTCAGGCCGCCTTAGCATTTAGGAAGCTTGTGAGTGTGAGGACACAGCCCCAGCGGCAAGGAATCGAATGGACCAACTTCCCTGGGGTCCCTGTCCAGTTAAAATAGTTTTCTCTATTGACAAGAAATGACAGTTGGGCCACATGATAGCAAATAACTCCTGCTTACATTTCCCATTTGAACTCTTCGTTCTGCTTCTGTGACGTGAGAATTTCAGACAGACTCAGGTGGGGCTGTTCTGCAGTGGGGAAGCTCAGCGGAGATGACAGAGAAGAAGACAGAAGCAGGTTTTTGTTTTCTTTTCTTTTTCTTTTGGAGCTGAACTGCCGACGCACAGTTTTGAATGGGGAGCCATCTGTGTCTTTTATCAGTCAGTTAGGTAAGCCCACATTTGAGAAAAGTTCTGCAGTTCCCAGGCTGTGCCCGAAAAAAGACATTTTAACAACGAATTCATCCTGTTTTAAGGGAAATGGTTTAGAATGACTGCCTTTGGTTGAAGGGAAGCCAGTTTTCAGGAACTGCAAACTTCATGTAACTTAGTTTACACGTTACTGGCAAAGAAGGGTTCCTTAGCACAAAGCCGATAAATTGTGGGCACTGGGAAGAGTTTGGGCGTTAATGTTACCTGCGTTTTCTGAGCCTTATCGCTTTGGATGTGCTGCCAGATTCAAACAAGATGCTCTCTGGGTGACTTTAGGCAAATGACCTGATTTCTCTCTTTCCATTCACCTTGTCAGCTTCATGTAAACAAATGAGGCACGGCTGTAGAACCTGCTCTCGGAATATAAGGGTCTTTCATGATTCAGAACTAAAAGTAATAAGGTTGTTGTTGCTGTTTTATTGGTCTCCTGTCTCTCTGTCCCTCAGGAGCCGCAATGGACCAAAATCAATGCAGCTACTCGGGTAAGAGACTTCCGGTGTGTGTGCCTGTTCTGCCATAGTCTGTGCCTACTTTCTGTAAATATCATGCTGTCCTCTCTAAGCAGAATATAAGCTATGAGCTGTTTATTCATTAGAGCAGGGGTGGGCCATATAAGGCCCTCGAAATCATTTGGTCTGGCCCTGCCAAGGCATTCGGGGTGAGTTAATTAAATGTTTGACCAAATGTAGCAGGCTAATTTAAGTTGATAATTTTGTATAGCCTGATAATGATGCTATAAATATCCAAATGGCCCTGGGCAGAGAAAAGGTTCCCCACTCCTGCATTAGAGAATCGTTTTACACTGCTCATCCCCATATTTCCCTGGTCCAGCCATTTCAATGGTGGTCATGACCACACCTCTGCCCAGCGGAGAGCAGAGGAGCTCTCTCTGGCTTTGGAACCAAGTCAGGGTACTTAACCCACCTAGAGGTGGAACCCACAGTTTGGCACCACTTCTCTGATCCTCAGAAAGTTAGTCTTTCAGAGGGGCCAGAACAGAGCGATGCAGGCAAGCCTTGCTTGACAAAATGTGTTTCTAAATCCATCTTGTATCTTCCTCTTCAAGTATATTTGCCTAGGATCCAACATGGCAATATGCTATAGTCCTAGAGAAACCCCTAGAGGGAATAAATGGCAATAGAAAAAAAAAATTTATAAAAATGAAAACAAAAAGCCCCATGATTAATTTATTTTATTTGATAGTTAGTTAGCTTCTATTTCACAAATGCAATATATTGTGAGAGTATCTTTTCCCATTTTGTGAAACTAACACCTGATCATTAAAAATATTCCATTGGCATGACCAGTACAATAATAACACAGTAAACTTGCTCTCAACAGGACCCTATATAAAGAACCAACCCAGCAGAGGATCAGAGCTGAGAGTCATCCTGGTGGGCAAGACAGGAACCGGTAAAAGTGCCACAGGGAACAGCATCCTGGGGAAGCAGGCCTTTGTGTCCCAGCTGTGCGCCCAGGCCTTCACTAAGACCTGCAGTGAAAGGCGAGGAAGCTGGGGTGAGAGAGAGATGGTCATCATTGACACACCAGATATATTTTCTGAGAAGGGCCACTCTGATCTGTACACAGAGGTGCAGAGGTGCTACCTGCTGTCGGCCCCAGGACCCCATGTGCTACTCCTGGTGACGCAGCTGGGCCGATTCACCACCCAGGACCAGCAGGCCGCACAGAGGGTCAAGGAGATCTTTGGAGAGGATGCCATGAGACACACAATTGTCCTCTTCACCCACAAGGAAGACCTCGATGGAGGCTCCTTGATGGATTACATCTACGACTCAGAAAATAAAGCCCTAGGCAAGCTGGTGGCAGCGTGTGGGGGGCGAGCATGTGGCTTTAATAACCGAGCAAAAGGGAGTGATCGGGATGACCAAGTGAAGGAGCTAATGAACTTGATTGAGGGCCTGATGATGGAGAAAAGAGGTGACCACTATACCAATGAGCTTTACAGCCTAGCGACAGGGTCAGAATGTGGACCTGAGCAGTCAGAGGAAAGATTAAAGGATTTCACAGGGAGTCTTATAAAGTACATGGAAATTCAGAGACGTCGCACAACCATGGCCAAGGAGAATTGCCTAAAAAGAGCCCTAATCAAAATACTACCGTGTTTTCTCATTTGCATTTGGTTGTTTGTCAGATTGCTAATTCTGATATTTTGCGTATTGCTCAGAATATGCAATTTTTTTTACTGCTTATTCTGTAGTATGTGCAATTTGTTCTGTAGCTTATTGTCCATTATCCTCAGAAAATTAATGATAATTCCCAGAAAGACCATTGGTGT
This sequence comes from Myotis daubentonii, assembly GCF_963259705.1. Lineage (NCBI taxonomy): Eukaryota > Metazoa > Chordata > Mammalia > Chiroptera > Vespertilionidae > Myotis > Myotis daubentonii. Next base: position 8,049,219 of record NC_081849.1, on the reverse strand, counting down.
GGAATGCAAGACTCCTAGATGACAGTGATGGATCAGGAATTATTTATCACTGGGATACCGTGGTAATCACAGGGTCTCCTCTGTAAAATGCAGTGCCTGACACCAGTAAATATTTAAGATTCTGTGAAGCGTTAAATCTTAACATCACTCAATTTATTAATGAACCAAATTATTTTAAGTTACTGTTTGTTTTGACATATAATACCAAAACCTTTTGAAAGCTGTAAACATAAAACGTCTCCTGTTTGAAAATGTCTAAAGCAGATTTATGTTCCTGGAAACTCTTTTTCTCCTTTAAAATACTATGATTGCTATTGAATGTAATAAAATAACAACAATAAGTAAGCTGTAAAGCTCCTGAGATCCCATGTCTTTAATTTTGTTCTTTCAACAATGACCCCAATTATGCCCACTAACTACACACAGACACACTCATGCATCTGGTATCAGTCATAAGAGTGTGACTTCTACACACAAAACAATTAATCTCATAAGACCCAGGGGAGATATTCTGAAGGCTTTGTGGGGGCGGGGGAGAGGGGAGGGGATTCCTGCAGGAAAAGGAACACCTTTGGATTGAGGACCAGGCCAGCTCATCATCTAAGTCCTTTGACCTGAGACAAGGTATTCAGCCCGTGTCTCCCTTGGCTTCTCCTTGTGAGGTGCCAACAGGACAGATTTCAGTCCTGTTCTGCCTGCTACTTGCCAGGCTCGAACTCAGGCCAGGCAGGACCCACAGTGCAGGACTAAACATGCAGGTAACTTGGCAAGAAAGGAACATGCAGCTGAGCAGCAACTAAAACTTCCTTCCACAGGAAGCCTGTGGCTTCAGAAGAGTTTTAAAGACACAGAAAACTGAATACTGTCAACTTTCAAAGGCCCAAAGTGCACGTACTACATTATGTCTCCCTTTTGATTACACTTAAGCAGTTTTATTTATTTATTTTAATATATTTTTTAGTTTCGATAGTATTACAGATGTCTTCCATTTCCCCCCTTTTCTCCCCTCCTTCAAGCCCCTACCCACCCACTCTCCCCACCCACGTCTTCACTCCCACACTGCCTGTGTCCATTGGCTATAAATATAAGTATACAAGCTCCTTGGTTTATCTCTTTTCATCCTCCCAACCCCACACCAAGGTATGTCCGTCTGTTCCAGGCCTCCATGTTTCAAGTCTTATTTTGTTGGCTAATTCATTTTGTTCATTAGATTCCACAAATAAGTGAGATTACATGACATTTGTCTTTCTCAGTTTGGCTTATTTCACTTAGCATAATATTTTCTAGGTCTATACATGCTGTTCCAAAGAGAAATAGACCCCTCTTATTTACAGCTGCATAATATGCCAGAGTGTAAATTTCCCACCACTTTTTTATCCACTCATCTGCCTACTGATTGGGGACTTGGGCTGTTTCCAAGTCTTAGCTATCATAAATAACATTGCTCTGAACATAGGGATGCATATGTTTTTTCTGATTGGTGTTTTGGGGTTTTTAGGTTATATTCCCAAAAGACAGATCGCTAGGACAAAAGGAAGTTCCATTTTTAATTTTTTTAAGAAACTCCATACTGTTTTCCATAGTGGCTACACCAATCTGCATTCCCGCCAGAAGTGAGCTAGTGTTCCCTTTTCTCCACACCCTTGGCAACACTTGTTTGTTGACTTTTTTATGATAGCTATTCTGACAAGTGTGAGGTGATATCTCATTGTGGTTTTAATTTGCATTTCCCTAATGATTAGTGACTTTGAGCATTTTTTCATATGTCTCTTGGCCATTTGTATGTCCTCTTTGAAGGAATGTCTAGTCAAGTCTTCTGCCCATTTTTTATTTGTCTTCCTTTTGTTGAGTTGTATGAGTACTTTATATATTTTAGATATTAACCCCTTATCAGATGTATCACTGGCAAATATGTTCTCCCATACAGTGGTTCCCTTTTCATTTTGATGGTGGTTTATTTTGCTGTGCAGAAGCTTTTTATTTTTATGTAGTCACATTTGTTTCTTTTCTCCTTAATTTTCTTTATCCTAGGAGATGTATCCATAAATATATTGCTACGGGAGATGTCTGAGATTTTACTGACTCTATTCTCCTCTAAGATTTTTATGGTTTCATGCCTGACATTTAAGTCTTTTATCCATTTTGAGTTTATTATTGTGTATGGCAAACAGGAAGAGGACATAAAGAATGTCCTTTCATTGTCTGAAATGAAGGACACATACCAAACAAACAAAAGAAGTAATTAAATTAGGTTTTAAAAATACTTTCAGTCTCAATTGTCTAAGGAGTTCCAAGTGCCAGGGAATGCAGTTGGGCATTGTGTGTGTTCACGTGACCATATGGGAATAGAAACCTAGTTGAAATTCCTCTCTTCCCTCCCAAACTGATTACTCAAGAAATGTATTTCATTACAGATTCCTCTTCTCCCTCTTATTTTTCTTCAGTTTCTCCACCTGATGTTTTCCACTTGGGACTCCCACAGGAAGTGTGGCATCTCACAGTGAGCATTTGGGGTGAATCTGGGGTTCCTGGAAGTTTCTATCACGATTCCTCCTCTCCCTTCTCTTTTCTCAGTTCATCCCCCGTCTGCCAACCCTTCCCAAGTAGTTTTCTTTAGAGCTATGAGAGAAGTGAGATATAAGACACTGCCCAGAGAATATTGTATGTCTTAAAGAATTCACAAGTCTATGAAGAAATGTTGTAAAATTGGCGGAGCAGACTTCAAATTGGTGGTAAAGATATTTTTAAATCTTTGAACATTTCAGATAAGAATTTCAATCAATATTTGGCCCAAACCTCTCATTATGGAGCATCTGCTGAAGACCCCAGGGGCAAACCCTAACCTGGAACTGTCTGGGAAGAGGCGATAAGAATGTCTCCAGGTCTTTCCCTATGATGCAGAAAATACAGTGGAAAAAAATCCATGGTGCCTGTTTACAACAGAAGGATTCAGAGCAGGCAAATAAACCATGTGAGAATTCACCTTGTATCTGACATTTCTTATAGAAGCACTAGTGGCCCAGTGCATGAAATTCATGCAAAGGGGGGGGGGTTCCTCTCAGCCCAGCCTGTACCCTCTCCAATGGGAGACCCCTTGGGGGATGTTTGACTGCCGGTTTAGGCCCAATCCCTGTGGAATTGGGCCTAAACCGGCAGTCAGACCACCCCCTCATAATCTGGGACCACTGGCTCCTAACTGCTCACCTGCCTGCCTGACTGATTGCCCCTAACTGCCCCTGCCTGCCTGATCGCCTCTAACTGCCCTACCCTGCTGGCTTGATCTTGCCCCCAACTGCCCTCTCCTGCCAGCCTGACCTTGCCTCCAACTCCCCTACCCTGCCGGCCTGATCTCGCCCTCAACTGCCCTCCCCCGCTAGCCTGATCTCGCCCCCAAATGCCCTCCCCTGCCTGCCTGATCTTGCCCCCAACTGCTCTCCCCTACTGGCCTGGTTGCCCCCAACTGCCCTCCCCTGCTGGCCTGATCTCACCCCCAATTTCCCTCCCCAGTCCGCCTGATGACCCCTAAGTGCCTCTGTCTCGGCCCCCACCACCATGGCTTTGTCTGGAACAAAGTCAGATGTCTGGAAGATAGCCAGTCGACCTGGTCTAATTAGCATATTACCCTTTTATTAGTATAGATAGATTATATAGGATAGGATTGCTTAAATGGGGGAAAACGTCTTTTTCAGCAAGAGGAGATGCTCTTGGCAGACAAAAATACATAATCCCTATATGTGGACTGATAGCTAGCCATATGCATTATACTGCCAAACCAGTCATTAAAAAATTGAACGGCTTTCTTACACCTTACATCAAACAGCTGTTGCCCTTAAAACCCCTCCTCAGCCCCTACCTTAGGTTCTACTATCCCAGTTCACCTAGATTAGGTTCTGGTTGGTTCATTTATATGCCAGTCAGCATCAGGAGCTCCACCTCCTATGCAGCCACTGGATCCTCTCTCTTACCCAGATTTGGTCAGTTTCTATGCCAGTCAGCATCTCTGGGCCTATCTCTGGGCCTGATCAGAGAGGCGGGGCTGATCAACAGCCACCTCAGGCTGCTGGTGAGCAGGCTGGACTGCTGACCTCTCAGAGAGACAGAGGCACGGCTGCTGGCGAGGCCGGAGAAAGAGAGAAACAGGTTCTGATCTGCAGCCTCGAGGGCCTCGCCAGCAGCCCTGGTAGACACTGATCAGCCTAGCCTCTCTCTCTCCCCGAGAGGTCAGCAATTCAGCCCACTCGTCAGTCCCTGCCCACTGGAGGCTGCTGCACATGCAGCATGGCATTTGGTCGCGCTTTCGGTCATTTTGGACATTAAGGACCCTGGGTTTTTATATATATTAGGATTTCTATCTCATTCAAGACATCAATATGACTTATGCCAATTTGATTCTGAGTATGCCCACAACAATGTATTAATATATTATCTTATACTTTGCTCATTTGCTGTCTCAATGGATTAACATATGTTCCCACCATAGCGGGTGCCAGGGGGCTCCTCCTTGCTCAGCATTTTGGACTACATTCCTCGTGTACAGGAGGCACTCACTAAATATTTGTCATCCTACCCTGTGGTGACTTCGGATACTTGGTTCAAGGGACAGTTCCACAGCATAGAGAGTCTCTTGTTCTTTTGGGGAACTTCCTGAGCTCACTTCCTCTGGCTTTATGTTCTCAATCATGTGTCACTGCCCTCTATCTGTTTTGAACTTCACTTCTTTGGCTGGTTTCCACAATGCCAAGGTGTACGAAGCATTCTGTGGCCTTTAGCTTCTTTAATGGAGATTTGGGAAGTCACAGGGAGGGTCCCTCAGGCAGCCCTGAGCATTGCTGCACCAAGCTGACTGTTGTCCTTTGGAAAGAGGAAGAGCTTATCCCCCAACACCCAGGAGGGAGAAACCGTGGGTGACACTTCATCAGTTAACTCCTTCACCTAAAGGAAAGGGGCTGGTCTCTTTCAGGTTGCGAGATCATTCAATACTATTTTTTTTTTAAGGAAACAAATTGCCTTCTTTCAATTTTGGCCGATCATGCGCACTTCATACTAATATGTTTTACTCTGGAAACACAGGAAACAGACTGTCCTCTCTACGTTGGGCCAGTTGTGACCACTTCCTAATATTATTTTTTCTTCCCGAAGCAGAGGAAACAGACTGTCTTCCCTCCCTTTTAGCCAGTAGAGACCAGACCTGACCCACATTTTGGTTTCTGTTTCATTCTCTAGGCAGACCAAGAAGTTCTCTTTTTGTGGGGTTGTAGGGGGGGTAAAGGGAGGGAATCTGCTGAGTCTAACTCTTTTGGTCTATTATCTTTGGTTGTCAGGTGGCTGCATATAGCTCCTTTCCATCCAGACAGAAGAATAAAGACCTTAACTTTGGCCTCTGGTCCTGGACTTTAATGTGTCTACTTTTCCTCCAGATTCCTGGAGGAGAGAAGGGTCTTTGGTGTCCTGGAAGCATCTCGTAACACTTGGATATGCCCAGAACCTTATGAAGTGACTGTCCCTTTTTCCTTTTCAAACACGGGACATTGAGTCCAATGCAGCTGCTCTCAAAGTGTGGTCCCCGAACAGCAGCAATGCCCGGGAACTAGATAGAAACACAGAGGCTTGGTCTCACCCCACACCTCCTGAATTAGAAACTGATTTTAATAAGTCTTCCATGTGGCTCTGATGCATGCCCATGCCTCATAAAATACAGGGGGAAAAACATACTGAAGAATCAGCTTCTAATATAATAACCATACAGAGGGCTTTGTCCACAGATGACAACCTTATAAACTTGAGTATGTTCTTTAGAATAGATTGTCTACATTCTATCACTTCTACAGTTTGCAGGATAAGGCCTCCACTTCATTCACTAGGAATTAACATTTTATATAGCGGAACTCTGGATCCTAAGAGTGGGGAACACCCCTCCTCTTAGAGTGGAAAAGAAGCAGAAGGATAGAACAATCAGATGTGTGTCCAAAATTTTGTCTCTCCAGGTTCAGGAAACAAGAAGTATTTTGGATAATGAACTTCTGGTCACTTCTTGAGCTGTTGTTCTGGGGAGTGCCCTCAAGGGAAATGTTTTTTCAACATGGGTGTCATTTTATGTGGTTCTTTTTTGCAGGATGGGTGCACCTTGAGTTTCTATCTGGTTTGGGTTACTTTCTATTGCTTTCCAGTATTTGATGCTTGACAATTCTCCCAAAGTTTATCTGTGGCCCATATAATCTGTTATTTTTGAAACAAGTTCTAAGGTTTTATTCTCTTGTCATTTCCGTGGTTCATATATAGAATGAGTAGGAGTTGAGAATTACATGAAAGTTCAGTCAAGTTTGTCAAAGGAATTGACCACAGGGGTGAGAGTGAGGTACCTCTCGATCAAGAAATGGAGCAAATTGTCCAGGTTGCATATAGCACATGCTGTCAGTCATCTGCTCACTAGCCATTTCCCTCCTATTCCTTCCTAACAAAACTACAAGCTTGGTTATAAAAATGATGTACCCATGTGAAATACAGTTCTCCTTGCAGCTGAGTTAACCATACGACCACAAGACATAAGCACAAGTCCCCCTGAGATTTCTGGGTTGGCTATGCTTTTGTAATACTAAGTGCTATTCCATCTCCATTATTGTTTCTACCTTCTTCCTACGTGTAATTCTCAAATACGGCTGAAGGTGAAGCAGCCATCTTGCCACTTACAAAGAATGGTGGAGCTGGTAGGGAGAGAAAATGAAGTTCTTTGGATCGTTACATCAGCCCTGGACTTACCACTGTAAACTCCTTGTCGCATAGAATTCGAACCCTTTGTGTGTTAAGCCACTTCAGGGAAGGCTCTCTTACCTGCATCCTGAATCTCAAGGTGACACTCTGGGACTGGAGGAGAGTGACCATCAGACCAGCCACAGAGCATTTCAGACCAGCAGGAGCCGAGTTGTGGTGAAGTCAGCCAACGGGCATCGCAGAGGGCAATGCCTGGCTGAGAAATCAATCTGGGTCACACCCGCTTATGGCCTTCCTTGTTGGGGGTCAGGAGGACTTCAGAGACCTCACAGGTGAGGAATATCACCCAGCAAGAAGCAACTCAGAGGTTGAGGTCTGAGAACCCCATCTATTCTACAAACTACAATGTTACAAGGCATTCATCCAGACTGAGGGGGAAAAATACGATGGTTGGGGGGATGGCTCTGTCACATGAATAGGGAGACTGCACACTATGTAAAGGAACTCCTTAACAGATCACATTGGACAGGTTTAAACATGATTAAGCATTTAGTTATATTTTTCTCTACAAGTAATGGATGGGAACTAGGACAGATTTTAAAAATTAAAAATTTGTTTACTTTTTATAGTATAAAATGAGCCTATGTTTAATTTTGCAATGGAGGCTGTTTCCAGTGAATTCCAAATTATTCCACAAAAACTAAACATTCATTCATTCATTGTGTGGTTCATTCCCACAAGCTGTTTGAATTATCATTCCTACAAAAGCAACTATTGCCTCTAAAGGAATTAAAAATAAAATTAATATTCCCACATATCATTATCCTCTCTCACAAATTCTATATCAGAGATACAATGCTTAAGAATATATATATAGGGAAAATGGTGACCAGCAGTAAGGTAGGGAGGGAGAGAGTGTGAGAGCACAAGGAAGTGATAGAGGAGTGTGTGGACATGTGTGGTGTGTGTGTATGAGCTAGGGACAGTTAGATTCTGCAGGTCTTCTAAGGGGCTGCTAAACCGGGCAGTCTTAGGCAGCAGAGTCCCTCTCCCTGCGCAGACACTCTTGGGCAGCCAGCACAGGCACAGCGACCACACCATCTTGGGAAACAGAGCTGCTTGAGACTAGGATCCTGGCCTCAGCACCACCCAGTCTGATCTCAGACACATATCAGGACCCTGCAGCCACTGGGGACAGAGACCTGTGACCACAGCTACAGAGCTGTGGACACCAAAAGTTCAGAAATCCCCGCGGCAGATCCGTGAGTAACAGAGCCCATCCCCCCTTCCCGCAGGCTTGCGGGCAGGGCCAGAGTAACTAACTGATAGACCCACCCCTTGCCAAGGCATCAGCTCTCCAGGAATTTTAGCCTGGAAGCACTGCCAGCTTCTGAGCCCTGGGTTGGGAGCAAATGCACTAACCCCAGGAACTGATCCTAAGGGCACTGCCAGCTTCTGAGCCCTGGGCTGGGAGCAAACGCGCAAACACCAGGAATTTGTCCCGCATATCACAGGCCCAGGGACCCCGATTTTCTGGGCAGGAGACAGCACCAAGCACCAGTGACTTGACTGTGTTTCTTATCAACTGCGCCTGAGATCCTGATTTCCTGTGCATTCATACTAAGAGCCAGTGACTCCAATTACTGGTGCAAGGGCACACAGGGACCCTGATTCTCAAGGCAAGGTTGCACGAAGCAACAGAGACTCTGATACTGGATTCGTGAGGAACTCTGACTCCTGGCGCACGCTAGGGGTCTCTGGCTTTCAACACGCTTCAGGGGGGGGGGGTCTCTGTTTCAGCATGGTGCAGGCAGGGTCCCTGATTCTAAGGGTGCGTACAAGGCCACATTGAGCGCTGACAACACTGACCCTGAGCGAGCCTGGTTCCCACCAACCCACCACAACCACACATCTTAGTGTCAGAGTTCTTCAGTGACACTAGGGTGGCGGGAGACTCCCAATGCACACGGCCCAGGCCCACGCAACTCGACGTTTGAACCATCGGGAGATAATCAGAATGAAGAGATGAAACAACACCCAGAGGAAAGACAATGAGGAGTCGCCAAGAAAGGAAATTAATGAAGTTGAAGCATGCAACATGACAGAAAAATAATTCAGAATAATGGTTATACAATTCATTCACCGGATGGATGAGAAAATCAACAACCTATGCAAGAATCAGGAAGAAATGAAAAGTGATATAGCTACAATCAAAAACACCATGGAAAGTTTCAACAGAAGACTAGAAGAAGCAGAGGACCGAATTAGTGAATTAGAAGATAAGGCAGAGAAACAAGCTCAATCTGAACAGCAACTGGAGAAAAAAATTAAAAAGCAGGAGGAGAGCCTAAGGGAGCTTTGGGACAACATGAACAAAGTAACATACGCATAATAGGGCTGCAAGAAGGACAAGAAGAGCAGCAAGGATTAGAAAATCTATTTGAAAAAATAATGTCAGAAAACTTCCCAGATATGGGGAAGAAATAAGTTACACAAGTACAGAGAGTCCCAGGCATGATGAACCCAAAAGACCCACCACACCAAGACACGTCATAATAATGATGGCAAATGTACAAGACAAAGAGAGAATCTTAAAGGCTGCAAGAGAGAAACAGAGAGTTACCTAAAAAGGATCCCCCATCAGATTATCAAATGATTTCTCAACAGAAACACATCAGGACAGAAAAGAATGGACAGAAATTTACAAAGTGATGCAAAGCAAAGGACTGAATCCAAGAATACTCTATCCAGCAAGGCTATCATTCAAAATTGAAGGGGAAATAAGAAGCTTCACAGACAAAAAAAGGCTAAGGGAGTTGATCACCACCAAGCCAGCAATGCAAGAAATGCTAAAGGGAGTGGTGTAAAAAGAAAAAACTAAAAAGCCCAGAAAGAAAACAGCCACACAAAAAAAGAAATGGCTACAAACAAGTACCTTTCAATAATAACTTTAAACGTAAATGGACTAAATGATCCAATCAAAAGACATCGAGTGGCTGAATGGATAAAAAAACATGACCCATATATTTGCTGTCTACAAGAGACCCACCTCATTAGAAGGGACTCACACAGACTGAGAGTGAAGGGATGGAAAAATATCTTTCAGGCAAATGGAAATGAAAAAAAAGCTGGGGTAGCAATACTTATATCAGACAAAATAGACCTCAAAGTGAAGGCCATAACAAGAGATAAGGAAGGCTACTTCATAATACTAAAGTGATCAATACAACAAGAGGATCTAACCCTGATAAACATATATGCACCCAATGCAGGAGCACCCACATACATAAGAAAACTCCTGGAAGATATCAAAGGAGAGATCGACAACAATACAATCATAGTAGGGGACTTTAATACACCACTGACATCACTGGATAAAGCCGCTAGAAAAAAACTCAGCAAAGACACAGCAATCCTAAATGACTCACTAGATCAGATGGACTTAATTGACATCTTCAGAACAATTCACCCCAAACCCACAAAATATACATTCTTCTCAAGTGCTCATGGAACATCTTCAAAAATAGACCATATATTGGGTCACAAACAAAGTCTCCCCAAATTCAAGAATATTGAAATCATACCAAGCATCTTCTAAGACCACGATGGCATAATATTAGAAATAAACTACAATAAAAACAACTCAAAATACTCAAATACTTGGAAGCTGAATAGCACGTTATTCAATATTTATTGGGTTACCAATGAGATCAAAGAAGAAATTAAAAACATCCTGGAAACTAATGACAATGAAACAACAACAATCCAAAACCTTCTAGACTCAATGAAAGCAGTCCTGAGAGGGAAGTTTATAGCTCTACAGGCCTATCTCAATAAACAAACAAAAAATGGTAGTAAATCATCTAAATCTACAGCTCAAAGAATTAGAAAGAGAGCAACAAGAAGAGCCCAGAGTGAGCAGAAGGAAGGAGATAATAAAGATTAGAGCAGAAATACATGACATAGAGACCAAAAAAAAAATACAGAAAATCGATGAAACAAAGAGCTGGTTCTTTGAAAGGATAAACAAGATTGATAAACCTCTAGCCAGGCTCACCAAGAAGCAAAGAGAGAGGACCCAAATCAACAAAATCAGAAATGATAGAGGCGAAATAACAACAGATCCCACAGAAATACAAATGATTTTTAAAAAATACTATGGACAACTCTACTCCAACAAACTAGACAACCTGGAGGAAATGGAAATATTCCTAGAAAAATACAACATTCCAAAACTTAATCAGGAAGAATCTAAAAATCTCAATAGGCCAATAACTATGGAAGAAATTGAAGCAGTCATCAAAAAGCTTCCAGCAAACAAAAGCCCAGGACCAGATGGCTTCACAGGGGAGTTTTACCAAACATTCAAGGAAGAACTAAAACCTACCCTCCTCAGACGACTACAAAAAATCCAAGAGGAAGGAACACTTCCAAGCTCATTCTATGAAGCCAGCATCACCCTAATACCAAAACCAGGTAAAGACAACACAATGGAAGAGAATTACAGGTCAATATCCCTCATGAACATAGATGCCAAAATCCTCAACAAAATCTTAGCAAATCGGATCCAGCAGTACATCAGAAAGATCATACACCATGACCAAGTAGGATTTATCCCAGGGATGCAAGGATGGTACAATATCTGCAAATCAATAAACGTGATACATCACATAAAAAAATTGAAAGAAAAAAAACACATAGTCATATCAAATGATGCAGAAAAAGCATTTGCCAAAATTCAACACTCGTTTTTGATAAAAACTCTCAGCAAGGTGGGAATTGAAGGATCATACCTTAACATAATAAAATCCATATATGACAAACCCACAGCCAACATCATACTCAATGGACAAAAACTAACACCATTTCCCCTAAGAACAGGAACAAGACAGGGATGCCCACTCTCACCACTCCTGTTCAACATATTACTGGAAGTATTAGCCATTGCAATTAGACAAAAGAGAAAATAAAAGGCATCCAAATTGGAAAAGAAGAAGTAAAACTGTCCTTATTTGCAGATGACATGATATTATAATTAAAAAACCCTAAAGACTCCATCAATAAACCATTCGACTGAATAAAAGAATTTGGCAATGTAGCAGGATACAAAATTAACGCCAAGAAATCTATGGCATTTCTATACACCAATAGTGAATGTGCAGAAAGAGAGACTAAAAAAGCAATCCCATTTACCATCGCACCAAAAACAATTAAGCGACCTAGGAATAAACTTAACTAAACAGGTAAAAGACCTCTACTCAGAAAACTACAGGACGTTGAAAAAAGAGATAGAGGAATATATAAAGTGATGGAGGAACATACCATGTTCTTGGATTGGTAGAATCAACATCATTAAAATGTCCATACTGCCCAAAGCAATCTATAAATTCAATGCACTTCCCATTAAAATACCAATGGCATATTTCACAGACCTAGAACGTACTCTCCAAAAATTCATCTGGAATAAAAAACGACCCCGAATAGCTGCAGCTATCCTGAGAAAGAACAAAGTAGGTCGGATCTCAATACCAGATATCAAGCTGTATTACAAAGCCACTGTTCTCAAAACTGCCTGATACTGGCACAAGAACAGCCATATAGATCAATGGAATAGAATAGAGAGCCCAGAAATCATCCCCAACCAATATGCTCAATTAATATTTGACAAAGGAGGCAAGAACAAACAATGAGGTCAAGATAGTCTCTTCAATAAATGGTGTTGGGAAAATTGGACAGATACATGCAAGAAAATGAAACTAGACAACCAACTTACACCATACACAAAAATAAACTCAAAATGTATAAAGGACTTAAATATACGACAGGAAACCATACAAATACTAGGACAATCCAAAGGCAACAAAATCTCAGACATATGCCGAAGCAATTTCTTCACCGATACAGCTCCAGGGCATTGGAAACTAAAGAGAAAATAAACAAATGGGACTACATCAAAATAAAAAGCTTCTGCAAAGCAAAAGAAACCATCAACAAAACAACAAGAAAGCCCAATGTGTGGGAAAACATATTTGCCAATGTCATATCTGATAAGGGCCTAATCTCCAAAATTTATAGGGAACTCATACAACTTAACAAAAGGAAGATAAACAATCCAATCAAAAAATGGGAAAAGGATCTAAATAGACACCTTTCAAAAGAGGACATTCAGAAAGCCATGAGACATATGAAAACATGCTCAAAGTCACTAATCATCCAAGAGATGCAAATCAAAACAACAATGAGGTACCATCTCACACCTGTCAGACTGGCTATCATCAACAAATCAACAAACGACAAGTGCTGGAGAGGATGTGGAGAAAAAGGAACACTTGTGCACTGCTGGTGGGAATGCAGACTGGTGCAGCCACTATGGAAGACAGTATGGAGTTTCCTCAAAAAACTGAAAATGGAACTCCCATTTGACCCTGTGATCCCACTTCTAGGAATATATCCCAAGAAACCAGAAACACCAATCAGAAAGGATATATGCACCCCTATGTTCATAGCAGCACAATTCACCATAGCTAAGATCTGGAAACAGCCTAAGTGCCCATCAGTAGATGAATGGATTAGAAAACTGTGGTACATCCACATGATGGAATACTATGCTGCTCTAAAAAAGAAGGAACTCTTACCATTTGCAACAGCATGGATGGAACTGGAGAGCATTATGCTAAGTGAAATAAGCCAGTCAATGAAGGAAAAATACCACATGATGTCACTCATTTCTGGATAATAAAGACCATTATAAACTTATGAACAAAAATAGATACAGAGGCAGAGCTGCCTCGAACAGACTGTCAAACTACAGCAGGAAGGCTGGGAAGGGTGGGAGGGCAGGAGGTGGGTGGGTAAGAGATCAACCAAAGGACTTGTATGCATGCATATAAGCATAACAAATGGACATAACACACTGGGTGGTAGGGGAGGCCAGGAAATTGTCAAGGGCGGGGAAAAAAAGGAGACATATGTAATACTCTTTGTAATACTTTAAGCAATACAAAAAATAAAATAAATAAAATAAAATAAAATGTGCGATTGAAGTATCTACCTCATAAAAAAAAAAGAATATATATATACACCAGCCCAGCTGGTGTTGCTCAGTGGGTTGAGCATCATCCCATGCAGTAAGAGGTCACCTGTTCAATTCCCTCAGGGCATATGCCCGAGTTTCAGGCTCAACCCCCAGTAGAGGGTGTTCAAGAGGAATTAAATCAGTGTTTCTATCTGTCTCTCCCTCTGTATTCCTCTCTCACTAAATTTAAAAAAATTGAAAAATAAGTTTAAAAAAAGAATATAGCTGTATATGCACTAAATAACACAGCAAGCATGTTCATAAAATATAAAAGGAAGGAAATTCAAGGACATATGAATGAAAATGCCCTAATAATAGGAAGCCTTAAAACACCATTTTCTGTACAAGACAAATCGAGTAGACAAGACATAAGTAAGAAGCTAGAAGAATTAAACAACATAATAAAAAAAGTATATCTCATGGGTATAGAAAAAATAATTCCTTTGTAATAATAAAGAATACACCCTTGTTTTTCAGAGACACATGGATCAGTCACAAAAATTTATCACCATAATCTAATCTAATAAACGAGAAACATGCAAATTGACCGTACCTCCACTGCACCCACAAGCCACGCCCACCAGCCAATCAGGAGAAAATATTCAAATTAACCGAACTAAGATGGTGGGGGCCCCCCTGTGATGGAGGAAGCCAAGCTTCCTGCTTGCCCTGCCAGCCCTGAGCTCTGCTCAAGGCTACAAAGTTTCAATTATAGAAGATAAATAAATCCCAGATACCTGCTTCCAGCCCACGGCCGTGGCGAGCCTGAAAAGGGCCATCAGCCCCTCACCCAGGCTGGCCAGACACCCCAGTAGGCACCCCCACCCTGAAGGGGCTGTGGCCAGCCTGAAAACTGCCCTCAGCCCCTCACCCAGGTTGGCCAAATCCCCATGGGGTGAGGGTCCCCACGGGGGCGCTTGACCAGCCTAAAAACATCCATTAGCCCCTCTCCAAGGCTGGGCAGGCACCCCAGTGGGGACCCCCCACCCTGAAGGGGGTGTGGCCAGCCTGAAAATGGCCCTCAGCCCCTCACTCAGGCTGGCCAGGCACCCCAGCGGGACCCCTCCCCCAACCCTGAAGGGGCTGCAGCAAGCCTGCAAATAGCTATCAGCCCCTCACCTATGCTGGCCAGGCACTCCAGAAGGAACCTTCATCCTGAAGGGAGTGTGGCCAGCCTGAAAACAGCCTTCAGCCCCCTCACTCAGACTGGCCACACCCCCATGGGGTGAGGGTCCCTGCTGGGGGGCTTGGCTAACCTGCAAACAGCCATCAGCCCCTCACCCAGGCTGGCTAGGCACCCCACTGGGAACCCCCACCCTGAAAGGGGTGTGACCAGTCTGAAAATGGCCCTCAGCCCCTCACCTAGGCTGGCTAGGCAACCCAGTGAGACCCTCACCCTGATCCAGGACACCCTTCAGGGCAAACCAGCTGGTCCCCACCTGTGCACCAGGCCTCCAGCCTATATAATAAAAGGGTAATATGCAAATTGACCCTAACAGCAGAATGACTGGGAATGACTGGTCACTATGACACACACTGACTGCCAGGGGGCAGATGCTCAATGCAGAAGCTGCCCCCTGGTGGTCAGTGCACTCCCACAGGGGGAGCTCTGCTCAACCACAAGCCAGGCTGACGGCTGCCAGCACAGTGGTGATGGCGGGAGCCTCTCCCACCTCCTTAGCAGCGCTAAGGATGTCCGACTGCAGCTTAGGACTGCTCCCCTTTGGCAAGTGGACATCCCCTGAGGGGTCCCAGATTTTATGTGGGCACAGGCCGGGCTGAGGGACCCCCCCAAAGTGCACAAATTTTTGTGCACCAGGCCTCTAGTAAACAATAATAAGCATCAGTGTGTTCCATAAAGTAGAAATACTACAAACAACACTTTCTGATAACAATGCAATAAAACCAGAAATTTCTCTAGAAAAAAGAAAAGGTTCTTCCATCTGAAAATTATAGTAACTTCTTATAAACAACTCTTTTCAAAAAATTTTAATTCTTTATTGTTTAGAGTATTACATGTCTCCTTTTCCCTCCAATGACCTCTCCCTGGCCCCTCACATCTCCCCCCACCCCAGCACATGCCCTCGCTGCCCTATTGTCTGTGTCCATTGGTTATGCTCATATGCATGCATACAAGTCTTTTGGCTGATCTCTTACCCCCCTGCTCCCCTGCCTTCCCTCTGAGGTTGGACAGTCTGTTGGAAAACAACTCTTGTTGAACAGAAAAATACAAACTGAGACTTTAGACTTTCCTAAAAATCCCAATAATAAAAATAATGAATATAAGATGAAATAATATAAGATTAATTTAAAGGAATGATCAGAAGAAAATACTTTGCATTAAAGACTTTTACAATAAAAATAAAATAATAATAATAAATTAAATTCTCAGTTCATAGAAAATACTAGAAGTAAAATAAAGTAAACCATAAGAAAGCACAAGTATGGAAATCAAAACATAATGCAGTAAAGAATAAAAAATCTTTAGACCTAGTTAATAAATCATAATCCTGGTTTATTGGAAAAACAAAATAATGAGATTATCCAAGCAAAAAAATTTAAAACCTCTTTGAAAATAAATTTGAAAACCTGGATGAAATGGATAATTTCCTAGGGAAACACAGATTACCATAATTGTCTCCAGTAGAAAAAAATGTAAATAATACAACTGTCATGGAAGAAATAGAGAAAGCTCTTAAGGAGCCACACTACAAAGTAAGTACTAGGACCAGGCTGTTTTTCATGGGAATTTTTCTAAACCTTCAAAGTCCAGATAGTTCCAATGCTCTTCAAATTGTTCCAGAGCATTGTAAATGAAGAGAAATTTCTTCATTGCCTTTTCAAAGCAAATGTAACATTAATAACCTAAGCCCAACAGTGACAGTGTAAAAAATTAATCTATACACCAATATCTTTCATGAATATCAATGCAGTAGCACTAAATAAAATATTAGCAAGTAGACTCCAAAACTACATGAAGAGTATGATACATCTGATCAAGTGAAACTCAAAACAAAAATGAAAACCTGTCAGTAATAAGAAATCTTCTAATATGACTAACTTATCAATAGGTTTAAAGAAAGAATCATAAGATTATTCACATAGATGAATTTTAAAAGCTTTTGACAAAATTAATTGTTGTGAATAAAAACTCTCAAGAAAATAGTGATTGGGGGATACTTGCTTAATATAATTACACACACACACACACACACCATATATTCCTGTTTTCCAGTATCTCAGTTACTTAACTGAAAAACACTGAGGGCATATCCAGCAATACAGCAATACAGCACTATGCCCATTTACTACAATTCAATATTGTAATAGAGATTTTAGCCAATGCAATTAGACAAGAGCAATCAATTAGGGGCATTAAGGATAAATACAGTAGAAGTGATAAAGAAACTATGGTATATCCGTAAAGTGGAATGCTACCCATCAGTAAAGGAGAACAGCTATTGATATAAAAAACATGAATGATTCTCAAAATCTTTATGCTAAGTGAAGGAAGCCAGTCTGAACAGGGACTTTATTTTACTTTCTCTAGAGTCTCAGTGTCTGGTACAAAATCTTCCGTTAAGTTCAAACAATCACTGACTGTTAGTGGAGGGATGAATAGGTGTAATCACCCAACAGAAAAGGGAACATGACTCATTCTTCCACCCTATTAATCAAAATGCATGGTATTTATCAAGATTTTCTGTCTGCTTTCTGCCCTGTTAGACAAATGGGTAACACTGCTCTCAGGGTTTTTACATAGGCTTCTCATCTCCTCACAGCTTCTCAAGAGCACAACCTGTTGCTTTGCCTCATCTACAGCATTAACCTGAAGGCAAGGATAAGAATGAGTGAGTGCATTTACAAGAAAGTAACTACACAGCAGTTAAAAACTTTTTTCATATTAAACCTGTATTTACATTTTTCTTGCAAGGTATGTGTGGCTCTCTGGTTAAGTATGTGCTTCTAGCAGTTTGTGATATAATAGGATGTTTCATCACTGGAGTTTAGAAAATTGTCTGAAACTCCAATGATAAAAACAGTACAGTGGGCCCCACATTCTGCAGAGTGAAGCCAAACCTATCTTACTGTGAGCTACTATTTCTGAAAGAATCATGAGCTTCTTTCTGTGGTGCTTCTCATATCCTTGAGCCTTTGCTAGCTTTTTAAAATGTGTAGTCTAAACTGATTTGTCTCTGGGGGAAATAAGGAAGAGGTTTAAGTCCTATTGACAGCAAAATTGGATGAGGCATGAAGAAGTTAATTTCAAGTGGGCAAAGCAAGGACAGTGGCATGTGACCACCAAGACATGCTGGTAGAATGTGGAAATGTGCTTTGGGAAATCCTATAAATTATGAGGGTAGGAGTATGCAGTAGAAGAGATATAGACTTCACCTACTGTTATCCACATATTAAAAGGATTTAAAAATATGTATTTACTGTTGAAAGTATTACACGTGTACCGTTTTATCGCCCCATTGACACTTTACAGCCCACTGTCCCAGACCTTCACCACACTATTGTCTGTGTCAAGAGGTCATGCATATATGCATAGAAGTTCTTTGGTTAATCTTGTCCCACCCACCCTCACCCTCCGCCTTCCTCCTGAGAATCAACATTCTATTCCATGGTTTTATGTCTCTGGATCTATTTTGTTCATTAGATTCCACATATGAGTGAGGTCATGTGATACTTATATTTTGGAAATTAACCCCTTATCAAATGTATCATTGGCATATATGTGCTCCCATGCAGTGGGCTCTCTTGTCATTTTGTTGATGATTTCTTTTGCTATGCAGAAGCTTTTCATTTTAATGTAGTCCAATTTCTTTGTTTTCTCCTTAGTTTCTTTTGACCTAGGAGATGTATTGGTAAAAGTATTTTTAAGAGAGATGTCTGAGATTTTGATGCCTATGGTTTCATCTAGAATTTTTATGGTTTCAAGACTTACATTTAAGTCTTTTGTCCGTTTTGAGTTTATTCTTATTTATGGCCTAAGTTAGTGGCCGAGTTTCATGTATCTGTCCAATATTTTTTTTGAAAATTTTCTCATTTATTGAAGAGACTGTCTTGACTCCATTGTAAATTCTTGACTCCTTTGTCAAATATTAATTGATAATAATGGCTTGGGTCAATTTCTGTGTTCTCCTTCCGTTCCATCATTCTATATGTCTGTTCTTGTGCCAGAAACAGGCCATTTGAATTTCATTGTGATCCCATCAACATCTTCTTTCTCAAGATTGCTTCAGTTATTCACAACCTGTTTTGTTTCCATATGAATTTTTGGAGTATTTTTTCTATATCTGTGAAATATGAAATTAGTATTTTAGTAAGGATTGCATAGAATCTATAGATTTCTTTGGGTAGTATGGGCATAGTATATCTTTCCACTTGTTTATATGTTCCTCTATCTCTTTTTTCAGTGTCCTGTAGTTTTCCAAATACAAGTCTTTTACCTCCTTAGTTAAGTTTATTCCTAAGTATTTTAATTTTTTGTTGCAATGGTAGATGGGATTATTTGTTTAGTTTCTTTTTATGAGAATTCATTCTTGGTGTCTAAAAATGCCATCAATTTCTTGGTGATAATTTTGTATCCTGCTACATTGCCAAATTCATTTATTAAATCTAGGAGTGTTTTGGTGGAGTCTTTAGGGTTTTTTGTGCACAATATGCTATCTTCAAATGAGTATTGTAGTACCTCCTTGCCAATTTGGATGACTTTTACGTTTTCTTCTTCTCTGGTCACTGTGGATAACAGGTCTAGTACTATGTTGAATAAAAGTGGTGAAAGTGGACATCCCTATTGTGTTTCTGTTCTCAGGTGAAATGCTTTCAGTTTTGCCCATTAAGTATGATGTTGGCTGTAGGTTTGTCATATATGGCCTTTATTATGTTGAAGTATTATCTCTGTATTCCCACTTTGCTGAGAGTTTTTATAAAAAGGGGGTGTTGGACTTTGTCAAAAGCTTTTTACGCATCTATTGTTATAATCACATGATTTTGTCTTTTAATTTGTTTATGTGATGTATCATGTATATTGATTTGCAAATATTGTACCACCCTTGCATCCCTGGAATTAATCTGATTTGGTCATGATGTATGATTTTTCAAAATATATTGCTGGATCCAATTTGCTAATATTTTGTTGAGGATTTCAGCATCTATGTTTATCAGGGATATTGGCCTGTAATCTTCTTTCTTTGTAGTATTTTTATCTGGTTTTGGAATTAAGATAATGCTGACCTCATAAAAAATGTTTGAAGTGTTCCTTCCTCTTGGATTTCTTGGAATAGTTTGAAGAGAATAGGTTTAGTTCTTTTTTGAATGTTTGGTAAAACTCCTCTGTGAAGCCTGGTCCAAACCAAGGCTTTTTTTTTTCTGGGAATTTTTAAAATACTTCTTCAGTTTCATCAGTTGTATTGGCTTAATTATGTTTTCTGATTTTTCCTGATTTAGGTTTAAGAGTGTATTTTTCTAGGAATTTGTCCATTTCATCTACAAAGTCCCACTTGTTGGCATATAGTTGTCCATAGTATTTGCTTACAATCCCTTTTAAGTCTGTGGTGTCACTTGTTACTTCATTGCTTTCATTTCTAATTTTATTTATTTGGGTCCTCCTTGTTTTTTTGATGAGTTTGGCTAAAGGTTCACCTATTTTTTTTAAGTCTCTGTGTGATTTATTTCTGCTCTAATCTTTATTACTATTTCCTTTCTTCTATTACTTACTCAGGATTTTTCTTGTTGTTCTCTTTCTAATTTTTAAGTTGTGGGGTTAAATAGTTTATTAATTTTTCTTTTCTTTTTCCTCTCTTTTTTCTGTTAGTTAGGCCTGTAATTCTATGCAGTTCTCTGTCAGTACTGCTTTTGCTGTGTCCCAGAGATTTGGGGTTAGTGTGTTCATTTCCATTTGTTTCAAAGAAGTTTTTCTTTTTTTAATTTATCTCTTGATCTCATTGGTAACCCATTCATTATTTCATAACATACTATTTAGCCTCCATATGTTTGAATGTTTTTGAGTGTTTTTGCTATAATTGATTTCTAATTTCATGCCATTGTGATCTGAGAAGATGGTTGATACAATTTTAATCTTTTTGAACTTGTAGAGACTTGTTCTGTGTCCTACCATGTGGTCTATCTGTGTGGTCTATCTCAACATGTGCAGTTGAGAAGAATGTATGTTTTGAAGCTTTGGGCTGAAATGTTCTATAAATGCCAATTAAATCCATCTGATCTGCTAGGGCTGACCAGCAGACCCTGAGTGACAGATGAATGATTACTCCAACACACATTTCTGTGAAAGAGAGGGCTAAGGAACTGCCTGGCTAGAGAAACCAAACATCCCCATTCACCTGTCACCTCAGGCTTTTATTGTAACAGCAGTTTGAACCAAAGTAAACTTTTAGATACTATCAGCAGAGTGAGCATTCTTTAGAAGACACATGTATCTGCAGTGTCCTTTAAGCAAGGACATCTAAAGATTAAGCAAAAAGATTCCAGTAAACACCCGGGGGCTCGCACATACACAGACATGTTTGGAAAGGTCAAAGAACTTTGCCTTCAGAGAACTCCCTTAGGAGGTTCCTACCTTTCAGAGTTTCCTCCTTACAGATTTTCCAACCAAGTCCCATGCTTCCCCATATTGATCCAGTGTGTCCTTGTGAGTCACAGTTTTCTTGTTAATTTTTTTTCTGGAAGATCTATCCAGTGTAGTCTGTGGGGTGTTAAAGTACCCAATGATTATATTGCTGTTGATGCCTCCCTTAAAGTACTCCAGAAATTAAAAAAACAACAACAACATATATTTAGATGTTCCTATTTGGGTACATAAATACTTACCAGGATTATATCCTTTTGTTGTATTATGTAGTGACCTTCATTGTCTCTTTTAATGGCCTTCATTCTGAAGTCTATTTTGTCAGATAGGAGTATTGCTACCCCAGATTTTATTTATTTGTTTGTTTCCATTTGCATGGAAAAAAGTTTTTCCATACCTTCACTCTTATCTTGTGTGAATCTTTTGTTCTGAGGTGGGGCTCTTTTAGGGTCATGTTTTCATGTACAGTCAGCTGCCCTATGTCTTTTCATTGGAGCATTTAATCCATTTACATTTAAGGTTATTATTGATAGGTACTTAATTGTTGCCATTTAAATTCTTTATGCCTATGTTTCTCTCTCTCTCTCTCTCTCTCTCTCTCTCTCTCTCTCTCTCTCCCACACTCGCTCTCTCTTTCTTCTTCTCAGTATAGCAGTTCCTTTAGCATTTTTTGCAGTTCTGGTTTGGTGGTGATAAACTCTTTCAGCATTTCTTTTTAATATCTGGGAAGCTCTTTGTTTTACCATCTATTGTGAATGATAGCCATGCTGGATATAGTAATCTTAGTTTCAGATCTTTGCTTTTCATTACCTTGAATTCTTCATGCTAGTGCCTTCTAGCTTATAGTGTTTTGATGAAAAAATCAGCTGACAGCCTATAGTAGCTCCTTTGTAGGTAACAAATTGCTATTCTTTTGCTTCCCTTAAGATTCTCTCTTTGTCTTTAACTGTTGGTATTTTAATTATGAAGTGTCTAGGCATGGGCTTCTTTGGGTTCTTCTTGCTTGGGATTCCTTTGCCTCCAATTCATGTGATTTTTTCATTTCCCAGGTTCGGTAAGTTTTCTGTCATTATTTTTTGAACAGATTCTCTGTCCCTTGCTTGGTTAGTTCACCTTCTGGCAGTCCTATGCTATGAATATTGTTGTTTCATGTTGCCCAAAAGCTCCTTTGAGCTGTCTTCCTGTTTTTTTTTTTTTCTATTTGGTTTTCTGATTGAGTGATGTTTTCTACCCTGTCTTCTAACTCACTGACCTGATCCTTGTCTTCCCCTAATCTGCTGTATATTCCTTCTTATGTGTGCCTTATCAGTGCTATGTCATTCTTCATTTCTGATTGGTCATTTTTCATTTTTTCTATATCTTTTCTCATGCTGTTGAGCATCCCTATAATCCTGATTCTGAACGCTATATTTGATAAATTTCTCATCTCCATTTCATTTAGCTCTTCTTCTGGAGAATTCTCTTGTTCTTTCATTTGGGCCTGGATTTTTTGTCTCCCCATTTTGGCTGCCTGTTTGGATTTGTGTTTATGTATTAGGTAGATCTTCTATAATTCTCAATCTCTAGTATAGTACAATATCAGACACTGTTTATGACTGGTTCTGAGTACCCTATTAGGAACTATCAGCAATCTACAGCATGTGGCTCACTCTGCTGGGGCTGCATACCTTTGGAATGGACCAAGATGTGCACAAAGGTCTGTTTTTCCTAGACCTGAGCCAAGAAGTAGATTAGGCGAAGACTCAAAGCCTCCATAGACATGCCTCTGCCTGCAGTCTGATTGTCAATCTTTTATTTTTAAAAAATAATTATTTATTGTTGAAAGTATTACATATGTCCCCCCTTTTTCCCCATTGACCCCCTCCAGACCTTCCTCCTCTCCCCTCACCCCAGGCCTTCAGCACCCTTTTATCTGTGTCCCTGGGTTGATCACATCCCACCCACCCACCCTACCCTGTCGTCCCTCTAAGATTCGTACTCTGTTCCATGCTTCCATGTCTCTGGATCCACTCCATTCATCAGTTTATTTTGTTACTTAGATTCCACATATGAGTGCAATCATGTGATACTTGTCTTTCTCTGACTGATTATTTCACTTAGCATGATACTCTTCAGGTCTCTCCATGCTGTCTCAAAGGTTAAGAGATTCTTCTTTTTTATTGCTGCATAGTATTCTATGGTATTTATGTTATACAGCTTTTAAATCCACTCATCTACTGAGGGGCACTTGGGCTGTTTCCAGATCTTAGCTATAGCACATTCCAGATCTTAGCACATTCTTTCTGATTGCTGCTTTGCATTTCTTAGGCTATATTCCTAGAAGTGGGATCACTGTATCAAATGGCAGTTCTATATTTAATTTTTTGAGGAAACTCCATACCGTTTTTCATAATGGTTGCACCAGCCTACATTCCCACCAGGAATATACTAGGGTTCCCTTTCCTCCAAATCCTCACCAGCACTTGTCATTTGTTGATTTGTTGATGTTAGCCATTCTGACAGGTGTGAAATGGTACTTCATTGTCATTTTGATTTGCATCTCTCAGATGATTAGTGACTTTGAGCATGTTATCATTTGTCTCTTGGCCATATGTATGTTCTCTTTGGATAAATCTCTCTTTAGGTCCTTTGCCTATTTTTTAATTGGATTGTTTGTCTTCCTCTGTTAAGTTGTATGAGTTCTTTATATATTTTGGATATTAACCCTTTATCAGATGTTTTATTGCCAAATATTCCTCCTATACAATGGGCTCTCTTTTTGTTTTGTTGATGGTTTTTTTGGCTGTGCAGAAGCTTTTTATTTTGATGTAGACCCATTTATTTATTTTCTCCTTAGTTTCCTTTGCCTTAGGAAATGTATCTGTAAACATATTGCAATGAGAGTTTTCTGAGATTTTGCTGCCTATGGTTTTTTCCTAGGATTTTTATGGTTTCATGACTTATATTTGTCTTTTATCTAGTTTGAGTATTTTCTTGTGTATGGTATAAGTCGGTGGTCTAGTTTCATTTTTTTTCACATGAATCTGTCCAATTTTCTCAACACCATTAATTGAAGAGACTGTCCTAACTCCATTGTATGCTTTTGCCTCCTTTGTCAAATATTAATTGAGTGTAATGGCTTGGGTTGATTTCTGAGTTCTCTCTTCTGTTCCATTGGTTTATATGCCTGTTCTTATGCGAGTACCAGGCTGTTTTGATTACAATGCAGTGACTTTGTAGTATAACTTGAAATCTGTTATAGCGATTCCTCCAACTTTGTTTTTCTTTCTCAAAATTGCTGCAGCTATTTGGGATCTTTTTTGATTCCATATGAATTTTTGGAGTGTTTATTCTAGATCTGTGAAATATGCCAGTATTATTTTAATTGGGAGTGCATTGAATCCGTAGATTGTCTTGGGTAGTATGGATATTTTGATGATGTTGATTCTATCAATCCATGAACACGGTATATTCTTCCACTTGTTTACATGTTCCTCTATCTCTTTTTTTAATGTCCTGTAGTTTTCTGAGGACAGGTCTTTTGCCTCCTTGGTTAAGTTTATTCCTAGGTATATTATTTTTTTTTGTTGTAATGGTAAGTGGGATTCTATGTTTAGTTTATCTTTCTGAGAATTCATTATTGGCGTATAACAAAGCCATTAATTTTGGGGTGTTGATTTTGTATCCTGCTATATTGCCAAATTCATTTATTAAATCTAGTAGTTGTTTGGTGGAGTCTTCATGGTTTTTATGTACAATATCATGTCATCTGCAAATAATGAGAGTTTTAGTACCTCCTTTCCAATTTGGATGCCTTTTATTTCTTCTTCTTGTCTGATTGCTGTGGCTAAGACTTCCAGTACTATTGAATAAGAGTGATGAAAGTGGACATCCCTGTCTTGTTCCTGTTCTTAGGGGAAATGCTTTTAGTTTTTTCCCATTGAGTTTGATTTTAACTGTGGTTTGGCCTATGGCATGTTGAGATATGCTCCCTCTATTCCCACTTTGCTGAGAGGTTTTATCAGAAACTAGAGGCCCGGTGCATGAAATGCATGCATGGGTAGGGTCCCTATGCCTGGTTGGTGATGAGGGCAGATTGGGGCCTTCTGGCTTCCAGCCTAAGACTTCCTTCATTCTGTGCCACCCTCTGGTGGTCAGTGCATTTCATAGTGAATGATCAAACTCCTGGTATCTCTGTCGAACCCCCAAGGGGGCAATTTACATATTAGTCATATATGTGTATATATATATATATATATATATATATATATATATATATATATATATGTATATATATATATATATACATATATGATGAGTTGAATTTTTCCAATGCTTTTTCTGTATCTATTGATATGATCATGTGATTTTTGTCTTTGAATTTGTTTATGTAATGTATCATGTTTATTGATTTGCAAATATTGTACCAGCTTTCCATCTCTGGAGTAAATCCCACTTGGACATGGTATCTGATATTTTTAATATATTGCTACATATGATTTGCTAATATTTTGTTGAGTATTTTAGCATCTATGTTCATTAGGAACATTGGCCTGTAATTCTCTTTCTTTGTAGTGTCTTTATTTGGTTTTGGAATTGGAATAATGCTGGCCTCATAAAAGTATTCTTTGCTCATGGATTTTCTGAAATTGTTTGAGGAGTATAGGTGTTATTTCTTTGAATGTTTGGTAAAACTCCCCTCTGAAGCCATCCAGACCTTGGCTTTTGTTTGCTGGTAGTTTTTTTATTACAGCTTTTATTTCATCGGTTGTTATTGATCTATTTAGGTTTTCTGATTCCTCCTTATTCAGATTTTGGGGATTGTATTTTTCTAGGAATTTGTGTAATTCATCCACATTGTCCAGCTTGCTGGCATATACTTGTTCATAGTATTTTTTATAGTCCTTTCTATTTCTGTGGTGTCAGTGGTTATTTCCCTACTTTCATTTCTGATTTTGTTTATTTAGTCCTATCTGTTTCTTATTTTTCAGCCTTTAATGTCTTTATTGATTAAGATATTACATATATGTCCTCATCCCCCCCCCCATTAGCCCCTCTTTGTTTTTTTATGAGTCTGGCTAATGGCTTATCAATTTTTTTTATCCTTTCAAAGAACCAGTTCTTGGTTTCATTGATTTTTTTTTCAGTATTGTATTTTTAGTCTCTGATATTTTTTCTGCTCTAATCATTATTATTTCCTTTCTTCTACTTTGGGATTTTCTTGTTCTCTTTTTAGTCCTTTAAGTTGTAGGGTTAAATAGTTTATTGTTGATTTTTCTTGTGTGTGTATGTGTGTATGGTTTTTTTGTTTGTTTCTTTTTTGATGTATGCCTGTAGTGCTATGAACTTCCTTCCCTCTCAGGACTGTGTTTGCTGTGTCCCAGAGATTTGAAAATGTATGTTCATTTTCATTTGTTTCCAGGAAGTTTTTGATTTCCTTCTTTATCTCATTAGTAACTCATTTATTGTTTAATAATATGCAAGTTAGCCTCCATGTGTTTGAATGTTTTGGGATATTTTTACTATAGTTGATTTCTAATTTCATTCCACTGTGATCTTAGAAGATGCTTGATATGATTTCAATCTTCCTGAACTTGTAGAGACTTGTTTTGTGTCCTAACATGTGGCCTATCTTTATGAATGACCCATTTTCACTTGAGAAGGATGTATATTCTGATGTGATGGAGTGGAATGTCCTATAAATGTCAATTAAATCCATCTGCTCTGGTGTGTCCTTTGGATTCATTGTTTCTTTGTTCATTTTTGTCTGGAAGATATATCCGGTAAAGTTAGCCAGGTGTTTAAGTCCCCTACTATGACTATATTGTTCTTGATCACTCTGTTGAACTCCTATAGACGTTTTTAAAAAATATATTTAGGTGTTCCCATATTGGATGCATTATATGTTCACCAGGGTTATATCCTCTTGTCGTTTGATCCCTTTAGTATTATGTACTAACCTTTGTTGTCTCTTGTGATGGCCTTCATTTTGAAGTCTATTTTATCAATATGAGTAATGCTACTCCAACTTTTTTTCTTTTCCATTGGCATAGAAAATATTTTCCATCCTTTCGCTCTCATCCTGTGGGTGCATATGTACTTTCTGAATGGTGTTTCTGGTTTCTTGGGATATAGTCCTAGAAGTGGGATTACCAAGTCAAATGGGAGTTCCATATTTAATTTTTTTGAGGAAACTCCATACTGTCTTCCATAGTGGCTGCACCAGTCTGCATTCCCACCAGCAGTGCAGAAGGGTTCCTTTTTCTCCACATCCTCTCCAGCACTTCTCATTTGTTGATTTGTTGATGATAGCTATTCTGACAGACGTGAGATGGTATCTCATTGTTGTTTTGATTTACATCTCTTGGATGATTAGTGAATTTGAGCATGTTTTCATATGTTTCTCAGCCTTCTGTATGTTTTCTTTCAAAAAGTGTTTAGGTCCTTTGCCCATTTTTTGATTGGATCGTTTATCTTCCTTTTGTCAGGGTGTATGAGTTCTCTGTAAATTTTGGAGATTAAACACTTATCTGAAATATCATTGGCAAATAAGTTCTTCCAAGCAGTGGGCTTTCTTTCTGTTTTGTTGATGGTTTCTTTTGCTGTGCAGAAGTTTTTTATTTTGATGTAGTTCCATTTATTTATTTTATCCTTAGTTTTCATTGCCCTAGGAGCTGTATCAATAAAGATATTGCTACAACATATGTTTGCTATGAAGTCTTGTAGGATTTTTATGGTTTCTAATCTTACATTTAAGTCTTTTAGCCATTTTGAGTTTGATTTTGTGTATGGTGAAAGTGGGTGATCTAGTTTCATTTTTTTTGCATGTATATGACCAAATTTCCCAACACCATTTATTGAAGAGATTGTCTTGACTGCATTGTATGCTCTTGCCTATTTTGTCAAATATTAATTAAGCATAATGGCTTGGGTTGATTTCTGGGCTCTCTGTTCTATTCTATTGGTCTATATGTCTGTTCTTGTGCCAGTATCAGGCATTTTGAGAACTGTGGCTTGGTAATATAATTACCAAGTTTGTTCTTTGTCAGTATCACTCCAGCTATTCGGGGTCATTTTTATTCCAGATGAATTTTTGGAGAGTTTGTTCTAGAGCATTGAAGTATGCTGTTGGTATTTTAATGTGGATTGCATTGAATCTGTAGATAGCTTTGAGTAGTATGGACATTTTAATGATGTTGGTTTTACCAATCCATGAACATGATATGTTCTTCCATTTGTTTATGTCTTCCTCTATCTCTATTTTCAATGTCCTGTAGTTTTCTGAGTACAGGTCTTTTACCTGTTTAGTTAAGTTTATTCCTAGATATCTTTATTTTTTGGTGCAATGGTAAGTGGTATTGTTTGTTTGGTTTTTTTTATTTCTCTTTCTGTGAGCTCATTATTGGTGTATAAAAAGACCATAGATTTCTGAGTGTTAATTTTGTATCCTGCTACATTGCCAAATTCATTTATTAGGTCTAGTGGGTTTTTTTATAAAGTCTTTGAGGTTTTCTATGTACATATTATGTCATCTGTGAATAATGACAGTTTTATGTCTTCTTTTCCAATTTGGATACTTTTCATTTCTTCTTCTTGTCTAATTGCTATGGCTAGCACTTCCAGAACTATGTTGAACTGGAGTGGTGAAAGTGGGGATCCATGTTTTGCTCCTGTCCTTAGATGAAATGGTTTTAGTTTTTGCCCGTTGAGTATGATATTGGCTGTAGGTTTGTCATATAAGGCTTTTATTATGTTGAGGTATGATCTCCTATTCCCATTTTGCTGAGGAATTTTATCAAGAAAGCGTGTTGGATTTTGTCAAATGCTTTTTCTGCATCAATTGACATGACTATGTCATTTTTATCTCTCAATTTATTTATGTGATGTATCACATTTATTGATTTGTGGATATTGTACCATCCTTTCATTCCCTGGATAAATCCTACTTGGTCATGGTGTATGATCTTTCTGATGTAATGCTGGATCTGATTTGGGCGAATTTTGTTGAGGATTTTCCATCTATGTTCATGAGGGATATTGGCCTGTAATTCTCTTTCATTGGGTTGTCTTTATCTTGTTTAGTCTTAGGGTGATGCTGTCTTTGTAGAATGAGCTTGGAAGTGTTTCTTCCTTTTGAATTTTTTGGAATAGTATGAAGAGGATAGGTTTTGGTTTTTACTTTAATGTTTGGTAATACTCCCCTATGAAGCCTTCCGGCCCTAGACTTTTGTTTGCTTGAATCTTTTCGATGACTGCTTTAATTTCCTCCATACTTATTGGCCTATTGAGATTTTTAGATCCTTCCTGATTAAGTTTTGGAAGGTTGTATTTTTCTAGGAATATGTCCATTTCCTCTAGGTTATCTATTTTGATGGAATAGTGTTGTTCATGGTATTTTTTACCAATCCTTTGTATTTCTGTGAGGTCTGTTGTTTTTTCTCCTCTTTCCTTTCTGATTTTGTTTATTAAGTTCCTCTCTCTCTGCTTCTTGGTGAGCCTGGCTACAGGTTCATCAATCTTGTTTATACTTTCAAGAACCAGCTCTTGATTTCACTGATCTTTTGTATTTTTTTGTTCTTGTTGTTGGTTTCTTTTTTTTGGTCTCTATGTCATTTATTTCTTCTCTGATCTTTATTATCTCCTTCCTTCTTCTCACTCTGGGCTTTTCTTGTTGCTTTCTTTCTAATCCTTTAAGTTGTAGTGTTAGATGATTTATTACCATTTTATCTGGTTGTTGTTATTGTTTTAGAAAGGCCTGTAGAGCTATAAACTTTCCTCTCAAGACTGATTTCATTGTGTCACATAGATTTTGGATTGCTGTGTTTTCATTGTCATTCATTTCCAGGATGTTTATAATTTCTTCTTTGATCTCTTTGGTAACCCAATCATTTTTTAATAGCATGCTATTCAGCTTCCAAGTATTTGAATTTTTTTTATTGTTTTTATTGTAGTTTATTTCTAATATTATGCCATTGTGGTCTGAGAAGTTGCTTTATATTATTTCATTCATCTTGAATTTGGGGAGACTGTGCTTGTGACCCAATATGTGATCAATTTTTGAAAATGTCCCTTGTGCAATTGAGAAGAACATATACTCCTTGGCTTTGGGGAGAAATATTCTGAAGATGTCAATTAAGTCCATCTGATCTAGTGAGTCATTTATTTTTATTTATTTATTTATTTATTTATTTTTTTATTTTTTATTGCTTAAAGTATTACAAAGGGTATTACATATATATCCATTTTATCCCCCCGCCCTAGACAGTCCCCTAGCCTCCCCTATCCCCCAGTGTCTTATGTCCATTGGTTATGCTTATATGCATGCACACAAGTCCTTTAGTTGATCTTTTACCCCCCTACCTATTGTCCCCCAACCCTCCCTGGCCTTCCCGCTGCAGTTTGACAATCTGTTTGAGGCAGCTCTGCCTCTGTATCTATTATTGTTCAAAAGTTTATAATGGTCTCTATTGACCATGAATGAGTGAGATCATGTGGTATTTTTCCTTTATTGACTGGCTTATTTCACTTAGCATAATGCTCTCCAGTTCCATCCATGCCGTTGCAAATGGTAAGAGTTCCTTCCTTTTTACAGCAGCATAGTATTCCATCGTGTAGATGTACCACAGTTTTCTAATCCATTCATCTACTGATGGGCACTTAGGCTGTTTCCAGATCTTAGCTATGGTGAATTGTGCGGCTATGAACATAGGGGTGCATATATCCTTTCTGATTGGTGTTTCTGGTTTCTTGGGATATATTCCTAGAAGTGGGATCACAGGGTCAAATGGGAGTTCCATTTTCAGTTTTTTAAGGAAACTCCATACTGTCTTCCATAGTGGCTGCACCAGTCTGCATTCCCACCAGCAGTGCACAAGTGTTCCTTTTTCTCCACATCCTCTCCAGCACTTGTCGTTTGTTGATTTGTTGATGATAGCAAGTCTGACAGGTGTGAGATGGTACCTCATTGTTGTTTTGATTTGCATCTCTTGGATGATTAGTGACTTTGAGCATGTTTTCATATGTCTCATGGCTTTCTGAATGTCCTCTTTTGAAAGATGTCTATTTAGGTCCTTTGCCAATTTTTTGATTGGATTGTTTATCTTCCTTTTGTTAAGTTGTATGAGTTCCCTATAAATTTTGGAGATTAGGCCCTTATCAGATATGACATTGGCAAATATGTTTTCCCACACAGTGGGTTTTCTCATTGTTTTGTTGATGGTTTCTTTTGCTGTGCAGAAGCTTTTTATTTTGATGTAGTCCCATTTGTTCATTTTTTCTTTAGTTTCAAGTGCCCTAGGAGCTGTATCAGTGAAGAAATTGCTTCGACATATGTCTGAGATTTTGTTGCCTTTGGATTCTTCTAGAATTTTTATGGTTTCCTGGCGTACATTTAAGTCCTTTATCCATTTTGAGTTTATTTTTGTGTATGGTGTAAGGTGGTGGTCTAGTTTCATTTTCTTGCATATATCTGTCCAATTTTCCCAACACCATTTATTGAAGAGACTATCTTGGCTCCATTGTTGGTTCGGGCCAATTTCTGGGCTCTCTATTCTATTCCATTGATCTATATGCCTATTCTTGTGCCAGTACCAGGCAGTTTTGAGAACAGTGGCTTTGTAATACAGCTTGATATCAGGTATTGAGATCCCACCTACTTTGTTCTCTTTCAGGATTGCTGCAGCTATTCAGGGTCTTTTTTATTCCTGATGAATTTTTGGAGAGTTTGTTCTATATCTATGAAGTATGCCGTTGGTATTTTAATGGGAAGTGCATTGATTCTATAGATTGCTTTGGGTAGTATGGACATTTTAATGATGTTGATTCTACCAATCCATGAACACGGTATGTTCTTCCATCTGTTTATGTCTTCCTCTATATCTTTTTTCAACGTCCTGTAGTTTTCTGAGTAGAAGTCTTTTACCTCTTTAGTTAAGTTTATTCCTAGGTAGCTTAATTTTTTTGGTGCGATGGTAAACGGGATTGTTTTTATAATCTCTCTTTCTGAAAGTTCACTATTCGTGTATAGAAATGCCTCAGATTTCTTGGGGTTAATTTTGTATCCTGCTACATTGCCAAATTCATTTATTAAGTCTAGTAGCTTTTTGATGGAGTCTCTAGGGTTTTGTATGTATAATATCATGTCGTCTGCAAATAAGGACAGTTTTAGTTCCTCTTTTCCAATTTGGATGCCTTTTATTTCTTCTTCTTGCCGAATTGCAATGGCTAACACTTCCAGTACTATGTTGAACAGGAGTGGAGAGAGTGGGCATCCCTGTCTTGTTCCTGTTCTTAGGGGAAATGGTGTTAGTTTTTGTCCATTGAGTATGATTTTGGCTGTGGGCCTGTCATATATGGCTTTTATTATTTTGAGGTATGATCCTTCTACTCCCACCTTGCTGAGAGTTTTTATCAAAAATGGGTGTTGAATTTTGTCAAATGCTTTTTCTGCATCAATTGATATGACCATGTGGTTGTTTTCTTTCAATTTGTTTATGTGATGTATCACGTTTATTGATTTGCGGATATTTTACCATCCTTGCATCCCTGGGATAAATCCTACTTGGTCATGGTGTATGATCTTTCTGATGTACTGCTGGATCCGATTTGCTAAGATTTTGTTGAGGATTTTGGCATCTATGTTCATGAGGGATATTGACCTGTAATTCTCTTTCATTGTGTTGTCTTTACCTGGTTTTGGTATTAGGGTGATGCTGGCTTCATAGAATGAGCTTGGAAGTGTTCCTTCCTCTTGAATTTTTTGTAGTAGTTTGAGGAGGGTAGGTTTTAGTTCTTCCTTGAATGTTTGGTAAAACTCCCCTGTGAAGCCGTCTGGTCCTGGGCTTTTGTTTGATGGAAGCTTTTTGATGGCTGCTTCAATTTCTTCCATAGTTATTGGCCTATTGAGATTTTTAGATTCTTCCTTATTGAGTTTTGGAATGTTGTATTTTTCTAGGAATTTGTCCATTTCCTCCAGGTTGTCTAGTTTGTTGGGGTAGAGTCGTCCATAGTATTTTTTTAATAATCATTTGTATTTCTGTAGGGTCTCTTGTTATTTCGCCTCTGTCATTTCTGATTTTGTTTATTTCGGTCCTCTCTCTTTGCTTCTTGGTGAGCCTGGCTAGAGGTTTGTCAATCTTGTTTATCCTTTCAAAGAACCAGCTCTTGATTTCATTGATTTTCTGTATTGTTTTTTTGGTCTCTATGTCATTTATTTCTGCTCTAATCTTTATTATCTCCTTCCTTATGCTCACTCTGGGCATTTCTTGTTGCTCTCTTTCTAATTCTTTGAGTTGTAGAGTTAATTGATTTACTACCCTTTTTTCTTGTTTGTTGAGATAGGCCTGTAGAGCTGTAAACTTCCCTCTCAGGACTGCTTTCATAGTGTCCCATAGGTTTTGGATTGTTGTGTTTTCACTGTCATTAGTTTCCAGAATGTTTTTAATTTCTTTTTTGATCTCATTGGTAACCCAATCAATATTTAATAACATGCTATTCAGCTTCCAAGTGTTTGAGTATTTTGGGTTGTTTTTATTGTAGTTTATTTCTAATATTGTGCCCTCGTGGTCTGAGAAGATGCTTCGTATGATTTCAATCTTCTTGAATTTGGGGAGACTTTGCTTCTGACCTAATATGTTGTCTATTTTTGAATCTGTCCCATGATCACCTGAGTGGAATGTATATTCTCTGGCTTTGGGGTGCAGTGTTCTGAAGATGTCTATTAAGTCCATCTGATCTAGTGAGTCATTTAGGATTACTGTATCTTTGCTGATTGTTTGTCTAGAGGATTAATCCAGTGATGTCAGTGGTGTGTTAAAGTCCCCTACTATGATTGTATTGTTGTCGATCTCTCCTTTGATATCTTGCAGGTGTTTTTTTTATGTGTTTGGGTGCTCCTGCATTGGGTGCATATATGTTTACCAGGGTTATATCTTGTTGTTGCATTGATCCCTTTAATATTATGAAGTGGCTTTCCTTATCTCTTGTTATGGCCTTCACTTTAAGGTCTATTTTGTCCAATATAAGTATTGCTACCCCAGCTTTTTTTTCCTTTCCATTTGCCTGAAAGATATTTTTACATCCCTTCACTTTCAGTCCGTGTGAGTCCCTTCTAATGCGGTGGGTCTCTTGTAGACAGCAAATGTATGGGTCATGACATTTTATCCAATCAGCCACTCAATGTCTTTTGGTTGGAGCATTTAGTCCGTTTACATTAAAGTTCTTATTGAAAGGTACTTGTTTGTAGCCATTTCTTTTTTGTGTGTGGCTGTTTTCTTTCTGAGCTTTTTATTTCTTCTTTTTACACCAGTCCCTTTAGCATTTCTTTCATTGCTGGCTTGCTGGTGATAAATTCCCTTAGCCTTTTTTTTTTGTCTGTGAAGCTTCCTATTTCCCCTTCAATTTTGAATGATAGCCTTGCTGGATAGAGTATTCTTGGATTCAGTCCTTTGCTTTGAATCACTTTGTAAATTTCCATCCATTCTTTTCTGGCCTGATGTGTTTCTGTTGAGAAATCATTTGATAATCTAATGGGAGATCCCTTGTATGTAGCTTTCTGTCTCTCTCTTGCGGCCTGTAAGATTCTCTCTTTGTCCTGAACATTTGCCATGGTAATTATGATGTGTCTTGGTGTGGGTCTTCTCAGGTTCACCTTGTTTGGAACTCTTTGGGCTTGTGTGACTTTTTCTCCCCCACCTCCAGGAAGTTTTCTGATATTATTCCTTCGAATTGGTTTTCTAAGTCTTATTCCTCTTTCTGTTGTTCTGGCACCCCTATTATTCGCATGTTGTTTCGTTTCATGTTGTCCCAAAGCTCCCTTAGACTCTCCTCCTGTCTTTTAATTTTTTTCTCCAGTTGAAGTACAGTTCGGGTGTGTTTTTCTTCCTTGTCTTCTAATTCACTAATTCGGTCCTCTGCTTCTCCTAGTCTACTCTTGATACTTACAATGGTGTTTTTTAATGAAGCTATATAGCTCTTCATTTCTTCTTGGGTCTTACATAAGTTATTCGCCTTTTGATCTGTTTCTTCTTGCTTCTTGCATAAGTTGTTGATTTTTTTCCCTCCATTTAGTTTATGCTCTCTAGGATCCTTATTCTGAATTCTTTTTCTGTCATGTTGCATGCCTCTGTATCGCTTAGCTGCTTTTCTGTTGAGCCCTCCTTTTCTTTCCTTTGCGGGTTTCTTTGTCTACCCAGGTTTGATCTCACTGACATATCTAGTTGTTGAGTCATTCAGTGGCTGCTTTCAGGGTGTCAGTGGCTCCTCGGGCTGTGGTTGCTCCTTGGGCGGTTGTGGTAGCAGCTTCTCTCCATTGGTAGCTGGTCCTCTGGTGGGTGCTGTTCACACCTGTGGTGGCTCTTCTGGCTGGTTGAGGGAGGCTTCACACACAGCAACTGTTCCTCAGACAGAGCGTGTGGTGATCAGGAGGCCGCTGTTGCCTTGATCTGCTGCATTGATTTAAAGGCACAGAATACAACACAACATGGCACAACTTACCAGGCACTGAACACAAATGTATTTACGATATTAATAACCCCAAATAAAGGTGGCCATCTGAGCTAAAAGAGTTAGGAGATAAGGAAGAAAGAATAGAAAAAAGAAAAAAAATGGAGTGCAAAAATGAAATTGGAAAAAGGAGGTAAAAAAAATAAGAGAGAAAAGAGAATGAAGTAGAAGAGGAGAAGAGACTATTTATATGAGGAGAAAACTCCAATAGAGCTGCCACTAATCCCAACAAATTCCAGCAACAGATACCTGGAGATGAATACAAACTAAAACCAACCAATAATATCAAGCGAGGCAAGGGAAAACAGAAGCACAAAAATAACCTGGGGAGGGGGGAATAAACAGAAAAATCAGAACAACCTCACAAACAATCAAAAAAAAAAAAACCCCTAATATATTCAACAATCAAGCAAACAATAGAGAGAGAAAAGAAGAAAATAAAATTTGGATAGTGAAGAAAGATAAGGGAGAGGTGTATAAGGATTTAGAACAGGGGATTGGAAATAGGATATAAAAGTAGGGTGAAATTTTGACAGGGGGTAAAAAGAATAAGGAAAATCTAAAGCAGGAATAGGGTAAGAGAAACAGGACAACAAGAGGGGAAAAGTGGGGAAGAGGGTTTTAGCACAGAGGCAAAATTGAGGTAGAGAAAAATGATGCTAAAGGAATGATGAAAATAGAATGGAGAACACAAGTCCCAAAATAAAATAAAGAGAAAATAAAATGACACTTTAAAAAATGGTAAAATGGTAGCAGTAATAATAGTGGTTAAAAATAAATATGTATTAATTAGAAGGGTAAAATCAGGTTTTGAAAAAAGAAAAAAATGATTTCTTAGTTAAAAGGTGAAAAAATAATAAAAAAATAAATAAAAATGTGCATTACTGAAGGTGCTTCACATCTTCTACTCGTCTTTTTGGCACGCCAGGTATTCAGGAGAATGTTGAATTTCCCTCCGATACACTGTTCCTCCGTGTTGTAAGCCACAGTCCTGATTTTAAGGCAGGCCGTATTGGTTTCCCATACTGCCTTTATCTGTATTTACAGAAGAGTCAGTTCGTGGCTCTGCCCCTGGGTGGCACTGTGTCTGGATTGACCTCCAAGGCTATAAGTCCTCTCTGACCAGTTCTCTATTGTACCTGAAACTGGCTTGGCAAAGTCCTCCGCCCAGAGCTGGTTCCCCAGTCGTCACTCCCCGCTCTGTTTCCCAGGCTCCCCAAAAACAACCTTCCCCTACAGGCTCTGCGAGTGACCCCAACTGGGTAATCCCATGCACTGGGTTCAACAATCAAACGCACAGATTTAAGAGGAAGTGTAAAAACAAGAGCCTGGGAAGCTGTGCGAACTCTCAGGGCTCCACTTTCCAGATCTGCGAGGAGTCTTTGCCTGCGCTCTGGCCCCTGGCACCAAGTAGCTGGCAGACTGGCAAAATCTGAGGCTGCCCCTTTGCATCCAGTCCAACTATGGGCTTATTTATAGCGTTCCCTTCTGCCAGCAGCCCTGGGGAGCCCTTCCACACTCGAAGGTCACACTGGCCCCAACAGTCGCGGACTTTGTGGGGCGCAGATTCCTTCCCCCCTCCCCCCCCGCCCCCCCCCCCTCCCCGCACGCATTCCACTCTCCAACCTGAATTGCAAACCGCACCTTTCGGGGAAGTCTAACCTTTCTGTGGGAGAAGCAGGGCTCCTCTGAGTTCACATAGTCAAGCTGCTTGAGAGCCGTTGCTTCCGGGTTAGTAGCCGATCTCTGGATGCCGGTAACAGCCACTCAAATGGCACGGTCTCCGCAGCTGAGCTGGCACTCCAGGAGAGGTTTCAGCCTCAAACTCTAACCGTCCCCTTTTTCTAGGAGTCCTCTGTCTTTCCTGTCTGCAGACTGTCTCTCAGCTGAATCTCCTCTGCTTATTCGGGCTGTATGTTACCCATTTCAGCTGCTCGCCCTTATCTGCTCTGGGACAAGGCACCGACACGTCCGTCTAAACCTCCGCCATTTTTCCAGCCAGCTAAAATTAGTCTTATGGAGATAAAATGATGGTGTCATCAGGGATGGATTTTCTGGAGGCTCCAGAAGACAGTCTATTCCTTGCCACTTCCAGCTTCTATGAGCTTCCAGAATCCCTTGTCTTATGACCACATCACTCCAATCTCTGCTGATATCATCACATTACCTTCTTCCTCCTTTGATCTTCTTGCCTCCATCTTCTAAGGGCTTTTGTGATTACAGGTAGGACTCATTCAGATAATCCAGAACAACCGACCCATTTTAAAATCATTCACTTTATCACATCTGCAATAAGATAACAATCACAGGTTCTGGGGATTAGGACATGGTTTTCTTGGGGAGCAGGAGGGACAGTGATTTTTAATTCTACCACATGGGAATAAGTTAGCCTCTCTGCAACTCACTTTCATAATCTTTAAAATGGAGTATTTATTTCATCAGGTTGGTGTTGGTACCAGAGAGTGGGTGCTGTTGTTAAAAAATACTTATAATGTGGAAGTGGTTCTGGAATTGGATAATGCACAGAAGCTGGAAGAATGCTCAGGAACCTGATAGAAAAGACCTAGATACTCTTGAAGAGACTGTTTCTGGGAATTTAAATATTAAAGGTGAGATCTCAGTTCAAAGTGAAGACCATGGTATGGGACACTGGAAGAAAGGTGATACTTGATACAAAGTGGGGGGAAGTCTCTGAGTTTTATTCTATTGCTGGGTGGAAAGAAGACCTTGTAAGCGATGAACTTGAGTCTTTAGCTGAGGAGGTTTCAAAGCACATTGTGGGGGGGGTGCAGCCTGTTTTCTTCTTGTAAAATGCAAAAGGCAAGAGATCAGAGTAATGCATCCACCAGCCAAGTATCCCCAAGGATTGGCAGTAGGCACGAGGACCTGGGAACCAGCATGGGAGGATCCTCCCCAGTGCCTTCAGAGAGAGCCTGGCTCTGCCAAAATTTTGATGCTGGACCCCTAGAACTATGGGAACATAAGTTTCTGTGGCTTTAAGCTACAGTTCATGATACTGTGCTACATCAGCCCTAGGAATCTCATATGACACCTTGCTCCTTTCTTCACATTTTCTCCTGCCCTTCTCATGTTCATCCTCTCAGCGTCCCAAAGATTTCCCCTTCTGCATGAGCCTGTGTTTACTAGCATAAACCTTCCCACCCCCACATCTCGCCCAGGAGAACCATGGAGGCTGCTGATGAGTGAAGTGTTGGCTTTCTCAGAAAGGCCTTTAAACTCTGTCTGACCCTGTTCTTGGAGATTTCTTGCTTCCCAGGGTTTCAGACCCTAGATATGCCCCCACCCCATCCCTTCTACTTTTACCCTTTGTGTACTCAGGCCCTTTAGAGAAGAATGTAGTAATTGTCAACAATTTATGCAAAACCAAAACAAAACCAAACAATTGTTTCTTTTTGAGAGAGATGGAGGAAATTGAGGGCTCCTGGACTCTTAAGGGAAGGGGCAGACTTCCATCTGGTGTGAGCACAGCAGGTCCTAAGAACATCTTTTCCCACCCTCAGGCCCACTGATAAGAGCTGACCTCATACTCCCACCAAACACCAAATTCACACAAAAGAATAGGTTTACAAAACACAGAGACACAGATAACAGTACAGTGGTTACCAGAGGGAAGAGGGTCAGGGGGCAGTAAAGGGGATCAAATATACGGTGATGGAAGGAGACTTGACTTTGGGTGGTGGGCATACAACTCAATATACAGATGACATATCATGTTATTATACACCTGAAACCTATATAATGTCATTAACCAATGTCATCCCAATGAATTTAATTCAAAAAAAATAGACTTACAAAAAAATTAAGGAGGGCATTATTCCTTATGAAATAAGACAAATGGGCTTTCATGCATTTAAATACACTGGAGACACCTGCCTCAGCTGGAAGCACAGGATGGCTAACATGTCTGACAGTGTGTCCCCTTCTGTTAGCCCAGTGACGCTTGCTTTGTTCCATGCATGAGCTTCAGAGCAGACTGTCATATTAGCACATCAGCACCAGTGCCTGAAATGCAGTCAGGAAAGGTATGTGCTTTTGATTCTGCCACAATTGGAACTATGCCTTTGGACAAAACCATAACCCCACTGAGCCCAGGTATCTCTACAGATGAGAAGATAGGGAAGTGTCAGATCACTAAGTCTGATGCCCCATCAAGGATTTACATTTTACACCAATAGCTAGGCCTTGTGCCTAGAGAACAAGTCCCCAAACTCTCCCACTGGTTTGAATCCTGAGCCCTGGCTGCTTACCCACACTTCTTCTCAGATGTTGGTTGGTTGTAGTGATAAACCTGTGACAGTGAACAGGGTTCCCCATGGAAGACCATTGGAGGGACCAGTCCTGGGACTCTTGGCTTAAAGGGTCTGTGTGAAGGAGCAATATCACAGTGGGCCTCTGCTCCCATGCTTTGAGTGCCTGGGGTCATCAGAGTCATGTTTAGTTACAGACAGTGACAGATCCCAGGCCCATTACCATGTGGCACCCAAGGCAGGAAGCAGGGGAAGCAAGTG
This sequence comes from Myotis daubentonii, assembly GCF_963259705.1. Lineage (NCBI taxonomy): Eukaryota > Metazoa > Chordata > Mammalia > Chiroptera > Vespertilionidae > Myotis > Myotis daubentonii. Next base: position 8,008,832 of record NC_081849.1, on the reverse strand, counting down.
TGCTTCTCCCACAGTCTCTGACACTCTCAGCACACCCTCTGTTCCCTTCCTTAATCATCTGCCAGGACTTTTTAGTCCCCTTCTTCAAAAACCCACTTGTTTGCTTGAACAACCCTGAATTCTTAACCCTTCAATGAGGAAAAGAGGCTCCTTAGAACAGGAACTGGAAAAGATTTTAGAGGCAGCTGGATCCATCTGGTAGCATTCAGTCACTTGCTCTTTTTCTGGGATTTTCAGTTTGGTTTCCACAATTTCTGCTGTTATCTGCATTTCTTATTTTTGGGTTTAGTTTGACATATTTTTTTTTGCTTCACTCTAGTTCTTCCATAAATATATGTCTCTAAGTGCTTTATTACTACTGCTAAATGCTCTAAATCAGTGGTTCTCAATTTTGGATGCACATTAGAATCACCTGGGAATCTTTTTAAAATCCTGAGTTCTGAGCCTCATCCTCTGGAAATTCTGTTTCTTTGTTACTAATGTTGTGGCCACACCCCATAACAAAGAAACAGAATTTCCGGACAACGAGGTCCAGAAATCAGTATTTTAAAAAGATTCCCAGGTGATTCTAATGTGCAGCCAACGTTGAGAACCACTGCTCTCAATGCATCTTTAACAAGGGGTAAAGGTGCGATTTTAATATATATCTAAGCATATCACAGCACAAATTTTTTGCTTCTCATAATCCCCTCTATTTCCCAAACAGCTACAGGATGTTATTGTAAATTCACTTATGCACAGGAAAGCATGCATCCTGCCTCCACCATAGCACTTTCCAGACTCACATCCTCTTTATTCTGTTTAACTCATCACTTGAAGTTTTGGTCACAGAACAGGCTAGAAAGGCTAGGCTACAGGGCCCACTCCCCTTATCTGTACCTGCTGAAGTGTTCAGAGGGATGAGAGGAGAAGGCTCAGCCAAGAAGAAACCTCATCATGGAGAACACCCTGAACAGTGTTTAGGATCTATTCGGACCCTGCATAGGCTGGTGCCGGCCTGAGGATGAAATGGAGGAGTTTTTCTGTGAGTCTTCAAACCCTCAACTATTCCTCCTCCAGAACAGGCACCACACTTAGTACTTTGACTCTGACGTGAGCCAAACAAAATAGATTCTGCTCTGAATTGAACGGGTGCTCATGGTTGTTGCCATCTTTCAAATTATAACAATGACATTCTTAAAGCTTAACTGGTGAAAAAATTACTTTATTTGAAGCAGAGTGTGGAAAACTCAAAGGGCACTCTTGAAAACAGTGAAGATTTTAATAGTAAGTAATGTAGAGGAGACTGGTAATCATATAAGAGCTATATGAGAAACCACAGGTCAGCAATTTACCAGAGAGAACCAGGAAAAGATACACTAACAAAGGGTCCTTCTAGGGTCAGAGAAAACCTGAAAGATTAGCTACAAAAACCAACCCTGAAAAGGAAACCAATTTTAATTATATCAAACTGTGGAGCAATCTATGCCTGAAGACATTGTCAAAAATAGGAAAGCAATCAGCTGGCAATTAATAGACCTAACAGCTGGGTATAATACCAATAGAGACACAGAACTTAACAGAAAGATTAAGGAAAGAGACAAACAAGGAGAGCACTGCTAAGACTATTGTCATTCGAGGTGACATCCCAAGGCTGCACCTTCTGAGGAGCATCATCAGAGGTTTCACACTGCAGGGGAAATGGACTTCCCCAGAAGAGTCCAGCCATGTCACGAAACAAACATGCAAATGATAGCAAATCGAGACCTAGAAAAGCAGAAGGTAAAACATTATTCATAGTTGCGGCACTACATTATTTAAAATACCTAGTTTTTAATGAAAACTGCAAAACATAGGAAGAAACAAGAAATTGTGACCCATATTCTAGAGAAAAATCAGGCAACAGTAAGTACCTGTGAGAGGGCCAATGTATTGGATTTGAAGGCAGGTCTTCAAATCAGAAATTATAAATATCATTAAAGTACTGAAGGAGGAGGGATTCAAGAGAGACAAGATGGTGGCAGAAGAGGTGCATGTGTTTCAAGGCTTGTCCCAGAGCAAATAGAATGAGCAGCTGAAACGAATAACATCATCCCTGAATTGGCAAAGGAGACTCAGCTGGTGAGACAGTTTGCAGCCAGGAAGGTAAGAGTTCCCCTGAAGAAAGGTAAAATCAAGGATCGGGGCAGGAGAGTTTGCCAGATCTCTGAGCCCAGAGGGTCAGAGGGAAACCGCGTGGCTTCGGTGTCCCTTGGGACAGGCACAGCCTCTGACTGTGGAAAGGAGATCCACAGGACTGTTGGCACTGGGTGATTCGAGACCTGGGTTCCATAATCATGGAAGACTGAGCCCAGAGCAGGCAGCCTGAAGGGCTGACCAGACCACGCAGTGCCAGTAAGAGAGGAGCTCACAGAGACTCAGTGTTACCCATTTCTCTGGCCTGCATTTTTGTTTTTTGTTTTCACTGAACCCTGTTCATAGGACATTTTCGATAGAGACACTCACCCGTGCTGAGGTTCAGGAGAAGGTGCAGACATGTGGAGTCTGGGGAGAGGCTAGGGAGAGAAGGGGGTCCAGGAGAGATGGAAGCAAGTTGAGTGTTGAGTCACACCTGAGCCCAGGACCTGGGCAGCCATTTTCTCCTGAAGACATAGCCCCTCCCTCCAGTTTCCAGGCAACCAATACAGCCACACCCAGATTCCACCCTGAATGCTACAAAGGATTAAAAAAAATCTGAATTTATTTTAAAAATCTGGCCTACAGAGAGGCCTTCAGTCCCAGCAACAGAGAAATAAAAAAATCGCAGACAATACAGAAGACTGGGATCTTAAGCCAGCCAACGGAATTACACTTCAATTTTTCATTTTTATTTGTATTTTTTTTATTATTATTTGGTAGCTCTTTTTTTCTTTGTTTTCCTTTTTTGTTTGTTGCTTTATTTTCTATTTCTTTTCATATTATTTTTACATCATTCTATTTTATTTTTACTTGCTATTTTCTATTTTTATACCATTTTTAAATCAATTTTTTGTAAATATATTATTATTTTGTTCTCTTTCTTCTTATCCACTCATCCCTTTTCTACTTCCTCTATACTGAATTGTGGTACTCTCCATCTTTATCCAATTTTAACCTTATTTTCTGTATATAAGCTCAGCCTCTACAGATTCTGCCCCCACCCTCTTTGCTGGGTGTTTGATGTTTGTATTTGTTTGGTTTATCTATTTGTTCTGTGGTGTTTTCTCCATATATATATATATATATATATATATATATATATATATATATATATTTATATATTCTCCTTTTTCTTTTCTCTCTTATCTTTCTTTATCTCTTTGATATCATTTGTGCTTTCTTTTCTCTCCTCTAATTCTCTTTTCTCAGGTGGTCACTTATATTGGGGTTATCAGTGTCTTGAGTACATTCGTGCTTTGTACCCTTTGTGTCATGTCTTGTTAAGGTGAATTTTATCCTGTCTGGCTAATGTGCTAGAGAGTGAGCCACATAACCAGACACCTGGAGAGAAAACTCCTTCCACATACAGGTCAATTACACCCTAGACCCAGCTACAGAGGCAGGAAGAAGATAGCAGTGATGGAGCAAAAGAGGACTCTGTGGTTGTGTGTGGGGTGTAGGTGTGTGTGTGAGCGAGGCACAGTTAGACCCTGCAGGACCTTTGGGGGCAGGCTAACCGGGCTATCCTAACTACGCAGCCTCTGCTACCATTGCAAACAGTACCGGGAATCCAGCTCTTCTTCAGAGGCCTCACCTTTATGGAGGGGAGAGCTGCTGTAACTGAGAGCCCAGCCTCACCTCCACCCAGGGTTCCCTCAGGAAACACCTGGGACTCTACAGCCACCTCTGTCAGCGACCTGCTACCTCAGCTGTGGTCCCATGGTCACCAAGTCTCCAGCCACCCAGAGCACTGTCCAAGGAGCAGTAGCCTCACAAGCAGCCCACCCCATCAGAGGAACAGCAGCAGTGCTCAGCCAGTCCCCATCCAAGGAACAGCAGCCACGTGAGCAGCCTGCCCCCATCCAAGGAGCAGCAACCTCGTGATCAGCACACACTCTGTCTATGGAATACCAGCTATGTGAGAAGCCTCCCCCCACCACCCAAAGGAACCAACACTGCTGCGAACAGCACCCACCGGAGTAGTTGCTACCAACTAAGAAGCAGCTGCTACCATGACCACCTGAGGAGCAATCGCAGCCCGAGGAACCACTACCACCCAAGAAGCAGCACATAAATGACTCAACATCTAGATCTGTTGGTGAGATCAAACATGGGTAGACAAAGAAATCCCCAAAGGAAAGAAAAAGATGAATTGCCAGAAAAGGAGCTAAGTGAATCAGAGGCATACAATATGTCAGAAAAAGAATTCAGAATAAGGGTCATACAGTTCATAAACCATATGGATAAAAAATCAAAAAGTTATGCAAGAATCAAGAAGAAATGGGTGAAAAAATCAACAACTTATGTAAGAATAAAGAAGAAATGAAGAGTGATATAGCTGCAGTAAAAAACACCATGGAAAGTTTCAACAGTAGACTAGGTGAAGCAGAGGACTGAATTAGTTAATTAGAAGATAGGGAAGCAAAACAAGCCCAAACTGAACTGCAATTGCAGAAAAAAAATTAAAAGACAGGAGAAGAGCCTAGGGGAGCTTTGGGACAACATAAAATGAAGCAACATGTGAATAATAGGGGTGCCAGAACAACAGGAAGAAGAACAAGGATTAGAAAACCTATTTGAAGAACTGTTGTCTGAAAACTTCCCTGATGTGGGGAAGAAAAAAGTCACACAAGCACAGAGAGCCCAAAAGAAAATGAACACAAAAACACCCACACCAAGGCACATCATAATTACAATGGCAAATGTTCAGGACAAACAGAGAAACTTAAAGGCTGAAAGAGAGAGACAGAAAGTTACATACAAGGGATCTCCCATTAGATTATCAAATGATTTCTCAACAAAAACACATCAGGCTATAAAAGAATGGAAGAAAATTTACAAAATAATGCAAAGCAAGGGACTGAATCCAAGCATACTCTATCTAGCAAGGATAACATTCAAAATTGAAGAGGAAATAAGAAGCTTCACAAACAAAAAAAGGCTAAGGGAGTTTATCACCACCAATCCAGCAATGCAAGAAATGCTAAAGAGGCTGGTGTAAAAAGAATAAATAAAAAGGTAAGAAAGAACACAGGCACAAAATATAAAAATGGCTACAAACAACTACTTTTAAATAATACCTTTAAACAAAAATGGACTAAATGCTCCAATCAAAAGACATTGAGTGGCTGAATGAATAAAAAAACATGACCCATATATATGCTGTCTCCAAGAAACCCACCTCAGAACAAGAGACTCACACAGACTGAAAGTGAAGGGATGGAAAAATATCTTTCAGGCAAATGGAAATGAAAAAAAGCTGGGGTAGCACTACTCATATCTTCCCAAATAGATCTCAAAGTGAAGGCCATAACAAGAGATAAGGAAGGCCACTTCATAATACTAAAGGCATCAATACAACAGGAGGATATAACCCTGATAAACATATATGCACTCAATGAAGGAGCACCCAAATACATAAAAAAACTCCTGGAAGACAACAATACAATCATAGTAGGGGGACTTAAACACACAACTGACATCACTGGATAAAGACAAACAATCAGCAAAGAAACAGCAATCCTAAATGACTCACTAGATTAGATGGACTTAATTGACACCTTCAGAACTTTTCACCCCAAAGCCACGGAATATACATTCTTCTCAAATGCACACGGGACATTTTCAAAAATAGACCACATATTGGGTCACAGGCAAAGGCTCTCCAAATTCAAAAAGATTTGGAAACAGCCTAAGTGCCCATCAGCAGATGAGTGGATTAGAAAACTGTGGTACATCTATACAATGGAATACTACACTGCTGTAAAAAGGAAGGCTCTCCTACCATTTTCAACAGCATGGATGGATCTGGAGAGCATTTTTCTAAATAAAATAAGCCAGTCAGAGAAAGATAAATATCACATGATCTCACTCATTTATGGAATATAATCAACAAAATAAACTGAGTAACAAAAACAGATCTAGAGACAGAGAAGCATTGATCAGACTGTCAAACCCCAGAGGGAAGGTAGGGGAGTGTGGGGGTAAGGGGGAAAGATCAACCAAAGGACTTGTTTGCATGCATATAAGCCTAACTAATGGACACAGACAACAGGGGGGTGAGGGCATAAGTTGGGGGGGCGGGTTGGGGTGTTATGGTGGGATAAGGACACATATGTAATACCTTAATCAATAAAGAAATTTTAAAAAACAGAAACAGAAATAAAGTAATGAAGGAAATAACACTTAAAAAAGGAAGCTATGATGACAATACCTCATCAAATAGATAATGTCAATAAAGATAAAAGTTATTTTTTAAGAACAAAATAGAAATTCTGGAGTTGAAAAGTAGAACTGAAATGAAAATTTTACTACAGAGGCTCAATGGTAGGTTTAAAGCAGCAAGAGAAAGAATCAATAAAATGGTGAAAAAATACAGAAGCCAAATGGAAATAAGCAACTCAATCCAAAATAGCAGTAGATTAAGTGAAAGCTACACTGACACTTTCCCAGGGTCAAACTGGAATTATAACTAAAATACAGGAAAAACATCTGAATAACCAATTTACTAGCTGGAGTGAAACCTGATAAACAGAGACATCCAGTGAAGACCACAGAGAGACTGGTAGAAAGTGGAGCTGCATGTAAAACCAGGCTGGGCTCCCACAGACAGCAGCTGAAAGTCTGGAGGGATATCTTAGTTGTGGATGGTTCCCATTAAGAACTCTTGGGTCTAAACCCCAAGCTGGGGCCCCAATCCCAGAGCACCAGAACTGAGAAAGGTGACCACATAACACCTTGCTGTGAAAAGCAGTGGGGTAGCTGTCTGACTGGAGACTATGGCTGGAAATACAGGCACTCTATTAAAAGTCCAATGCACAAAATTTTGTATGCAGTCACTCATATTGAGTTTTTGAGAATGAGAGAGGGCAGAGTGGACTAGGGATCTGCGAGAAGAATCCAGGTTTGGGGGGTCTCAGAGGTTGTTACTCAGAAGGCAGCCACCCTGTATTCCTATGCTGTCATTCCCTCATACTGCAGAGGACATCTTTCTTAAAAAGACATTTACCATCCAGGCAGCTTTTGCATCAGGAGGAAACAATTGCCCCACCCAGTTGGAAAACCTCTCACCCCACCCTGTGGAGTCTACAACTTGCTGTGGTCAATAGTCTAAGGCAAATTAAGACTCTGAGAATAACAATCAGACTGCAGGCAGAGGCAGATCTCTGGAGACTTTGAGACTTAGCCTGATCTCCTTCTGAACCTGTGGTTATGAAAACCAGATCTTGTTGCATATCTTGGTCTGTTCCAAGGGCACCCAGACCCAGCAGTGGGAGCCACATGCTGTGGATTGCTAATAGCTCCTAACAGGGTACTCAGGGCCAGTCACAATCAGCTTCTGAAATTGTCCTGCACCATAGACTTGGAGTCATAGCAGATCTACCTAATACACCGACACAAACAGAGAACCAAAATGGGGAGACAAAAAAATACAAGCCCCAAATGAACAAACAAGGGAAATCTACAGAAGAGCTAAATTAAATCGAGATGGGAGATTTATCAGATATAGAGTTCAGAATCATGATTACAAGGATGCTCAACAGATTGAGCAAAGATATAGAAATCATGATAAATGACCGTTTGGAAATGAAGAATGACATAGCACTAAAAAAAGGAGCACATTGGAAGGAATACACAACAGATTAGAGGAAGTACTGGATCAAATCAGTGAGTTATAAGACACAGTAGAAAGCATCACTCAATAAGAGAACCAAAAAGAAAAATGATTTAAAAACAAGAGGACAGCTTAAGGGAGCTTTGGGGTACTATGAAACATAATAATATCTGCATCATAGGAGTGCCAGAAAGTGAAGAAACTGAGCAAGGGCTAGAGAAACTGAAGAAATAATGGCAGAAAACTTCACTAACCTGGAGAAAGAAAAAGTCACACAAGTTCAGGAGGCACAGAGTGTCCCAAGCAAGAAGAATCCAAAGAGGCCCACACCCAGATGCATCATAATTAAAATGCCAAAAGTTAAAGACAAAGAGAGAATCTTATGGGCAGTAAGAGAAAAGCAATTTGTTACTTACAAAGGAGCTTCCATAGGTTGTCAGCTGATTTCTCATCAGAAACTCTACAAGCCAGAAGGGAATGGTATGAAGTATTCAAGGTAATTAAAAGCAAGGATCTGAAACCAAAACTACTATGTCCAGTAAGGCTATCATTCAAAATAGTGTAATAAAGAGCTTCCCAGGCAAAAAAAAAAAAAAAAAAAAAAAAAAAGACTAAAGGAGTTTATTACTCCCAAACCAGCATTGCAAGAAATGCTAAAAGAACTGCTGTACTAACAAGAAGAAATAGCCCAAACAGAAGTTGGACATAAACTAGGAACCAGGAGGTCATGGTTCAATTCCTGGTCAGGGCACATGCTTGAGTTGTAGCCTTGATCCCCAGTAGGTGGCATGCAGTAGGAAGCTGATAGATAATTTTCTCTCATCATTGATGTTTCTATCTCTCCCTCTCTATTCTTTTCTGAAATCAATAAAAATATATTTGTTAGACAAAGAAGAATAAATAGAGAGAGGAAAACATAGGCATAAAGATTTAAAATGGCAATAAATAAGTTCCTATCAATAATAACCTCAAATGTAAATGGATTAATGCTCCAATGGAAAACATAGGGTAGCTGAATTGATAAGAAAGCATGACCCAAATATATGCTGTCTACAAGAGAACAAAAGACTCACAGAGGATGAGAGTGAAGGGATGGAAAAAAATTTTTCCATGAAAATGGAAACAAAAAGAAAAACCTGGGGTAGCAATATTAATATCTGGAAAAATAAACTTCAAAATGAAGGCCATTACAAGAGACAATTCAATAATAATTTTGTGTATTTCAATATCCCACTTTGGATAATGCATAAAGCAACTAATCAGAAGGTCAACAAAGATGAGATGTGGTGATCAATAGGTCTAACACTAGAACACTCCACCCAATAAAACCAGAAAACACATTTTCTGCCAATCCACAAGGAACATTCTCCTAAATAGTCCATGTATGAGGCCATAAAATAAGCCTCAATAAGTTTAAGAGGCTTGAAATCATACATCATATGTTCACCAGGCAAAATGAAGTGAAGTTAGCAATCAGTAACTGAAAATAAACTGATAAATGAAAGAATACCAGTATATCAAAAGGAAAATTATCAACACTTTGAGATGAATAGAAATGAAAAACAACATAGCAAAAGTTACAGGTGCAGCTAAAGCCACACTTATAGGAAAATTTATGTCTGAAAATATATGTAGCTATATTAAACAAAGAAGAAAATCTCAAACCAATAACCTAAAATTTCAAATTAAGATGGTGATTAAGGTAGCAAATGAAACTTAAAGCAATCACAAGAAGAATATAATAAAGAGTATTACTGAACTAGAGAATATAAAAATAATACAAAAAACCAAAATAAATAAATAAATAATGCTTGGTGCTTAGAAAATATCAACAATTGAAAAATATTTAGCTAGTTTTACCAAAAATATATAGAGAATTACTGAAATCAGGAATGAATGAGGAGGCATTATTACTGAGTTTATGGAAATAAAACAATTATATGGAAATATAAAAAATCTTGTTTCCCAAATTAGATAGCATAGATAAAATGGAAAAATTCATAAACTACCAAAATTGACTCAAGAAAAAATAGAACACCAAAATAGACATATAATGCATAAAGAGATTAAATTACTAGTAAAAAAAAATTACCTACAAAGTAACACTCAGGCCCAGATGGCTTCACTGGTGAATTCTACCAAACATTTAAGAAGAAGAATATCAATTCTTCACAAAATCTTTCAAAAAACAGAAAAGGAAGAATACTTTTCAACTCATTCTATGATGCCAGTATTGTCCTGATACCAAACCAGAAAAAGACATCACAATTAAAGAAAACTACATATCAATATATCCTATGAATTTGGATGCAAAAATCCTCAACAAAATACTAGCAAAAAGAATCCAGCAACATATTAAAAGGAGTTTATATCGTGACCAAGTGGAACTTATCTCAGGAGTGCAATATTGGTTTAACATTCAGAATTCAGTGTAATAAACCCTATCAGTAGACTAAAGAAGAAAAATATCTGATACTCTCACTGGATTTAGAAAAAGCACTTGACACAATTGAACACACTTTCATAATAATAAAAAATTCTGTGAACTAAGAGGATAAAGAAACTTCTACAACCTGCTAAAAGGAATTTATGAAAATTCCACAGCTAGTACCGTACTTAATGATGACAGGCTGAAAGCTTTCCTGCTAAGATCAGAAATAAGATATCTGCTCTTGTCACTTCATTTCAACTTTGTAAAGGAAGTTTAAGTAGGGCAATTAGGCAAGAATGGACTGTTCAAAAACAAGAATGGGTTGACATCCGTAAGTCAGTCCATGTGATACACCACATTAGCAATATAAAAAGATAAACAAAGAAAAAGCATTTGACAAAATGCAACATCCTTTCATGATAAAATTTCTGAACAACCTGGGTAGAAAGGGAATGTTACCTCAACATAACAAAGCTCACATCTGACAAGCCCACAGTTAGCATCATAAGAAAGGCCATATATGACAAGCCCACAGCAAACATCAAACTTAGTGGAAAGGAAAAATATAAGGATGACCACTCTTACCATTTTTATCCAATGTAGTACTGGTAGGCCTCCCCAGAGCAATTAGGCATGAAAAACAAATAAAAGGAATCCAAATGAGAAAAGAAAAATTGTCTTTAGTTGCAAATGATGGCATCTTATTTACAGAAAATCTTAAAGACTCTGCCACCCCCTTCAAAAAATGAAAATAAAACCTGAGAAATGAAAAGTAATTTCAGTAAATCTGAAGGACACAAAATAAATATGAAAATATAAAAAAAATCAGTTGCTTTTCATACACAAATAGTGATTTATCAGAAAAAAGAAATTAAGAAAATAATCAAATTTACAATAACATCATAAAGAATAAAATACCTAGAAGTAAATTTAACCAAGGAGTTGAAAGGCCTATATACACTTAGTGGCCAAGTTATTATGACCACCCCATTAGTTCTTCGTTGGGCCACCTTTTGCTTTCAATACTGCGGCGATTCTTCTTGGCATTGACTCCATGAGATGTTGAAAGGTGATGCGAGGAATCTGACACCATGCCTGATGAATAGCACTGTCCAGGTCTGTGAGATGTGATGGTTGTGGAACCAGCTGCCTGATGGCTCTTTTAACTTCATCCCACAAATGCTCAATTGGATTGAGATCTGGTGATTGTGGGGGCCACCTAAGCAAAGTAACGTCTTCCTCATGTTCTTGAAATCATTCCTGCACAATACGAGCACCAAGGCATGGTGCATTGTCTTGTTGGAAGAAACCATCTCCATTGGGATACGCCATCAACATGATAGGATGAACTTGATCAGCAACGATACTTAGGTATGTTGTGCTATTCAGATGTTGTTCCACACGAATTAAAGGGCCCAAATTATGCCAGGAAAACATGCCCCAAACCATAACACTGCCCCCACCAGCTTGAAGGGTTTTACTCATGCATGTGGGGTGTATGCTTCCCTATTTATAATGGTCTGGCCCTCTAGCAACTTCAGCGTGAAATTATAGCTAATTTGCCTACAAATGTCAGGTGGTCATGATAATCTGCCCACTCAGTGTATTGAAAACTATAAAATAATGATGAAATAAATTGAAGAAGAAACAAATAATTGGAAATATATTTTGTGCTTATGGATTGGAAGAATTAATATTTTTCAAATGTTCATACTAATCAAAGTAATCTACCGATTCAACACAATTCCTACCAACATAACAATGGCACCCTAGCTGGTTTGCTCAGTGGTTAAAGTGTCACATACCTCAATTTCAGGCTCAATCCCTGGCCTCAGTTGGCGCGTGTGCAGGAGGCAACAAATTGATATGTCTCTCTCACATTGATGTTTCTCTCTGTGTGTCTCTCCCCCTCCCTTACACTCTCTCTAAAAATGAATGGAAAAATAATATCCTCAGATGAGGTTTAACCAAAAAAAAATTCCAATGGCATTTTTTCACAGAAATTGAAAAAAAAAATCCTAAAATTTCTATAGAGACACAAAAGTTCCCGAATAACTTAAGAAAGAATAACAAAGATGGAGACATCACACATCCTAATTTCAAAATATATTACAAACTTGTACTAATCAAAACAGGGTGGCATTGCCATAAAAAACAGACACATAGATCAATAGAAAAAACAGAGACCCAGAAAGAAATGGTTGGTTAATTTATAACAAACGAGTCAAGAATATACAATGGAAAAACGATAATCTCTTCAATAAATGTTTCTGGGTAAATTGCATAGCCATGTGCAAAATAATGACATTGGACTCCAATCTGACACCATACACAAAAACCAACTCCAAATGCAGTAAGACTTGAACATATGTCCCAAAACCATAAAATTCCTAGAAGAAAACAAAAGGGTAAACTTTTTTACATTGGTCTTGGCAGTGATTGTTTGGATTTGAAACCAAAAGCAAAAGAAAATAAGTGGGACTCCATCAAATAAAACAACTTCCACACAGCAAAGGAAACTATCAACAAAATGAAAAGACAATCTATAAAATGGAAGAAAATATTTGCAAGTCATATATAAGATAAGGAGTTATTAGCCACAATATATAGGGAACTCATATGAGTCAGTAGCAAAAACAAACAAAAACACACACACAGAGAAAAATCCAGATTTTTTAAAAATGGGCAAAGGAACTGAATAGAATTTTTCCAAAGAAGACATACAAATGACCAACAGGAAAAGGTGCACAGCATCACTAATGATCATGGAACATGCAAATCAGTGAGATATCACCTCACATCTGTTAAAATAGATGTTATAAAAAAGGACAAGGCATAGCAAGTATTGGTGAGGATGTGAAGAAAAGAGAATTCTTATACACTGTCAGCAGGATTGTAAATTGGTGCCCCCACTATGGAAAACAGTATGGAGAGTCATCAAAAAATCAAATGTAGTACCACCATATGATCCATATGGACATCTATCCAAAGGCAATGAAAACAGGATCTCGAGGAGACATGTGCATTCTCATGTTCATTGCAGCATTATTCACAATAGACAAGATACGGAAACAACCTGAGGGTCTGTCTATAGATGAATAGATAAAGATAATGTGATGTGATTTGAGATATATGTGAGAACAATTTGAAACTTGTGAGACACACACACACACACACGCACACACACACTAGAATTTGTGCACTCAGGGGAGAGAGGGGGTCCCTCAGCCTGGCCTGTGCCCTCTCGCAGTCTGGGACCCCTCGGGAGATAATGACCTGCTGGCTTAAGCCTGCTCCTGGGAGGCAGAGGGCAGGTCCAATCCCTAGGTGCAGCCCCTGGTCGGGCTCAGAGCAGGGCTGATTGGGGAGTTGGGGCACCACCCCCTGCCATGCACAGAGCAGGGCAGATCGGGAGGTTGTGATGCCACCCCTAGTCACGCTCAGGGTCGGGCCGAATGGGGGGTTGGGGCACTGCCCCCGTCACACTCAAGGCAGGGTCGATAGGGAGGTTGCGGCGCAGCCCCCTATCATACACAGACCAGGGCTAATCAGGGGGTTGGGGCGCTGCCCCTGTCACGCACAGAGTAGGGCCGATAGGGGAGTTGGGGTACCGCCACCTGTCACACACTGTTGCGGTCCTGCTCACTCCAGCTCTGAGATCCCGGCTGGCTGAAAGCAGGGATCTGCGTTTGTTCTATAATTGAAACAATGTTGCGGTCCTGCTGGCTGAAAGCAGGTTTCTGGGGTTTTGTTTAGCTTCTATATTTGAAACAATGTTTCTTAAACTGCAAGCTCAGAGGCCAGCAAGGCAGGCGGGGAACGTTGGCTTCCTCCGTCACTGAAGCAAGCAAGCCTCCTGCTCGCTTCAAGCTGCCTGGCTGCCGGCCACCATCTTGGTTGGCAGTTAATTTGCATATTGCACTGATTAGCCAATGGGAAGGGTAGCGGAGGTATGCCAAATTACCATGTTTCTCTATTATTAGATAGGATATATATATATATATATATATATATATATATTATAGTATATTTACAGATGTTAGTACATGAAACCAATAATACAATAATTAATAAGTAAATATGCAAAAATAAACTCACAGCTATAAATCTACTCTTGCCCACCCACATGTGTTGTGTGTGTGAATGTGTGTTCAGTCATAAGAATAAGAAAGACACCTTTTCATTTCTTTCCATTTGCAGATGAACCTAGAGTGCATTTGCTAAGTGAAATAAGTCAGACCGAAGATAATAAATATTATATGATATCACTTTTTTTACTTTAAGAATCCAAACTCATAGAAATGGAGAGTTGAATGGTGGTTACCAGGGGCTGGCAGATGGGGAAATGGGGAAATGTTGGTCAAACAATACAAACTTCCAGTTAGAGATGAATAAATTCTCGGGATTGAATACACAGCATAGTGATTAAAGTTAATACTTGAATGTTGCTAAGAGAGCAGATCTTAAATGGCATTGTTATAGGATTCCAGGGCAGGAGGAATAGGGAAACTGAGACAGGAAAGTTAAAACAAGGCCAAATAGTGTGGGCAATTTGAAGCCAGCTTGTAACTAACAAACTATTATCTTACCCAGCCAAGGACACAGAGCAAATGCTTAAAAACTCTCCCTAAGGAGAGAATGCAGAAAGGAAAGGGGGAAAGGGCCATTCTACTTGTAAGTCAGCAGTCTCAGAGCTTGGCAAGATAAAGTTGCCAGGTACTTCTCATGAATTTTGGGAAGGCCACAAAAAAAATATTTTTAAAGGGGACCTTGAGAATTAATCTGTACTAAAATATTCAGCAGAGGAATTTTGAAGCAGAGGTTTTAAATTGATTGAGAATAGAGACACAAGGGGACTGCACAGTAAGCACCAGGTAAGCCTGGAAGCTCAGGAGCTACACAGTAAGCGCTAGTTAAACCTGGAAACCCAGGGGGTTACACAGTCTCCTCTATTCTCTTTGAGATGGGACCCCAAGATTCTCCATTGGGAGGCATTTTAAAGAACTGGGACAACTTTGACCCTCAGATCCTAAAGAGGAAAAGATTGGTTTTCTTTTGTGGTACAGCTTGGCCCCAATATAAAGTAGGAGATAGGGACGTTTGGCCTGGAAATGGGAGCCTAAATTATAATACAATCTTGAAATTAGATTCATTGTGTCGAAGGCAGGGCAGGTGGACTGAAATACCTTATGTCCCAGTCTTTATGGCCTTGAGAAATAACTCCAAATTATACCAGAGCTATTAGATAGATCCTGCACTCTTAGCAGTCATTGTAAAGAAGGAATTAAATCTTGAGAGTGAATGCCTGGTTCCACCCATAGTGCCTCAACAACCAGCTGCTTCAGAACTAGCACTGCCCTATACTGAATCAACCAGTTGGGGGGAAGATAAAGCAAGAAATTTACAAGGAAAATTTCCTTTGAGAGAAGCCCCAGGAGAGAGGGGAATAATAAGAATTCAGGTTCCATTCAACATGTAAGACTTAATAGGCATAAAGGACAGTTTGGGGAGTTTTACAGGTGACCCTGGAAAACTCATCCAATAATGGAGGAAGCTCACCTTATGACTTATCTTGGAGGGATATTAATCTAATCCTCCAAGAAGCCCTGACCACCTCAGAAAGTAATAGTATTAAGGAAAAGGCACACTCAAGGGGCAAACTCAGTGAGCAACAAAGCCCCATTAAAGCAAGTCCTGCTCCATGGGGTGTCTCCTGCACAGCAGCTCTTCCACTGTAGACACAGCTGGTCCTCAGAGCCAATTGGCCTGGAGGTCAATTCCTCCCAGTGACAGCAACAGCAATCAAGGCTCAGCTACAACAACACTGTGCACATAGCCCACACAGGGGTGCACCTAGAGGGCCCAGCTCATGTGACTGCAAAGCTGAGCCACTGGGCCCAAAAGGACACCTACTACACAGGCCACTCTACCAGTGGCCCTTTACAAAGAAAAATTTGGTTGGTTTTCTGAGGACTATAGCAAATTCACACATGATTTTAGTCACTTGACATTGACTTATAACTTAACAGAGAAATTTACAAATTGTTCTCCTCCATTGCTACACTATAGATGAAAAGCACCATATAATAGAAGTTATAAGGGCTTATGCTAATAAAATAATTGGCCATCATAGTGAACATCACATATACAGACCAGGAGGAGAAACAATCCTAAATCAGAACCCTAATTAGGTGTATCAAATAAAACAATTAAGGACAAAAGGTAAAGAACCCCTAGACCCATATAGTTAGGGGAAAAGGACTCTAGTCAAGCTATGCCAAAAACCTCAGAGTCCTAGGTGTTTATGTAACCCATAGGTCTCATGAAAATAAAAACTAAACCTAAAGAAAATGTTACAGGATTACTTCTCTCAAAATAAATTTGTTTCTTAATGGTTCCCACAGGAACCTCAACCTGGGACCTACTCTTGTGAACCCATCAAGGACCTCAAGCCATTTTTTTTTTTTTGGTTAATCCTCAATGGAAGATATTTTTCTATTGATTTTTATGGAGAGTGGAAGAGATAGGGAAAGACAGAAAGAAACATCAGTTTGAGAGAAACACATTGATTGGTTGCCTCCTGCACATGCCCCAACCAGGGCCAGGCCAGGGAGAAGACTGCAACCAAGGTATGAGCCCTTGACCGGAATCGAACCCAGGATTCTTTGATCAACAATCTGACACTCTATCCACTAAGCCAAACCAGCTGGGGCCGCAAGTTCCTCTTCATGAAACAAAAACCTGTTACAGATAAGTAATATAATGGCTGGGCACTAATATAATTTTCCACTGGCTGCCGCTTCTTCCCTGCCCTGCACGGCTTCTCTTATCACAGCTGAGGGTTGGGCAAAAGCTGCCTGGTTCTCTGATCATGCCTGGGAGTGGTGCAAAGGCAGCCCCAGTTCTTGCCTGACTCTTGGGTTTCCGATCACCATTCTTCCGTCCTTCCCCTTTCGCCTCCCAGCATTGCACTTACATATGCAAATTAACCACCATCTTTGTTGGTGGTTAACCACCATCTTTGTTGGCAGTTAATTTGCATATCGCCCTGATTAGCCAATGGGAAGCATAGCGAAGGTATGGTTAATTACCATATTTGTCTATTATTAGATAGGATATATATCTTTTTCCTCCATTTTTTAATTTTTTTAATTTTTTATTATTGAAAGTATTACATGTCACCTTGCCCCACACTTGTCTTTTCCCAGCTTGCCCCCACCTCCCAGCCCCAGCTTCATTTCCCTATTGTCTGTGTCCATTGGTTATGCTTATATTTATAGAAGTTATTTAGTTGATCTCTTCTCTCTCAATTGTCCCCAGCCTTCACCCACCCTCTCCTGCCTTCCCTCTAAGGCAGTGGTTCTCAACCTTCCTAATGTCGTGACCCTTTAATACAGTTCCTCATGTTGTGGTGACCCCCAATGTCATTGTTACAAATTAAACATAATTAAAGCATAGTGATTAATCACAAAACAATATGTAATTATATATGTGTTTTCTGATGGTCTTAGACGACTCCTGTGAAAGGGTTGTTCAACCCCCAAAGGGGTCATGACCCACAGGTTGAGAACTGCTGCTCTAAGGTTTGACTGTCTGTTCTATGCTTCTATGTCTCTGGATCTATATCTGTTCATCAGTTTATTTTGTTCATTATATTCCACAAATGAGTGAGATCATGTAATGTTTATCTTTCTCCAACTGGCTTATTTCACTTAGTGTAATGCTCTCCAGGCCCACCCATGCTTTCGCAAATGGTAAGAGTTCTTTCTGTTTTACAGAAGCATAGCATTCCATTGTGTAGATGTACCACAGTTTTTTAATCCACTCATCTGCTGATTGGCACGTAGGCTGTTTCCAAATCTTAGCTATTGTAAATTGTGCTGCTATGAACATAGGAGTGCATATGTCCTTTCTGATTGGTGTTTCTGACTTCTTGGGATAAATGGCAGTTCTATTTTTAATTTTTTGAGGAAACTCCATAATGTTTTTCACATTGGCTGCACCAGTCTGCATTCCCACCAGCAGTGCACGAGGATTTCTTTTTCTCCACATCCTCACAAGCACTTGTCATTTGTTGATTTGTTGATGACACCTATTCTGACAGGTGTGAGATGGTATCTCATTGTCATTTTGATTTGCATCTCTTGGATGACTTTGAGCATGTTTTCATATGTCTCTTGGCCATCTGTATGTCCAGTTTTGAAAAGTGTTTATCTCCTTTGCCCATTTTTTTTATTGGGTTGTTTATCTTCCTTTTGTCAACATGTATGAGTTCCCTATAAAATTTGGAGTTTAGGCTCTTATCTGATATAACATTGGCAAACATGTTCTGCCATGCAGTGGGCTTTCTTGATGTTTTGTTGATTTTTTTTTTTTCTGTGCAGAAGCTTTTTATTTTGATGTAGTACCATTTGGTAATTTCTCCTTAGTTTCCTTTGCCCTAGAACAGTGATGGCGAAACTATGACACGCATGTCAGAGGTGACACGTGAACTCATTTTTTTGTTTGATTTTTCTTTGTTAAATGGCATTTAAATATATAAAATAAATATCAAAAATATAAGTCTTTGTTTTACTATGGTTGCAAATATCAAAAAATTTCTATATGCAACACGAAACCAGAGTTAAGGTAGGGTTTTTCAAAATGCTGGCACGCTGAGCTCAAAAGGTTCGCCATCACTGCCCTAGGAGCTGTATTGGTAAAGATAATGCTATGACATATGTCTGATATTTTTCTGCCTATGGATTCTTCTAAGATTTTTATGGTTTCCCATCTTATATTTAAGTCCTTTATCCATGTTGAGTTTATTTTTGTGATAGTAGGTGTAAGTAGGTGGTCTAGTTTCATTTTTTTCCATGTATCTGTCCAATTTTCCCACCACCATTTATTGAAAACACTGTCTTGATTCCATTGTTGGTTTGCTCTTGCCTCCTTTCTCAAATATTAATTGAGCATAATGTCTTGGGTCTATTTCTAGGTTCTCTGTTCTGTTCCATTGGTCTATATGTCTGTTCTTGTGCCAATACCAGGCAGTTTTGAAAATAGTGGCTGTGTAATAGAGTTTGATAACTAGTATTGTGTTTCCTCCAACTTTGTCTGTATTCCTCAAGATTGTTGTGGCTATTCAGGTTTTTGTTTTGTTTTGTTTTTAAATTTCATATGATTTTTTGTAGAGTTTGTTCTAGATATGTGAAATATACCATGGGTATTTTAATGGGGAGTGTATTAAATCTATAGATTGCTTTGTGTAGTATGGATATTTTAATGATGTTGATTCTACCAATCCATGAACACAGAATATTCTTCCATTTGCTTATGTCTTCCTCTATCTCTTTTTTCAAAGTCCTACAGTTTTCTGAGCACAGGTCTTTTAACTCCATAGTTAAGGTTATTCCTAGGTATCCTGATATTTTTGGTGCAATGGTAAATGGTATTGTTTTTGTTGATGTTTTTTCCCTTTCTGTGAGTTCATTATTGGTGTATTAAAAGCCATACACTAGGTGTTGATTTCTTATCATGCTACATTCCCGAATTCATTTATTAAATCTAGTAGTTTTTTGATGGAGTCTTTAGTGTTTTCTATGTACAATATAATGGCATTTGCAAATAAGGACAGTTTTACTTCTTCTTTTCCAATTTGGATGCCTTTTATTTCCTCTTCGTGTCTGATTGCTATGGCTAGCACTTCCAGTACTATGTTGGACAGGAGTGGTGAGAGTGGGCACCCCAGTCTTGTTCCTGTTCTTAGGGAAAAAGGTTTTAGTTTTTGCCCATTGAATATGATATTGGCTGTAGGTTTGTCACATAAGGCTTTTATTATGTTGATGTATGTTCCCTCTATTCCCACTTTGCTGAGATTTTTTCTCAAGAAAGGGTGTTGGATTTTGTCAAATGATTTTACTGCAGTCTATTGACATGATTATGTAATCTTCATCTTTCAGTTTGTTTCTGTGATATATAACGTTTAATGATTTGTAGATATTGTATCATCCTTGCAACCCCGGAATAAATCCCACTTGGTCATGGTATATGATCTTTCTAATGTAATACTGGATCTGGAATGCTGGGATTTTGTTGAGGATTTTAGCATCTCTGGTCATCAGAGATATTGGCCTGTAGTTCTCTTTCTTTTTAGTGTCTTTATCTGATTTGGGGATTAGGGTAATGCTGGCTTCATACAGTATGGATGGAACTGGAGAACATTATGCTAAGTGAAATAAGCCAGTCAGAGAAAGATAAATATCACATGATCTCACTCATTTATGGAATATAATGAACATAAACTTATGAATAAAAACAGATCCAGAGACAGAGAAACATCAATCAGACTCATCAAACCTTAAGGGGAAGGTAGGGGCGTGTGGGGGTAAGGGGAAGAAATCAACCAAAGGACGTGTATACATGCATATAAGCCTCGCCAATGGACACAGACAACAGCGGGGTGAGGGCATGAGTGGGAGGGGTAGTGGAGTAATGGGGGATAAGGACACATATGTAATACCTTAATCAATAAAGAAATGTAAAAATATAAGAGTTTTGTAGGAAAAAAAACAAAATAAGATTAAGTAAAATATAATTTCCACTCTCAAATAGTTTTAAACATTAGTTTGAAAGTTAATCAGCTTAATGCACTTCTGTAGAAAGAACTAGGACTTTTTGCACTCTTGATTTTTTTCCAGGCCTTTTACAAAAATATAATTCCCATTGCTAGTTACTTGCTGTTCCATTGTGTTTTTCCTACATATTGTAATTTATTGATTCTCCTATCCAGTTTATGTTTACTTCATGTTTCAATTGGAAGTATGGAATTTCCTTAGCAAATAGTATTTGATGCTGCAAGATTATTTAAATTTATTATAAATAATCATTTGATGAAACAAATGTCTATTCCATTTTCACTGATAGGACCAACAGGGGAATATTTGAGTATTTTGCTTTCATTGAATCATTATGAACATTTACAAACATAATAGAATATTTACAAACATACTAAAAAGTGTGATAAAAGTATACAATAAAAATCACTTAAATTCCAAAACAAAAAAGAGAGAGAGAGCTTGTAAGTATTCCTTCCTCTTGAATATTTTGGAATAGTCTGAGGAGGATAGGTTTTAGTTCTTCTTTGAATGTTTGGTCAAACTCCCCTGTGAAGCCATCCGGACCAGTGCTTTTTTTTTGCTGAAAGTTTTTTTATTACTGCTTCAATTTTCTCCATAGTTATTGGCCTATTTAAAATTTTTTAATGTTCCTGATTAAGTTTTGGGAGGTCATATTTTTTTAGGAATATGTCAATTTCTTCTAGGTTGAGCAGTTTGTCGGAATAGAGTTGTTCATAGTATTTATTTATATATATTTTTTTACAATTCTTTGTATTTCTGTGGGTTCTGGTGTTATCTCACGTCTTTCATTTATTTTTTTATTTTTTTTAAATTTTAGTAAATCTTTATTGTTCAGATTATTACATTTGTTTTTCTTTTTTCCCCCCATAGCTCCCCTCCACCCAGTTCCCACCCCACCCTCTGCCCTTACACACCCCCCACTGTCCTCATCCCTAGGTGCACAATTTTTGTCCAGTCTCTTCCCGCAACTCCCACACCCCTTTCCCCATCAAGAATAGTGAGTCCATTCCCTTTCTATGTCCCTGATTCTATTATAATCACCAGTTCATTCTGTTCATCAGATTATTTATTCACTTGATTCTTAGATTCACTTGTTGATAGATGCATGTTTGTTGTTCATAATTAGTATCTTTATCTTTTTCTTCTTCTTCCTCTTCTTAAAGGATACTTTTCAGCATTTCATATAATACTGGTTTGGTGGTGATGAACTCCTTTAGCTTTTCCTTATCTGTGAAGCTCTTTATCTGACCTTCAATTCTGAATGATAGCTTTGCTGGATAAAGTAATCTTGGTTGTAGGTTCTTGGCATTCATCACTTTGAATATTTCTTGCCACTCCCTTCTGGCCTGCAAAGTTTCTGTTGAGAAATCAGCTGACAGTCATATGGGTATTCCCTTGTAGGTAACTGACTGTTTTCCTCTTGCTGCTTTTAAGATTCTCTCTTTGTCTTTTGCTCTTGGCATTTTAATTATGATGTGTCTTGGTGTGGTCCTCTTTGGATTCCTTTTGTTTGGGGTTCTCTGCGCTTCCTGGACTTGGAAGTCTATTTCTTTCACCAGGTAGGGGAAGTTTTCTGTCATTATTTCTTCAAATAGGTTTTCAATATCTTGGTCTCTCTCATCTTCTGGCACCCCAATAATTCTGATGTTTTTGCACTTGAAGCTGTCCCAGAGGCTCCTTACACTATCTTCGTATTTTCAGATTCTTTTTTCATTTTGACTTTCTGGTTGGGTGTTTTTTGCTTCTTCGCATTTCGAATCTTTGACTTGATTCTTGCGCTCCTCTGGTCTGCTGTTGGGAGTCTGTATAGTATTCGTTATTTCAGTCCGTGTATGCTTAATTTCTAGTTGGTTCTTTATCATAACATCGAGGGTCTCATTAGATTTCTTGAGGATCTCAATAACTTTATCGGCGGCTTCTAGACAGTTCTTGAAAGACCTTAAAAGTGTGGTTCTGGACTCAATATCCTCCATTGACAGTTTTGTCCTGTTTCTTTGTCTCTGCATTTTTTATGCTTTCTTGGTGCACCGCCTAGTGGTCTTTGTGCGCAGTCTTGTTGTAGTTTAGCCTTGATTGTTGTAGCTAATACTAGGGGGATTTGACCTCCAGGCCAACTGGCTGCGAGAATCAGCTGTGTCTGCAGTGGGAAAACTTCTGTCCTCTAGGGAGGTGCTAATCGAGCCTTTGCCTGAGGCTATCTGGCAAATGGCTCTGTGCAGGGCTTGGGCAGGGTGGGTCGCACGGGATCAACAGAGCAGGTGGAGAGAGCAGTTATGGTTGCTCTCAGTCCTGTCCCCAGAGGCTCTGCCTCTCAGAGCCCCAGCAACCACTGCAAACCTCGAAGAGAAAGCTGCCCTCGCGTTCCGACCGATGCCAGACAGTCCCGCTTCTCCCGTTTGAGTCTTGGTCCCTAGAGACTCGCCCAGAACTGGAGCTCAGAATCTGAGACTCCGTCCTGATTGAAAACGAGCACGCCCTCAGCTACCAGCCCGCTCCGTGCATATCTCTGCAACTTTGTATTTTCCGCACTGCGCCTCCTCTGAGTCTCATATGCTGTTCTCTTTCCTTCTAGTTGAAGAATTTCCCCTCAGCCAGTCTTCCTGTGGTTCTGGGCGATATCCGTTCCGTCCTTTAGTTGTATTTGTGAAGTGGTTGTTCGAGGCAGCTAACTCCGGTGTTTACCTATGCTGCCATCTTGGTTTTCCTCCACGTCTTTCATTGCTGATTTTGTTTATTTGAGTCCTCTCTCTATGCTTCTTAGTGAGCCTGGCTAGAGGTTTATCAATCTTGTTTATCCTTTCAAAGAAACAGCTCTAACCCTAGCTGGTTTGGCTCAGTGGATGGAGCATCAGCCTGTGGACTGAACTTTTCTTTTATTTCCATTTGCCTGAAAATATTTTACCATCTCTTCACTTTTAATCTGCGTGAGTCCCTTGTTCTCAGATAGGTTTCATGTAGACAGCGTGTATATGGATCATGTTTTCTTATCGTTTCAGCCACTCCATGTCTTTTGATTAGAGCATTTAGTCCATTTATGTTTAAAGTTATTATTGACATGTACTAGTATGTAGCTATTTCATTTTTATGCTTGTGTTCCTTCTTTCCTTTCTTCTTCTTTTTAAAACAGTCCCATTTCTTGCATTGCTGGCTTGGTAGTGATAAACTCCTTTTGCATTTCTTAAAATATATTTTTATTGTTTTTTTTTCATTGCTTAAAGTATTACAAAGGGTATTACATATGTGTCCATTTTATCCCCCCGTGCTAGACAGTCCTCTAGCCTCCCCATCCCCCAGTGTCTTATGTCCATTGGTTATGCTTATATGCATGCATACAACTCCTTTAGTTGATCTCTTACCCCCCTACCTCCTGCCCCCCAACCCTCCCCGGCCTTCCCACTGCAGTTTGACAATCTGTTTGAGGCAGCTCTGCCTCTGTATCTATTATTGTTCAAAAGTTTATAATGGTCTCTATTGTCCATGAATGAGTGCGATCATGTGGTATTTTTCCTTCATTGACTGGCTTATTTCACTTAGCATAATGCTCTCCAGTTCCATGCATGCCCTTGCAAATGGTAAGAGTTCCTTCGTTTTTAGAGCAGCATAGTATTCCATCGTGTAGATGTACCACAGTTTTCTAATCCATTCATCTACTGATGGGCACTTAGGCTGTTTCCAGATCTTAGCGATGGTGAATTGTGCTGCTATGAACATAGAGGTGCATATATCCTTTCTGATTGGTGTTTCTGGTTTCTTGGGATATATTCCTAGAAGTGGGATCACAGGGTCAAATGGGAGTTCCATTTTCAGTTTTTTAAGGAAACTCCATACTGTCTTCCATAGTGGCTGCACCAGTCTGCATTCCCACCAGCAGTGCACAAGTGTTCCTTTTTCTCCACATCCTCTCCAGCACTTGTCGTTTGTTGATTTGTTGATGATAGCAAGTCTGACAGGTGTGAGATGGTACCTCATTGTTGTTTTGATTTGCATCTCTCGGATGATTAGTGACTTTGAGCATGTTTTCATATGTCTCTTGGCTTTCTGAATGTCCTCTTTTGAAAGGTGTCTATTTAGGTCCTTTGCCCATTTTTTGATTGGCTTGTATATCTTCCTTTTGTTAAGTTGTATGAGTTCCCTATAAATTTTGGAGATTAGGCCCTTATCAGATATGACATTGGCAAATATGTTTTCCCACACAGTGGGTTGTTTTGTTGGTGGTTTCTTTTGCTGTGCAGAAGCTTTTTATTTTGATGTAGTCCCATTTGTTCATTTTCTCTTTAGTTTCAAGTGCCCTAGGAGCTGTACCAGTGAAGAAATTACTTCGGCATATGTCTGAGATTTTGTTGCCTTTGGATTCTTCTAGAATTTTTATGGTTTCCTGTCGTCCATTTAAGTCCTTTATTCATTTTGAGTTTATTTTTGTGTATCGTGTAAGGTGGTGGGCTAGTTTCATTTTCTTGCATATATCCGTCCAATTTTCCCAACACCATTTATTGAAGAGACTATCTTGGCTCCATTGTATGTTCTTGCCTCCTTTGTCAAATATTAATTGAGCATATTGGTTCGGGCAGATTTCTGGGCTCTCTATTCTATTCCATTGATCTATATGCCTATTCTTGTGCCAGTACCAGGCAGTTTTGAGAACAGTGGCTTTGTAATACAGCTTGATATCTGGTATTGAGATCCCACCTACTTTGTTCTTTTTCAGGATTGCTGCAGCTATTCAGGGTCTTTTTTTATTCCAGATGAATTTTTGGAGAGTTCGTTCTAGATCTATGAAGTATGCCATTGGTATTTTAATGGGAAGTGTGTTGAATTTATAGATTGCTTTGGGTAGTATGGACATTTTAATGATGTTGATTCTACCAATCCATGAACACGGTATGTTCTTCCATCTGTTTATGTCTTCCTCTATATCTTTTTTCAACATCCTGCAGTTTTCTGAGTAGAGGTCTTTTACCTCTTTAGTTAAGTTTAATCCTAGGTAGCTTAATTTTTGGGGTGCGATGGTAAACGGGATTGTTTTTATAATCTCTCTTTCTGTAAGTTCATTATGGGTGTATAGAAATGCCTCAGATTTCTTGGGGTTAATTTTGTATCCTGCTACATTGCCAAATTCATGTATTAAGTCTAGTAGCTTTTTGGTGGAGTCTATAGTGTTTTGTATGTATAATATCATGTCATCTGCAAGTAAGGACAGTTTTACTTCTTCTTTTCCAATTGGGATGCCTTTTATTTCTTCTTCTTGCCTAATTGCAATAGCTAACACTTCCAGTACTATGTTGAAAAGGAGTGGTGAGAGTGGGCATCCCTGTCTTGTTCCTGTTCTTAGGGGAAATGATGTTAGTTTTTGTCCATTGAGTATGATGTTGGCTGTGGGCCTGTCATATATGGCTTTTATTATGTTGAGGTATGATCCTCTACTCCCGCCTTACAGAGAGTTTTTATCAAAAATGGGTGTTGAATTTTGTCAAAAGCATATTCTGCATCAATTGATATGACCATGTGGTTGTTTTCTTTCAATTTGTTTATGTGATGTATCACATTTATTGATTTGCGGATACTGTACCATCCTTGCATCCCTGGGATAAATCCTACTTGGTCATGGTGTATGATCTTTCTGATGTACTGCTGGATCTGATTTGCTAAGATTTTGTTGAGGATTTTGGCATCTATGTTCATGAGGGATATTGGCCTGTAATTCTCTTTCATTGTGTTGTCTTTCCCTGGTTTTGGTATTAGGGTGATGCTGGCTTCATAGAATGAGCTTGGAAGTATTCCTTCCTCTTGAATTTTTTGTAGTAGTCTGAGGAGGATAGGTTTTAGTTCTTCCTTAAATGTTTGGTAAAACTCCCCTATGAAGCTGTCTGGTCCTGGGCTTTTGTTTGCTGGAAGCTTTTTGATGACTGCTTCCATTTCTTCCATAGTTATTGGCCTGTTGAGATTTTTAGATTCTTCCTGATTGAGTTTTGGAATGTTGTATTTTTCTAGGAATTTGTCCATTTCCTCCAGGTTGTCTAGTTTGTTGGAGTAGAGCTGTCCATAGTATTTTTTAACAATCATTTGTATTTCTGTGGGGTCTGTTGTTATTTCGCCTCTATCGTTTCTGATTTTGTTTATTTGTGTCCTCTCTCTTTGCTTCTTGGGGAGCCTGGCTAGAGGTATGTCAATCTTCTTTATCCTTTCAAAGAACCATCTCTTGGTTTCATTGATTTTCTTTATTGTTTTTTGGTCTCTATGTCATTTATTTCTGCTCTAATCTTTATTATCTCCTTCCTTCTGCTCACTCTGGGCTTTTCTTGTTGCTCTCTTTCTAATTCTTTGAGTTTTAGATTTAGATGATTTACTACCATTTTTTTTGTTTGTTTTTTGAGATAGGCCTGTAGAGCTATAAACTTCCCTCTCAGGACTGCTACATTGTGTCCCATAGCTTTTGGATTGTTGTGTTTTCATTGTCATTAGTTTCCAGGATGTTTTTAATTTCTTCTTTGATCTCATTGGTAACCCAATCAATATTTAATAGCATGCTATTCAGCTTCCAGGTGTTTGAGTATTTTGGGTTGTTTTTATTGTAGTTTATTTCTAATATTATGCCATCGTGGTCTGCGAGGATGCTTTTTATAATTTCAATCTTCTTGAATTTGGGGATACTTTGCTTGTGACCCAATATATGGTCTATTTTTGAATATGTCTTATGAGCATTTGAGTAGAATGTATATTCCCTGGCTTTGGGGTGAAGTTTTCTGAAGATGTCTATTAAGTCCATCTGATCTAGTGAGTCATTTAGGATTGCTGTATCTTTGCTGATTGTTTGTCTAGAGGGCTTATCCAGTGCTGTCAGTGGTGTATTAAAGTCCCCTACTATGATTGTATTGTTGTTGATCTCTCCTTTGATATCTTCCAGGAGTTGTTTTATGAATTTGGGTGCTCCTGCATTGGGTACATATATGTTTACCAGGGTTATATCTTCTTGTTGTATTGATCCCTTTAGTATTATGAAGTGGCCTTTCTTATCTCTTGTTATGGCCTTCACTTTGAGTTCTATTTTGTCCGATATAAGTATTGCTACCCCAGCTTTCTTTTCCTTTCCATTTGCCTGAAAGATATTTTTCCATCCTTTCACTTTCAGTCCGTGTGAGTCCCTTCTAATGAGGTGGGTTTCTTGTAGACAGCAGATGTATGGGTCATGTTTTTTTATCCATTCAGCCACTCGATGTCTTTTGTTTGGAGCACTTAGTCCGTTTACGTTTAAAGTTATTATTGAAAGGTACTTGTTTGTAGCCATTTCTTTTTTTGTGTGGCTGTTTTCTTTCTGAGCTTTTTATTTCTTCTTTTTACACCAGTTCCTTTAGCATTCCTTGCATTGCTGGCTTGGTGGTGATAAACTCCTTAGCCTTTTTTTGTCTGTGAAGCTTCTTATTTCCCCTTCAATTTTGAATGATAGCCTTGCTGGATAGAGTATTCTTGGATTCAGTCCTTTGCTTTGCATCACTTTGTAAATTTCCGTCCATTCTTTTCTGTCCTGATGTGTTTCTGTTGAGAAATCATTTGATAATCTAATAGGACATCCCTTGTATGTAACTTTCCGTCTCTCTCTTGCAGCCTGTAAGATTCTCTCTTTGTCCTGAACATTTGCCATGGTAATTATGATGTGTCTTGGTGTGCGTCTTTTCGGGTTCACCTTGTTTGGGACTCTCTGGGCTTGTGTGACTTTTTTCTTCCCCACCTCAAGGAATTTTCTGATATTATTTCTTCGAATATGTTTTCTAAACCTTGTTCATCTTTCTGTTGTTCTGGTACCCCTATTATTCGTATGTTGTTTTGTTTCATGTTGTCCCAAACTTCCTTAGGCTCTCCTACTGTCTTTTAATTTTTTCTCCAATTGCAGTTCAGTTTGTGTGTGTTTTGCTTCCTTGTCTTCTAATTCACTAATTCGGTCCTCCGCTTCTCCTAGTCTACTGTTGATACTTTCAATGGTGTTTTTCATTGCAGCTATATCACTCTTCATTTCTTCTTGGGTCTTACTTAAGTTGTTGATTTTTTCATCTGTTTCTTCTAGCTTCTTCCATATGTTATCGATTTTTTCATCTGTTTCTTCTTGCTTCTTGCAGAGGTTGTCCATTTTTTCCTCCATCCAGTTTATGCACTCTAGGACCCTTATTCTGAATTCTTTTTCTGTCATGTTGCATGCCTCTGTATCACTTAGCTGCTTTTCTGGCGAGTCCTCCTCTTTCCTTTGGGGGTTTCTTTGTCTACCCATGTTTGATCTCACTGACATATCTAGACTTTAAGTCGTTCAGTGGCTGCTCCCTGGGTGGCAGTGACTCCTTGGTCTGTGGTTTCTCTTCAGGCGGTTGCGGTAGCAGCTGTTCTTCCGTTGGCAGCAGCTCCTCTGGTGGGTGCTGTTCACAGCTGTGGTGGCTCTTCTGGCTGGTGCAGGGCGGTTTCACGTACAGCTGCTGTTCTTTAGCATAGGTTGTGGTGCTCAGGAGGCTGCTGTTTCTTGGATCTGCTGCGTTGATTTAAGGGCACAAAATACAACACAACAAGGCACCACGTACCAGGCACTAAACACAAATATATTCACGATATTAATAACCCCAAATAAAGGTGACCACCCAAATTAAGAGAATTAGGGGATAAGGAAGAAGTTTTTTTTTGTTTGTTTGTTTTTGTTTTGTTTTTTGTTTTTTTTTTGTCTGCAAAGCTCCTGATTTCCCCTTCAATATTGAATGTTGGCCTTGTTGGATAGAGTATTCTTGGATTCAGTCCCTTACTTTTCATCACTTTGTATACTTCATTCCATTCCCTTCTGGCCTGATGTGTTTCTGTTGAGAAATCATTTGATATTCTAAGAGGAGATTCTTTGTAGGTAACTCTCTGTCTCTTTCTTGTAGCCTTTAAGATTCTCTCTTTTTCATTAACGTTTGCCATTGTAATAATGACTTGTCTTGGTTTGGGTCTTTTTGCATTTGTCTTGTTTGGGACTTTCTGTGCTTGTGTGACTTTTTCTTCCCAAATCAGGGAAAGTTTCTATTATTATTTTTTCAATTAGGTTTTCTGATCCTTGCTCCTCTTCTTGTTCTTCGGGCACTCCTATTATATGTATGTTACTTCATTTGGTGTTGTCCCAAAGCTCTCCTAGGCTCTCCTCCTGTTTTCTATTTATTTTTCTCCAGTTACTGTTCAGATTGGGTGTGTTTAACTACCTTATCATCTAACTCACTAATTTGGTCCTCTGCTTTCTCTGGTCTACTGTTGAAACCTTCCATCATGTTTTATATTGTAGCTATATCTTTTTTTATTTACTCTTCATTCTTACAAAAGTATTTGATTTTCTCTTCCATCTGGTTCATGAACTGTATGACCCTTACTCTGAATTAATTTCCTGGCATATTGCATGCTTCCATTTCACTTCATTTCTTTTCTGGTGATTTCTCCTTTTCTTTCCTTGGTGGGTTCTTTCTTTGTCTCTCCATTTTTGCTGTCTCTCTTCTCTTTGGCCCTGTGCACCCTTCTTGAGGTTTGAGTGGTTGAATACCCTATCAGGGCAATAGTCTAGAAATCATTATTCCAAAGCCTGGGTCTTTCTTGAGTCTCATGCCTTTATTGTCTCTGCTCTGAGTTGTATACCCTTGTCCCATGGATCTCGTCCCTCAGTTTTCTGCTTCAGATGTTTGGTATGGTGGGACCATGTGCACAGTTACTCTAATGTGCAGTGCCCTTTGAGGACCCAGAGCTCTCTGGCATGAAATTCACTGTGCAGCCCCAGCACCTGTGGCAGGTATTACCCTAGGTACCTCTGGCAGTGCACTTGCAGCACGGTCCTGTGGCCCCTGGCTGGGCACACCCGGTTGCTCCAGGTTGCCTCAGCAGTGCTTTCCTATGGCTTGGAGTGAGGTTTGTGCTATGTTGCTCCTGCAGGACTGTCCCAGGGGCTGGGGAGAAGAGTGTTGGGGTTACACTGGGTTGCACAGTCCTGTTTTCTTGTAGCTAGAGTGAGACATGTGTTGGGTTGCTCCAGTCCACCACTTATCACTGTGAAGTGGGGGCTTGTTGCCCTAGGTACTCAGTCCATGCTTCCCTTTCACCCAGAGTTAGGGGAGCATTGGCTTGCTCCAGATGGCCCAGACAGGACTGTCCTGGGGGACTGGGAGTGGGTTCCACAGTCAGAGCTCCTCTGTGGCATGCTCTTGGTTGTGCCTGGTCACCCCAGCAACAGGTCCCAGTGCTGGGCATAGTGTGAGTGCTGGGTGGCTTTGGATCAGGCTAGCAGCACAGTTCTGGGGCCTTTGGTGGGGATGGGGAACAGGGTTGTCCCAGGCTTGCACTACTGTGGTGTCTTGGAACCAGATCCTAGGATGCTGGGTCCCAGCGGGCTGGTGAGGAGGCCTGGCACAGGAGCTCAATCTGGCATCACA
Organism: Myotis daubentonii; assembly: GCF_963259705.1. Taxonomy (NCBI): domain Eukaryota; kingdom Metazoa; phylum Chordata; class Mammalia; order Chiroptera; family Vespertilionidae; genus Myotis; species Myotis daubentonii. The sequence continues at coordinate 7,977,593 of NC_081849.1, read as the reverse complement.
TGCTCCCTGCAAATGTCTGAGAGCCTGCCAGGAGGTATTGTGCCACTCACTGCAGGAGCATGGTGGTGGTTCCACATGGGTTATGACTGGAAAGTTACATTCCCTAGGAGTCCTCTGTGATTTTTATGAAAATTTGTCTATTCAACTGTGATTAATTTGTTAATTCAGGGTGGATGCTCTTCAATTTCATTGCTTTTCTGGCGCAAGAAGAGGTGCACAACACTGCTGCCTATGCAGCCACCATTTTTTCTCTACTTCATTTTATCAGTTCCCAAAATACTGGTTATAACATGAGGACATGAGATTCTCTCCTGTCCTACTAATTGGATATTTTACCTATAGATTCATTCAGTGTATGTGGTTTCCTCAGTGCCCAGCTTCTGCATCACAGAGAGCTTCAGAAGAGTTTGGCTGCACAGGCCACTACCCAAGTACCACCTAGATGAATTTTAAAAGCCGTTCACAAAATTAATTACTGTTAATGATAAAAACTCTCAAGAAAATAGTGATTGGGGGATATTTACTTAATGATTACACACACACACACACACATATCATATACTCCTGTTTTCCAGTATCTCACTCACTTAACAGGGAAATACTAAAGGCATATCATGGAAAAAAGTAAGCATGCCCTTCCACTACAATTCAATGTTATAAAGGAGATTTCAGCCAATGCATTTTGGCAAGATAAATTAATTAGGGGCATAAGAATAAATAAATAAAGAAGAAGTGATAAAGGAACTGTGGTACTTCCATAAGGTGGAATACTATTCATCAGTAAAAGAGAACATCTATTCACAAGCAACTTGAATGATTCTCAAAATCATTATGAGAAGTGAAGGAAGCCATTCTCAAAATGGACTTTATTTTACTTTGTCTAGATTCTCAATGTCTACTACGAAATCTTCTATCAAGTTCAAACAATCAATGACTTTTAGTGAATGTATGAATAGTATAAACTCCCAACACTTTTCAGAGAAGGGAAAATGCCTCATTCTTCCATCATACTAACCACAATGCATGGTATTTATCAAGACCTTCTGTCTGACTTCTGCCCTGAGAGACAAATGGGCAACACTGCTCTCAGGGTTTTTCACATGGGCTACTCATCTCCTCACAGCTCCTCAAGACCAGAACCATTTACTTTGCCTCATCTACAGCATAAACCTGAATTCAAGGGTAAGAATAAGTGAGTGCATTTACACAGAAAGTACCACAGAGCACTTAAAGACTTTTTTCACATTAAGCCTGTATTTAATTTTTTCATGCTAGGTATGTGTGGCTCTTTGGTTCAATATGTGCTTCTAGAAGCTCCTGAGACAAGAGGATGTTAACTTCCAATGTCAGAATTTTGTGCAAAACTCCAATGGGAGTGCACCCCATATTCTGCAAAGTGAAACCAAATGTGCTCACTGTGAATGACTATTTCTGAAAGAATCAGTCACTGGTTCTTCCTTTAAGTAATCATGGAGCTCTATACCATACAAGTCATCTTTATGGGTGAATCAGACAAATTTATATATTATATCCTTGAATCTTTGCTAACTTTACATAAATGTACAATCTAAATTCATTTGTGTTTGGGGGAAGTAAAGGTATATTGAGGACAAAATGGGGTGGGACATGGAAAAACCACTTTCAAGATGGCAGAGCAAGGACAGTGGCATATGACCACCAGGACATGCTGGTAGAACATGGAAATGCGCTTTGGGAAAGCTTATGAATTATTAGGGTAGTAGTACCTATTAAAAAAGGGATAAACTTCAAATACTATTATTCATATATTTAAAAAATCCCCCTTCCCCAGAAAACTCACAAAGATATCAGAATTCTTAATGAATGAATTCAAGGAGAAGGTGGCCTCTGATGAGCAGAGAGATTAAGAATGTGGTTCAAATGGAGAATGGAGGAGATACATATTAGGGTCTAGACAAAGAAAAGCTCCAAAAGGATCTTGAATTTTTATCAAAATTGAAATTCATCCCTGTACTCTTACAAGTATTGGTGATATTTTGTAAGGTAAAAGAGATTTCAGTTTTGCACAAATAAGAGAGAATAAAACTTTTTATTATAGTAACAATGAGCAAACAATTCAAATGAGTGGAGGCAGTAGTGTGGGGATGATGCACCTAGCAGTAAGTAATCAAGGTGTGGGGTGATGAAGGTGTGGTGGCAACAGTTAGTTTCACAAGAAAAAAAGAGAACTAGTTATTCAGCAAAGTGGTTACACTGAGGTTGGTCAACAACTTTTTACAGAAACATCTGAATATACTGAACATTGTTCTCTTAGCTGCTGAATCTCTTGCCTTTTTCTCTTTCTGGCATTTCACTTAGTTGAGTTCTGAAAAACATGTTCCAGACAAATCTCTGTTCTCCAGTGGGCAGATGATAAGGAACAATTTCAGTCCTTCCATAAAAATTAAATTCAACAAATTTATGTACTTATAGAAAGAATTCCATAAGCATCTCTATCTATAGATTATCTATTGATTTACCTAACCACATGTGTAAAATCAGCATTGTGATCCTAAAGATAAAAATAAGGCACATAATCTCCACGGGTGGAGATTATGTGCCAATCTAGAAAGAATCTAGAGGAGGAAACTTTACTAAGGATAACTAGAGAAAGCTTGGGGTCATGGTCTTTTGATCTCCTGCATTCATTTTCTCTCTGTCTCTGAGAATTCAGAAGATAGGGAGCATCCATACTTTCTACTTTGGAGTTTTACAAATTGAGGATGTTTTCCTTCCCTCTTACATCAACCAAAAGTCTACCAATTTCCATGACTGAACTTTACTACACTCCCCAGTCCTGAGAGCCTGAGTGACAGAAACAGAGAGCTCTGACTTTAGGGAATGAGTTATATGGGGCAGACACACCTGAAAACACACAGGAAATATAGACAGATTTTCATTAGCCTAATCTTCCTTGAACAGAGATGAGATTTCTTTCCATATTATTCTCAATCTTTTCAAGATTAAATCAAGCATCCCTTCCTGACTTTCAGCTTTACCTCTAGCATTTTGCTGCATGAAGGAATAGTAATTCTCCCTTTCTTCAAATTCGCTCTCCATTTCTGCTTTTATCATTTCCTGCTCTACTGTATCCTCCAGATTTCTGATTTTCTCTTCATACTCCTCTTTTAATTTTCTTTTCTCTTCCTCCAGCTCAGCTCTGTATTTTTCTTGTATAGCTTGAATCTTTTTCTGAATCTCCACCTCCGCCTTTTGGTACATCTGATTAGTGTAGAATCCTCCAGTGTTCTGCTTCACCATGTGCTGGACCAGGTTCAGCAATTGTGTCCTCTGAGCCTCCTGCTCAGCCCCTACCGCCTTATTGTTGAACTCACAATGACGATCCTTGAACTGTTTCATCAAATCTTGAATGTATTCTGGTGTTTCCTTTAAGTAATCATGAAAATCCATGCCATTCAAGTCATCTTTCCGAGTGAATAAGAGAATCATGTATCTCTTGGCATTGGGTCCAAACATTGACAGCATCTTCTCCAGAGCCTTTTGTTCTTCCTTTGTGTGCCGGGCAAGAGGGATCACCAGGAGCACAGCGTGAGGCCCAGGAGAGGACAGGAGGATGCACTTAGCAATCTCCCTTTGTGTGTCAGCATCCGGTACCTCAGTGTCGAAAATGCCAGGTGTGTCCACGACGACTATTTTTCTCCCATTCCACATGCTTCTCCCTTTCTGACAGGCCTTGGTGATAGATTTTGCTGCAATGCTGGAATTAAATTCTTTCTTTCCAAGGATGCTATTTCCTGTGGCACTTTTTCCTGCTCCAGTCTTACCCACTAAGACAAGTCGCAGTTCTGAATTTCGATTTCCAAGCCCTGGGACATCAGGAAACAAAAACCACAGCATTAGCATTGACTTTCAACATTTCCCACTGCAATGCCTCCGCCCAACAGTGTCCTTCTCTATTGCCCACTAGAGTCCTGCCCGTGAGCAAACTCTGCACTCACAGTATGTCTATAGAACCCTTCTGCCTGACCTCTTTCTTAAAGGACTTGGTGAACACTGGGCACTTCTCAGGAGTCCCTTGGGCTACTCACTCTGACCTTTGGAAGCTAAGTGCTCAGGGATGAGGGAGCAAAGTGGTTCAAATGAGAACTCTGAGCTGCTGCTGGTAGCAGTTCCTCATAAGCTAATGTAGGAAGTAACACAAAATCTGACTTTGAGATATCACAGTGGGAACTTCCCTCTCCCTATTAATATTCAAAATTGAACTTTTCTTCTTCCCATTAAGAAGCTAAGTAGCTGGACTGGCATGGCTTACTGGTTCAACATTGACCTATGAACCAAGAGGTCACAGTTCAATTGCCATTTAGGGCACATGCCCAGGTGGCTGTCTTGATCCCCAGTGGGGGATGGGCAGGAGGAAGTCAATCAATGATTCTCTCTCATCGTTGATGTTTCTACCTCCCTTTCCCTTCCTCTCTGAAATCAACAAAAATATATATTAAAAAAAGAGGAAGAAGCCAAGTAGGTGGGTTATTCAAGCCGTCCCATCCCTGTAGGATAGAAAAGGGCACAGGGGCTGAAGGCAAATGTTCTTTTAGATTTCACATATGCAACCATCTCCTCAGAGTTTCTGAACCACGGAAAAACAAAATGCCTTATTTTTAAAGTTACTACCTTACCATAGAAATCTAATGAGGTTTTTCTCTTTTAAACTAATATGTTGAAGAAGTATAGACAGAAAGTATTGACAGTTCTCTGGAGTTACTCTAAAGTCTCTTGATACATAAATAATAATAATAACTCATACAGAGTAACATCATTAGAGTTATACTTTCTTAGTTTCACTTCAGTAGGCATGTCTACTTCATAGGACACTGGAAAGTTGATAACAGAACAGCATAGTCTACAACCTGAACAATGTTTTAAAAATCACTGTGTCTTAGGTTAAACACCAAATCATCTATATCAGTGATGGCGAACCTATGACACGCGTGTCAGAGGTGACATGCGAACTCATTTTTTGGGTTGAATTTTCTTTGTTAAATGGCACTTTAAATATATAAAATAAATATCAAAAATGTAAGTCTTTGTTTTACTATGGTTGCAAATATCAAAAAATTTCTATTTGTGACACTGCACCAGAGTTTACTTACGGTTTTTAAAAATGCTGACACGCCGAGCTCAAAAGGTTCGCCATCACTGATCTATATAGCTCTTTCCCTATTTCTATTCAGTTTTCTCTTGAAGTATTCAGGATTTGTTAAGCATAGGCCCGAACCATGGAAGACAACCAACAACCACATCTGAGAGTCTGTTTCTCCCATAAGGAAGACCCTTTCAGCACAGTCTTTGAATAAGACTGATGCCTCAAAATAGGAGCACCCAAACACATAAAAAAATTCTTGATGGACTTTAAAGGAGAGATTGACAGCAATACAGCCATTGTAGGGGACTTTAACACCATCAGGCATCACTGGATAGGTCTTACAGACAAAAATTTAACAAGTAAACATAGGCTATAAATGGCACACTAGATCAGAGGGATCTAATGGATATTTATAGCACATTTCTCCTCAAAGCAACAGAATATTCATTCTTCTCAAATGCACATGGAACATTATCAAAGGTAGACCACATTTTAGGGCACAAAACAAGTCTACATAAATTCAAGAAGATTGCTATAATACCAAGCATCTTCTCAGATCAAATGACATGAAGTTATAAACCAACTACAATTTAAAAAAAAAATCCTCTCAAAAACACTAAAATACATGGAGGCTAAATAGCATATGATTAATCAATGACTATCTTACCAATGAGATAAAGCAAAAAAATAAATACTTCCTGGAAACAAATGAAAATGAATACACAACCACCCCACCAAAAAATGGGACACAGTGAAAGCAGTCTTGAAAGGGAAGTTCATAGCACTTCAGGCCTACCTCAAGAAACAAGAAAAAGCACTAATAATCTATGCATCCATAAAACTAATTTAATTAGAAAGAGAACAGGAAGAAAAGTCCAGAGGAATTAGAAGGAACAAAATAATAAAGACCAGAGAGGAAATAAATGACATAGAGACAACAAAAAATTACAAAAGTTAAATAAATCCAAGAACTGGTTCTTTCAAAAGATAAACAAGATTGATGAACCCCTAGCCAGATTCATCAAGAAACATAGAAAGGAAAGAGGACCCAGATAAATAAAATAAGAAATGAAAGAGGTGGTATAACAATGACACCACATAAATACAAAGGATTATAAGCAAATATGATGAATAATTATATGACAACAAACTGGACAGCCTGGGCAAAATGGACAAACTCCTAAAAACGTAAAATCTTCCAAAACTCAACAAGGGAGGATCAGAAAACCTGAGCAGACCAATGGTAACTAATGAAATTGAAGAAGTAATTTAAAAATTTCCAGCAAATAAAAGTTCTGGACCAGGTGTATTTATAGAAGAATTTTACCAAACATTCAAAGAATTAACTCCTATCCTCCTCAAACTATTCCAAATATTCAAGGAGAGCTCTTTTATGAGTCAGTATTATCCTAATTCCAAAACCAGATAAAGACAATACACATAAAGAGTATTACAGGCCAATATCCCCGATGAACAAAGAGGCTAAAATTCTCAACAAAATATTAGCAAATCAGGTCCAGCAATATATTAAAAAGATCATACACCATGCTCAAGTGGGATTTATTCTGGGGATGCAAGACTGGTACAATATTTGCAAACCAATACATGTGATACATCACATAAACAAATTGAAAGATAAAAATAACATGATCATATCAATAGATGCATAAAAAGCATTCAACAAAATCCAGCACCCTTTTTTGACAAAAACCTCAGTAAAGTGGGAATGGTGGAATCATACCTCAACATAATAAAGGGCATATATGACAAAGATACAGCCAACATAATACTCAATGGGCAAAAACTAAAAGTGTTTCTTTTAAGAACAGGAACAGGACAAGGGTGTCTGCTTCCACCACTCTTATTCAACACTAGAGGCCCAGTGCACAAAAATTTGTGCACTGGGGGTAGGGGGGTGTCCCTCAACCCAGCCTGTGCTCTATCACAGTCTGGAACCCCTCGGGGGATGTCCACTTGCTGGCTTAGGCCTGCTCCCTGGGGGGATTGGGCCTAAGATGGCAGTCAGACATCCCCCTGGCAGCCTGGGAGGCCTCGGGGGATGTCCACTTGCCAGTGGGAAGCAGGCCTAAGCAGTCAGACATCCTTAGCGCTGCTGAGGAGGTGGGAGAGGCTTCCGCCACCACCACTGTGCTGGCAGCAGTCAGCCTGGCATGTGGCTGAGCAGAGCTCCCCCTGTGGGAGTGCACTGACCACCAGGGGGCAGCTCCTGCATTGAGCGTCTGCCCCCTGGTGGTCAATGTGTGTCATAGTGACCAGTCATTCCCAGTCGTTCTGCTATTAGGGTCAATTTGCATATTACCCGTTTATTATATAGGATAGAGGCTTGGTGCATGGGTGGAGGCCGGCTGGTTTGCCCTGAAGGGTGTCCTGGATCAGGGTGGGGTTCCTCTGGGGTGCCTGGCCAGCCTGGGTGAGGGGCTGATGGCTGTTTATAGGGTGACCAAGCCCCCCAGTGGTGACCCTCACCCTATGGAGGTGTGGCCAGACTGGGTGAGGGGCTGATGGCTGTTTTCAGGCTGGCCAAAGCTGCTTCAGGGTTGGGGGGGTCCTGCTGTGGTGGCTGGCGAGGCTGGGTGAAGAGCTGAGGGCCGTTTTCAGGCTGGCCACACCCCCTTCAGGGTGGGGGTCTCCACTGGGGTGCCTGGCCAGTCTGGGTGAGGGGCTGATGGCTCTTTGCAGGCTGTTCAACACTCCCCTCCCAGCGACCCAATCTCCCAGCCTGTCCTTTTTTCTTTTCTTTTTTTTTCAGCAGGTATCTGGGATTTGCTTATCTTCTGTAATTGAAACTTTGCAGCCTTGAGCAGAGCTCAGGGCCAGCCAGGGCAGGCAGGAAGCTTGGCTTCCTCCATCACTGGGAGCAACCCAAGCCTCCTGCTGGCTCCAGCTCCGTGGCCACTGATATCTTTGTGACGGAGTGATGGAGTGATGGTTAATTTGCATATTACTCTTTTATTAGATGGGATAGACTGGAAGACATAGCCGCGGCAATCAGACATTAAGTGATAAAAGGTACCCAAATTGGGAAGGAGGAAGTAAAACTGTCATTGTTCACAGATGAGATGATATTGTACATAAGAAACCCTAAAGACTTTACCAGGAAACTATTAGACTTAATAAATGAATTCGGCAAGGTAGCAGGATGCAAAAGCAACATCTACAAATTGATAGCATTTTTATACACCAGTAATAAACTCTCAGGAAGAGAAACTAAACAAACAATATCACTTACCATTGCAACAACAACAAAAAGATACCTAGGAATAAACTTAATCAAGGATACAAAATACTTGGAAAACTATAGGACATTGAAAAAAGAAATATAGGAAGATACAAACAAATGGAAGCATATATCATGTTCATGGATTTGAAGAATTAACATCATTAAAATGTCTATAATACCTAAAGCAATCTACAGATGCAACACAATCCCTATTAAAATACCAATGGCATACATCACAGAGCTAGAATAAATACTCTGAAAATTTATATGGAACCTTAAAAGACCCAAAATAGCTGCAGCAAACTTTAGAACAAAGAACAAAGTAGGAGTGATCACAATACCAGATATCAAGCTGTACTACAAAAACATTAAAACCAAAACAGCCTGGTATTGGCACAAGAGCAAGCATATAAACCAATGGATCATAACAGAGACACCAGAAATTGACCCACATCATTACAGCCAATTAATATTTGACAAAGGAGGCAAGAACATACAAAGGAGTAAAGACAGTCTCTTCAACAAATGGTGCTGGGAAAACTGGACAGACACATACAAAAACATGAAACTAGATCACCAACTTACACGATACACAAGAATAAACTCAAGGTGAATAAAAGACTTAAATGTAAAGCATAAACCCATAAAAATGTTAGAGGAGAACATAGGCAATAAAATCTCAGACATCTCACATAGAAATATGTTTACAGATACATCTCCCAGGGCAAAGGAAATTAAGGAGAAAAAAACAAATGGGACTACATCAAAATAAAAAACTTCTTCACAGCAAAAGAAACCACCATCAAAATGAAAACAGAACTGTATGGGAGAACATATTTGCCAATGATACTTCTGATAAGGGGCTAATATCCAAAATGTAAAATATACTCATACATGCCAACAAAAGGAAGACAAAAAATCCAATTAAAAAATGGGCAAAAGACCTGAATAGACTTTTCTCCAAAGTGGATATACAGATGGCTAAGATTCATGTGAAAAAATGCTCAAAGTCACTAATTATCAGAGACGTGCAAATTAAAACTAGAATAAGATATCACCTCACACCTATCAGAATGGCTATTATAAAAAAAACAACAAAGAGCAAGTGCTGGAGAGGATGTGGAGGAAAGGGAACACTAGTACACTGCTGGTGAAAATGCAGATAGATATAGCCACTATAAAAAATAGTATGGAGTTTCCTTAAAAATTTTTAAATGGAAATTACATTTGACTCAGTGACACCACTTCTGGGAATATTTCCTAAGAACCCCAAGAACCAATCAGAAAAAAATATATATGCACCCCTATGTTCATAGTAGCATTATTTGCAATTTCCAAGACTTGGAAGCAGTCCAAGTCCCCCTCGGTAGATAAATGGATAAAAAAGCAATCTTTGGAACATTTACACTCCAGAATTCTATGCAGCTGTAAAAAAGAGGGATCTTGTACCCTTAGGATGGCATGGATGGACCTGGAAAATAATATGCTAAGTGAAATAAGCCAAACAGAGAAAGACAAATATCATATGACCTCACTTATTTGTAGAATCTGACAAACAAAATGAATAGACCAACAAAATAAGACCTGGAGCATGGAGGCATGGAACAGAGGGACATACCTCGGTGTGGAGATTGGGGAGAGGATATGAGATAAACCAAAGAACTTATATACATATGTGCATATAGCCCTTGGACACAGTGAATAGGGCAATGAAGTCCTGGGATGGGGTGGTTAGAAGAAGGGGGGTAAATGAAAGATATCTGAAATACTATCAAAATTAAAATATATATTAATAGAAAAAGACTTATTCCTCTCAGAGGAACCCTATACTACAATCACCTGTCCCTACTTTAAGGCCATGTATACATCATCACACTGAATATAGCAGACATGATTATAAACTCCATTTTATTTTTCAGAGATATCATCACATTCATCCAGTTCCCCAGACCAAAATTCTAGGAATCTCCCTTGATTCCTCTTTTTGCCTTACTTTGCAGAAACAATCCATCCAGAAGTTCTCTTGGTTCTATCCACAAATCTGACCACTTTTCTCCATTTTGAAGACCATCATAAGTCCAAGTTACCATTGCCACCCACAACACAGCAGTTCCCTAACTTGCCACTTTCATCAATTCTGTAAATTGGAATGATTTTTTAAAAATATCAATCAAACAGGAGAGAGATTTTGCAGAACTCCCAACTCCAGCTTCCACAAAATCAGTAGTTATTTCCTATCTCCCACACATTTTATGGTGAAGCTGCTGCTAATCCAAGGATTGGCAAAAGCATCCCTGAAGCAGTTTCCCACATATGATAACCAGAGAGAAGTATATTTCCAGAAGGTGAGAGCACTGACTACAGGATGGCTAAGATTCAGGGAAACTGTAGGTACAAATTCAGATTATTATTTAGTTAACATCTCAGTGGAAAACTCCAGCCTGCAGTTATCCTGAGGGCATTAATTGGTCATCAATATGGGGATTAGTAAAATCATGGGAGATGAAACAATAAGCCATCAAAGCCCAGCTCCAATGCTGACAGATAAGGCCATGAATTATTCCCATCTTTCTACACTTGCCTCTTTGGGATGTGGATCTGCAGCTCCTCCCACATCCTGCTGAGTCTGTTTCTCCACCCCTTGCATCTGGGTGGGCCCTGTGACTTGCTCTGGACAATAGGGCAGTAGAAGCATGATGCAACTAAACCCCAAAAGTGCTGATGCTCTGTGGCTTGCTGTCTCTTTCTGGTCTTCAGAACCCTGCAACAGCTTCATAAAGAGGCCAGGACCAGCCTGATTGATGGTGAGGGACACAAGGCCGTTATCCCTGTTACCCTAGCCTGTCCTAAAGCCTGCTAACTACCAGACATGTCCATGGGGTGATCCGATTCAAAATTACCCAGTTGCTGGGTCTTGAGAGTATCATATTCAGCACAAATGTCTGATGAAAAAGGACAAGGACCATATGATTTCACTCATACTTGGGACATAAACTAAAAATCAATCAGCCATCAAACAAAACAAATGAACTCATAGCCTTGGACAGCATTGCTGAATGGTTGGAGCATCAGTCAAAACACCAAATGATCACGGGTTCAATTCTGTGTCAAGGTCACATATGTGAATGAATGGCTCGATCCCCTGCCCTTGACAAGATGCCTGTGAGAGGCAATCAATGTGTCTCTCTCACATCAATGCTTCTCTCTCTCTCTCTCTCTCTCTCTCTCTCTCTCTCTCTCTCTCTCTCTTCCTCTCTCTTTCTCCTCTCTCCCCCTCTCTTCCCCTCCCTTTCCCTCTTCTACTCTCTATAAAATAAAATAAAAAAACAATGAAAAAAAAATCCTTGGGTGAGAATTATCCAAAAACTAACTAACTAACTAACTAACTAACTAACTAACTAACTAACTAAAAAACAGACACAGACAACAGTATGGTGGTTACCAGTGGAAAAGGGGAATGGGGAAAGGTTGAAGAGTGTAGAGAGTCAAATATATGGTGATGGAATGAGACAAGGCTTTGGGTGGTGAGCATACAATGCAATACACAGATGATGTCTTATATATACATTTGTACATCTGAAACTCATATAATATTATTAACCAAAGTCACACCAATAAATTTAATCTGTGATGATGGTAGGACCATCTGCATCTTGAATTTCCACTATTACCTGGGGAAAGACAAGCACAATACTGATAAAGAGTGGTTCTCAATAAATACTTATTAAATAAAGAGATTGATCAAAATCACTCTGATTCTTGCTTTCTCTTCAATCTTTATGTCCAGCCTACATCTGTGGAAAAGATTTTCCTTTCCTTATTCATCAATTTTTAGTGTCACGGAAACAAACTCTTACATTTTTTGTTGTTGGTAATCTTCACCTGAGGATATTTTTTGATTTATTATTTTAGAGAGAGGGAAGAGTAGGGTGGAGCGAGGAGAGAAGAGAGAGAGAGAGAGAGAGAGAGAGAGAGAGAGAGAGAGAGAGAGAGAGAGAGATGTGAGAGACACATTCATTGGTTACCTCATGCATGAGCCCTAACTGAAGCAGGGATCTAATCTGCAACCCAGGCATGTGCCCTTGACTGGCAATCAAACCCACAATGCTTTGGTGCATGGGCTGACACTCTAACCACTTAGCCACATAGGTCAGAGCCAAACTATTACACTTTAAATTTCTTTTTCTCCTTGCTATCTAGAACTGTTGGCAATGGGGAAAGCCACTTGAATAACTCCTATTGGAGCAGACTTTGACTGGGACAGGTTAAACATGCTAATTTTTAAAAACTGGCTCATCCGATAGGAAGCCATCAAATACAAACATGAATAACTATTAAACAGACAGACACTCATTTTTAAAGAAGACTTATGTCTTTATACCTTAAGGATAGGGAGTAGAAAACAGCTTCTTATCAACTAAGAAGATAAATGTTTACAATTCAGCTTTGGCCACAAAGGTGATGTTGGTGATGAGTGTTCAGAGGAATAAATTGCTGAGCTGTGCTTCTTGCACTTCCCAATTCTCTTCACCCACCAGCTTCCCACAGAGCTAGTTCTGTCTGCTCACCCAACTCTATCCCTGAAAGCTTCTAGTTTATTTAGAAATTATATAAATGGTTAAAGGAGTCATTTATTTATACAAATATCCTCTGAGCAGCAATCCCTGAAAGAATTACTATTTTGTAGGGCTCACTTTTTAAAATGGATTACAACCCAAAATCAGCAGAAACAGGAAACAGAAAGAATGATAAATCTATGCTGAGCCCAACCAATATGGCTCAGTATAAACATAGAACCAGGAGGTTACGGTTCCATTTCTGTTTAGGGCACATGCCTGGGTTGAGGCTGGATCCCCAAAAGGGGCCTGCGGGAGGCAGCCAATCAATGATTCTCTCTCATCATTGATGTTTCTCTCTCTCCCTCTCCCTTACTCTCTAAAATAAAAAATATATATATTTTTAAAAGTCTATGCTGAGATCAAGTTTGCCAGCAGGTTTAAGATATAGATTGAGGGGAGAGGACCCCTCAACACCAAACCCTACATTTCCCTGGCTCTCCCCTCAACATACACACAAACTCCCATCTGCCTTTACCTGGAAAATATGGATCCTTTCTCTAAATTTGAAGTCAATGCTAAGCTGAAGATATTGAGGAAGAGGAGGAAAGAGGAATTTAGGGTAGAAGCTGCACAAACTTGCTCATGTAAGAGACAGGACCACCTTACTATCTATAACAATTTTCTGCCTTCTGTTGACCTTCCTCCAGACTTGGTGCTAGTGGATTCCATCATTGGTGCACATATTGGGCCCTTCCACACATACTCAGGCCAAGTAGAGATGGTAAAACACTGGATTGTTTTGTAGTTCCAAACAGGTAGCTCAGGATCAGTCACAGTCAGGTCCTGACATTGGCCGAACCACAGTTCCTCCCAAGAGGTCCCAGAGATAACACACCTGGTTGTGAGCTTTAGAACATATCAGAGCATGACCCAGTGATCCCACAAGCAATACACCCGGAGGGAGATCTTGGTAAGCACCAGACCCTTATGGGGAAATTCTGCTTTATTGGGTCAGACCCTTCATAGCAGCTTGTACACTGTGGATGATGTTTATCTTCATAGTCAGCCAGCATGTGCGTCAATTCCACCCATGGATGGGCCAACAGCAATCAAGATGCAACTACAATAAGACGACTCACTTATTCCACACATGGAATATTCCTGGGACACAGGGAGACTGTGCCACTGAACCACACAGGATACCAACTATGTAAGATAAGCATACTAAGACTGGAGACATCACAGATCTTCCTAATACACAGACACAAATATAGAGAGGCAGCCAAAGTGGGGAGACAAAGAAACAAGCTCCAAAAAAAAGAACAGGAGAAATCACTGGAAAAAGAAGTAAATGAAATGGAGGCAAGCCATTTACCTGATACAAAGTTCAAAACAATGGTTATAAGGGTGATCACAGAACTTAGTGAGAACTTAAATGGTGAGATAGCAAGCATAAAAAAGATATAGAAACCATAAATAAGAACCAGTCAGAAATGAAGGATATGATATCTATAATGAAAAATACACTAGAAGGAATCAACAGGAGATTTAGTGAAGCCAATAATCAAGTCAGCAATTTAGAAGACAAGGTAGCGGAAAACATCTGATCAAAGCAGCAAAAAGAAGAAATAATTTTTAAAAATAAGAATAATTTTATGTATTTCTGTAACATTATAAAGCATAAAAACATTCCCATCATAAGGTTACCAGAAGGAGAAAAGAGAGAGCAAGAGATTGTTAACCTATTTTTAAAAATAATGACTGGAATCTTTCCTAATCTGGTGAAGAAAAAAGACACACAAGTCCAGGAAGTGCAGAGAGTCCTTAACAAAATGAACCCAAAAAGGACCACACCAATGTGCATGATCATTTAAATGGCAAAGCATAGAAACAAAAAGTGAATCTTAAAAATAGCAACAGAAAGACAGTTACTTATAAGGAAGCTCCCATAACACTGCCAGATAATTTCTCAATAGAAACTTGAAAGGCCTGAAGAGATTGGTGTGAAATATGCAAAGTCATGAAAAGTAAGGACCTAAAAGCAAGATTACTCCACCTAGAAAGTTCATCAGCTAAAATTGATGGAAAGATAAAAGGCTCACCAGGCAAGAAAAAGCTTAAGGAGTTCATCACCACTAAACCAGTATTACAAGAAATTTTTAAGGAACTTCTCTAAGAAGAAGTAACAAAGGTATAAAAAAGCAACATAGGGCTGAAGCGGGAGACAACGCTATGCGGCCATCAGCCTCTGCTCCCGCGCCCTGCGCTGTGAAGTCAACCCCGAAAATGAAATCCTAAATTCTCTACTTAGGAAAATACAAAAAAGGTGGACTGACTGTTCAATCAAGATCACTACTCTGGACAGAGAAACTAAGATGGCGGCATAGATAAACACCGGGAAATTGCCTCCTCCCACAACAATTGAAAAACACCTCAAAGGACAGAGCAGACATCATCTAGAACAACAGGAACGCTGGCTGAGTGTAAATTCTACAACTAGAAGGAAAGAAAAGCACAGGGAGAGCCAGAGGAGCTGCAGAGGTGAAGTGCAGAGGTACAGCGGCTCGCACGCGCGCGGAAAGCGGGTGGCACCTGAGAACGCGGCTGTCTTTTTGAATCACAAGCTCCTGACTGCTCTGAACTCCGGTTCCAGGAAGTCTCTGGGGACCCAGGACTCATACCGGGAGAAGCTGCACTGTCGGGCAGCGGGCGAAATTGAGGGCGGCTTTCCCTCAGAGGTGCTTGCAGTAATTATCGGGTCACTGAGACTCGGGACTTCTTAGGGCTGTGCGGAGAATCAGCCATAGCTCTTTGCTCCGCCCTTTGATTCCCTGAGACCCCGCCCCACCCAGGCTGCGGCAGAGGCTTTTGCATGTGAATGTACCGGCCCTTTGCAAACTGATAATTACCTAACTGCAGCCGAGCCAGGCAGACCCGGAACTTCCAAGAGAAGGCCCAAGGCCCCGCAGCGGCTTGCATTGCTTCACAGCTGAGCCTCTTCGTGGCTCCTGCTGTGTGGCCTCAGGCAGAGGCTGAATTAGCACCTCCTTAGATCCAGGAGCCACTGTACCCAGTGGTCAGATTGCAACCCCTCAGATCCATAAGGGACACACTCGGGGAGCAGACTCAGTGAGCACCAAAGCCCCACTGAAGCAAGTCTTGCCCCAGAAGGGTGTCTTCAGCACAGAAGTTCTCCCACTCCAGACACAGCTGATTCTCACAGCCAATTGGCCTGGAGGTCAATTCCTCCCAGTGATCCTACAACAACCAAGGCACCAAGAGTGCACCAAGAGTGTCCACCTCAGGTAACTGGGGAGGCTGAGCCACTGGGCTCTACAGGACACCTGGCGCACAGGGCCACTCTATCAACACAGGGAAGCAGCCAAAATGCGGAGACAAAGAAACAGGTCACAAATGGCAGAAATGGAGGAAAGCAAACGACTGGATATAGAGTTCAAGGCCACGTTTATAAGGTTTTCCAAGAATTTTATGGAAACCGCCGATAAATTTAATGAATCCCTCAATAAGTATAGTGAGACCATGGAGGACATGAAAAAGGACCAACTAGAAATTAAGCATACACTGACTGAAATAAAGAATAATTTACAGGGATCCAACAGCAGACAAGAGGATCCCAAGAATCAAGTCAAAGATTTGAAATACAAAGAAACAAAAAATACCCAACCGAAAAAGAAAAAAGAAAAGAGATTCCAAAAATATGAAGATAGTGTAAGGAACCTCTGGGACAACTTCAAGCGTACCAACATCAGAATTATAGGGGTACCAGAAGGAGAGAGAGGGCAAGATATTGAAAACCTATTTGAAGAAATAATGACAGAAAACTTCCCCTACCTGGTGAAAGAAATGGACTTACAAGTCCAGGAAGCGCAGAGAACCCCAAACAAAAGGAATCCAAAGAGGACCACACCAAGACACATCATAATTAAAATGCCAAGGGCAAAAGACAAAGAGAGAATCTTAAAAGCAGCAAGAGAAAGACAGTCAGTTACCTACAAGGGAGTACCCATACGACTGTCAGCTGATTTCTCAACAGAAACCATGCAGGCCAGAAGAGAGTGGCAAGAAATATTCAGAGTGATGAATAGCAAGAACCTGCAACCAAGATTACTTTATCCAGCAAAGCTATCATTCAGAATAGAAGGTCAGATAAAGAGCTTCACGGATAAGAAAAAGCTAAAGGAGTTCATCACCACCAAACCAGCATTATATGAAATGCTGAAAGGTATTCTTTAAGAAGAGGAAGAAGAAAAAGGAACTCTTACCATTTGCCACAGCAAGGATGGAACTGGAGAGGGGATAAATACCACAGGATCTCACTCATTTGTGGAATATAATGAACAACATAAACTGATGAACAAGGACTGATCCAGAGATGGAGAGGCATTGATTGGACTGTTGGGCTTTGGAGGGAAGGTAGGGGAGGGGAGGGGTAAGGGGGAAAGATCAACCAAAGAACTTTTATGCAAGCATATAGGCCTAACCAATGGACACGGACAACGGGGGGTGAGGGCATGAGCGGGGGGGGGGGGGGGTAGAGGGTAACGTGGGGACAAGGACACATATGTAATATCTTAATCAATAAAAAATATATTTAAAAAAAGCAACATAGGTATAAATTTTTAAAATGTAAATAAATAAATGCTTATCAATAATTAATTTAAATGTAAATGGATGAAATGCTCCAATCAAAGGGCATAGGGTAGCTGAATAGATGAGAAAACAAAACAGATGTATATGTTGTATACAAGACACTCCTCACAGGATGAAGGACACACAGAGACTGAAAGTGAAGAGATGGAAAAGATATTTCATGAAAATTAAAATTAAAAAAAGAAGCTGAAGTAGCATACCTATGTCAGACAAGATATAATTTTTGACTCTGTTGACCGCCTTGGATGCCCAGTGACTCCCAGTATCTTCCAGAACTCGCTTTTGCTTTTCAATGTATGCTTGAATTTTGGGCAGGTACTCTTCTGGGATGCTGTCCTTGCCTCCGTGGTGGTTCTGTACATCATGAAAGAGGTCGTTTTCATAGATTTTATTATGGTTATCCCTTTCCAACTTCTCGACCACAGCCATCAGCTTCTCCAGCTGCTCCCTTTGTTCCTCCCCAGTAGCCTGGTTGTTGAAGCCACAGTACCTCTTCCCACACTCCTGGACCAGGCTCTGCAGGCTGTGATTGTCCGTTTTGTCTACATAGTCCTCCAAGGACCCATCCCCTAAATCCTCCTTGTGGGTGAAGATGACCACCACATGTCTCATGGCTCCTGCCCCAAAGACCTCCTTCACCCTCCTCACTGCCACCGTGTCCCGGGCAGTGAAGCGCCCCAGCTGTGTCACCAGCAGAAGTACATGGGGCCCTGGGGCTGAGAACAGGTAGCAGTCCCCGATGTCCTTGTACATCTCTTGGTCCTGGGCCTTGGCTTCAAAGATGGAGGGTGTGTCAACCACCTTGATGTTCTTTTTATTCCAGGTGCCTTTGGAGAACTGGCACTTCCTGGTCACAGCCTGGGCCGCCAGCCTGGACTCAAACACAGGTTGACAGAGGATGCTATTTCCAGTGGCACTTTTTCCACAACCAGATTTGCCCACCAGGATGACCCTCATTGAGGAAGATGGTGCCAACTGGTTATCTTCTACACTGCCTGAAAAGAAAAAGTTGTGTGTCTTATTAAGCTAATGCTGCTCCCAATTTTCAGTCATGGACCCTCATGTATCTCATTAAAGCTGTGGACCTCCCTCCCAGGAAACTGTCATATCTAAATACATACAAAAGTTCCCAACAACTTTAGGAGGTTCTGGATTCATAGGAAGTCTATATAGGAAGTCCACCTTGGACCCATAGCCAACAGTATGAACTGCTACACTGAGGAGGTGGCTCCAAGTCCTTCCTCAAGACCAAGGAAGATAGTTTTACTGAAAGAAAAGTGGTCCCTGTGTTTCTGCAGGGATGGTGCCTGGCCCAGTTTCATGTTAAATAAATGTGAGTTTAGAAGGATGCAAAGGATGAGAGGTCACACGTGGGAAAATATTACCACCTCTTTTCACTCACAAATAACCAGGAACACTTGTGTAGAAGTGCTCAACATATTCACCTAAACCTTGGGAGAAAAGGAAGTGTCAACTGTGACCTTCCACCAAGGACCAGCTGAGGTCCCTGAGTCTCTGTTCTTTGGATGGGGAGTTCTCTGCTTGAAATTGAGACAACAGAAAGGTCATAGTTAATGTCAAAGGCAAAGCCTGAGAGATGACTTATGATGGGTGGCTGAAAAGGATGGAATTTAAGACTATTAGTAGTACATGTGATGGAAAATTCTCCTACTTGGCTGATTGAATTACAGGAAGTTAACAAAAATGGTGTTGGAGAGGGCGACATTGAGCTAGGAGCTAAAACCTTCAAGGGACCAAGAAGGGTAAGAATACTAGAGTTCTTATGAGCCCAAATGGATTCCAAGTTCATTGCAGTGTCCTAAAATGTATTATTTTATTTTTTCTACTCTGTGTTGGTTCTTCCTTTTCTGCAGTGTTCTGAGATGTTTTGTGGTCTGCATGATTAGCAAATCTTTCTGGAAGACATTTCCATATTCTGCTCAAAGTGGACAAGGAACAATTCAGTTCAAAGCCCTGCAACTTCTGACTTGAAGTTTCATTTCCACATTTCCCACACATCATGTGCACGGAGAGCACTGTACTGAAGGGGTCGGGTGGAGGTGGGGGTGAAGATGGTGGGGAAGGTAAAGAAGAAATGAGCACTGACTTTTTCTTCTTCAGTGTAAAATCACTGGGTTTCTGTCACTGTGTTTGAGGTGAGGAAACGGTGCCTCTTGAGAACTTAGAGGCTTTCTTACCTTCAGCCATAGCTCCATATCTGCTCTGTGGAAATTCTTCCATCTTCTTCTGGAGTAAAAACAGGAAAAGAATAAAAAGTAAGTGTCCACATGGAGTTGGTAAGGCCCGACGTCACCTCCAGTTCAGACTCCTAAGAATAATTCCCCATGGAGGAACCATTTCCATTGCTAATTTCCTAACTCACATTATGACCTCAGAAGTTTATACATAACTTTAAGCGAACCTGGTGATGCTAACACAATGCATTGTGAACACAGTGCTTGGTCCCTTGTTTTTTTTTTTCTGTCCCAGCTTACAGGAAAGCAGGAAATGTTTTAAAGCCAATCCATTGCTTATGTCTCTCCAACTAGAATAGGCATGAAATGGAAAAAAGGATTATTTTATAGAATGAGGAGGGGAACATTATCTTATTTTATGTTTTGGATTCATAGTAGACCAACTTTCTGGAAAAAGTACTTCCCCTCATGTCAGTCCTTGAAGGACTCATGTCCCAGATCCAACCTTCCCCTGGGAAGGCGCACTGTACTTTTCCTCTTGGCCACTGGATACCCATGTGACACAAAGCGTGTTGGGCACTGGAAATTCTCATTGCTTCAAACAAGCCAATGTCATTTACAGAAAGGTATTTTTTTTCTCTGTTCTAGCAAGTTTGTGATTAACCTCCTGAGCAGTTGGTGGGGAGAAGGGGGTGCCATGGCCAAAGAGAAAGCATCAACATTGAGGACAAATTCAAGAAAAACTCACCTCTTGCTCAGAGTTTAATCAAATGCTTTTCCTGGGTGCTCTGAGGTCCTTGTCTCCCAGTGATCACCATTTTGTATCTCAGAATATTTAAAGAGAAATTGGCACAACTATTGGCATAAATTGTCATAAATGTTTCATTAAAATGAGGCATAATATTGTGTCACTCATTTTGGTGTTAGAAAAGGGAAGTATGTGACATACCTAAAATGAGTTTATATTTGGTTATTCAGTTTTAAATATTATGCAGTTATGAAACAAGTTTTTAAGTGAAGATATACATAAACTTATGAAACAAAAACCTACATTTGCAATGAAAAAATGTAAGTTTTTTTGGCATTTTTACTACAGGTATTCTGTTTGATTGAAAAGTTAACACATTACACATGAATTTCATTTATGTTTTTTGACTCCCCTGGGTTCTTTTCCCTCCCACTGTCATTCAGAGGCAACCGATATTCTCGGGATTTTATGTAACATCTCATGTGTTTATTTACCTTTCTGCATACACATGTATCTATAGGTAATGTCTAATACTGTTTTTTCATTTTAAACTTTTACATAAATGACATTATTTGTGTAAAATTTTATCCAATTATCCTATCTAATAAAAGACAAACAGGGCAATTGACTGTACCTTCGCTACGCTTCCCATTGGCTAAACAGGGTGATATGCAAATTAACTGCCAAGAAAGATGGCAGTTAACTTGCATACATAGGCACAACAATGGGAAGCGAAAGGGGAAGGACGGAAGAACGGTGATCGGATACCCAGGCAGCAGGCAAGAGCCGGGTGGCAGTACAAAGGCTTCGCCCAGGGCCGCCTTTGCCCTGCCTCCCAGCCCTGGATCAGAAAACTGGGGCGGCCTTTGCCCGCCTGCCAGTTGGTGATCACGATCTGAAAGCCGGGCAACAGGCAAGGTGGCACCCCGGGACCCAGGATCCCATCGGTGAAGTCTGCAGGTGAAGCAGCGATCAAGCTATGAGGGGGATGGTGGGGGGTGGAAGGAGCTACAGGAGCAGCTCTGGCCAGAGACTGAAGACTCCTGCAGGAGCAAGGAGCAAAGACTGAAGGTTCCAGCCACAGCGAAGACTGTGTCTAGAGCAAAGATGGAAGGTGGTGGCCAGGATGAAGGTCTGGGTCCTGGGTGCCAGAGGAAAACTGGTGCTGGCAGCCAGGGGAAGGGAAAGCCTATTGCACGAATCTTTTCATGCAACAGGCCTCTAGTTTATTAATAAAGTTTTAAGCTGTTCCAAAATATGTTTCCTGCAAAATAATCCCCACATACTGCATATCTCTATGCAATAATTGATGGGTGGCTTTCACCTAACTAGATATTGTCAATATGACTCAAGTCCACTATGCTAATTCTCACTGACATGAGCCATGTGTGAGAAGTCCCCAAATCTGCACCTTTACTTGGTGATATTACACTCTTAATTTTTTTTATCACATTAAGGACAAACATAATGATGTCTTCGTCAATTTACACTTCCATTTTACTGATTACCATTGAATTTATAAATGGTTTTCATAGTTTGTTTGCTATTCAGGTTGCTTGTGCAATATAGAAATATTTCACACTTTTCTATTAATTTAGTGGGATATTTTTTGGCCCTCCTTAGGTAAGCCATCTATTTTCATATTTTCCTTTTTTCCTTCCTCTTCTGACCCTTTCTCACTTCCTTTGCTTAAGCCCAGAGAAGAGCATTTCCTCACACCCTCTTCTATAAACTATCCTTGACCCTGGGAATTTATACTCTGGCTCTTGATAACCCTGCTCAAATCTATATTTTTCTACACTACATGACCTTTTCTGAAGAAACTGAGCAACAAATGCCTGCCCAAGGTCACACAATTGCCGTGGGGCTACAACTGAAAAGTAGCTCCTTTTGCCAAAGAATTCTCGAGTCCACAGGAGAAAAATTAATCTAAATAAGTCCCCAGCTTCTTGTACCCTCACATACAATGTGGTTGTTCCATGGTCAGGACAAAAACTGAGGCTGACAAGCTAGAAGCCTGCCCTTAAACAAACACAGACAATTGTACTGTAAAAGATTGGGTGGATGCTTTTCCAAAATAGGTTATTCAAAGAGAAAACTGCAGGGGCAGGAGTTGCTCTAAATTGAAGCATTTCAGGTTAAAACCACCTGGTATTTTGCTGACTTGATATTTTGTGTGACCCAAATGGAACAGGGTGCCTATCACAGAAAGTCAATCAAACTCCAGTAACAGTAGCTAAGATGCAGGGTAGTACTTCTCCTGGACCATCTTCTGAATGTGTCAGGTGGCAGGGGCGACATGTGTCCACAGGGGAATGTGCTTTTAGGCAGAAATTAACACATAACAAAGTGTCTGGGGAGAGTGACAACAGATATTAATGAAGATGCTAAAAAGAGTCACAAAGTATTAACATGACTGTATCGATAATCGGTTTGTCTCAGTGGTTAGAGAATTGTCCCAGGGACTAAAGGGTCGTGTGTTCAGTTCAGATCAAGGGCACCTACCTCAATTGCAAGCTCAATCCCTTGTACCAGAAGGGGCGTGTACAGGAAGCAACCCAATGGATATGTCTCTCTCCCACCAATATTTTTCTCTCTTTGCCTCTCCCCCTCCCTTCCACTCTCTCTAAAAATCAATGGGAAAATATCCGGGGTGGGGATTAACAAAAACCAACCAAACAAGCCACACAAAAACAGGACTGTAAAGCTTAAGAAAAGACTGGGGGAAGCATGGCAGACCTGCAGCAATGTGGTGCATGTCAATCTTGGATCAGGCCAAAGCTGAAGGATAGAGAATGTAGGCATATTCCCCGTCTAAAAGAAAAATTCTACTCATCTTCTCCGAAATGAGAGGGTGGCAGTCAGTGTGCAAGCAGAGGTTATAACAGCATTGGCAGGACAATAGGAGGGTCTAGTTGAGGCAGGGGGTTGAAGGAAATGAACATAATGTACCTTTGGATTTTAAAATTACATGAGCCTGATTTTATCATGATGATATCTTTCTGTACCAAATCATGAGAAAGCAGGCTCTCTCATGATGTTTTAGGAAAATCAAACTATATCTTATCTGACTTGTTCACAAATGTCTCCTTCACTCAATGCCACAGTCCCCATATTTCCTGTTTTTAGAGTCTCCTGTTTTATAGTTTACTTCTTGAAATTCCTGGGTACATCTCTTACAGAAAGTTCAGCAGATAACCAGATTGTTCCAGGTGCCCTGAAAATGAGTCTGTTTGTCATACAGCTGAGTCCCACCTCTTGTCAGAGGAAAGGTGTGGGCTATTTGGGGGAAATGGAGTAGTTTTCAGAAGGACAAAATCCTAAGATGATGTGTACTCAGGGGTCTGGGACTTGGGGAACATGTGGCTCAGTGGAGGTGTCACTTAAGAAGTTAAGATGATAAATTGAGAAGATTGTCCCTATTTAATGGGGAACCTGGGGAGGTTCAATTTTCCCATCTGTATAATGGGATGAGAATATTCATTCAGCTTCATGAAACTCTGTGAATCCCCATGAAGATCCAATGGGTTAATCATAGTCAATTAGCTAGAAAGCCAGGAACGCTTTGGAATGTACTGGGGTGTGGGCACAGAGTGAATGTTTCCCACATCTGTTTCCCCACTGTCAACCCGCTATTGTCCCTAGCACCACCACCATCATCCCCTTTTACTGAGGGATAAGTCCAGAAGTTGAGAAACTAGAAGTTGAAATCACACCAGCAATGAGTGGCTGTCATTAAGCCATGGGCTCTCACACTTCCAAGGCACTGGAACCCACCCCAGTATCTCCTTACCTGGCTCAGAGCTGTGGGAGCTGTGTTCTGTGGCCCTGCTAACGTGATCCCAGGTCTCAGGATGGTGCGTGGGGCAGACGCATAGGAATCCAGGCCTTTACAGTTACACAGGAGCTCCCTGGAGGCCTAATGCTCCAGGGCGAGACAGCTGGGAAGGAAGAAGAAAGGGGATTGCTAAACACTCTCCCCCAAACCCCCACAATAGAGACAGGTCCTTGGAGTGGGTGGCCAAACAGTATCTAGAGACCAGAGAGATGGGGCTGTGTGCTGTGTCCCCTTAATCTGACGCTTCCTGTCAGAGCCTGCCAGCTGCCAGGCCACCTCCCATTTCCTTTTTATGACTTGTTAAATAAGCAATATGTGGAGGCAGAGGCTATGCAGGCAGTGACAGACCTTTAACTCCACCATGTTCAGAAACAGCCCCTGTGACACAGAAAAGTTCCTATGGGACACTAGCCCCCAAACCCTATCCCCCACCCCATCCCAGCACCCATCACAGGAGCACCTGCCAAGCCTTACTCCCCAAGACCCTTCTCAAGACTCTGCTTCTAGAATGTTCCTACTGGAGACAGACAGGCACTACTGATCCAAGGAGGACCTGGAAGACCAACTCTAAGAACTTGACATTGATGGGCTCCCCAACCCCAGGTGCTGGCTGCCCCCTCTCTGCCATCAGACAGAGCAGCCTGTGGGGCTTATAAGGACCGGAGCATTTTGTATGGGTTTATTCTGGTGGCAACCGGGAGCAGGGCTATGTTCCTGTTTGTCAACTGGCCACACATTTAAGGCTGGAGCAGTGAACACAGAACAATTACCTTACAAAGATAGATGGAGAACACAATATGGGCTTAGGCTCCCACATTCTGTTGGTCAATTCCAATAGTTTTATTTGGTATATGTGCAGATCAAGGAAGCTCTTCTTATAGGTGCTGTTTTATACTGATTATTACACAAGAAATTGATTTATAGCATCAAACCACCCAATATACATAAGTGAGGACAGAGGGCCTAACCTTGAATCCAGGGGGGAAAAGTCCTTTAAGGCACAGCCTGAAAGAACACTGTACTAGCTGGAATGGTGGATTGCAGCTGTTTTATAATAAGAAAACGCCGGTGCTAGAAAGTTCAGACAATGGTCAGAAGTCCATAACTAGGAGCCTCGTATATAGAGGGGTATGGAAAGGTCAACGTCACCATTCATTTTTCACACACTTGCTGATCCCATTTTACATGCCAGGCATTGTGTTATCTAATGGGTACAAAGATGGAAAGGTCAGAATCAAAGTATCTGAAAAAGAAAATCACTAAAGAAATGCTACTGACCATGAGGAGAAACTGTTAAGCCTCTCTAAGAATAAATGCTTCAAATTTTTGAGAGCACAATTTGAGAATCAGATTGGGGATGCCATGTGACATTTAGCCCATCTCTTTGAGTTTATATAAACACCTGCCATCATCATTATAATATTTTCACAGAGTCTTCTTTCCAAGACAACTGAAAAACAACTGGGTATTTCATGCCACTCTTTGTGCAATTGCCATCCCATTATGGCAGCACTCTGAGGTCTTTCTATGAGTAAGCAAATGCCAAAATATTTTTTTTAATTTTTAAATCTTTATTGTTGAAAGTATTATGTCCCCCTTTCCCCCCTATTGATCCCCTCCAACCTGCCCTCACCTCTAGTCCGAGGTCTTCACTATCCTATTGTCTATGTTCATGGGTTATAGCAAATGCCAAAATATTGAAAAACTCAATAATTTAAGCAGACAGGTCCTGTGGTCATCTGAAAAGACATGAGCTCTCCAGAGCTAAAGTTCTAGTAAACTTAGTTCTGATTATTTGGAGATTTTTTATTGTTTGGAGATTTTTAAAATCTGCGACCCAGACATTTTTTAGACCTAACACAGAATCTTAGTCAAAGTGAGACCTGAGAAGGAACATTGAAGAAGATTCAATTCAATATTGTCTTGGGCTCTGGCCAGTGTTTCTGAAGGCCTGTGAACTGAAGGGTCTCGGATTGATTCCAGGTCAGTGGTATGTACGTGGGTTACAGGTTTGATCACTTGCCAATGCCAGAGCTCCTGTGGGAGGCAACCAATCGATGTGTCTCTCTCATATTGATGTCTCTCTCTTCTCTTTCAACTCTTTCCCTCCCTTCCACTTTTTCTAAAGAAACCAATGGAAAAAATATCTTCAGGTGAGGATTAACAGTTAATTCAACACGACCATGTTCACAACATTATACTCTCATTAGCTCCATCAGAAAGTGTCATAATTTTAAAACTATGAAATATTTTAAACTATGCCAATTCCTTTTGGAACCAATCAACGTAGTTTATTTTGTCTTTGCAGAATGATGTAGTCACAAATAATTAAGTTATGATATTCGAGGACATATATGTAGTATAAAATGGATAAACAGGTGAGTAAAGAAGCAGTTTAAAATGGGTGGAAAGCCTGGATTGGTGAAAATGCCCAGAGGGGCCAGTAAGGAAAATAAGTTCCAATTCTGATTTTTGTCTCTGTTGGTTCTTAGGAAATTTCTTAAATCTCAGTCGGTTATTTTCCTCTTTAAATCAAAGGAAGTTAATGATAATTATCCCTCATAGTTCATGAGGTTATTTTCATCATAGAATATTAAGAACCATCTATTTCCTCACTGTCAGCCCCTCCCTGAGCCTCTCAGGTCATCAATGGAACCCCTTCCAGGCTCAGAGCTCCTGAGTGGACCCAGCATAGCTGCAGCTGATGCTGAAAGCAGGAATTAACAGTAGACTTTTTTGCAGCCATGCTTCACAGAGCCCCTCACTGCTGCAGCCAGCATGCCCCTCAGGTTCCCCACCCATGGTCCCCCATTGCAGCCCACCCAACCTGGTAGCCCACCTTGGGTCTTTCTGGGCCCTTAACCACTTTGGCATCAAAGTACAGTGTAAAGGTGGGTCCTCTGCATGGCTAAGATAAGGAAGTACCTTTCTTTAAACTCCTCTCCCACATTCAGAATAGAAATAAGGAAAGACTTATTTATTTACTTGATTGTTTGATTGGTTGGTTCTTACACAACTTAAGGATGGCATCTGGTTTTCCAATGGCGTGGCCTTGAAGAACTTTCGTGGGCTGGCCCATCCCCTGTCAAACCCGATGGTACAGCCACCAGCCTCACCTCCCTGCTCTGCAGCTTCTGCCAAAGCACCAGCTACTCCCTGGCTTCTCCAAGAGCAAACAGGAGCTTTTTGTTTTATTTTGCTTTGCTTTTGTAAGAGCCATAAAGCACGCCAGAAAATGGAACGCAGGACACAAATGGAGTTGTCAGTCTGCAACCCCAGGAGAGCCCTTACCTACACCTAACTATGCAGCAACCTGATCTTGGACCTCCAACCTGCAGACTTTGGAAGACGCATTTCTGTTGTTTATAAGCCACCTAGACCAGTAATGGCGAACCTTTTGAGCTCGGCATGTCAGCATTTTGAAAAACCCTAACTTAACTCTGGTGCCGTGTCACATATAGAAATTTTTTGATATTTGCAACCATAGTAAAACAAATATTTATATTTTTGATATTTATTTTATATGTTTAAATGCTATTTAACAAAGAAAAACCAACCAAAAAATGAGTTCGCGTGTCATAGGTTCGCCAGCACTGACCTAGACCATGCATTTCTTTTCTTTCTTTTCTTTTCAGCTGCCCTAATGGAAGAAGGGAGTTTCTAAATTTCTTTTTTAAAAAAACTCAAAATAAAATGGTTGTTTGCTCTTTACCATGAATCCATTTTCTACTAAAAACAACCAACAATTTCTGTATTTTTCAAGAGAGGAGAGATGCATGAAGACTACTAAAACACTTTAGGATGTTTTTAAGTTAGACAAATTAATTTTAAAACTGTGTGCCTCTAGTCCAAAGGGAGACTTAAAACCTTAAAAAGTGAACTTTGGGCCTTTGCAAAGTTGATAGGGTTCAGTTTAGTGTCATTAAAACTCTGTCTGCAGCCACAGGATTCCTGTGGAAGGAAGTGTTACCTCTGCTCAGCTCCAGGTCCCTGTCTTGCCAGGTGTAGCCCTGCCCTGTGGGACCTGGCCTGAGTCTAAGCCGGGCAAGTAGCAGGCAGAACAGGACCAAGGCGCTCAGCATCATGGCTTCCCCATCCTTCCCACCACCATCCAATGGCGCAACCAGACCAGCATCCCAGGCTCCCACTGTCCAGCTCTTGGTCCAGCAAGCTCTGGGCTGCCAGGCACAGCCACTCCATCGGGCAGAGGAAGCGTCAGACCTCACTAAGATCTCCCATTTGAAAAGGAAAGTAGTAGCTGGGTTGGACAAAGAGATCCCCAGATCTGGCAAAGCCTATGCCTATGCAGTAGAGAATTCTGGGGCAAAGACTGACCCATAGTCACATCCTGCTTGGGCAGATACTGGGAGCTCTGCTGAGCTGGGCCTGGGAAGGGCATGGCTTTTGCTCTGGCAGCAGGAAGCTGTCAGCTAACTGCTTACAAAATTTTCTTTTCTTCTTTTGCATTTTTATGCTGTACATTAGATTCCTAGAAGGATAATAACTGCTGAAAGTGACTCAAGCCAAAATAAAATCTAAAGAGGTTAAATTAAAATAAAAACCTACAACCAAAGAAAAGCCCAGTACCAGATGGCTTCACTGGTGAATTCATTAAACATTTAAGGAATTAACATCAATATATTGCAGATACTTTCAAACACCAGGGGAAGAGGAAGTACTTAACCATTCATTCCATGATATCAGTGTCCTTCTAAGATACGGTAAGAAAAAACAAACTATGGACCAATAGCCTTTATGAATCCTATATAAGAAAAGGGTATTATGCAAATACACCGAACAGCATAACAACCGAACAACCAATCAAAGCATAATATGCTAATGATATGCTAAGGCTGCTCAACTGCTCACTATGACATGCACTGATCACCAGGGGCAGTCAACTGGTCAACCAGACACTATGATGTGCACTGACCACCAGGGGGTAGATGCTCTGACCAGTAGGTTAGCTTGCTGCTGAGGTTTGGCCAATCAGGACTGAGCAAGATGGACCAAACACACCCTGGGGCCCTCCCACGGTCCCTCCCCAGCCCGATTGTGCACCGGTGGGGTCCCTCAGGCTGGCCTGCACCCTCTCACAATCCGTGACCCCTCAGATGATGTCAGAGAGCAGATTTCAGCCCAATCCCGCAGGTCACTCCCTTTGGGAGGTTGCCAGACACAGGGCTCATGGCTAGCGAGAGCCACTGCTCCAGCAGGAGCCCCTCCCAATCAGGACAAATTGGGCGCAAGCCTGTGGCAGGCACAGTGGGGCTGGGATGAGTGGGAGTGGCATAGAGGAGCTGCAGGCAGTATGGAACTGCAGGTTTCGGCCCAATCCCTGCAGGCCACCCAGAGGGACCCCACCTGTACACAAATTCGTGCACCAGGCCTCTAGTATAGACATAAAAATCCTTACCAAAATAATAGCAAATTAAATGCTGCAACTTATAAATACAAGTACATATGTGAGATGTATGTACCATATATAAGTATAGATATCTGGGATTTATACTATACTTTACTTATTGTATTACATCCCAATATCTGATATATCCAAGGCCCTCAATGTATAATTTGTCAGTCGTATATCAGATGAATGTCCCCTACTTCTTGGTGACTTGGTGAAATTGGTCCAAACTATTATTACACAGCATGGAAGACTTCACAGTCCTCCCCTCTGTTTCTAAGAGTCCCCCTTCCTTTTCTTCAGCTTTTCCTGTGACAGCGTGCACTGTTTCTACTTCAGTCTGTGACTCTGAAAGCCCCAAGTACACCATTTATAATGTTTCTTTAAAAAAAACAAAAACAAAAAAAACCACTGGTATGTATTCAGAACTATTCATTCTTACCCATTTCTTTCTTTTTTAGTTTTAGAAAACTTACTGGAGATACTGCAAAGAACAAGAATCAGCACACAGCCTTCCTCTCTCACTTTGATGACTCTCTCCTCTTTGCTCAAAATGTCCTTCCAATATGGGTTCCTCGCTGGGCTCTTCACCAACAACTGCCTTTTTCCTCTCTAATTTTTAAGATGTTTTTATTTGTGTATATGAGACCCTGTTCCTTAGTGGATAAAAATCAGCTTTGGTTTAAAAAACAAAACAAAACACCTTGCTCTCCCTCCCCCCCACTTTATATTGAGAGGCAGGAAACGTCAATTTAACAAACATTTTTAAATTTCCAAGATATTCGGGATATTGAATAAATGATAGGCCCAAACAGCAAGTGTGGACCAAATACATTCAGGTTACTCCCGTCAGGTTTAAAAGAAGACCTATGTGTGGTTATTTCTGGTATCCATCTGTTTTCTTTGACTTTTAAAAGACTCCATTCAAATCAGGAAAAGGGCTGCCTCCTTCAAATTTTTTCCAACTGTTTTTCCTGTTTGCTGGCTGCTGCAGGTTATTTCAATTGTTTGATTGCTTTCTGTTTATTTTTCATTCTTGATTTTATTTCTCTATCTCAGTCTCTTGATGTTGGCTGAGATAAGCGGTTTTGTGCTGTGCTTCCTCTTTTGCAGCTTTCGGTCTCATCGTCCTTTGTTTTCTAAGTGACTGTGTATGAGATTGGCTTATACTTTGCCATTGTGGTTTCACACTCTGTGGCTTCTGGTGCAGCTTGAGACCAGGCACTTGTATGTTGCTCAGAGCTGGAGTTCTAAAGGTCATTCCAATATGGGTTCCTCACTGGGCACTTCACTAACAACTGCTGGATAAGTGACCAAGTCCATTTGGAAATACTTTGTCTGAAAATTTCTGCAGGGAAAAGCCACCATAATGCAGAACCTTGTGCCCATTATTCACACATATTCTGGAGGAACCTGTAACAGTTACATTGAGCTTCTTCCATCGGAGAACCAAGAAAAGTACATAAAACCAGAGGCCTGGTGCACAAAATTTGTGCATGGGGGCTAGGGGTCTCTCAGCGCAGCCTGTACCGTCTTGCAATCCAGGACCCCTCAGGAAGTTTCTAACTGCCATTTTAGGCCCAATCCCACATCTGCCTGCCTGCCTGATCGCCCCTAACCACTCTGCCTGCCTTCCTCATAGCCCCTACCCAATCTGCCTGCCTGCCTGATCGCCCCTAACAACTGCCTGCCTGCCTGATCGCCCCTAACCACCTCTGCCTCAGCCCCCACCACTGTGGCTTCATCCAAAAGGATGTCTGGATTGATGTCCAGAAGGTTGTTCAGCTGTCCAGTCTCATTAGCATATTATGCTTTTATTATTATAGATTAGAGGCCATTGTTTGGGAAATAAGTTTGTATTTTTTAACACTTCACACCAACCTTTGTCTTAAATTTAGGAAAACATAGTAAGAAGCAACAAGCAAATTGTTACCTTGAAAAGAGTTTGGCTATGAGGCCAAACTCATCATAAATGCAGTCATTTTAGTCGTTGCACCATAGCATTTTCTTCATTTGTTGCAAGTAGAGGAGTGTTTGTTATCCACAGCAGGAAACCATTGTTTGGTTGACATCTGTACTAGCTATTGTTCACTCACCAGCAACTCTTAGATCCTGTATCTCCGAATCTATCTTGGCCTTAGACATTTACGTCTCTAAAGTTTCATGATAATACTCAAGGCTTTCACACTCTGGATGCTCTATTTAAGTGTAAGACGTGGTTGTTGCAAGGTAGTTTTATTTCCTTCAGCAAGTAAAGGAGATGGAGGATTCACAGACAAAGTTCTGTCTCTCCAAAGGTAGTGCTTTTATAGACTATTTGGTTAATTAAATGTTGATTTCTTCTTTGCAGTTGGCTACAATTTTGTGGTTGGGCTGGGTTCATGTCAAGCTCATCTTGCTTACCGCTATGCCTACAAAATGCTGTGCTACATTTAACAAAATGCATTTAGTGAGAGCTGCCCAGACCTTAAGATTCTTGTCCTAACAATGACTTCCACCATAACACGGTGCAGGTTTACTCTAATAACAGGAATTTTACCCTTATTGAAATCCCACTTGATGGCAGCCTATGAGCCTTTTCATGCGCCATTGAGTTCAGTTTGCTAATTTTTTGTGGAGGATTTTTGCATTTATATTTATCAGGGAGATTGGCCTGTAGTTTTATTTCTCTTATAGTGCCCTTGTCTGATTTTGATATCAGAGTTATTCTGGCCTCATAAAATGAGTTTGGAAGTTTTCCTTCTTGAGCCCTTTTTGGGAGAGTTTGCGAAGAATGGGTAATAATTGTTCTTCAAATGTTTGCTATAATTCACTTGTGAAACTGTTTGGTGAGGGCTTTTCTTTGTTGGTAGATTTTTTATTTCTGCTTCAATCTCCTTACTCATTATTTGCCTATTCATATTTTTTTGTTTCTTTATGACTCAGTCTTGGTAAGTTTTATGTTTCTAGGAATTTTATCCATTTCTTGGCACATGACCATTCATAGTAGTCTCTTATGATCCTTTGTATATTTGTGACATCAGTAGTAATGTCTCCTTTTTCATTTATGATTTTATTTATTTGAGCCTTCTTTAGTTGAAAAAATTAGTCTAGTTAAATGTTTGTAGATTTTGTTTATCTTTTCAAAATACAGCTCCTAGCATTGTTGTTTTCTTTATATTTTCTATTATTTTTCTGATCTCTGTTTCCTTCCTCTGCTGACTTTTGGTTAGTTTGTCTCACTTTTTCTGGTTCCTTGATGTAGAGTTAAGTTATTTATTTGAGATCTTTCTTCTTTCTTAATGTTGTATCTATCATTATACCCTTCCTTTATACTATTGTAGTCATAAAAGATACTTAGTGTTTTTTTAATATTTTAAAATTTGCTTAGATGTGTTTATATGTATACCATTTCTCGTCACTGAACAACAGGTTGCGCAGGACTGATCCACACATGGGTCAGTTGTGCAGAAAATGAAAATGGGTGACGACTGGCACCTCCACAAAGGACTGAGCCACCAAAACTCATGAATAGGTGGATGAACAGAGAATATTCTTTTTAGCAGTTAAAAATTTCTGCAAAAACCAATTGACTTTTGAAAGCAAAATAATAATATGTGGTTGAGTTTATGTTTTCTGTAAATGTACAATGTATAGCAATAATGCAGAAGGTGGAAAGAGACCTTACAGCATATGTGATGTGATATAATATTGACTAAAAGTAGAATATGATAAGTTAAAGGTGCACATTGTAAACTGTGGAGCAACCACTAAGAAAATCAAATGAGATATAGCTAATAAAACAACAGTTGAGATAAAACAGAATTTTTAAAATTCACGATAAAAGCAGAAAAGGCAAAAAAAGGTAGATGGGAAAAACAGAAACAAATAGAAAGAGGATAAATTTAAACACAACCTTATCAATAATCATATTAGATGTAAATTATCTTCATGCTCTAATGGGGCAGTCATAATGAGTTTCAAAAAAGCAAGACCCAACTGAATGCTGTCTAAAAGAAATCCCACTTTAAATATAGGGACACAGACAGGTTAAAGGAAAAGAATTAAAAAAGATATACCATGAAAGGGATACAGTGTATCTGATACACCATGCCCAGATTAGGCACATGAAACCTGCAGGGGCTGTCTTAATATCAGACAAAGCAGGCTTCAGAATGATACCATCTTTACACCCTGGATAAGGAAAGACATTTCATAATGACAAATAGGTTAATTCATCAATAAGACAATAATACCTAATTTTCATGTACCTTTATAAGTAACTGAGTTTCAAAAAAACAAGAGAGCTTCAAAATTAAAGAAGTAAATCCTGACAAAAATAAATGGAGAAATAGTCAAATGCACATTTACAGTTGGAGATTTCAACACTCTTCTCTCAATACTAGGCTTATTTTCTTTTTTTTCCCCTAAATTGAGCACAGACAAGGGAAGAGAAACTGGGTTTTCTAGTTCAGATATCTCCCCACCCAACTCTGACTTGTGGTTTCATTTCCACATTTCCCACAGTCTTATCTGAAGAGGTTCCTGAGGGACAGAGGAGCTCTAAGACTTAGATTTGGTTCCTGATCCTGGGCAGTGTGAGGCTTGGTGAGTGCCATCTACTCTTTCTAGGCCTCTCTTTTCTCCTTTGTCAGAAATAGACAGAAGTCTCTCTCCTGTTTAAAGATCTCCTGAAATCACTGTGATTGGACTGAGGAGGAGGCTGCTCACAGCCTTGCAGAGAGATGACCAGTGGTATTGACAGTGTTCTGTGAGGTTGATTCTGAGCTCATCTGGGATGATGTCTGCCCCTGACCAGGCTGCTGCTCTCAAAACTTGTATGAAGAGGCTAAATTACAACAGGCTGATCATGCTCACAGAGTTAGCATGTCATCACTTATGGGCGAGTGCTGGCCAAGGGTGAGCAAAGACTGAAGCTGTCCCTTCTTCAGCAAGGTCATCTGTCCTCTTAGTGGAAAAGGAACCAGGGGATGAATGTGGGGTGGGGAACATTATCTGCTCTTTTCAACAAAGGAGATTTGCTTCAGCAACAGGTAGCAAAAACAGGGGGAAATGGCCATTTACCCCTTACATTCTATCCTTCGTAGATAGTGTGGTGTGTGTCTTCCAAGCCCTGAAAAGTCCATATTTAGAGGTAGAATTTGACCTTGGAGGACAATCAACAAGACATTATTCCAGATTCTGATGACCATTTAGGGAGCTGTGATGCTGCTGATAGGGCAGTGCAAAGATATTTCTGCTACCTTTCCATTATGGAGTTCCAGCTCAATTCCATTGTGGTCTGAGAACATAGTCCATGTGATTTTAATTCTCTTAAATGTTGTGAGATTTTTTTATGGCTCAATAAATGGCCTATCTTGGTATATGTTCCACATGCACCAGAAAAAAATGTTTTTTGCAAATAACAACTTCTGCAAATATCAGTAGACCCACTAATTGAGGGTGTTATGGAATTCTTCTAGATCCTGCCTGGTTCTGTCAATTGTTGAGGGGATGGTGGAGTTTCTAACTATAATTGTGGATTTGTCTGTTTTTCCTTTCAGTTGTAAGTTTCTACTTCACATATTTCACATCTCCATTGTTTGGGAAGACACATTTAGGATTTTTCTGTCTTCTTGGTGGAGTGACCTATTTATCCTATATAATAAACACCTAAAATGCAAATCGGCAAAACAGTGGAAATACCAGCAGTAGTTCCAGAGAGGGAGGCTATAGGAGAGGGAGGCGAACAGCATTGGTGGCAGAGCGTGGGGCCAGCGAGCAGGCAGTACCAGGCCAGCCAAGGCCAGTGCCAGTGGGGGCCCCCTGTTCACCCCACCAGTCACCCCACGGATAGGCCCTGATCATCAGCCAGGCCTAAGGATCCTACCCGTTCATGAATTCTGTGCACCAGGCCTCTAGTTACTATATAATGTTAATCTTTGTTAATCTGGTAAATTTCTTTGTTCTGAAGTCTAATTTATTTGCTATCAATACAGCATTCCTTCTTCCTTTTGCATGAGTAATATTTGCACCATTTATCTTTTCCATCCTTTAATTTTCAGCCTGTTTTTACCATAATATTTGAAAGGACTTTTCTGTAAGCAGCATACAGTTGGGTCATGTGTTTTAATTTACTCTGACAATCTCTGTCTTTTAATTGATGTGTAGCCAGCAAACACAATCTCTTACCTAGTGGCCTGGATTGCAGCCATAGTGGGGTGTACATGTCCCCTGGAATCCCTGGGTACTCCTTCCTACATTCTTGGGGATTCTCTGGGCCTCATTCTTCCCCAAACAAAGACCAACAATCAAGTGTTTCATTGCTCACACTAGACACTTTGTTATTCTTTTTTCTCATTTATTTTCATCAGTGACCATCTCCTTCCTCAGCAAAGTGACAATGGTAAAGTTTTCCTGTTAGTTCCTTGCAAAAGGATATTGACAAGTAGACAAAACCAAACTCAAGATTCCCTGTAAGTGCTTCTGCTGGGATCTGTGCACAAACCTTGAACCACAATGCCCTTGGCCGCAGAGGAAACATCAAGTCTCAGCATTTAGCACTTGTTCTCATTCTTATTCCCATGGTTTCCAGGTTGTGAGCCTCTCGCTCCAATATGCACTCAACTGTTGCAGATTATTTTCCATTTTTTACATGGCTCTTTAGTGACATAAGGGCATCAGGAACCTGGGAACCTCTGTCTGTGAAGGCAGCAGGTGGAGGATACTGTGGGGAAGTGATCTGAAATTACCCAGCAGTATTGGAGGTGGGCTTGAGTTTGTGTGTGAAAATGGAGATTCTGGGGACAGAGCAAGTGTGTGTGTCCAGATGAGCCAAGGTCTCAGTGGCTCCTAGAGACTTAGGTCTCCGGTTAAAGTTTTCTTGGACTTGTAGAAGCCTCTACATTCAAGCTGCTAAAAGATCTGAATGGGGACACAGGGGGAGACGTCCCTTCCTGGGACGGATGGACAGTTCAGTGTCTTATCTTCTTATGGACATTCACCCCAATGTGTATGTGTGGAGTGGAAGGGCGTATGTGTGTGTGTGCATGTGTGTGTGTGTGTGTGTGTGTGTGTGTGCACGCGCACATGCGCACTTGGATGTGTGGTTTTTGCAGCAGGATTTAGGAATGACAGAGCAGTGTGTTTGTTCAATGAGAATATAAGGCACTTGGTCCCCTGGTGCCACCAGGGATCATCCCAGGATCTGGGGCCACAGCCTGAGGTCAGTGGAAAACAGGCAAGAGCAACACTTGTTGGGCTCCAGTAAGAAGAGCTCAGGGAGGGTCAGGTTCCATGGGCAGGTTTGGGGAGAGATGGGAGTGGGCAGGATTTTTGTCTTTGGGCTTGTAGGTTACTGCCACTGAGGGACACAAGGAAAGTCTGCCTGCCTCAGAGGCACAGACACCAGGGAAGAATGCGATTGTCAGGTGATGGTTCCAAGCCCTACTTATATACATTCTGTCACTCAGGACAGACCTCAGCTATGGCCTCTGGACTCCAGCTGGCAACACAGGACCACGAAGCCCAGCAGCTCAGCTGTGCGTACTTTCCCTGCCGCCATCCACATGTGCAGCCACAACAAAAGCCCAAGCCCTCATAGCCCGCACAGGCAGCCCACCAGCTTTGCTGCCACCTGTGGCAGATGCTCCTCAGGACTCTAGAAAGCCAGCACCTGTGCCAGGTGGTACAGGACATTGGGGTAGGGGGCACCCAAGTGGTGCAGCACCAGTCGCTCCACAGCACCAGCAGCTCCTGCACCCGGACCTCTAGGTCACTGCCCACTGCCCAGTTGTGCAAGGTGCCCCCCGCACTCGGCCACCAGAGCCCACAGTGGAAGGCTGTCAGTGTGGTGCAGGAAATCCTGCGGAGAGTCCCGACCCAGGCCCTCCTTGCATGTGAACAGCACGATGGTGTACGCCACCACTTGTCCCCGAACAGGACCTTGAGCTCACTCATGGCCGGCTGATCCTGGTCAGTGAAGCAGCCCAGCTGAGTCACAAAGATCAGCACATGGGGCCCAGGCATGGACAGCAAGTAGCATCTTCTCATACCTCATGGTCTGTCCTGGGGACTAGGGAGCTAAAAAAGGTCTGGGATGTCCATGACTTCCACGTGCCACCTCTCCCACCTGCAACTCCCCACCTCGCAGGCTCTGGTCACTGAGTGGCTGTGAGTCTGGAGAGGAAGGGCCTGTGGCCCAGGATGCTGTTCCCAGGGGCACTCTTCCCAGCCCCTGTCTTCCCCACCAGGATGAGCCTTAGCATGGCCTGCGGGGTGTCTTTGGAACCTGGAGCTCAAGTCATCTGTGAAATTCCAAAGCTTAAAGCAACATAACCCGGTTACCTGGAACCCCGGAAGCCCTTGGAACAAGCCTTGGGCATGGGCTTTTGTTGTGGCTGCACATGTGGATGGTGGCAGGGAAAGTACGCACAGCTGAGCTGCTGGGCTTCATGGTCCTGTGTTGCCAGCTGGAGTCCAGAGGCCAGTGTCTCAACTCTGCTTTTCCAACCAAAGCCTTATGAACTCAGGAGAATCTTCACTGTCTATCCCTGTAACCCTGGCTACACCATCTGGAGGGCATTTCTCTAGGGGATCCCCTTCATCATTCCAGACATGACCTCACCTCCATTTTCCCTGGTGGTCCACACCCTGCAGAGCTGTCCCTATTTGAGGCTTCAGTGGCCTCAGCCATGCTTCTCCCAGATTCCAGCCCAGGGAAAACAGTCAGGAGTGGTTGGTAGCCTGGGGATAGAGAGTTGGCTGGAGTCTCAGACACTCTGGGTTTGACACACAGTCAACCTTGGAAGTTGCTTAATGTAAAAGTTAAAAATTTGTACAAAAATGGAACTAAGAGTATTGAGTTGTTTCTTCTGGGGTCTTGAGAGGATTAGACGAGGTCACCTCCTTCCTTCTTCCTTCTCTCCACTCTCTCTCTTCTCCACACTCCCCTTCCTCTTAAACCTACTTCCTGCTAATAAGACACCTGTTTAAACCTCCATCCTGGTTCTCTAACATTCTACCTGCTGAGTCACACTTCATCCAGTGCATGATCTGATACCCTCTTCATCCTCTTCCATGGAGATCACAGTAGGTTTATTATCCTCACTTTATACCTGGGGAATGGAAGTATAAGCTAGTCAAGTTCATATCTCCCAGCTGGGCAGGGGCACAGATTCAGCTAAAATGCACATTCAGGGCTCTTACTGTTTCACCTTAAACATGTTTGGGGTCATCTGTTTAGTCCTGAGTTTGCCCATTCCCCTCACAGAGCTCACACCAGGGGGCAAGTATGCAGTGCACATATTCTTATCATAGGCATTTTCTTCATCTCTTCTGTCCTCCCATGCTTACCTGAAAGAGTCCCAAACACAATTTCATTCATTCATTCATTAAATAGGTTTAACTACCTATAATGTACCGTGCCAAATCCAAAGAACTGGTGACACCACACAGATACAGTTTGTGCTTCCCACTTCCCCAGAATGTCAGAATAGAGGGAAGAACTTTGGAAGGACCTGGGCTGTATTTAGAATGATACTCTGAGAGGGTTTGGAGACTTTGGTTTTGTCTTTTCAGGGACATCAAATTCAAAGGGCAGAGAGGAGATTGTAACACTTACGGTAGATATTAGATTTTCCCAAGTAATTCTATGTTAGTAACCAAAGCTGTAGATAGTAAGTTTTCCCAAGAGATTCAGCAGCCAGGGGAGACTTTGGAAAACCATGATAACTAGAAAACTTGCTCACTGATAGGGAAACACTTAGAGTTGTTGGCCTGGGAGATAAACAAGAAGAGAACTGGAGTTTTGGTTTTGGAAAGTGAAGAAGGAACCTACGTCCCAGGTGAGCTGCAGGCTCTGACTCTGCTCTTGGGAAGTCAACTTACTGTCCTGTCTCAATGCATCTAAATAAGTCCAGTTTCCTGGAGAGACTGGGACACTCCCCTCCAACTCCTGACATCCTGCCCCGAAGCTGAGGCTTCTCCAAGTAAAATGACTCCAGCCTATCAGTCATCGTTTAATACAATCGAACATTCTATGCTCACCGAGTCCCTGTGCACAGTGCAATCTGTCCTCAGTCTACCTCTTTAGCCTCAGCCCAGTGAAGCCCCTCACTCAGATGCTCTCCAGAGAACAGATGTAAGGCCTTTCCCAGCTGCCTTGTGCCCTCAGGCCTGTAACTGTTCCACCCTCCCCTACATGCTGCCTGAGTCCTGTCTGTGCTTCACCTTCCATTTCTATTTCCTCCTCTTCACATTGTCCATCTGGTCACCACAGGTGACTGTTCTCTCCAGTCGGCACTACACAAGGAGAAGCCAATACAGAGGTGAGCTGAACACCTTGTCTCTGGCCAAATGACTTAGATGATGGGCTGGCCTGGTCCTCAATCTAAAGGCGTTCATATTTCTGCAGGAACCCCCCACCACAAAGCCTTCATAATGTTCATCCCCATGGAAATCCATACACTCCCATGACTGACACCAGAGCAGAAATGGAGAAAGAGCCATAGATGCAAAGGCCAGAAATTTTGCTAATGCAAGGAGTCCTGGCCAAAGTGGAGATGAGAAGGTTCCGGGAACTGACAGTATGTGGGTAAGCTGGGATTTAGAAAGTTCCTGGAGAGGTCCAGGGAGCGGAAACCTGGAGTTACAAACACATACTGTCATAGAGGAATGGGAAACGTGTGTGATCTTATATGTTAAACCTCGATGGGACTGATTTTATTCACCTAGTCCAGGACTTCCTACACCTCCAGCTTCTGGGAATTATCTAGGGGATTCTGTCAAATGTGTATTTCTCAAAGATTTTGGTTCACATACCTGTACTTTCAGAATATAAGCACCCCCACACCCCAGCCAATGATTGTGATGCACTCAGTTCCTGATCTCAGTGTCTGGATCAGATTTCCTAGTCCAACCCCTTTGTCATGCAAAGGAAGGGAGGGAGTTCAGAGAGCACAGCCACACACACAGTCCTGGGCAGCTTGTATTGGGGAGCATGTGTTTAAGGGCAAGTATTGGAAGACCATGGTAATGACCTTTGCCATCTCCTGCAAGTTGCTTTCTGGACACTTGGAGGAGACTGGAGTGTTTTAGGCGGTTCAGCCCAGATACACACAGATTTTCACTTTAATGTGTTCTGAGTTTAGACTCACTTATATGTCCTCAGAAATCTCTTTGCCTTGCTGGATATGCACATGGGGAGGCTTTGCTGTCTTCTAAAGTGTGTTTTGGTCCCTGCAGGAGAGTGAGAAGACCCCTTCCTTCCTTCCTTGTTAGGGGAGTAGATTAGGAGGGAGCTTAGCACAAGCAAGAGCCTGGGCATCTAGGCTGGAGGAGATGCTTGCCACTGCTCCTGAAGCTGCTGTGTGTGAAACTCAGGCATCCTGACGTACCTGGGAGTGTGGAGTTACTCTTTCTTGATCCTACTCCCCTTCCTGGTACTTATTAGAATGGAAGTGCTCACTCAGTGAGCTTCTTGCAGGCACTGAATTCTTCCTGGTCCTCAAAGGTCCTACTCCTTGGCCTGCTCCCTTCCCCTGCTGGCCCTCACATTTCCTGCAGAATTAGTGACAGGCTCTGAGTCTGGCCCAAGAAGGCCTGACCTACTGCTGTCCTCCAGTTGTAAGTGCAGCAGGCTCTTCCTCCCAGCACATGGGGAAATGTCCTGCCTCTCAGACCACAGAGGCAGGAAGTCCAGGGAGGGGGTGCCTAGGGGTGACAACTTAAAGAGACAGGAATATTCAGCACTGAGGCAGTGGGATGGGAAATTTCCCCTGCTGGCCTGATCACCCCTAACCACTTCTGCCTCAGACCCTGAACCCAGGACCCAGGCTTCTCTCCCTCTGGCTGGCCGCAGGCTTTGCCCAGGCCCTGGCTTTATCAGGAAGGATGTCTGGAGTGACATCTGTAAGACGTCTAGTCTATCTGGTCTAATTAGCATATTACCCTTTTATCCTATGTAATAAAGAGGAAGTATGCTAATTGACTGTCATGCCCTCATAAGATGGAGGCTCCTATATTCACAAGATGGCAACACCCAGTCCCCTCAGACTCATTGTGGGGGAGGGCCTCAAGTTGCAGGCAGGTCTGGACGCTCTCTGCACCTGCCACCGGAATCCCCCAGTCCCTTCAGCCCCACCAGCAGTGAATTTTCATGTGACCATTACCTTTTTAAAAAATCCTTACCTATGCCCTAGCCAGTTTGGCTCAGTGGATAGAGCATCGGCCTGCAGACTGAAGGGTCCAGGTTTGATTCTGGTCAAGGCACATGCCTGGGTTGCAGACTCAATCCCCAATGGGGGGCGTGCAGGAGGCAGCTGATCAATGATTCTCTCTCATCATTGATATTCTATCTCTCTCTCCCCCTTCCTTCCTCTATGAAATCAATAAAAATATATTTTTAAAAACTCCTTACCCAAGGATATGATTGTTTATTTTAGATCATCTGTTCTTAGGGAGCAGGCCTAAGCCAGCAGGTGGACAACCCCCAAGGATCCCAGACTATGAGAGGGCACAAGCTCGCTAAGGGACCCCCTGTGTGCATGAATTTTAATGCACTGGGCCTCTAGTTAGTATAGATAATCACTATGCTGTGTATTTGATCTCCAGAACCTATGCATCTCTAACTGGAATTTTGTACTGTTTAACTAACATCTCCCTATTTCCCCCATCCACTAGCCCCTGGTAATCAGGCTGTGATTCCCAGTCAGGGCACAAGCCTGTGTTGTGGGCTCGATCCCCAGTAAGGGGTGTGCAGGAGGCAGCCAATTGATGATTCTCTCTCATCATTGATGTTTCTCCCTCTCTCTCTCCCTCTCCCTTTCTCTCTGAAATAAATAAAATATATACTTTTAAAAAGTGGTATCATATAGTATTTATTATCCTCTGCATAACTAGCTTCACTTAGCAAACGCTCATAAGTCCATGCAAATGGAAACATGTTCTTCTAATCCTCATAGAAGAACACACACACACACACAGACACACACACACACAGGCCAAAAGTAGCTTTACAGTTTTGAGTATTCAAAATACAGTTTATTCCTCTATGATTATTTATTTTTCATTGCGTTGTTTCTTGTCTTACAACTGTAAACCTTTTTCCCACCCCTGTAGATATACATATCTCACATAATCTTCATCTCTTCATCTGTAGACAGGGTGATTCCATATCTTGGCTATTGTGAATAATGCTGCAATGAACATGTCTTTTCCAGATCCTGCTTCCATTGCATTTCAATAGATTTCCATATAGATCATGTGGTAGTGCTATTTTTATCTTTTGATAACTCTCCATACTGTCTTCCATAGTGACTGCACCAATTACATTCCCACCAATAGTGTACAAGGTTTCCCTTTTCTCCAAATCCTCACCAACACTTACTATATCTTGTCTTTTTTATAATAGCCATTGTAACAGGTGTGAGGTGATATCTCATTGAGGTTTTGATTTGCATTTCCCTGATAATTTGTGATATTTGGCACCTTTTCTTGTTGGCCATTAATATGTCTTCTTAGTAAAAATGTCTATTCAGTTCTTCTGCCCATTTTTTAAAATTGGGTTGATTAGGGTTGTTACAGATTTATATGTTTTCCCTATATATTTTGGATATGAACCCCTTATCAGATACTAGTGGCCCAGTGCACAAAATTTGTGCACAGGGCATGAGGTGTCCCTCAACCTGGTCTGCACCCTCTCCAATCTGGGACCCTTCAGTGGATGTCCACCAGTTGGGCATCTCTCTTACAATCCAGGACCCCTGGGTCCTAACCAGTCGCCTGTCTGCCTGCCTGACTGCCCCTAACAACTTCTGCCTGCCAACCTGATTGCCCATTAACTGCTCCCCTGCCAGCCTGATTGATGCCTAACTGTTCCCCTGCTGGCCTGATTGCCCTCAACTGCCCTCCCCTCCTGGCCTGATCACTCCCAAGGCTTTTATTAGTATAGATATAACCCTTCACATAAAATTTCACTAACCCTGCTTTATAATAAGGGCTTGGCAATTGAATCATTGGGGCCAGACACCAAGATTTCCTTTCTTTGAATAGTGGAGGGAATAATTATCTTGTCTATAAGTTGCCCTGAACATCAAATGAGATAATGACTTAGAAAAATATAAAAGCACCATATAAAGACAATTGTCTTTTTCATGTACTGAAAAGACAAAGTGATAAAATGTAAAACACTATTTTTATTCTCCCCCTTCCTTCTTTTACAGCCTTTATTTAAACTGTGAAATTTATAAAAATTTCAGTCCTATTTTCATTTATTTACATTCAATATTATTTTGTATTAGTTTCAGGCTTTATATTAGTTACAGAATAGTGTTTAGACAATCATATACTTTACTAAGTATTCCCCC
Organism: Myotis daubentonii; assembly: GCF_963259705.1. NCBI lineage: Eukaryota > Metazoa > Chordata > Mammalia > Chiroptera > Vespertilionidae > Myotis > Myotis daubentonii. The sequence continues at coordinate 7,933,467 of NC_081849.1, read as the reverse complement.
ATATTTCCAGTACCCACCTGGCATCATACCATCATTACAACACCGTTGACTCTATTCTCTATTTAAGTGACAATAGGTTTACAGGTTTCTTCCAATCTTTCTTTTGTGTTGCTTGTCCTTCCTTTACTTTCTTACTTCTTCTCTCATTTTCTTTATATAGTATCTCAATTGGCCCTCAAAGCTCAGGGAAGGCACTGGGACATGCTTAATCTATTTTACAGACCAGGAAACTGAGGACAATTCCATTTGACTGCGGAACTGGACTCAGCGCTCATGGAGCCCTCACAGCCGTGCTAGCTCTGCCCTTCCTAAGGGGCAGCCGTGGGGCAAACAGAACAAACCTCCCTGTCAGGCTTCTGAACCTAGTTTTCAAGCACCTCTTCATCACAGATGCTCCACATTCTTTCCTCTCCCCCACCCCCGCCCCCATTCTTTACTGTCCCCCCCCACCCCCTTCTCCTTCTCCGGAGCAGGTGGTAGGCTTCCCACTCACCACACAGGCATGCTCCTCCCTGGCACAGGGCAGGCTCGGACTTCCTTTTGGGCCAGAGCAGGAGCAGGAGACCCCTCCTCTGAAGTGCAAAAGCTGCCACCCGGGCGAGGCCAGGTTAGCAAAGGGAGCTTCTCTGAATCACATCAGTCAGTTGTGTCAGTCAGTGGCGCACCTTGCAGTGCAGCACCCCTCCACTGAGGTGGCCCCACCCCTCAACCCCTGCCTCAGGGCTGTGGGTCCACGCTCCTCCGCCCCGGTGGCTTTCCATGCCCCTTGCTCCCTTCCCGGTTGACCCATGTCTTGGTGCCACTGCAAAACCTCGCTCCCATCAGGCGAGGCAGATCCCCGCCAGCAGGTCCCCTGCCCCAGACCAAGCTCCCTCTGGTGCAGCCTGCCTCGCCAGGTTTTTGCCTTTGATCTGTGGCATTGGTGACAGCACACTCCTAGCAAGCCTGGTACCCAGAGGGGCAAAGGGTCAGTTCTTTGCACAGAATGTTAGAGGTTGCAGTTGCATTTGCAGATGTCACCCAGACCCTGCTGGTGAAGGCAGCGCCTCTGTGGGGTGTCCTCATAGAGGGTGTTGCAGCGCTGCTCTGCGCCCCTTGGCCCACCTGCCTCCTCGCAGGCACTCCCTCAGGTGGCCCGCAGTGAGCCTCGTGCCTCTGCTAGGTCTCCACCCTCACCTGAGTAACCTCCTTTCTTCCACATTCAGCCTTCATCCATCCCTCTCTCCTGCAGTGCTTGCACTCCAGGCCCAAAAGAAAAGGACCAAGGCCAAGAAGGACAAAACCCAAAGGAAGTGAATCTTGAACCCCCACATCCCATTCTCTGGATTTCCTCCCACACCTCCTCTGTGTCACATTTTGAACGGGCACCCTGTGGCCCAGCCACATGGCCTCTGGGCGGTCTGGTAGAGTTGGTCTCATAAAGCTGTGGATCTGTGACCAGAGGCCCGCCTGGGTCTCAGCAGCCCCATGCCTGCTAAAAAGGGTTGTTGGAGGAGGACCAAGCCTGTCAGTCATTAGCTCCCCAAGTCCAGAGGAGGCACCACAGGCTCATGTCCTGGCTGCAGGCCCACTCCCCCATCCTACCTGCCCCCAGCCAAGCAGTCATGACTGTTATGGAGTCTCGGCCTAATTTGCATATTCCTCTCTTATTATATACTAGAGGCCCGGTGCACAAAAATTTGTGCACTCGGGGGGGTGGGGGGGGACCCTCAGCCTGGCCTGTGCCCTCTAGCAATCTGGGACCCCTCGGGAGATAACGACCTGCTGGCTTAGGCCTGCTCCTGGATGGCAGAGGGCAGGCCCAATCCCTAGGTGAAGCCCCTGGTTGGGCTCAGAGCAGGGCCGATTGGGGAGTTGGGGTGCCGCCCCCTGTCATGCACAGAGCAGGGCGGATCATCGGGAAGTTGCGATGCCACCCCCAGTCACGCTCAGGGTAGGTCCAATTGGGGGGTTGGGGCACCGCCCACTGTCACACTCATGGCAGGGTCGATGGGGAGGTTGCAGCGCCACCCCCTGTCACGCACAGAGCAGGGCCCATCAGGGGGTTGAGGAGCTCCCCCCGTCACTCAGAGAGTAGGGCTGATAGGGGAGTTGGAGCATCGCCCCCTGTCACACACAGAGCAGGGTGGATCAGGGGGTTGTGGCGCCGCCCTCTATCACCCACAGAGCAGGGTTGATCAGGGGGTTGGGGCGCTGCCACTCTCATACTCAGGGCAGGGCCGATGAGGATGTTATGGCTCTACCCCGTCACACACAGAGCAGGGCCCTCGGGGGGGTCGGAGGGGTTGGGGCGCCGCACCCCGTCACACACAGAGCAGGGCCGATCAGGGGGTTGGGGCGCAGCACCCTGCCACACACAGAGCCACAGGGCCATCAGAGGTTGGGGAGCTCCCCCTTATCAGCCACAGAGCAGGGCTGATCAGGAGGTTGGGGCACCTTCCCCTGTCATGAACAGAGCAGGGCGGATAGGGAGGTTGTGGCCACACCCCCTGTCACACACAGAGCCCCAGGGTGATCAGGGGGTTGGGGCGCTTTCCCCTGTCAGGAACAGAGCAGGGCCAATAGGGAGGTTGTGGCCCCGCCCCCTGTCACACACAGAGCCGCAGGGCCATCAGAGGGTTTGGGCGCTGCCCCCTGTCACGCTGATCCTGGTGCCGATAGGCCTCTTGGCTCTGCTGATCCCAGTGCTGGGAGGCATATTACCCTTTTACTATATAGAATAGAGGCCTGGTGCATGGGTGGGGCTGGCTGGTTTGCCCTGAAGGGTGTCCTGGATCAGGGTGGGGGTCCCCACTGGGGTGCCTGGCCAGTCTGGGTGAGGGGCTGAGGGCTGTTTGCAGCTGGTCACACACCCTTCAGGGTGGGGGTCCCCACTGGGGTGCCTGGCCAGCCTGGGTGAGGGGCTGAGGGCTGTTTTCAGGCTGGTGGGTGACTGAAGCTCCCAACCGCTCCTTTTTTTCTTTTTTTTTCTTTTTTATTCTGGGCCAGCTTTAGCTCTGAGGTTCCAGCTCTTAGGCCTCCGCTGCTGAAAGTAGGTAATCGAAACAATGTATAACTCCAGCTCTGACTCCAGCTCTGAGATCCCGGCTCGCTGAAAGCAGGTTTCTGGAGTTTTTTTTAGCTTCTATATGTTACTATGTTTCAAACTGCCCACTCAGAGGCCTGCAGCGGCAGGCGGGGAACGTTGGAGTCCGCCGTCACTGAAGCAAGCAAGCCTCATGTTCAGTTTAAGCTGCCTGGCTGCCAGCCGCCATCTTGGCTGTCAGTTAATTTGCATATCTCGCTGATTAGCCAATGGGAAGGGTAGCAGTCGTACGCCAATTACCATGTTTCTCTTTTATTAGTGTAGAGGTTATGGATTGCTCCCATCCTAAAGATTGCCATTTCATTTTGTTGATAGCTTCCTCTGCTGGCCAAAATCTTTTTAATTTGATGTAGTCCCACTTATTTACATTTGCTTTTCTTTCCTTGCTTTTGGGGTTAAATAACAAAATCATTGTCATGATCAATGTCAAGGAGCTTACCCCTTTGTTTTCTTCTAGGAAATTTATGGTTTCAGGTCATATGCTGAAGTCTTAATCCATTTGGAGTTTATTTTTGTGTATGGTGTCTAATTTTATTCTTTTGCACATGGGTATCCAGTTTTCCCAGCACCACTTAATGAAGAGAATATCCTTTTCACATTGTATATTCTCGACTCATTTGTTGTAAATTAACTGGCCATTTATTTATGGGTTCGCGGTTTTCAGATCATTATGTCTGTTTTTATGCCAATACCATAGTGTTTTGATTAGTATGGCTTTGTAATATAGTTTGAAATCAGGATGTGTGATGCCTCCAGCTTTGTTATTCTGTCTTAAGAATGCTTTGGCTATTCAGGGACTTTTGTGTTTCTATAAAAATTTTAGAATTGTTTTTTTTTTGTTATTTCTGGTGAAAATGCCATTGGAATTTTTATAGAAATTACATTGAATCTATAGATCAATTCAAGCACTATGGACATTTGAAAAACATTAATTCTTCCAATCCATAAGCACAAAATATATTTCCATGTATTTGTGTCTTCTTTAATTCCTCTCAACAGTGTCTTTTAGTTTCCAAGGTCTTTCAACTCTTGGTAAAATTTACCCTATACATTTTATTCTTTATGATGTTAAAGTAAATGGCATTGTTTTCTTAATTTGTCTTTCTTATAAATCATTATTAGCATATAAAAATGAAACTTATTTTTTATATTTTTATATTGATTTTGTATCCTGCAAATTTACTAAATTTGATCATTATTTCTCATGACTTTGTGTTGTTTTTGTGAAGTCTTTAGGATTTTCTGCATATAAAATCATGTCATTTGCAAATAAAGACAAATTTACTTTTTCATTTCTGATTTGGATGCCTTTTTTCATACATAATTGCTCTGGTTAAGATTTCTAGAGCTATCAATAATAATAAAAGCATAATATGCTAATTAGACCGGACAGCCAAGGAACCTTCTGGATGACCTTCCGGACAAAGCCGAGGCTGCGAAGGCCAAGCCCCTAGTATGAATTCCGTGCAACAGCCCTCTAGTCTACACTAATAAAAGACAAAGATGCTAATTGACCGTACATTCACTATGCCCAAGCCATGCCCCCCAGCAAATCAGAGCGAATGTATGCAAATTAACTCAACCAAGATGGCGGCTGGAAGCAAAGGAGCTGGAGCAAGCCTGAGGCTTGGTTGCCCCGGAGATGGAGGAAGCCAAGCTTCCTTCCAGCCCTGCTTGGCTGTGGCCTCTGCAAAAGGCAAAAAAGTTTCAATTATAGAAGCTAAATAAATCCCAGATACCTGTTTCCAGCCTCCACTGGGAGTGTGGGTGAAAACAGCAAATAGCCCTTCACCCAGGATGGCCACAAGCTCATGGGGTGAGGGTCCCTGCTGGGGGGCTTTACCAGCCTGCAAACAGCCATCAACCTTCACCCAGGCTGGCCAAGCACCCCAGCGGGGACCCCTATCCTGAAGGGGCTGTGGCCAGCCTGAAAACGGCCCTTAGCCCCTCACCCGGACTGGCCAGAAACCCCAGCAGGGACCCCCACCCTGAAGGGGCTGTGGCAAACCTGCAAACAGCCAGCAACCCCTCACCCATGCTGGCCTGTAACCCCAGCAGGGACCGCTACCCTGAAGGGGCTATGGCCAGCCTGCAAACAGCCATCAGCCCCTCACCCAGGCTGGAAGGCAACCCAGGGGGGACCCCCACACTGAAGAGACTGTGGCCAACCTGCAATCAGCCATCAGACCCTCACCCAGGCTGGCCAGGAAGCCAAGCAGGGACCCCCACCCTGAAGGGGCTGTGGCCAGCCTGCATACAGCCATCATCCCCTCACCTAGGATGGCCACAACCTCATGTGGTTAGGGTCCCCACTGAGGGCCTTGGCCAGACTGCAAACAGCCATCAGCCCCTCACCCAGGCTGATACACACTGACCACCAGGGGCAGACGCTCAATGCAGGAGCTGCCCCTGGTGGTCAGTGCGCTCCCAAAGGGGGAACTCTGCTCAGCCACAAGCCAGCCTGATGGCTGTCAGTACAGTAGTGGTGGTGGGAGCCTCTCCCACCTCCTCAGCAGCACTAATGATGTCCGACTGCAGCTTAGGCCTGCTCCCTGTTGGCAAGTGGACATCCCCCGAGGCTCCGGGCTGCCAGAGAGATGTCTGACTGCCAGCTTAGGCGTGATCCTCCAGAGAGCGGGCCTAAGCCAGCAGGTGGTCATCCCCTGAGGGGTCCCAGACTGCGAGAGGGCACAGGCTGGGCTGAGGGACACACCCCCCGCTGCCAAGTGCACAATTTTTTGTGCACAGGGCCTCTAGTCCTATCTAATAATAGAGAAACATGGTAATTAACTGTAACTTTGCTAGCCTTTTCATTGGCTAATCAGCAAGATATGCAAATTAACTGCCAGCCAAGGTGGCGGCCGGCAGCCAGGCAACTGAAGCGAGCCGGAGGCTTGCTTGCTCCAGTGAAGGAGGAAGCCAAGGTTCCCCGCCTGCTGCTGCCGGCCTCTGAGCTGCTCTCTAAGAAACATTGTTGCAAATATAGAAGCTAAATAATCCCCATGCTTTCAGCCAGCTGGGATCTCAGAGCTGGAGTCACAACAAAGTTTCAAATACAGAAGGAAAACAAAGACCAGCTCCCTGCTTTCAGCGGCTGAGGTCTCAGAGCTGGAGTGGAGCCTCAGAGCTAAAGCCCGCTCTCAGCTCCAGTAACAGCCATAGAAGGTAAATAAATCCCAGAATAAAAAAAAAGAAAAGAAAAAAAGGAGAGGTTGGGAGCTTCAGTCACCCACCAGCCTGAAAACGACCCTCAGCCCCTCACCCAGACTGGCCAGGCACCCCAGTGGGGACCCCCCACCCTGAAGAGGGTGTGATCAGCTGCAAACAGCCATCATTCCTTCATCCAGGCTGGGTAGGCACCCCAGTGGGGACCCCCACCCTGAAGGGGGTGTGACCAGCTGGAAACAGCCATCATCCCCTCATCCAGTCTGGCCAGGCACCCAAGTGGGACCCCCACCCTGATCCAAGACACCCTTTAGGGCAAACCAGCCATCCCCTACCCGTGCACCAGGCCTCTATCCTATATAGTAAAAGGGTAATATGCCTCCCAGCACCGGGATCAGCGGAGCCGCGAGGACTCCCAGCCTGGCATTAGCGGAGCCGTGAGGCCTCCCACCTGGGATCAGCGTAGCCTCCCAGCACCGGAATCATCTGAGTAGCGAGGCCTCCCAACACCAGGATCAGCGGAGCCACAAGGCCTCCTGAACCTGGGATCAGCAGAGCCGCGAGGCCTCCTAGCACCGGGATCAGTGGAGCAGCAAGGCCTCACTGCCCTGGTGTCAAGCGGAGACGCGAGGCCTCCCAGCACTGGGATCAGCAAAGCCATGAGGCCTCCTGGCCCCTGGAGCAGTGTGACAGGGGGCAGTGCCCAAACCCCCTGATCATCCTGTGGCTCTGTGTGTGACTGGGGGCGGGGCCACAACCTCCCTATCCACCCTGCTCTATCATGACAGGGGAAGGCACCCCAACCACCTGATCAGCCCTGCTCTGTGTATGACTGGGTGTGGCGCCTCAACCCCCCCCCCATGGGCCCTGCTCTGTGCGTGACAGAGGGTGGCGCCGCAACCTCCCCATTGACCTTGCCTTGAGTGTGACAGGGGGCAGCGCCCCAACCCCCCAATCGGCCCTACCCTGAGCGTGACTGAGTGTGGCATCACAACCTCCTGATCTGCCCTGCTCTGTGGGTGACAGGGGGTAGTGCCCCAACTCCCCAATCGGCCCTGCTCTGAGCCTGACCACGGGCTATGGGAAAGGCACCTAGGGATTGGGCCTGCCCTCTGCCACCCGGGAGTGGGCCTAAGCCAGCAGGTCATTATATCCCGAGGGGTCCCAGACTGTGAGAGGGCACAAGTGGGGCTGAGGTATACCCCCCGCCCCCCTGCCAGTGCACAAATTTTTGTGTACCGGGCCTCTAGTCTATATATATTAAAGACTGACAAAACCGGTTTGGCTCAATGGATAGTGTCGGCCTGCAGACTGAAAGGTCCCAGGTTCGATTCCGGTCAAGGGCATGTACCTGGGTTGCGGGCACATCCCCAGTAGGAGATGTGCAGGAGGCAGCTGATCGATGTTTCTCTCTCATCGATGTTTCTAACTCTCTCTCTCTCTCCCTTCCTCTCTGTAAAAAATCAATAAAATATATTAAAAAAAAAAAAAAGACTAAGCAACCTGCTGACCAGATGATCAGCCAGTAGCTATGACATACACTGACCACCAGGGGCAAACACTCAATACAGGAGCTGCCAAGCAAGAGCAACTTTGCAGAATGCCCTCTCGCATACCAGTACCCCTTGGGTGATGTTCGACTGCTGGTTTCCTCCCAATTCCCACAGGACGGGCTGAGGGACCCCCACCTATTAGAGGGACTCCACTCACTCCACAGATGCCACGCCAGGTACCCCAGAATTCCTATTTTGTTCTTAAAAAATAATCTCTATCTTTATTTACAGTATCTATTTGATGAGCTATTTCATCATAGCTTGCTTTCTTTTTTAAGCATCTTTTCCCTCAGTTCTTTAAAAATATTTCTAACTACTGCTTTAAAGCACTGTTTTCAAATCTAGTATGTTGGCCTTCTCACAGAGAATTACTGTTGCCTGAATTTTTTTCACTACATGGGTTACAATTTCCTGTTTCTTTGTATGTCTTGCAGTTTTGTTAAAAACTGGGTGTTTAAGTAATGTGCTCTGCATAGTGATTTACCTTCTGCATTTCTAGGGCTCAAGTTGCTGTTGTTTGCATGTTTGTTTAGTGACATGGCTGGACTCTTCTGGGGAAGTCTATGTCCCCTGCAGTGTGAAAGCTCTGATGATGCTCCTTAGAAGGTGCAGCCTTGGGGTGTCACGTGGGATGACAATAGTCTTAGCAGTGCTCTCCTTGTTTGCCTCTTTCCTGAATCTCTGTTAAGCTCTGTGTCTCCATTTGTATTATACCCAGCTGTTATGTCTACCAATTGCCAGCTGATTGCTCTCCTGTTATTTACAATGTCTCTGGGCATAAATTTCTCCACAGTCTGATATAAATAAAATTGGTTTCCTTTGCAGGGTGGTTTTTGGGTCCTGTTTTTCAGGTTTTCTCTGATCCTAGAATGACACTTTGTACGTGTCTCTTTTCCTGGTTCTCTCTAGTACATTGCTGAACTATGGTCTCTCTTGAAACTCATGGGATTACCAGACTCCTGTAAATTATTGACCAATAAATATTCACCATTTTCAAGAGTGCCCTTTGAACTTCCCACACGCTGCTTCAAATTGCAGATAACAGGAGAAATTGTGCAAACCAAACTGAAAATCTCAGAAAAGAGGCAAATGACTGAATGCTAGCAGATGGATCTGGTAGCCTCTGAATTCTTTCCTGGTTCCTGTTCTAAGCAGCCTCTTCTTCTTCCCCAAGGTCAAGGACTCAGAATTCAAGGTTGTGCAAGCAAGTGAATGGGCTTTGGAGGAAGGGAACTGAAAAGTCCTGAAAGATAAGTAAGGAAGGGAGTAGAGGGTGTGCTGAGAGTAGCAGAGGCTGTGGGAGAAGCACACTTGCTTCCCTGCTTCCTGCCTTCTCAGCTGTTGGTGCTACACAATGATGGGCCTGGGATCTGTCATTGTCTGTAACTATACATGACTCTGATGACCCCAGGCACTCAAACCATGGGAGCAGAGGCCCGCAGTGATATTGCTCCTTCACACAGACCCTCAAGCCAAGAGTCCCAGGACTGGTCCCTCCAAGTAGTCTACCATGAGGAACCCTGTTCGCTGTCACAGGTTTATCACTATAATCAACCAACATCTGAGAGGAAGTGTGAGTAAGCAGCCAGGGATCAGGATTCAAACCAGTGGGAGAGTCTGGGGACTTCTTCTCTAGGGACCAGGCCCAGATATTGGTGTAAAATGTAAATCCTGGGGGATGGGGGGCATCAGACTTAGAAGATCTGACCCTTCCCTATATTCTCATCTATAGAGATACCAGGGCTCATAGGGGTTATGTTTTGTCCAAAGCCATAGACTCAATAGTGCAGAATAAGAAGCACGTATCTTTTCTGACTGAATTTCATGTGTTAATGACAGACACCAGTGCTGATGTGCTAATATGACAGTCTGCTCTGAATCTAACCTCATGGAACAAAGAAAGTATCAAGGGGCTAACAGAAGGGGACACATTGTCAGACATGTCATCCATCCTGTGCTGCAGCAGATGCTGCTGGCTTAGATATATTTAAATGCATGAAAACTCATTTTGTCTTATTTTGTAAAGGATAATGCCCTCCTTAATTTATAGGTAAAACTATTTATTCTTTTTTGAATTAAATTTATTGGGGTGACAATGTTTAATTACATGATATAGGTTTCAGGTGTACAATTCCATGATACCTCTTCTGTATATTGCATTGTGTGCCCAAGCCAAAGTCTAGTCTCCTTCTGTCTCCAAATGTTTGACCCCCTTTACACTTTCCTGGCCCCTCTCACTCCATCTTTTTGGTAAACACCATAGTGTTGTCTGTCTCAGTGAGTTTTTGTAAAATGATTCTTTTGTAGGAATTTGGTGCTCTGTGGGAGTGTGAGGTTGGCTCTTGCAGGTGGGCCTGGAGCATGCTCTCAGGCAGAGGTGGTCTCAGGATCTGTTGTGTCACACCAGCTGGCAATCTGCCCCTTCCCCTTAAGAATCCATGAGCCCTTCATTTTCTCCATCTCTCTCAAAAAGAAAGACGTTTTTGGTTTTGGTTTTGCATTGTAAAATTGTTGATGACTGTTAAATTCTTCTGTAAAGGTCCTGAGTCAAGAAAGGGTAAAGAGGATGGAGAGGGGGTGAATCTAGAGTCTGGAATCCTGGGCAGGGAGACATCGCTGAGAAACCAGGTCATGCAGACTTTAAAGGTTTCTGAGAAAGCGACCAGTACACTCATCAGCAGCCTCTGTGGTCCTCCTGGGTCAGATGAGTGTGTGTTGGGGGAAGGATTACTCTAATAAACACAAGCTCAGGCAGAAGGAGAAACCTCTGGGATGCTGAGAGGATGGAACAGGAGGAGGGCAGGAGAAAAGGTGGAGGAAGGAGCAAGGTGTTGTGTGAGATTCCTAGAGCTGATGTAACACAGTCCACAAACAGTATAGCTTAAAGCCACAACAACTTATGGCCCCATAGTTCTAGGGGTCCAGCATCAAAAGGTTGGCAGAGCCATGGTCTCCCTGAAGGGTTAGGGGGGATCCTCCCTTGCTGGTAGCCAGGTCCTTGCGCTGCTGGAAATCCTTGGAGGTCCTTGGCTGGTGGATTCATAACTCTGATCTCTTGCCTTTTGCATTTTATAAGGAGAAACCACGCTGCACCCCCTTCCCCCCACAATGTGCTTGGAAACATCCTTAACTAAAGATTCAAGTTCATTGTTTACAAGCTCTTCTTTCCACCCAGCAGTAGAATCAAACTCAGCATCTTTCCCCCACTTTGTATCAAGTATCACCTTTCTCCAGTGTCATTACCAAGGTCCTCACTTTGATCTGAGATCTCACCTTTAATATTCAAATTCCCATCAATAGTTTCTTCAAGGAAAATCTAAACCTTCTGTATCAGGTCCCTCAGCATTCTCCCAGCTTCTGTGCATTACCCTCAATTCCATAACCACTTACACATTTTAAGTATTTTTTAACAACAGCACCCTGTGCTTTTGTACCAACACTAAGCCTATGAAGCAAATACTCCATTTTAAAGACTATGAAAGTGAGTTGCAGAGAGGATAATGTATCCACATGTGGTATCCCTTTAAGATTGCCATCCTAATCCTCAGAACCTATGAATATTACCTTATTGCAAATGTGATGAAGTTAATTATTTTGAGATGAGGAGATTGTCTATCTGCGTGGGTCCTACATGTAATCACAAAGGTCCCTAGAAGATGGAGGCAAGAAGATCAAAGGCGGAAGAAGGCAATGTGATGATGGCAGCAGAGATTAGAGTGATGTGGGCACAAGCTATGGATTCTGGAAGCTTCTAGCAGCTAGAAGAGGCAAGAGATGGATTATCTACTGGAGCCTTCAGAAAGATAAGCCCTAATGATACCATTATTTTATCTCCATAAGACTAATTTCAGGCTCCTGACCTCCAGAACTCTCAGAGAATTCATTAGTATTGTCTCAGGCCACTATATTTTTTAATTTGTTATGGCAGCAATAGGCAACTGGTATACCAAGTTCAATTATTGATTTGTGGGAGAATCAGCACAGTGTGAGGAGTCTATTATCTTCATCTCCTGCTATCACTTTTTCAATGTTGTAATAAGTTTGAGCTTTGAATTTATCTGAATCTTAGCCGCTGAGCTCCACAAGGCAGACTCTGGTACAAGTTAAAGAAATGTGTTTTTTAAAACAACACACAACCTTTGGAAAAATTCATATACATCCACATTGCCATGTGTGTATGATGTGAAGAATAAAGTGGTAAAAAGAGTAAATGGAAAATGTAACAAAGGAAGCTGTGACTTTCTCCCCATTCATCTCTTTGCTTCTGACTATGTGGAAGGAGCAACATCCTGGGAGCGGGAAGGGCACCTTCATGGAGTTGCAGGTGGGGGCCCACAGCAGAGAGACAAGTGGCTCACAGCAGAGCTGGGTGTGGAAAGGAGCTCCTAGTGACGAAGAGCATAGCCAGGTGAACAGTGCAGGAGAAATATGAGGCAACACTCCTATCACAAGTCCTCTAGAGGGAGATCACTCTTAAATTATGGTTCAGGAATGGGATTGTCATGTTTCATATGCTCCTCTGTGGCCAATGACCTCAAGCCTGTTACCATTCAAGACCTGTATCCTGCACCCTGTGAACTCTTTAAAAAAATTGATTTTAGAGTCAGAAGAAGGGAGAGAGAAGAAACATTGATGTGAGAGAGACACATTGATAAGTTATCTCCCATACACCTTGACCAGGGATTGAAACTGAGACCTTCTGGTTCTTGGGACAGTGCTCCAACCAACTGAGCCATAGCAGGTTCTATCTCAAACACTTCCCTCCTCCCTCTAAGGAACTTAACTGTGTATCTAGGGAAATACCTGGAGAAGCAGATGGTTGACCAGGAAAACACACAAAGCAGCTTCTGGCAAGACAAGTTTCATTCAAGGAATGTGGAGAATGAAGTGAAACTGGGCAATGGTGGATATATTTGGAGCAGGAGATGTGGTTATGGCTCTGCTCTCAACTCATATGGCAGCCTGTCAAGGTGAGTTTCCTGGGTGTGTGACCTGTAGAGCTGTACAGGCCTAGTGATTAGAGGGGACCCTTACATGGTTTAATGCTTTGTAATATCATCTTGAAATGCTTCACGATTTTTCAACAAAGGACCTGGTATTTTCTATTTGTGCCAGTCCTGGCAAATTACATAGTTGGTCCTGATCTGTGTCTTTATTGGAAGTCAAAAAACTGTCATCTGGGGCCCTTCAATGTAACCCAAGTCATTAACACCAATAATTGGTCCAAGGATATGGTTATTAACACCATAGTTTCCAAAGCCAGCTGTTTCGCTCCATTAGTAACCACACTATTGTTCACTACTTCCTGCCACATATGGTTCTCTTAGTACCTATCCTGATGCTGAAACATCGACTGATCAAATTTCTCAACCTAGTGAACAAAATCTGTATATATAAAATGCTAAACAGCCATGCAACCATCCAACCAGCCAGAGCATATGATGTGCACTGACCACCAGGGGGAAGATGTTCAGCAGAGGAGCTGCTGAACTGCCATGACTTGGCAGCTGCAGTTCTTGGGTGACACACCCTGGAACCAGAGAGGAACGAGCTCTCACACTCCAGGACCCCTCGGGGGATGACAGAGAGCTGGTTTCAGCCCATCCCTGCAGGACAGTCCCAGAGACTCTACCTGCAAGTTGGATCCCACTCACTCTGCAGATGCCTTGGAGCCCGTGGTGCAGCCCCAGGTGTGGGCAGGAGGTTAGGGACCACAGGAAATTGGCTCCAGGGCATGTCAGCCTGTCCAACCCAGTCCTGCCCTGCCGGCCACCTTCTAATTAATATCCTTTCAATATGCACGAATTTGTGCACTGGGTCACTAGTATATAATAAAAACTCAGTATTTTTATGGTGATGGTTCATGGTTTATGGTTCACTAGAAAATCCTGTGAACCATGAGAGCTTTGGCAGCCTGTATCTCACCTAAAAACAATTTTCAAAGCCTAATGGATCCATCCACTGGTAAATCTAGAGTAAGCTGACTGTCTGGTTCTGGTGTGGGAGAAAGTAGGAAGATTAGGAAGGAAAGTCGCATCTATTCCTCAGGTGCATGTTTAGTTGTCAGGTCATACAAACTTTCAATTTTGCAAGAACCATATGAAAAAACAAAACAAAACAGAGAGCGTGCATGTTTACTGGAGAATATTTTTCCAGGCCTCCTCTCCTCTTTTCTCCATGGCTTCCAGTGGTTTAGACTGCTTTGGCTTTGTACCTGAGTCCTGTTAATTTCTAAATGATTAACATGAGACACTCCTGAAAGAATAGACCCAAAACCCATTTTGTACCATCCCTAGTGAACACCCAAGGATTCACGAAGTCACATACCCAACTTCCTTCTTCCAGGATAACCCCACAGTCTCACACTACACCAGGGAAGATGACAGACATTGTGCCTGGCTTTCTGGGTAAGGTTTAGGTCACTTAATAGGGTGTTGTGGATCCACCACTATAACCCAAAACACCCACTATAGCTTTGGAAATTTGGGTGTGAGATTGGGCACAAGGAGAAAAAAGTTTCAATTTGGCTAATCTGAAGCACTCACCAAATTAGGGACAATATGACTGTCTTTTTAAAGGCAAACAGTTCCTCTACTGACTCCACCCCATCTGTGCTTCCTGGCTCAGTGGGTTAAAAGGATGCAAACACTTCATCCTTACAGTCAAAGCAAAAGCCCACACTCAAAGAGATTCTTTGGAGAAAACCTGAGAGCTCATCAACTCGTGGTAAAGAAGGTGAGTCTAGCTGAGAAGGGGTCCTGAGTGGAACAGCTGTGAGGTCCGTAGGTTCAGGGCGTGTGCAGGGTATGGGCTCTGGTCTCAGGAGAGACCTGTTTCTGTGCCAGCAGCACAGTGGGGGGTAGAGTGCTTTCAGAGGGTAGTGGCACATGGTAGAGAGGGGAGTCAGGAGTTTTATTAGCACAATGTTACACGTCTCATTTAAATAAGACACATTTGTGCTTACTGGTGTACCTTCATGCATTTGCTGCTGTGGTAGACACTGAGGGCTGCCTGATAAGCCCTCCTCTTCCCTGGATAGGAAATGAGTGCCCCCCAAGGCAGTTCTTTAGAGCTCAAAGGCAATTTAGAGACAACCCTGTCTAACTCCCTCTTTTTACTGAAAAAGAAGCGGGATCCCAGGGTGTTATGACTCTAGGGGTTGCCCACATCACTAAGGGCAGAGGAAATCTAAACTGCAGGTTGCTGAATCCTTCCCATCATTTAGTAGAAACTGTGACCCCAGTAGTGTGACATGTCAAGTGAGGAGGGGGTGTTGTGGGGAGAGAGTTGGCTATTCTGGAGGAACAATGTATGTGAAACCCTCCTGTTAACTTCCCTAGTTACAGGCTTCCTGCCAGTTCTCCATTCTGTAAAGAGTGTGGACTTCCTTCCCTGTCCTCTCTTGATCTAACTCTTACTGTATGGGATTTTAGAATCATGGGCCTGAGAAGAAACTAAGAAGAGGGTGTTGTGCGCAGTGGTTAGGAGGGAAGTGGTAGTCAGACGGACTTTGAATTGGATCCCTTCTCTGCCTGATAACTGTTGGCACCGTGACCATGGGCAAATGTCTAAGTATTTTTGAGCCACATCAATGTCCTTATTTAAAAGTTAGAAAAATAAAATTAGCATTTTGGGGCAGTACGTGAGATAATGCATAAGACATTTATCAGGGTGCTTAGATAGAATATTCGATAGTGGTTTCATTACACAGGTTTAAATTTTTATTGTGGAAAAATTTTTAACTTATTCAATGATAAAGAGACTAGTACAGGGAACTTCCATGTACCTACACCAGGCTTCAATGATTACCAATAGATGCCAATTTTGTTTCATCTATGTACTCACTACTCCCTACACACCCCACATTTTTTTGAAGCATTCATCAGACATTGTTTCAGCAAATATTTGAAACCATTTAAAATATTAACATAATCAGACTTCAAAAAGCAAGTAGAAATTTTGGAAAATTGTCAGTTGCATGCAGATTTCTCTGATTGTCTCATAATTTAAAAAATTGTTTGAAGTCAGATCCAAATAAGATCCATAAATCACAATTGATTGATTTCTCTTAAATTTATCTTAATATGTAGGTTTCCAACCTTCCCTGTTACTTTCTGGGAAATTTATCTGGTGAGAAAAGGGAAGTCTTTTATCCAACAGAACCAGGCAAGGTACATTTTGTTGATTTCATCCTCATGGTGTGATTTCACCTGCTCGTCTAGTTCTGGTGTTTTGTGTGAATTTATTTTAAAGGAGACATTTGATCAGATTCAGGTTTGACTGATTTTTGGTGGGAATACTTCATGGGTGCAGCTGTCAACTTCCATCAAAAGGCTTGATCCTTTCCCTTTTTTTGTCTATGTTCAGAACAATAAAATGCTTTCCTCGCAGGCTCCAAATGGGGTTATGGACTACTTTTAAGAAGAAGGCCTTGCCCTGACCAGTTTGGCTCAGTGGTTAGAGTGTCGGCCTGCGGACTCAAAGGTCCCAGGTTCGATTCCGGTCAAGGGCATGTACCCCAGTAAGGGGTGTGCAGGAGGCAGCTGATCGATGTTTCTAACTCTCTATCCCTCTCCCTTCCTCTCTGTAAAAAATCAATAAAATATATTGGGGGGAAAAAAGAAGAAGGCCTTGCTATGAACTGATGGATTTCAACATATTTGGTACATTTGATTCATTGGAACTAGTGGCCCGGTGCATGAAATTCGTGCACGGGAGGAGGTGTCCCTCAGCCCAACCTGCACCCTCTCCAATCTTGGACCCTTTGGGGGATGTCAACTGTTGGTTTACGCCTGATCCCAGGATGTCCGACTGCCGGGATTGGGCCTAAACCGGCAGTTGGACATCCCTTTCACAATCCTGGACCGCTGTCTCCTAACCACTCACCTGTGTGCCTGCCTGATTGCCCCTAAGTGCTTCAGCCTGCCAGCCTGATCGCCCCCTAACAGCTCCCCTGCTGGCCTGATCATCCCCAACTGCCCTCCCCTGCTGGCCAGATCACCCCCAAGGCTTTTATTAGTATAGATATGACCCCTCATAGAAAATTTCACTAACCCTGCTTTACAATAAGGGATTGACGATTGAATCATTGGGGCCAGGCACCAGGATTTCCTTTCTTTGAATAGTGGAGGGAATAATTATCTTGTCTTTAAATTGCCCTGAACATCAAATGAGATAATGACGTAGAAAAGCATAAAAGCACCATATAAAGACAACTGTCTTTTTCATATACTGAAAAGACAATAAAGTGGTAAAATGAAAAACACTGTTTTTATTCTCCCCTTCCTTCCTTTTACAGCCTTTATTTAAACTTTGAAATTTAGAAAAATTTCACTTCTATTCTCATTTATTTACATCCAATATTATTTTGTATTAGTTCCAGGTTTATTAGTTACAGAATAGTGGTTAGGCAACCATATACTTTACAAAGTGTTACCTGATATTTCCAGTACCCACCTGGCTTCATACCATCATTACAACACTGTTGATGCTATTTCCTATTTAAGTGACAATAGGTTTACAGGTTCCTATCAATCTTCCTTTTGTGTTGCTTGCCCTTCCTTTTCTTTCTCACTTCTTCCCTCCTTTTCTTTATATAGTATCTCAATTGGCCCGCAAAGCTCAGTGAAGGCACTGGGACACGCTTAACACATTTTACAGAGCAGGAAACTGAAGCCAATTCCAGTTGGCTATGAAACTGGACTCCTCACGCAGGGAGCCCTCACAGCCGGCTCTCCATCTTTCCTAAGGGACAGCCGCAGGGCAAACAGAACAAACCTCCCCGTGAGGCTTCCAAGCCTCATTCTCCAGCACCTCTTCATCATGGATGCTCCACTTTCTTTCCTCTCCCCCACCCCACCCCATTCTTTACTGCCCCCCATTCTGGGGAGCAGGTGGTAGGCTTGCACTCACTGTGCAGGTGTGCACCCCCATGTGGTGGGCGAGAACTGGGGGCGGGGCGGCGCAGGCTTGTTTTTGGGCCAACGCAGGAGCAGGAGTCCTGGCCTCTCAAGTGTGCAGGCCCCGGTGAGGCCCGGTCAGCACCAGGAGCTTCACCAAACCGCTTCAGTGGGGCACCCAGCAGTGGGGCGCTCCTCCACTGAGGTGGCGCCGCCCCTCCACCCCCACCTCAGGGCTGAGAGTCTGCGCCCCTTCGCCCGCCAGGTAGTCCTTCCAAGCCTGCAGTCATCGCCTGCCTCTTGTTTCCCGCCTGTTGGGGCCAATACAGAACCTGACTCTCTGCAGGCGAGGCAGAGCCCCCCCCCCCCGCCCCCCGCCAGCACCCTGCCCAGGCCTGAGCCCTCTCCAGTGCACCCCACCTTGGGCTGCCTGCCTCCTTGGGCCGCCTGCCTCCTGGCCAGCCTCTTCTCCCGAAGCCATGGCGCTTGCCCAGGATCGCCCATCAGGGGGAGGCCTGTCCGCGCCTGCAGACCCCATGGCCGAGGCTCCTGGCAGCCGCTTTGCCAAAGGTTCCTCTACCTTCAGGCTCTCTCCTCAGACCCCCAGGAGCTTGGCTCCCTGCAGTCCCGCTCTACTCAGCTCTCCTGCCGCCCACCTGTCAGGAAGCTGCCAGGAGCCTTGATGCGGTCAGTGTGGTTCTGGGGCAGGAGCTGGAGTGTGGGGAGCAGCTCCAGTAAAGTTTAGTAAACCCCAGGCCCCCAGCCCCTGGAGCAGAGCCCAGGGCAGGCTGGAGGCCTGGGTCCAAACACTGCAGCTGCGGAGGCCCCGCCCGCCCTGGGCCCCACATTGGGGTCCCGGCTGGGGGTGTGGTTTAGGCGGCTTGTTCGCACCACCAAGCCCCCCCCGCACCCAGGGTGCACATAGGGGGCTTGGCGGTCTGCGGGCAAAAGCGGGTCGGGGCCTCCGCCTGCAGTCACGCCCCAACCCGCTCTACCAGGAGAGCGGGTTGGGAGCGTGACTGCAGGCACACGCCGCAGCTGCCCTGCCAGCCCTGGTCTGCCCTTGGGGAGCTGGTTGGGGTCTTGGCCAGTTGGGGACAGCTGCGGTCACGCCCCACCAGCCCTGGGTTGGGTCGCCTGCCATCCAGGTCACAGATAGCAGGCCTGGATGGCGGAGGGTCAGGCAGGATGGCGCTGTCCCATCCTGCCTGCAGTACGCAAATTAGCCGCCATCTTTGTTGGTGGTTAACCGCCATCTTAGTTGGCAGTTAATTTGCATATCACCCTGATTAGCCTATGGGAAGGGTAGCGGTTGTACGCCAATTACCATGCTTCTCTTTTATTAGATAGGATTATTATTGATACTCAAATTGTCACATCTTTGTCCAGTTGGATTCTCTTGAAGTTGTCTCATAAGTCCTTTTGATAAATTCCTGGAGAATTTTTAGAGCATCCTGGCTTTCTAGTTGACAAGAGAGTGTAGACTCAACTCAGATATTTCCTGCCTACTCCTAAAATCAATACTTTCTCCTTAGAGCCCTAATTGTTTGATGGGAATGAGTGGCATTTGAAGACTACACTCCGGGCACTAAGGGTGCTCTTTGTCACTGGGCTCATCATTAACTCTATGCCTTTTCAATGGACTTCAAAAGTACACACACACACACAGAAAACACTAAAAATAGGATTTTTTGGAAAACATTTTTAATTCAGGTTTTGAATTTTTTTTGGCCGGGGGTGGGGGGTGGGGGGGTCTAGTACAATCCTTCTAGATATGCACAATGAAATTATTGCATTTTCAAGTTACTTAGACCAATTTCTAATGTGGTTTATCCACCATACAAAATGCAATTAGATTTGTTTGTTTCATTTGCTTTCAATATCTTAAAACATAACTTTTGTTGTATAATTATGTAAACTACCTACATGATTTCAAGATCAAAGCTATGAAATCTTAGTGTAACAAAGACATCCATTTTCCAGCTTCTGTCCCTGTCACCTCTACCCTGCTTCTCCCATTCTCATGTAAATAATGTTTTGTTGGTTTAGTTTTCAGAGTATCCTGCTATTACCTTTTCATATATATGAAAAAAAATATATTTTGTTTTATATATGTAATTCACATTCCTCTTATTAGAGAAATGGTAGGTAAATTCTACATTATTTTCTTCACTTTGTTTTTCTGTTTTGCTTTGTTTCACTTAATGATACATCCTGGAGATCTCTCCATGCTGGTACATAGAGACACATCTCACTCCTTTTCACAGTTGGATAGTACTTCACTGTAATATATGTGAATATACCTTAGTTTATTCCTACAAATGGCCATTTTATAGGTTTTTGGTTTTTTGCTTTTACAAATCATGATGCGATAAATAGGTTTATGCATTTTTTTTCTATACTTTTGTCAGTGTAGTTTAGGAAGAATCCTAAAATTGGGGATTGATAATCAAAGGGAAAATGCCTATTTACTTTTGCAGCACAGTGCTAATTTCTCTGTAGAGTTTGGACTGTTTTTCCATTCTCACCAGCCATGCAGGAGAGGCCCTGCTTTTCCCATACCTTTACCTACAGATTAGGCCAGCAAATGTTTGGATTGTTGCCTAACCTAGAGGTGAGAAATAGTATCTCACCTCAGAAATAGAGGTGTAATTTTAATTTATTTTACTTTTTCTGCTTTGATTTATTTTCCCTATTATGAGTGTATGTTAATATATTTTGATATATTCAAGACACACTAATTTCTTTTTCTCTGGGTGTTTATTTCTATATCTTGGTCCATTTTCTATTGAGTTGTAAGGTTTTTGTTTCTGTTATTCTTAAATTTTTTAAATTTTATTTTCCTTTTTAAAGTATTACAAATAGTAGTACATGTCTTCTTTTTTTCCCCATTGACCTTCCCCTGGCCTCCCCTACCCCGGCACAAGCTCTTACCCAACCCCTCAGTGTCTTGTGTCCAATGGTTATGTTTATATGCATGCATGTAAGTCCTTCGATTGATCTTTTACACCTATAACAGAAATATTCACCTTGGCTGGTCCGAGTGCAGTGGTGCCTTATAACAGAAATATTCACCCCTTTTATATAAGTTGGAAAATGTTTCTTTCCCTGGTGTGACATTTTTGCTTTAATTTGTCTATGATTTTTTTTGTCCTAGATTATGTGTGAGATTTTCATGTAATCATACTTATTAATCCTTTTCCTTATTCTTTTTCAAATCTTATAAATATTTTCCCTATTTTACAAAAAAAAAATTACCCATGCCTTTTTCTATTATTTATATGGATTAGTTTTTTACATTTAAACTTCTAATCGATCTGGAACTTGAATGGCATGAGGGAATAAATGTAGTTTTATCTTTTTCCAAATGGTTTACAGTTACCTCAAAGTTGCTTTATTAATCCATCTTCCTCCCATTGACATGAGATGCTGCCTTACTGAATCTAACTGTAACATAATGGAATGGAATATAAATGAATAGAGTCTGATTAATTTGGTCTATTTCTGAATTTTCTGCTTTTATTTCACTGTTCTCTCTATCCATGAACGAACATCATAGTGCTTTAATCATAGAAACTATGATGCTTGACACCTGGAAGAGCTAGTCCTCTCTTCTTGTTGTTTTTCTTAATAGGTCCAGATAACTTTCTTTTTTATTCATCCAAATGAACCTTATAATCCATTATTTGAAGTTTATAATGTGATACTTAACTTTATAACCCACTGTTTGTCACCTGCATGAAAAAAGATGCTGACTCAGAAATTAACTTTAGTTATATAAAATCATGTTAGGGAAGTATCTATTCTTTTCTTCATACAAAGACTTTATAATCCACTTTTTATCACTTATAGGGGAAAAGCTTCTGATCAAAATTCCAATAATGAGTCATCCTAGTATTTCTGAAATAAATCATAAAATCATGGGGTATAACTTTTTTAGTGTCAAATAATATATTTAAAAATTTTGTATTAATATTTCCAAATGAGACACATCTGTAGCTTTACTTATTGGTGAAGTCTTTGGTAGCCTTGGGATCAATATAACACTTGATTCATATAAGAATTGAAAGATTTCCCTCTTTTTTAAATATGACCAGGAATAACTCACATCACATTGAGATGATCAGATCCTTAAAGCTTGAAGTGAGTTCCCCTGTGAAAGGATCTGGACCATGTACTCTTTTGTGGGGAGACTCTGTTCTATTATTTCTTCCATAATAATTGAACTGTGTCATCTCTCCATTCTTGTAATGAGTAATAGACCATTACAAGTTTTCATGGAGGAAAAGAATGAAGAAAAGGGGTTGGGAATGGTTCCCACTTAGCTAAATTGACCTTTCTCCACTCTCCTCCCTTCCATAAGGTCTTGTGGAAGCCTAAAGCACAGAACCTCTTGAAACAAACATGGCTGGTCTTCAGGACAACACTCTGAGGATTGTTCTGGTGGGGAAAACTGGAAGTGGGAAAAGTGCAACAGCAAACACCATCATTGGGAAAAGAGAATTTGAATCTAAAATTGCTCCCCACGCTGTTACCAAGAAATGTCAGAAAGCAGAACGCCAATGGAAGGGGAGGAACCTTCTTGTCGTGGACACCCCAGGGCTCTTTGACACCAAGGAGAAACTGCAGACCACCTGTGAGGAAATCAGCAGGTGTGTCCTCTTCTCCTGCCCTGGGCCTCATGCCATCATCCTGGTACTACAGCTCGGCCGCTACACGGAGGAGGAACAGAGAACGGTTGCATTGATCAAGGCCATCTTTGGGGAGCTGGCCATGAAGCACATGATCATGTTGTTCACTCGCAAAGATGATTTGGATGGTAAGACACTGAGTGACTTTTTACAGGAATCAGATGTGGACCTAAAAACCATCGTCGAGGAGTGTGGGTCCCGCTGCTGTGCCTTCAATAACAAGCAGAATGCAGATAAAGCTGAGAAGGAAGCTCAACTGCAGGAGCTGGTGGTGATAATAGAGAAAATGGTGCGAAAGAACGGAGGGAGTCACTTTTCTGATGCCATATACAAGGACACAGATGAAAAGCTGAAACGCCAGGCAGAAGCCTTGAAGAAAATCTATGCTGAGCAATTGGAGACGGAAATTAAACTAACAGAAGATCTATGTAATCAGAAGAAAATATCACAGGAAGCTAAAGAGAAAAAAATAAAAGTCCTAAAGATGAAGTATGAAGAACGAATTAAAGATATAAGGGAAGAAGCTGAAAAGAATATACTTGCAGATATTGTACAAAGGATTAAAAATATGCTTTTAAAACTATGGCATAGGTTTTTCACATAGTGTAAATTTTCTTTTTTCTTTTTAATTTACCATGATTTGTTAATGTGGTAGATTGTATTTTCAAAAAAATGGTTATAACATTATCTTCTATCCCACCTATTCTTCTTATAATCTGAGCTTGCTTTTCCTTTTGTTGAGTTATAAAGGTCTGTGCCACTGCCTTGCAATTCCATGGACTTTGTGTCTGCTTTGGCAAATAGTGGATGGCTATGACTTCTAAAGTTAGATAGGGAGGATGCCTCCTTGCTCTCTGAAATATGTTCCCTTGGCCCTTGGCCATCATGTGTTGAGGAAGCCCAAGTTATCCATCGAGTCCACATGAAGAGGACATGAAATCACTGGCTCACTCCCCTGGTTGATCTTCCTTCTGCGAGCAGAAACAACTTGCCAGCCATGCGAGTAGGACAAGATGGAAGCAGATTCTCTAGCTGCCAACTGAGCCATCTCAGGTGAAGCTGCAAAGAGCAAAGATGGGCCACCCCCACTGCATTTCTGCCTAGGTTTCAGGAGAAAAATAAGTGATTGTTGTTGCTTTAAACCGCTAGGCTCTGGATGGTTTGTTATGCAGTGACAGCTAACCAGAAGCATCCTCCCAGCTCATTTCCCACCAATCCCCACAATGCCAACAAACTGAATAAGTTAGAAAATTGGTATAATAATGGAATAATATATTATGGAGATTTCATAGGCTCAATTTAGGACAATTCAAATGAGAAATCCTTCATATATCAGTGTTAGCACCACTGGTGATGCACATTATTTTAGTCCATGTGTCTGAGCCCCTTGTTAGTGAAGCAGCAGGCTTCTCCAGCAAGATAGTTCTGTTGTCCACATGAGGCAGGATAGTAAGATGCTAGGTAATTTCCTGGGCAAGTGGGAAGGGGAAACTGAGACAAGAAAATTACACAAGGCCTATCTGTTTGGGTGTCTTGCAGCCAGCTTGTGAATCACAAGACCTGATCTTCCCAACCAAGGACACTTAAAAGCAAATGGATTATACTGTCCTCCCTAACCAGAGGATACATAGCTTATATCACCCTGGTCTGGGAAGTGGAGCACAAAGAGCCAATTAAGGCCATTTGTGCCAGCCAAACCCAAGGGTAGAAGAAGTCAGGGAACAAATAACAAAAACCCATTAAAGCCAGACAGACTTAAGATAAAACTAAAACAGATCAAAGAATAATTCCAAACTCTACCATACACTCATTTTGATGCATCAGCATATTAAAAATGCACCTGGAAAGCTGAAAAAACAACAAGGGATAGGGATAGAAAGCACTCAGGACAAAAGCTCACTGCTTTAGAGCAGTCCCATGCCCCTTTATCAGGCATGAACTTTTTAAAAAATATATTTTATTGATTTTTTACAGAGTTGAAAGGAGAGAGATAGAGTTAGAAACATCGATGAGAGAGAAACATGGATCAGCTGCCTCCTGCACATCTCCTATAGGGGATGTTCCCGCAACCAAAGTACATGCCCTTGACTGGAATTGAACTTGAGACCTTTCAGTTCACAGGCCGACGCTCTAGCCACTGAACCAAACCAATCAAGCATGAACTTTTTATTTCTTCCTTAATGCTAAGGGTCTCCATGAGAGACTTGCAGCCAGCAGAGCAGTGGCAGCTGGACCCAGGCTCAGACCCTGATCCCATCCCCAAGGCCCCCTTTTCCCTGACTTCCCAGTGAGATGAAGCAGCCCCACCTTGGCTCAGTTCTTTCCTATAACATTTCCAGAGCCAAAGCAGCCCCACCTAGGTGCTCTGCTGTGGCTTCTTCTACCCTAATCCCTTTTTTTATTTTACTGTCCCCAGCTTTAATAAACATACTCTCAAAATCACCTGGACTTGTGTTTTGAAATCTTTCCTGCACCAAATCAAGAACCCACACACTATAGGGTAAAAAAGAGGACATATATAATACTCTCAAGAATAAAGATTAATTTTTTTTAAAAAAAGAAAAGAACCCACACACTATAGGCCAGCCTGAGGCAGATCCACTTTGGGCTGGTCCCTGTCCAGTAACACATGGACATCCGGGAGTTATGACATTTTCGTATTGTTTTTCTCTCTCTTTTCTTTTTAAGGTACCTAGCTGTCAGGGCCAGCCTGACAGGTTGAACCTGGCTGAGGTAGGGAGGTGGGAATTGAGAAAAGAAAGAAAGACAGGAGAATGGGATCAGGAGGACTACAGGTCAATTGAGGAATTGCAGTAAGTTTATTAACCACGCAATGCCTTTTATACACATAACACTGAATAGGAGGTCGTTCAAGAGGAATGTATTCTTTGTTCCTCTTAATCTCTAAGGGAGAGACAGAGCAGAAGGACAATTCTAGGTACAGCAAATCTCAGTAAATAGTTACAGACTTCTTGGTAAGCCATGAAAGGCTGTTCTCATTCTGCAAAGGTTGCTGTCATTCTAATGATAACTGCCATCCAAACAAGTCTGGGAAAACTGTGTGGGTAAGGGTCCCAGCCTTACTAGCCCCTTCAGGTGCAAGGACCGTGTCAGCTTACACCCGGTCTCCAACAGATCCCCCTTCCTTGTTTTTTAGGCAAAGTTCATGTAGTCCTATTTGCAGGGATCAGATGCTGGATCCGATGGTTCGGAAGCAGACTGGAAGTAAACAGAGAATAATGAGAGCAAGAATACCGACAATTAATAGAGACCAAATAAAAGACTGTAATCCATGAAAGGACATAAGGCTTTGAATTTCATTAAAAATATTCTGTGCTACTTTGCTAGGAGGCAACAGAGCAGAACCTGTATCATTAATAGCTTGAATCTCTCCATGTAATCTACTGATATCTAAAGTAAAGTTAGTCTGATCCCAAACTCCTAACAGGTGGTTGCGAACTCAATCTCAATGCCACATAGTACCATTATATATCTTAGGGGTGACACAAATCCAATCAAACTCAGCATGACACTGAAGGGTAGAATGCACTTTCAAGCTGTGCATTTGATCTCCTATAAGGAGCACAGCTTCTTCTAGTGCATTGAGCCTTTGTTCTATTTTCTTATCTATGAGCTCTTGAGCTCCTAAGGCATCCGAAATGTTCTTCACCAAGCCATCCACAAAATGAGCTGTGTGTATTTCTTGGGTTAAAGCTATGGCTGCAGTAGTGGCAGTAGCAATGAGGGGGATAGAGCCACGAGGCCAGCAATAAGCACTCGATGAACCTCTTAGGGTGGCTTAGCAAATCATTCAGTTCTCTTAATACCTGGGAGCCTGTATCCCTGTACCAAGGCCCAGTAATATTAACTGGGAGCATGACAAAGGAAGGTTGATGTAATATAACCACCTCATAACCAAAGTTGTATCTAGACACAGTTAAACAAGTTGCAATGAGTACAAGAAATTGTATACAAGTTGCCCTTAAGTACAATATCTACAATTCCAATAAGGAGAAGGTAAGGAGGAGGTACACAAGCAGTAAGACCTGTGATCACTGTAAGGTATCATGATGCAAAGAAATGCTACCTAAAGTGGCCATGAGCTTAAATATTTCTAACTGTACTCCTCCCCGCTTGGTGGTGAGTATCTCTTCTACCCAGCCTCCAGGAGTCTCTCTAGCCTTAAAACTACTTCTGCTAGATAGCGGGTTGGAATAGGACCAATCAAGTAACTGAAATGAATTGTTAATGGGAGTATGTACCACAGACAACTCATGACAGCAATGCTGCCAAGGTGGATACTTCAGAAATAGCCTGTATCCATTATACAAACATGGAGGCAACTTGGGTGGGATACCCTGAGAGACAGTATGGGTGATGTCAGGCAGGCCATATATAGTAAGGAACCATTCTCATGGGATCTACCCCTCATACTCTTCAGGATCTCCACCTCTGCTAATGCCATGGGTATACCTTGGTGAAGCTTCTACAGTAAGACAGTTATTCCAATATTTAATGGCTGTAAAACATATGGGGACCCTGGTTGACCTTCCCTCATATCTATAATCTCCCAGCCACTGAGGAGTAAGATGATCTGAACTTGGGTGGCCCATGATATCTGTATCATTAACAAAAACAGGAACGCTGGGGTCATCCCAAGTAACAGCCCTGTGAAAGGGCGGATATGGAATGTATGCCCAGTATGGAATCTGAGCATCACAGACCTGAACAGCCAAAATTGACAGCATGGCTAGAAACAAAGTCTCAGCAGTTCGTTGTGGTCCTTGGCAAACGACCATGGCCTCAGCCTCCATTGTCAGCTTCTTCAACTGTCCCCAAGTTGGTGGAGATTTCCTCCAGGTCGTCCGTGATCTCTGTGGCAGTGGTGGGTGCTAGTGGACCAATTCATAGCCTCTTGAATGGTGGAGTGAGTTCTTGTTCCACTTCGTCCTACATCTTGACCTTGAAAGGGCCGGACATAGTGACTGGGGATCCAACGGGGATCAGAGTCCCCTTCAGGAAATACACAAACAGACCCCTGATCCCATATCAGAACAGGGTTGGGGCCATGCCATTGTCCTGTAAGTAAGTCTTTCCACTGTACCCAAGGGTGGGATCTGGACAGTGAGGACCACTGTCGCTCTGAAGCGGCTTTGCCCTGAGCATCACCATTTAAAAAATTAAGGGAATGAAGAGCTCTGTTAAGTAAGTTAGCAGAAGTATCTACATACTCCCCCTTCCTTATTTTTTCAATTTGCCTTTTTAAAGTCTGATGAGCTTGCTCAACTATTCCCTGCCCTTGAGGATTGCATGGGATGCCTGTTTTATGCTGGATTCAAAAAGTAGCACAAAACTTCTGGAATGCCGTATTTGTGTAGGCTGGACTGAAAGGGCGAGGGCTACACCCTCCATCTTTCCTCAGGGTAAGGGCTACGCCCTCCATCTTACCCTGGATCCTCCATTTTGGGGCAGCCATGTGCTGGGCAAGGAGCTTCTTCCCGGAAGCCTAAGCCTCTGCTAGCCACACCCAGGACTTCTTTAAACTAACCAATGACAATCAAGGGAAGTGCGCGCCATAGATATGACCACATCCTGTGTAATAAGACACGGACTTGCACCTGGACAATAGGCAGGGCCCAGAGTCCTTTCTCCTCCCCTTACTCCAACCCCCCTATAAAACCCCTCTCCACACAGAGTTCTCTCTCTCTCTGCCACTTGGCTTGCCGTTGCGTCGGTGAGTGTGGTCAGGGGGCTGAGCTAGCTCGAATAAAGACTCTTTGCTTCTGCATCGGACTCGGCTGGCTCCCTGGTGGGCTTTTGGGGATCTTGAAATCTGGGCATAACATGGACCGTTGTCAGTTTTAATGGTATGGGGGATGCCTAGGAAAGTAAAAGCTTGTAAACAGTGAGCAATAACATTTTTAGCGGCTTCTCCTGTACGAGGGGATGCAAAAATAAAACCAGAAAAAGTGTCAATAGAAACATGGACATAAGCTTGTTTTCTGAAAGATGGAATATGGGTTACTTCCATCTGCCATAATTGGCCTGGTTTGTAGCCTCGCGGATTGACTCCTTCTGTGGGAGGAGTGAATGCGGTTAAAGGGCATTGAGGATAGAGTTTAACAGTTTGCTGAGGCTGTTTCTTTGTGATTCCAAACTGGTGACGTAGGCCAGTGGCATTTTGATGATGGAGAGAATGTGAGGCTTTGGCTGTACCTAAAGGAGATAATATTAGATAGGCAGTTTTAGTAAGTTGATCAGCATAAGTATTTCCCTCAGAGAGAGATCCAGGTAAATCTGTATGAGCTCGTATATGGCCAAAGAAACAAGGGTGAGAACGTTTCCTGAGTAAAGCTTGAACCTGTAGTAAGAGAATAATCACTCCGGATCGGTCAGTGTCATGTAAATTAGCAGTTTCTAAGTGAATTATAATATTTACAATATAACGAGAGTCTGAGTAAAGGTTAAAAGATTGAGTGGAAAGTTTGCATAATGCTTGATGTACTGCTTCGAGCTCCACGTGTTGTGCTGAAGTGTGGTTAGTCTGAAAAACAAAGGGTTGATTATTGATAACTAGGGCAGCTGTGCCATTATTAGAACCATCAGTAAACACCAGAACTGCATGAGAAATTGGTTGAGTCTTGACTACCTTGGGGAAAATAAAGGAATGTTCTGTAAAAAATTGTATGAGTTTATTAGATGGGTAATGAGGGTCTACTGTACTGTGATAGCCCAGGAATGAAAAAGGCCATTTATCATCCATATGAAATAGCCATTGCCTTTGTTGAGCCTTATAGGGTACCACAATGGTATGGGGCTCTTGACAAAAAAGTTCCAGAGATCTGAGACGTCCTGAAATTTGCAAAGTCAGTGGTTTGGGTCATGGTGTTCTGAGTGGAAAATGCTATCCCTGGTTTTGGGAATTGGTGTTTTAACCTGTGTTTTCATTTGTGATTGTATTGTTGATATGACATATGAGAGAGCAGTCACCAAAAGAGCCATTTCCATGCTTTTGAATCTCCTTGCTGACCTCTCAGGGCACATTGCAGAAGAAGGGGGTGGCATATGAAATTGTGAAAGCCAGTCACCATGGATGAGTGTTGGTGATAGATGTACAAGAGTCTCAAGTCTGAGCAGTTCTTACTAAATGCTAAAATGTGGCACAGTATTTTGCAGAGGAGTTCCAATGTCATGAACTTGACCTGAATGACTACTGATGAGTTTAGCCAGCTACAAAGAAAAAATTAACATGTAATTAATCAAACCATGTATATAAACGATGGTTAAGCCTCCCTTAGGAGAAGCAGAGCTTTGAAAAGTATTTCCCTGTCTCCTTTACATGTTACAACTGAAAATAAAACTTTTTCTCCCACCAAGACTGTGTTCCTTTGAATCCATTGTGTCCTGTTACACTAGGGAAGGTCATGGAGAAGATGTGACCTCCAGTTGACATGAAGCATGGACCAAATGGGCTTTCAGTTTGCCTTTTCCCTCCCAGGAGCTGCCTCAAGGACAGAGCCTTGAGACAGTAATGTATTGTTGAGACCACTTGGATGGTGTACCTGACTCAGCCCAGTTACATAATTTTTTCAAATCTGGCAGGCAAGTGCAGAGAAGATTTGTCTTTGGGCCACCCAAGACAAGCCTTGTAAGTAAATTTCATATTAAACTACCACCTACCCATCTGCCATGGCCTGCTTCTCTTTTGAGTCTCTCCCTGCCCTCTGTATGGGGGCCAGTTGCAGGTTATTCCCAGGAGTTTTGGAACCAACATGTGATTTTAAACAGCAGTCTCATCTATGTTTTTAAGCAAATATAAAAAACGAAGTATCGCCCTAACTGGTTTGGCTCAGTGGATAGAGTGTCGGCCTGCAGACTCAAGGGTCCCAGGTTCTATTCCAGTCAAGGGCATGTACCTTGGTTGCAGGCACGTACCCAATGGGGAGTGTGCAGGAGGCAGCTGATCGATGTTTCTCTCTCATTAATGTTTCTAACTCTCTATCCCTCTCCTTTCCTTCTCCCTTCTTCTCTGTAAAAAAAAAATCAATAAAATATATTTTAAAAATAAATAAATAAATAAAAATTAAAAATTAAATATCTGAAAAATGAAGGCTCTCCAACATCCCCTGAGGGGTCCTGGATTGTGAGAAGGTGCAGGCCAAGTCGAGGGGCATCACTGGTGCACAATTGGGTCAGGGGCGGGACCGCAGGAGGGCTCCAGGGTGTGTCTGATCCATCTCACCCAGTCCCAATCAGGGCCGGGAAGCGGGCCTAAGCCAGCAGGTGTTCATCTCCTGACGGGTCCTAGACTGCGAGAGAGCACAGGCCAGGCTGAGGGTTCCCCCTTCACGAGTGCACAAGTTTTTGTGCACCAGGCCTCTAGCTTGTATATATAAAAGGCTAAGTGACGGAAAAATCTGAACGGATGACCAAACAGGCTGTGTGGGGCACAAGATGGCTGCCACTATGTGGGCACAAGATGGCCGGCAGAGGAGGGAAGTTGTGGGCAATCAGGCCAGCAGGGAAGGGCAGTTGGGAAGAACCAGGGTGGTAGGGGAAGGTAGTTGTGGGGGACCAAGCCAGCAGGGGAGGGCAGTTGGGGATGACCGGGCAGGTAGGGTAGGGCAGTTGGAGGCAATCAGACCAGTAAGGGAGGGCAGTTGGGGGCAATTGGATGTCAGAGGAGTGGTTAGGGTGTGATCAGGCTGGCAGGCAGAAGCGGTTAGGGGCATTCAGGCAGGCAGGCAGGCAGGCAGGCAGGCAGGCGAGCAGTTGGGAACCAACAGTCCCAGACTGTGAGAGGGATGTCCCAAATTGGAGAGGGTGCAGGTTGGGCTGAAGGACACACCCCCTCCAACCCCAGTGCATGAATTTCATGCATCTGGCCTATAGTATAAAATAGAATTTATTACTTTCTTTAGTAATTTCAAAGATCAATTTTGTGAACATATTTCCCACAAGTCTTGGTATTTCCAATTAGCTTACATATGTGTATATACTGTATTTTGACATGTGTATTCATTTTATACTATACTAGAGGCCCGGTACACAAAAATTTGTGCACTCAGGGGGTCCCTTAGCCTGGCCTATGCTCTCTTCCGGTCTGGGACCCCTTGGAGGATGCCCATCTGCTGGCTTAGGCCCTCTCCCCAAGAGATTGGGCCCAAGCTGGCAGTCAGACATCCCTCTGGCAGCCTGGGAGTCCTCGGGAGATGTCCACTTGCCAGTAGGGATCAGGCCTAAGCTGCAGTCTGACATCCTTAGTGCTGTTGAGGAGGTGGGAGAGCCTCCCACCACTGCCACTGTACTGGCAGCCATCAGCCTGGCTTGTGGCTGAGCAGAGCTCCCCTGTGGGAGTGCACTGACCACCAGGGGACAGCTCCTGCATTAAGCATCTTCCCCCTGGTGGTCAGTGTGTGTCATAGTGTCCAGTTATTCCTAGTCGTTCTGCTGTTAGGGTCAATTTGCATATTACCTTTTTATTATATAGGAGTGCCTGGCCAGCTTGGGTGAGGGGCTGATGGCTATTTGCAGACTGGCCACACCCCCTTTCGGGTGGCGGGTCCCCACTGGGGTGCCTGGCCAGTCTGGGTGAGGGGCTTATGGCTGTTTTCAGGCTGGCCAAACCCCCAGGTGACAGAAGCTCCCGGCCTCTCTTTTTTTTCTTTTTATTTTTTTATTCTGGGATTTATTTACCTTCTATAATTGAAATTTTGTAGCCTTGAGTGGAGCTCAGAGCCAGCCAGGGTGGGCGGAAAGCTTGGCTTCCTCCATCACCAGGGCAAACAGAAGCCTCCTGCTCACTACAGCTCCATGGCATGGCAGGCTGAAAGCAGGTATCTGGGGTTTATTTATCTTCTAAAATTGAAACGTTGTTGTCTTGAGTGGTGCTCAGAGCTGGCCATGGCAGGTGGGAAGCTTGGCTTTCTCCATCACTGGGGCAACCAAGCCTCCTGCTCGCTCCAGCTCCATGGCTGCCAGCCACCATCTTGGTTGGGTTAATTTTCATATAGTCTCTCTGATTGGCTAGTGGGCATGGCTTAAGGCATAGTGAGGGTACGGTCAATTTGCATGTTTGTCTTTTATTAGTGTAGGTTTTATTTTAATTTTTACTTTTTGATTCCTTTCAAACATTTCTCCCACTCTTGCCTTTGGCAACCACCAGAACATTATCTGGATCTATGAGCTTATTTTTATTGTTGTTCTTTTTTGTTTTTGTTAATCCTCACCTGAGTATATTCCTCCATTGATTTTTAGAGAGAATGGAAGTTAGGGGAGAGACACAGATAGAGAAACATCGTTGTGAGAGAGACACATTGATTGGTTGCTTCCCGCACAGTCTCCAGCCAGGGCCAGTAATCTAGCATGTAACTGCTAGACATCTGTATGTCTTCACTGTAAATATGTGCTGGGGTCCAGCCCCAGCAGGTCCAGGGGTTCCCAAAGGAGTGGACGGAATCGGCGAAGGAGGAATGACAAGGAGACAGTGTTCAGTTGATCAGCAGCCTAGTCAGGTTCTCTAGCCAGGTTCTATGTTAACTTCTTCAGCATCTGGCGCCTGAACAGGGACCCCTAGGTAAGCCCCTCCCCCCCACCCCCCACCCCGAACTCAGGACGGATAGGACTCCACTGTAGGAAGAAGGTGGTTAGTCTTCGCTGACTCTGTCCACACCTTTGGGAACCCCTGGAATAGGATTCCCCTAGGTAAGCCCCCACAACATTGAGAACCCCCACACTCGGGATGGATAGGACTCCACCAGGGTGCTGCGGACCCCTCTATAGAGGATAAGTAGGGTAAGAAGGTGGATAGTACAGAACTTAGATTGAGAAGATGTGCCATACTGAGTCCAAAGAAAGAGGACTCTGTATAGATCTTTAGATTAAGAAGATGTGCCATACTGAGTCTAAAGAAAAAAGACTCTGTATTGATCTTTTAACACATATGCTTGCTAGCAGAGTAGTTAAGGTTACGCCCAGTCAGACAGAACGTTTTATACAAGAAGTTTGTCCATGCTTTTTTGAGGAAGTAAAGGTAAATATAAAGGCATGGGAGAAGGTAGGCCCAAGGAACCTTATCCTTAACCCGACTGCAGCCTTTCCACCCCTGGAAAGTGCAGGATTGCCAAGCTCTCCCTGGGGTGATAGATCAGGACTCAGGTAATAGCAGAAAGCGCCAATCCTACTCTTAAAATGGATACAAGAGAGCATTTGGGGTTTTTCTTTTTAATGCCTGCATTGGATTGAGTAAATGCATTACGTGTGTCACCACAATGGACCCAGAGAAGCTCCCTGTCCCATCCTTTCAAAGACTTAGAGTTCCCCCGATGACAGAAAAGCAAAAAAAAAAAAAAAAAAGAAGAAAAGAAAAGCTATGCAAGGGACTGAGGTGGCAACATGGGGTCAGCTGAAGAAGTTAACAACTGAGACCCAACAGATGGTAGAAAAGCAAGAAGTGGAAGCTACTCTCTCAGCCAAGTCCGAGGACTCTGAGTAAATCAGCAAAAGAAACTTTCATTTAGCAGAAACTCACTTATTTCGTCAAATGGAAAGACTTACTTACAGGAGCCTGGAAGGGACCTGATGTATTTTTAACCTAGGGGAGAGGATATGCTTGTATATTTCCACAGGATGCAGGCTCACCTGTGTGGATTCCAGACCGTCTAATCCGACCTTATGTCACACCACCCTCCGTCTCCTCATCCTCCCCAGTATCATCCATATCAACCGACCCAGAGGGCACACCTGACTCCTCCCCAGACACCGACACCACCATCAAGCACAGCCCTGGTGGACCCATGATCCAGCCCTTCAACATGCTGATGCTCCGGGAAGCCCGTCACCAATGATGCCGCCCGCTAGCCAGATTAACAAGGACAACCAAACCACCGACTTGAGGACAGCTGAAATCCCTTGACTGAAGAGGCCAGCAACCTTCTACAGGAACAAGGCTTCTTGTGCAATCCATCCACTATATTTATAGCTATGCTCGCTATCATTGCTTGTCAGTCTTCTTCCGAGTCTTAAACAACCCAATCCCAGAGGTGGCTGCTGATTTACATGCGCTATCATTTAAAAAATAAAAAAGGGGGAAAGTGCTGGAAGTCGGTCCATCCTTGCTGCTTGACACAGTCTCTTCAAGGAAGAAACATCTGCACAGCATATGTTTCAAGGGACCTGACATATATGGCATACTGTTCTTAATATGTTTTCTCACCCTCTTGATGCTATGTGTTTTAACCAAGGTCACCTCTCCTAGAAAGGTTGTTTCCCCAGGTAGGGATTTTTCCCTGAAGTAAGGGAGGGAATAAAACCCCTTAACTAAATGCCAGGCGGGTAGTTAATCACTTTAACTATAAACAATCATGCTTAAGATACATAATCTTTACTCCCTGGAATGGAGATAAGCAGCACCCTAACCTTTGGAATAGAAATTGACAGGATTAAAATCAACTGGTATAAATACAGATGTAACAAGACAATAAAAAACAGAACCTGGTGACTGAACCTGGCTGGAGAACCTGGAGAACCTGGCTGGAGAACTTGGCTGGATATCCTGGCTAGAGAACCCAACTATGTTGATGAACTGAACCTGAACGCTGCCTCCATGTCTTTCCTTCTTCACCGACTCCATCCACACCTTTGGGGACCCCTGGACCTGTTGGGGTTGGACCCCAGCAAATATGTTTATTCAGATTCTCTCCCTATTTTTCAGATAAAATTGTTTCTTTTTGCATTTGAATTGCATGAGTTCTTTACATAGTGTGGATATTGTAAATATTTTCTTCCATTCAGTATGGTGCCTTTACATTTGGTTAATGGCTTCCTTTGCTGTGCAGAAACTTTTTAGTTTGTTGTAGTCCCACTTGTTTTTTTCTTTGCTTTTGATGTAAGATTAAAAAAATCATCACCAAGATCTGAGTCAAGGAGTTTACTACCTATGTTTTTGTCTAGGAATTTCATGATCAGGTCTATGTTTTTCAAGCCTTTAATCCATTTGACTTACATTTTGTGTCTGGTGTAAAACAGGGGTCAACTTCTATTCTTTTGCATGTGACAGTCCAGTTCTCTCAACATCTGTTATTGAAGAGGCTGTTATTTTTCTATTTTATATTCTTGACTCCTTTGTCATAAATTAATTGCCCATATATGAATAGGTTTATTTCTGGGCTATTTTGTTTCCATGATCTAGGTATCTGTTTGTATTCCATTGCCACACTTTTTAAAATATTATAGTTTTGTAATTAAGTTTAAAATCAGGTGGCATGATTCCAGCTTTGTTCTTTCTCAAGATTGCTTTGGTAACTCGAGGTCTTTTGTGTTTCTATACAAGTGTAAGGATTATTTGTTCTATTTCTGAGAAAAAATGATTTCTGTTACTATAGTTTTGTCTTTCCTAGAATTTCATACTATTGTAATGTAGAAGAAGCAATCATTTGTACTCGCTGAGTTTCACTTAGCATTTCTGTTAAGATTCATCCATGCTGTGTCATGTATATCTTTTTGTTCTCTTTCATTGCTGAACAGAATTTCATAGTATGTGTATTGGTATCCTAGGGCTGCTGTAACAAACTACCACAAATTGGGTGACTTAGAACAACAGAAACTTATTCTCTCACAGTTCTGGAGGCTAGGTGTCTTCTTGGCCATGCCATCACTGTGGGCTCTGGGAGAGAATCTGTTCTTAGCTTCTTTCTTTTTTTTAAGGTTCTGGTGTTGCCATTAATCCTTGGTGCTCATCGACTTTATATTCATCACTCAGCTCTCTGCCTTCATTGTCATGTGGCATTCTCTTCTTGTAAGGACACCAATCATATTAGATTAAGTCACTACCCAGCTCCAGTATGACCCCATCTGAACAAACTATGGTATATCTCTAAAGGACTGTTTTCAAATAAGAACACATTCTGAGGTTTCAGGTGTAAAAACTCTAATATATCTTTTGAGGGGGCACAATTTAACCCGCAACAGTATGGATATACCAAGATTTGTTTATTCATTCATCAATTAAAGAACATTTGGGTGCTTCCAGTGTGATCTATTATGTATATTACTAGAAGCCCGTTGCACGAAGATATGCGCAATAGGCCTTCCTTCCCCTGGCTGCCTGCACTGGTTTTCCTCTGGCACGCAGGACCCAGGCACTTGGTCCGGCCTCAGCAGATAAGCCAAGCTTCTTCAGTCTTCAGTCTTCAGTCTTCACTTCGACTAGAGCCTTCAGTCTTCGCTCCATGCCTGTGTATGCAAATTAACCGCCATCTTTGTTGGGTTAATTTGAATACTCATCTGACTGGCTGGGGGCATAGTGGAGTGAAACCAATTTGCATGTTTCTCTTTTATTAGTGCAGATAATAAGGAGGCATTCACATGCAAGTCTATGTTTTTATTTCAGTTAAAAAAATTTCTAGAAGAAGGATAGCTGCTTTGCATGTTTACTTTTATGAGATACTGTCTACCCCAGGCCCCCCAATGTGGCAGCCTTTTCTTTTTCTTCTTTTCTTTATTGAAAAATCTTTATTGTTGAGGGTATTGCAGATGTTCCACTTTTCTCCCCATTGGTCTCTGTCCAGCTGGTTCCCACCCCACCCCTGGTCCTCACCACTCTATTCTCTGTGTCCATAGTTAATGCATATATGCATGTAAGATCTTTGGTCAATCTCTTTCTGCCCCACCTCCTCCCTTACCTCTGAGATTCCTTCATCTGTTTCATGTTTCCATGCTTCTGATTCTATTTTATTTATCAATTTATTTTGTTTATTAGATTTCTTGTTGGTTTATTTGGATTCGTAGATTCAATTGTTAATAGATATGTATTCATTGACATTCTCACTAAGAGCCTTGCAAGTGTCACTAATGCTCTTTGATGCTTTCTTTGAGTCCCTTGAAGCTCTCATTAAGATCCTTGAGTAACCTTATAACCATGGTTTTGAACTCTGTATTCAGTTGTTTGCTTGCTTCCAACTCTTTGATTTCACATGTTTCTTTGTTTCACATGTTTCTTTGAATCCACATTTTGGATTTATTTCTATGTATTGTGTGGAGCTTCTATGTCTCTTGGAATTGGTAGAGTGGCCTTGTGTAGTAGATGTCCTATAGGGCCCAGTGGCTAAACCTCCCCAGTCACCTGAGTTGAGCACTCTAGGTGTGCTCCTGTGTGGGCTGTGTGCACAATCTTGTAGTTGAACCTTGATTGCGGTTAGTATCCCTTGGTGAATTGACTCCAGGCCAATTGGCTGTGAGGACCAGCTGCGACTATACTGGAAGAGCTGCTGTGCAGGAGACAACCTTATGGAGAGGAATTGTTTCAGTGGGGCTTTGTTGCTCACTGAGCCTGCCACTTGAGTGTGTTGCTTGTGGATGTGTAGAGTTGTAATCTGGTATGGTCTGAAGCTGTCCACCAGGTGCACTGGCTCTGTGGTCACCCAACATGAACTGCAAAGAAGTCTGTAGATGGCTGCTATCTGTACTGGACTTGTGAAGTGCCCAAGCAAGGCCTAGCTGTGAAGTAAGGCAGGCTGGTGCTAGTGCTGATTCTTAGGTCTTTTATTGAAAGTTTGGGGCATGCTGATGGCAGCTGCTGCTTGTTTCAGACATTTTAACAAAGTCTGAAGCCTGAGGGATTGAGTTTGAGTAAGTTTGTGCAACAAACTTTAAAAGCAATACCTGGGTCTCCAGTAACCCCATGTCACTCAGCCACAATCCTCCCTGGGTTTTAGAGCGTGAAGTTACCTGGACTTGTCTTCCCAACTCTGGAACACTGGGGTGGAGGTCTGGTTTCGGACTGGGACCTGTTAATGTTAGCCATTCTGGCAAGTGTGAGGTGACAACTCATTGCCATTTTAATTTGCATGTCTCTGACAATGAGTTACTGCTGAGCATTTTTACATATGTCGATTGAGTCATTTGTATGTCCTCTTTGGAGAGTATCTACTCAGGTCCTCGGTCCATTTTTTAATGGGGTTCTTTGTCTTCCTTTTGTTGACTTGTATGAGTACTTTATATGTTTTGGAAATTAACCCCTTATCAGATATATTGTTCTCTCATAATATGGGTTAACTTTTCATTTTGATACGGGTTTCTTTTGATGTACCCAAGCTTTTAAATTTACTAGAGTCCCATTTGGATATTTTTTCCCTTTGTTCCTCTTACCCTAGGCCTGTGGTCAGCAAACTGCGGCTCGCGAGCCACATGCCACTTTTTGGCCCCCTGAGTATGGCTCTTCCACAAAATACCACGTGCGGGCGCACACAGTGCAATTGAAACTTCCGTGGCCCATGTGCAGAAGTCGGTTTTTGTCCTGGGCGAGTCTATTTTGAAGAAATACTGTTGATATTTGGCTCTGTTGACTAATGAGTTTGCCAACCACTGCAGCCAGTGGTCCGCAAACTCATTAGTCAACAGAGCCAAATATCAACAGTACAAGGATTGAAATTTCTTTTGAGAGTCAAATTTTTTAAACTTAAACTATATAGGCAGGTACATTGTTATTAACTTAATTAGGGTACTCCTAAGGCTTAGGAAGAGCCACACTCAAGGGGCCAAAGAGACGCTTGTGGCTCGCAAGCCGCGGTTTGCCGACCAGGGCCTAGGCCATGTATCTGTGAAAATTCTGCTACATGTGATGTTTGAGATTTTGCCTGTATATTTTCTACTAGGATTTTTATGGTTTCACAATTTACATTTAGATCTTTGATCATTTTGAGTTTATTCTTGTGTATGGAGTAAGTTGGTGGTCTAGCTTCATTTTTTGTATGTACTTGTCCAATTTTTCCAACATCATTTATTAATGAGACTCTCTTGAATCCATTGTATGTTCTTGTCTCCTTTGTCAAATATGAACTGAGCATAATGGCTTGGGTCCATTTCTGGGTTCTCTGCTCTATTCCATTTATCAATATGCCTGTTCTGTGCCAGTACAAAGCATATTGGATTACAGTGGTTTTGTAGTAGAACTTGATATGCAGAATTGTGATCCCACCAACATCTTCTTTCTGAAGATAGCTACAGCCATTAGCAATCTTTTTTTGGTTCCACATGAATATTTTTAGCATTTGTTCTATATCTATGAAATATGCAGTTAGTATTTTAATAGGGATTAAATGGAATCGACAGATTGCTTTGGGTAGTATGGACATGATGTTAATTCTACCAATCCATGCACACGGTATATTCCTCCTCTTGTTTATATCTTCCTCTATCTCTTTTTATTAGCGTGCTGTAGTTTTGTGAGCACAGGTCTTTTACCTCCTTGGTTAAGTTTATTCCTAAGTAAATTAATTTTTTTGCTGCAATGGTAAAAGGGATTGTTTGTTTTTCCTCTTTCTGAGATTTCAATATTGTTATATAAAAATGCCATGGATTTCTGGTTGATAATTTTGTATCCTGCTACATTGCTAAATTCATTTATTAAATCTAGTAGTATTTTGATGGAGTCTTTAGGATTTTCTACGTACAATATCATGTCATTTGTGAATAATGACAGTTTTACTAACTCCTTTGTTATTTGGATGCCTTTTTTGCTTTCTCCTTGTCTGATTGCTGTGGCTAAGGCTTCCAGTACTATCTATAATAATAAAAGAGTAATATGCTAATCAGACTGGAAAACCAAATGACCTTCATATGTCCTTCTGGATGACCTTTCAGATAAAGCTGCTGCTGTGAAGGCTGAACCCCTTGCAGGAATTTCATGCATTGGGCCTCTAGTGTTGAATGAGAGTGGTGAAAGCTGACATCACTGTTTTGTTCTTGTTCCTAGGGGAAATGCTTTTAGTTTTTGCCCATTGAGTATGATGTTGGCTGTAGGTTTGTCATATATGGCCTTTATCATGTTGAGGTATGATCCCTGTATTCCCACTTTGTTGAGAGTTTTTATCAAAATGGGTGTAGGGTTTTGTCAAAAGCTTTTTCTGCATCTATTGATATGATAATGTGGTTTTTGTCTTTTAATTTGTTTATGTCAGTGGTCGGCAAACTCATTAGTCAACAGAGCCAAATATCAACAGTACAAGGATTGAAATTTCTTTTGAGAGCCAGATTTTTTAGACTTAAACTATATAGGTAGGTACATTGTTATTAACTTAATTAGGGTACTCCTAAGGCTTAGGAAGAGCCACACTCAAGGGGCCAAAGAACCTCATGTGGCAGTTTGCCAACCACTGGTTTATGTGATGTATTGCATTTATTGATTTGCAAATATTATACCAGCCTTGCATCTCTGGAATAATCCCACTTGGTCATGGTGTATGATCTTTTAAATATATTGCTGGATCTGATTTGCTAATATTTTGTTGAGGATTTTAGCATCTATGTTCATCAGGGATATTGGCCTATAATTCTATTTCTTTTTAGTGTCTTTATCTGGTTTGGGAATGAGAGTATTACTGGCCTCATAAAAAGCAGTTAGAAGTCTTTTTTCCTCTTGGATTTTTTGGAATTATTTGAGGAGAATGGGTATTAGCTCTTCTTTGAATGTTTGGTAAAACTCCCATGTGAAGCCATCTGGAGCAGAGATTTTGTTAGTTGAGAGTTTTTAAAAATACTTCTTTAATTTCATCAGTTGTTATTGGCCTATTCAGATTTTCTGATTCTTCCTGATTCAGTTTTGGAAGATTGTATTTTTCTAGGCATTTTTCCATTTCATTTAGGTTGTTCAGCTTATTGGCATATAGTATTGCAGAAGATCAAAGAAAAACCAAGCAACTCTTAGAGAAAAGGAGGGACCCTGTTTATTAACACTAGCGGGCTCAGGGAATAACTTCCAAATCTGAGTAAAGAAACATGCAGGGGGTTTCTCTTTTTATATCCTTCTGGGGTCTTTGTCCTACAGCTATGGATTTTGCTTCTGGTCCCTTTAGTGGGTTTGGCAGGTAGGCCCCCAGCTGTTGGGGGTCTCCAGGCCATATCTGATGGTCTGGCCTGGCACCAGAGATAATAACCCTCCCTCCAGAGCAGTGCACCGTTCACAGTTTTATGGCCTCTGTTTTAGATAACAAGTTCTGCAAGACCAGTTTCTAGGACAGGACTAGTGACTTAATTATAGGTTATCAAGAATGTACACTGAGCTTGCTGGCCTGGATTCAGATTGCTAGACCCCCCAAATATCAGGGTTACATAGCCTTTTAGCCTCCTCATTAGTTGTTCACATCTGTATTTCTGTGGTGTAGATTGTTACTTCACCTCTTTCTTTTCTCACTTGTCTTATTTGGGTCCTTTCTCTTTGTTTTGACGAGTCTGTCAAAAGATTCATCAATCTTGTTAATTTTTTCAAGAGCCAGCTCTTGGTTTAATTGATGTTTTGTACTCTTTTTTTTTTTTTTTTTTTTAGTTTTTGTTTTTTGTTCGTTTTTTTTTTGTTTTTGTTTTTGTTTTGTTTTTTTTTAGTTTCTGTGACATTTATTTCTGCTCTGATCTTTATTAATATCATCCGTCTACTTACTCTGGGATTTTCTTGATGTTCTTATTCTAATTATTTTAGTTGTAGTGTTAATATTTTGTTAGAACATTTTCTTATTTTTTGAGGTAGGACTGGAATGCTATGAACTTTCCACTCAGGACTGCTTTTGCAATGCCCCATAGATTTGGCGTTGCTGTTTGTTCATTTTTGTTATAGTTTCCATGAAGTTTTTTCTTTCTTTTTGATTTATTAATTTGGTAATGCATTCATTGCTTAGACTCCATGGGTTTGAATGTTTTTGAATGTTTTTATTGTAATTGATTCTAGTTTCATGCTATTGTGATCTGAGAAGATTGTAACTTTGGGATGAAATATTTTATAAATGTAAATTAAATTAATCTGATTTAGTGTTTCCTTTAGGCTCACTTTTACCTTGTTGATTGTCTGAAAGATCTATCCAAAGATGCCAGTGGGGTGATAAAATCCCCTACTGTGACTGTATTGCTGTCAATCTCTCTTAACATCCTCTAGAAGATTTAAAAAATATATTTAGATGCTCCTTCTTTGGGTGCATATTTATTTACCAGGATTATATCCTCTTGTTGTACTGATTCCATTAGTGTTATGTGGTGGCCTTCTTTGTCTCTTGTATCCTTTTCTTCAAAATCTATTTGGTCAGATATAAATATTGCTACCCTTGCCTTTTCTGTTTCCATTTGCATAGAAAAAATTTTCCTATACCTTCACTTTCTGTCTGTGTGAATCATTTGTTCTGAGGTGGGTATCTTGTAGACAGACATATATATGGCTCATGTTTTCTTATCCATGCAGATGTCTGTGTCTTCTGTTGGAGTATGTATTCTATTTACATATAAGGTCATAATTGATAGGTACTTATTTCCTGCAATTTTTCTTTATGCCTATGTTCTTTTCTCTCAATTTCTTGTTCTTCTTAAATCATTCCTTTTAACATTTTCCCCA
Organism: Myotis daubentonii; assembly: GCF_963259705.1. Taxonomy (NCBI): domain Eukaryota; kingdom Metazoa; phylum Chordata; class Mammalia; order Chiroptera; family Vespertilionidae; genus Myotis; species Myotis daubentonii. The sequence continues at coordinate 7,890,703 of NC_081849.1, read as the reverse complement.
TTGCCACTTGTTTTTAAGTTCCAATGAGATAAGGTATTTAAAACATAATAGAATGTTTTTATGACTCCAAGCCAGTGATGGCAAACCTATGTCAGAGGTGACACAGACACATGAACTCATTTTGGGTGACACGCATCAACAGAGACAAAAAATTGCATAATTCAAATATTTGTCTCTTGCAATGGCCAGAGTTGGGCATCACTCGAGTAATATTATTACTCACGTTACTCATGATCAATAATGCAATTCTAAAACCGGATGTAAACATGTACATCGGTGTTGCGTAGCAAAGATACATAGTGAAAACATCCAAGATACATTGTTCCAATATTGACATTTATATAAAAAGGTTAAGAATTGCACTATAAAGAGATTAATCTTTACTCATGACATTTTATTTTTACTCGAGTGACAAAATGCCCAATCCTGGAAACGGCCTCCTTATTGTCAACATGTGCCTCGGGTAAGCTTCCCATGCATTCGGGTGCATTCCGCAAACGGACGCACTTGGTCGCCATGTTCGTTAGGAAAGGCGCCCAGAACCAGAGCTGAGGAAGCACTTGAAATATGTTTGTGTAGAGAAAGAAGCAACAAGTGAAAACGAAACTGACATTGGGGAGTTGAGGAGAAGTGTTGGGAAACAGGGAAGGTGAAATCAAGTAGCAACTTTATGGAAAATAGAAAAAACTGTTGGCTGCATGCGGTTTTGGTTTTCAGTTACTATGCATTTCCCTGAAATGAGTTCTGTTTCTTATCTACAGAAATTCAAACTGTGATGGCAGCTCAATTGGACATTACTCCTTCGAAATTCAGTGAACCCAGGACCGGCCATGGTGAGACGGTGCTTGGGTTTCCGAGACCAGATGGGACAGAGGGAACCTGGCAGTGGGTTCTCCTGTCCTCGCTGCCAGTCTTCATCCGAGCAAGAGCAAAATATTTCCAACCCCATTTCTTATTTTCTCTTAACTGTCTCTTCATGACACAGCATAACCTCTAAGAGGAAGAGAGATTAAAGTATCCTGATTGAACTCAAGCTAGTGAGGTTTCTTATTTCCTACTTCAACAATGTGGACACACCAGAAGGGCAAGTTGTAGCCTCTCTAGTTTCTCTGCCAGTCTCTTCCGCATGAGAGAAGACTGGAAGGAGGAATGTGAGAGGAACTGATTCATTCAGGTCCTAATATCCCTGCTCCTGGAGGCATGTTTTGGAGGTAGAATCCATTTGGAGGTAGAAACCAACAAATTCAACAGACTGGCTCACTCACTTTCTCATGCAACCCTCCTTTTACTTCCTTATCTATAGAAATCAACTATATCAGTTGATTTTTTGCTGGTTTGGTACCACACCACAACACAACTTAGTACCCTAAAACCTCAACCATTACTTTGGCAATCAATTTGGTAGATAGCTTGGAATTTTTGGGGTCTGGGCAACTGGGCTCATTTCAGCCAGACTTGCTCATGCACCGGTGCTAAGCTGGTGGTTCAGTACACAGCTGGATAATCTTTTTTCAGATTAAATTAATTGGGGTGACATTGATTAATAACATTATATAAGTTTCAGGTGTACAGTTCTATAATATATCATCTGTGTATTGCATTGACTCCTTCCATCACCATATATTTCACCCCCTTTACCTGCTTCAACCTCTTCCCACCCCTCACTCCCTCTGGTAACTGTCATATTGCTGCCTGCGACTATGAGCTTGTTTATTTGTATTGTTTGTTCCTTGTTGCTTTCTATTTTATATCCCATGTGTAAGTGAAATCATATAGTTGTTATCCTTTGTTCATCTGACTTATTTCGCTTAGCATACTGGTAATACTCTCAAGATCCAGCAACTGGATACTTTCGAATGGACAGTCCCTTGGCCATGTCTGATGGTTAAGCAGGCTCTTGGGAAGACTAGGGTGATAGGGATGACTGTGCCTTGTGTCTTCATCATCAATCAGTTGCAGGGTTCTGAAGAGCAAGAGACAACAAGCCCCAGGGTATCAGCACTTTTGGGGTGTACTTGCATCATGCTTCTACTGCCCTATTGTCCAGACCAAGTCACAGGGCCCACCCAGATGCAAGGGGTGGAGAAACAGACTCAGCACCTTGTGGGAGGAGCTGCAAATCCACATGCTCAAGAGGCTTGTGTACAGACCTGGGATTAATTCATGGCCATATCTGCAGTCTATCACACAGACTGCCATATGCTATCAGCATTGGCAAATAGTTGCAGTGTTGGAGCTGGCCTTTGGTGACTTTTCATTTCACCTCCCATGATTTTCCTACTTCTCTCTGGATGACCAACTAATGCCCTCAGGATATCCTTAGGTTGGAGTCTTCTGCTGTGGTGCTCACTAAGTAATAATCTGAACTGCCACTCACATTTTCTCTTCATCATAGCCATCCTGTAGCAACTGCTCTCAGCTTCTGGAAATTTACTTCTCTCATCTAAGAATTCTGGTTATCAAATGTGGGATACTCTGCCTTAGGAATGGTTTTGCTAATCCTTGGATTAGCAACAGCTTCACCATAAAGTGTGTGTGAGAGGGAGAATAACTACTGATTTTTTGGAAGCTAGAGTGGGGGGGGGGGTTCTGCAAAATCTCTCCTGTTTGATTGAAATTTTTGAAAAATCATTCCAATGTACAGAATAGAAAAAGAGGGCACAACAGAACTAAAGAAACCACTTAGGGGACTGCTGAGTCATTGATGGTGATGGTAGCTTGGGCTAGTATGATGGTCTTCAAATGGAGAGAAGCGGTCAGATTTGGGAACTTGCCGATGGGTCAGATCTGGAAGGTAAGGGAAAGAGAGGAATCCAAGGAGATTCCCAGTTTTGTCTGAGGAACTGGATGAATAGTGATGATATCTCTAAAAAATAAAATGGAGTTTACAATCATGTCAGCAATACTGTCAGTTTGGTGATGCATCGACTCAAAGCAGAGACAGGTCATTGTAATCTAGGTTTCCTCATGCAAGAGTTCAGTTTTATTAAAGGGCGGTGCTGACAGAGTCTTCCTTCAGGTAGAAACAGGCTCTCAGATGTGCTCGTCAGTTGACTTCTATGGTCCCTGTCTGTGCTGAACAAATTCTGAAGACTTCAAGTTTATAAACACATGGAAGAGATAAACAGAGAATTACTGACTAGAAAGAGGAAAAAGACCTATATAGGTGATATGGTGTTTAACTTGAGACACAGTGATATTTAAAACATCATTCAGGTGGTAGGCTATGCTGTCCTGTTATTAACTTCCAGGTGTCCTAGGAAGTAGACATGTCTAACCAAGTGAAACTAAAAAAGTATAACTCAACTGATGATACTCTGTATGAGTTGTTATTACTATTATTTATGTATCAAGGGATTTTAGAGTAACTCCAGAGAACTCTCAATACTTTCTGGATAGAAGTCTTCTATGTACTAATTTAAGATAGGAAAACTTCAGTAGATTTCTACATTTTGGTCATAAATTAAAAGTATGGCATTTTGCTCTCCTGTGGTTCAGAATCCCTGAGAAGATGGATGCATATGTGAAATATGAAGGAACACTTTGTCTTTCTGCACATGTGCCCTTTACACCCTTTCAGGGTGGGATGGCTTGAATCATCCACCTACGTGACTTCTTAATGGAAAGAATAAAAGTTCCATTTTGGATATCATTTGAGGGAAGGGGATCTTCCACTGTGATGTCCCAGAGTCAGATTTTGTGTTATTTCCTACATTAGCTTATGAATAACAGCTACCAGCCGTGGCTCAGAGTTCTTACTTGTACCATTTTGCACGTTCTTCCATAGGCATTTAGCTTCCACAGGTCAAAGAGAGCAACCCAAGGGACCCCTGAGAAGTTCCCAGCATTTTCCACCTCCTTTAGGAGGGAGGTGAGGCCCAGGTGTTCCACAGACCTCCTGTGAGTGCAGAGGTGGCTCACTGACAGGACACTAGTGGACAGTAGAGAGAAACCAGTGGGCAGGGCCTTTGCATCAGGAAAGTTTGGAGGTCAATCCTAATGCTGTGTTTTTTGTTTCCTCATGTCCCAGGGCTTAGAAACCAAGACCCCAGAGATTCACAACTGTGACTTGTCTTAGTGGGTAAGACTGGAGCAGGGAAAAGTGCCACAGGGAACAGCATCCTTGGAAAGACAGCACTTTGTTCCAGAATGGCAGCAAAATCCATCACCAAGGTCTGTCAGAAAGGGAGTAGCATGTGGAATGGGAGAGAAATTGTCGTTGTGGACACACCTGGCATATTCAACACTGAGGCACGGGATGCTGACACACAAAAGGAGATTGCCAATTGCATTCTCCTGACCTCCCCTGGCCCTCACGCTGTGCTCCTGGTGGTCCCTCTGGGCCAGTAAACAAAGGAAGAACAAAAGGCAGTGGAGAAGATGCTGTCAATGTTTGGATCCCAAGCTAGGAGATACATGATTCTCTTATTTACCCGGAAAGATGACCTGGATGGCATGGAGCTCCGTGATTACTTAAAGGAGGATCCAGAAGGCATTCAAGATCTGATGGAGCAGTTCAGGGGTCATCAATGTGAGTTCAACAATAAGGCGACAGGGGCTGAGCAGGAGGCTCAGAGGGCACAACTGTTGGACCTGGTCCAGCACATGGTGATGCAGAACAAGGGAGGATGCTACACTGATGAGATGTATCAAAAGGTTGAGGAGGAGATTCAGAAACAGGTTAAAGTGAAACAAGAAAAATACAAAGCTGAATGGGAGATAGAGAAAAGGCAAGAAAGAGAGAAACATAAAAAACAAATCAGAAACCTGAAGGATAAAGTGGAGCAAGAAAAGAGAAAGGCAGAAATGGAAAGGGAATTGGCAGAAAGGGAGATTCGCCATCTAAAAAGGCTGCAGGGAGCCAGAGATGAAGTTCAGAGTCAACAAGATACTTTTATACTTGACATAATCACAGGTTTGATCACTTTACCTTTTTTCCTTAGAATATTCAAGTGCATTTAAGCTTTTTAAAAATCTGTTTCCTGCGATTTTCTTTTTTCTTTCTTTCTTTTTTTTTTTTTAAATAAGCACACTTTAATAATACTGACACATTAGTCACTGCTGCAGAGCACCCTGTTGGAAGTATGATTTCACTGATTATACAGTGGATTTCAATGCATAGAAACCATAAACAATGGCCAATTAGATTCCCTGAAATCAAAGATCTGATAGGCATATCTGCATGACAATGACTCCTGGCTTCCACCAGCTTCAAGGGAATGCAATCTCAGTAGTCACACAGAATCTCCAGTTTAAGATTAGTTTAATGCTCTGATGTTGACATCTTAATTTTTTTTAAATTAAATCTTTATTGTTTAGATTATTACATTTGTTCCTCTTTCCCCCCCCCCATAACTCCCCTCCTCCCAGTTCCCGCCCCACCCTCCGCCCTCACTCCCCACCCACTGTCCTCATCCATAGCTGCATGATTTTTGTCCAGTCTCTTCCCACATCTCCCACACCCCTTTCCCCCCCAAGAATAGTCAGTCCATTCCCTTTCTATGTCCCTGATTCTATTATAATCACCAGTTCATTCTGTTCATCAGATTATTTATTCACTTGATTCTTAGATTCACTTGTTGATAGATGCATATTTGTTGTTCATAATTTGTATCTTTACCTTTTTCTTCCTCTTCCTCTTCTTAAAGGATACCTTTCAGCATTTCATATAATCCTGGTTTGGTGGTGATGAACTCCTTTAGCTTTTCCTTATCTGTGAAGCTCTTTATCTGACCTTCAATTCTGAATGATAGCTTTGCTGGATAAAGTAATCTTGGTTGTAGGTTCTTGGTATTCATCACTTTGAATATTTCTTGCCACTCCCTTCTGGCCTGCAAAGTTTCTGTTGAGAAATCAGCTGACAGTCGTATGGGTATTCCCTTGTAGGTAACTGAGTTTCTTTCTCTTGCTGTTTTTAAGATTCTCTCTTTATCTTTTGCTCTTGGCATTTTAATTATGATGTGTCTTGGTGTGGTCCTGTTTGGATTCCTTTTGTTTGGGGTTCTCCGTGCTTCTTGGACCTGTAAGTCCATTTCTTTCACCAGGTGGGGGAAGTTTTCTGTCATTATTTCTTCAAATAGGTTTTCAGTATCTTGCTCTCTCTCATCTTCTGGCATCCCTATAATTCTGATGTTGGTATGCTTGAAGCTGTCCCAGAGGCTCCTTACACTATCCTCGCATTTTTGGATTCTTTTTTCATTTTGCTTTTCCGGTTGGGTGTTTTTTGCTTCCTCACATTTCAAATCATTGACTTGATTCTTGCGCTCCTCTGGTCTGCTGTCGGGCGTCTGTATAATATTCGTTATTTCAGTCCGTGTATGCTTAATTTCTAGTTGGTTCCCCAATATAACATCGAGGGTCTCATTAGTTTTCTTGTAGATCTCATTAAGTTTATCGGCGGCTTCTAAACAGTTCTTGAGAGACCTTAAAAGTGTGGTTCTGAACTCTATATCTTCCATTGGCAATTTTGTCCTGTTTCTTTGTCTCCGCATTTTGTTATGCTTCCTTGGTGCACCCCCTAGTGGTCTTTGTTCGCAGTCTTATAGTTAAACCTTGATTGTTGTAGCTAATACCAGGGAGGGTTTGACCTCCAGGCCAAGTGGCTATGAGAATCAGCTGTGTCAGCAGTGAGAGAACTTCTGTCCTCTAGGGAGGTGCTAATCTAGCCTTTGCCTGAGGCTATCCGGCAAATGCCTCTGTGCAGGGCTTGGGCAGGGCGGGTCGAACAGGATCAACAGGGTGGGCCGGAGAGAGCAGTTATGGCGGCTCTCAGTCCTGTCCCCAGGAGCTCTGCCTCTCTGAGTCCCAGCAACTGCTGCAAAGCTTGGAGAGAAAGCTGCACTCGCTCTGACCGAAGCCAGACAGTCCCGCTTCTCCCGTTTGAGTCTGGGTCCCTAAAGACTCGCCTGTATCTGGAGCTCAGAGTCTGCGACTCCCTCCCGATTGAAAACGCCAACAGCGCCCTCCTCTGCCAGCCTGCTCCACCCAATCCGCACCTCAGAATTTGACTTCAGCACTGCGCCTCCTCTGAGTGTCCGTATGCGTTTCTCTTTTCTTCTAGTTGTAGGACTTCCACTCAGCCAGCGTTCCTGTGGTTCTGGGTGATGTCCGTTCCGGCTTTTAGTTTCACTTTTGAAGTAGTTGTTCAAAGCAGCAAACTCCGGCGTTAACCTATGCCGCCATCTTGGTTCTCCCCTGCGATTTTCAAGTGTTCCTTCCCATATAACTCATTCCCCAAAGTCAGAGTTCTCTGTTTCTGTTCTTCAAATTGTCAGGACTAGGTGTTTAGTAAAGTCTCTTATTGGCAATTGGTAGATATCTGTTTCATTTATTTAACAGGGATGAGACACATTCTCAATTTGTGAAATTCCAAAATAGAAAGTATGGATGCTCCCTATCTTCTAAACTATTTCTTACAGACAGAAAGAGGGAATGCAGGAGACCAAAAGACAATGATTCTCTAGCGTCTTTCTAGATTGGAACATAATCTCTTCCTGTGGCTTCTACTCCACATTTTTGCCTTTGGGATGACAATGACCTTTTTACCCATATGGTTAAAGAAACCAATTATTTGTATTAGGTAATGGATAGCTATAATGCTTATAGAATTCTTTCTAAATGTGCCAAAGCCGGTTTGGCTCAGCAGGTAGAGCGTTGGCCTGCGGACTGAAAGGTCCCAGGTTCGATTCCGGTCAAGGGCATGTACCTGGGTTGCAGGCACTTCCCCAGTGGGGGATGTGCAGGAGGCAGCTGATTGATCTTTCTCTCTCATCGATGTTTCTAACTCTCTATCTCTCTCCCTTCCTCTCTGTAAAAAGTCAATTAAAAAATATATTTAAAAAAAAAAGAATTCTTTCTAAATGAACATAAATTTGTTGAATTACATTCTTTTGAAGGACTGAAATAGTTCCTTATCATCTGTCCACTCAAGAAAAAAAGAGTTGTCTGAAAAACAGATTTTTCAGAACTCAACTAAGTGAAATGCCAGAAAGAGTAAAAGACAGATTCAACAGCTAAGAGAACAATGTTAAGTGTGTTCAGGTGTTTCTGTAGAAAGTCTTTGAGCAACCTCAATGTAACCACTTTTCTGAATAACTAGTTCTCTCCTTCTCTTATGAAATTAACTGTTGCCACTGCACCTCCATCACCCCACACCTTGATTACTTACTGCTAGATGGGTCATCCCCACACTGCTTCCCCTTCCCACTTCAATTGTTTGCTTATTGTTACTACAATAAAACTTTTCTATTTTCTCATATTTGTGCAAAAATGCAATTTCTTTTATTTTGGGAAATACCACTAATATTTCTTATAAGAATACAGAGATGAATTTCACTTTTTGGTAAAACTACAAGACGATTTTGGAGCTTGGCTTGGTCTACCCCTAAGATCTCTCTCATTTCTCCTGAAAGCTTTGTTAATGTAAAAACATTGAAACCTGTAAAGAATTTTTGTGAGTTTATTTCAGCCAAACTGTCAACAGTTGCTGGGAAGCAGAATCTCAATGGATTGGGATAGTGCTCCAGAGAATGGCAGGCTTTCATCTATTTTTATACATTGCAATCAAGGGAGGGGACATAGATGGGTTACATGAAATCCATTGGTGACTGATTAGAGAGGAGGGAGAAAGCAAAAGCGGGTGCAGGGGGTGGGGGGAGGGGAACGCTTGGGATTGGATAAAAAGTAAAATGATAGACACATACTTAGGTGGATCCAGGATAGTCAACAATTAAGATGATAACAATAACAATGAAGGACCCCAAGGGGTCTGAAAAAAAGGAAGTTACAAGTTACCCAGACATTTCAAGGATATGTTATCATAGACACAAAAAGATAGATAGGCTCAGGTAATGTAAAGGTTGACCTTGTCAGTGAAAATACAGGCCTAGGAGGTAACTACCCACCCTAACTGCTTTTAGTTAAAGTTTAATTTCAGACCATTTTTTTGTGGTTACTTTAGGTCTCGGAGTTTGCAGGCCTTCCCTGAGTTTGTCAGGTTAGCATGTGGCCCCTTTCGTCCACACATCCCCCTTCTGGTCATAAATCAATCCAAAGGATACATCGATGACCAACCTTTTGGTTGGATAATGGAGTCCCACAGTGCTAGGAAGGCTTATTCCCAGGATGTGTCAGTGTCAGCATGTCTTGCTGAACAGGGTGGACCACTAGGGATGGGGCGAGATCGTAACCTTAGATGGCATTTAAGGTCGAATTATTATTTAAAAAAAAAAAAAAAGCAGGTGAATGGGAGGCAGTCAGATCCTATATGTCCTTATTAAAAAGTATTCTGGATTATTTCTAATTTCTTTGAGTCAGCATGATCCAAGCTTTTTTGCTGTTTATCAAGTTTTGTTTTTCTGCATCTAGTATAACAATATACCAGGAACAAGAGTAACAATAATAAACCAGTAACACTGATTAGGAACAGAAAATGTCTAATATTAGAGAAGGAAGAATCTGAAGGGGCTATTATTATCCAGAAGTTCCAATTTTTCTTTTGGCCAGTTAATTTAGCTTATTCCTATATTTAGGCAATATTCATTAAAAATATTCATCTAGATTAGATCCATATATAATTCTACCAGGGGAATTATTAGGGAGGTGTTCTTGGAGAGGTTAGTTCAAGATAGGTCCTTTATAATAGATGTACCAAAGCTTATATTGATAGTGGAAGACCACCAGTGCGTGGCCAACAAAATATTAAGTTCATTATCATAGCTGATAATCAGAATATCACTATCTAGTAGGTGGGAAAGATTAGCAGGTACCCAAGTTAAATTTTTTCATGTCCAATAGGGGAAGGGATCTAGGGAGACAGATATTGTTTCCACTAGGAAATCATAAGGAGGATAATAGCAATATAAAAATAATATTATATACATTTAATCAATAACAGTTAGGCAATATAAGAACAAGGTTTGAGCAGCATCAATTTGTGAGCATACGGGCCTTGTTGATGTCTTGGGATGGCTGTCTACCTCCTCCATAGTTAGAAACTTCTCATTTTTGACATGAAGGCGAATGTCAGAGACAGGAGCAAATGTCCATTCATGGTTAAGTACCTGATAAGGTAAGGTCCCTTTAACACTGTTGGAGAGAGTCTTTCATTAATGTATTTCCCAACGGACAAAAATCTCCAGGTTGCTATAGTCTTTGAATCTTTTTATCCTGGGAGTACTGTGAAATGAATGTTATGAATTTGTTAGTTCCTACAATGCAGAATGTCTGCTTTTTAGTTTTCCATATATTTGGGAAACAAAATATTAAAAAATTAACAATATTTTAAACAGTCATGAGAATAATTATTTTTAATTCATTTAATCCCATAATTATTTTTGTTTATTCTAATTATTTGCCAGTAGCTTTATCGAATTCAGTTATTTCTTGAAGTTCTATAAATTGTCATCCAGTTCAAAGACATGACCTGCTTAGAAGTCTACAAGTTAGAGTAGGTCAGAGTCCTTTTTAGTCCTTCTAAAGACATAATATACCTGCAAATGCATCAGAGTAAAGCAACACCTGCCTATGAATGACAAAATTTAAAAGTGGTTATAGATTTGATTATAATGCAAAAAACCTTTGATAAAAAATACTTTGCTTTTCTGTAAGATATAACATTCCAAGACAACAATTTCTTGGTAAACAATAATTACTGTAAAATGGCATAGAGAACAACATAGAATTTGTATATACTTAGGTTCAACATATAATTTTAGCATATAAAGAATAATATGTCAGAAGAAACCAAGATGGCAGCACAGGTAAACACCAGAAATTGCTGCCTCCCACAACAACTTTAAAAATACAACAAAAAGACAAAATGCACATCATCCAGAACTACAGGAAAGCTGGCTGTGTGGAAATTCTACAACTAGAAGGAAAGAGAAAAGCACACCGAGACTCAGAGGAGCTGCGGACGTAAAGAGCAGAGGTACGGAGGCTCGAGTGTGAATGTGTGGAAAGGGGCTGGCAACTGAAGATGCGGCTATCTTTCTGAATCGGGAGGGAGTCACAAGCTCCCAACTGCTCTGTACTCTGGTTCTGGGAAGTCTCTGGGGACCCAGGACTCATATGGGGAGAAACTGGACTGTCTGGCAGCAGGCAGAACTTGGAACTTGAGGGAGGCTTTCCCTTAGAGGTGCTTGCAGCAATTACCGGGACACTGAGACACGGGGCCCCTTAGGGCAGGGCTGAGGATCAGCCATAGCTGCTTGCTCCACCCTGTTGATTCCCTGAGACCCCGCCCAACCCAGGCTGGGGCAGAGGCTTTTGCATATGAATGCCCTGGCCTTTTACAACCTGAAAATTACCTAACAAATTGCAGCTGGGCCAGACAGACCCAGAACTTCTAAGAGACAGCCCAAGGCCCCACAGCAGCTTGCATTGCTTCACAGCTGGGCCTCATCTGGGCACCTCCAAACCCCCCAAAAGGAAGGGGAATCTGCAGATCTCTTCATAGCTCCTGCTGGGTAGCCTCAGAAAAAGGCTAAATTAGCACCTCTTTAGAGTTCCAAGAGCCAGTGTACTCAGTGGTCAGAGTGGGACCATCCAGATTACAACTCCTCAGATCCATAAGGGACACACTCAGGGGGCAGACTCAGTGAGCACCAAAGCCCCACTGAAGCAAGTCTTGCCCCAGAAGGGTGTCTTCAGCACAGAAGTTCTCCCACTGCAGACACAGCTGACTCTCATAGCCAGTTGGCCTGGAGGTCAATTCCTCCCAGTGATACCTACAACAATCAAGGCATAACTACAACAAGACTTGCACAAAGCCCACAAGGGGGTGCACCAAGAGTGTCCACCTCAGGTAACTGGGGTGGCTGAGCCACTGGGCCCTATAGGACACCTAGCACACAAAGCCACTCTACCAACACAGGGAAGCATAAAAAATGTAGAGACAAAGAAACAGGTCAGAAATGACAGAAATGGAGGAAAGCAAATGACTGGATATAGAGTTCAAAACCACGTTTATAAGGTTTTTCAAGAATTTTCTGGAAACTGCCAATAAATTTAGTGAGACCCTGGAGGATATGAAAAAAGACCAACTAGAAATTAAGCATACACTGACTGAAATAAAGAATAATTTACAGAGATCCAACAGCAGACAAGAGGATCCCAAGAATCAAGTCAAAGATTTGAAATACAAAGAAACAAAAGAATACCCAAGCGGAAAAGCAAAAAGAAAAAAAGAATCCAAAAATATGAAGATAGCGTAAGGAGCCTCTGGGACAACTTCAAGCGTACCAACATCAGAATTATAGTGGTGCCAGAAGAAGAGAGAGGGCAAGATATTGAAAACCTATTTGAAGAAATAATGACAGAAAACTTCCCCTACCTGGTGAAAGAAATAGACTTACAAGTCCAGGAAGCACAGAGAACCCCAAACAAAAGGAATCCAAACAGGACCACACCAAGACAAATCATAATTAAAATGCCAAGAGCAGCCGAAACTGGTTTGGCTCAGGGGATAGAGCGTCGGCCTGCGGACTGAAAGGTCCCAGGTTCGATTCTGGTCAAGGGCCTGTACCTGGGTTGCGGGCACATCCCCAGTGAGAGATGTGCAGGAGGCAGCTGATCGATGTTTCTAACTTTCTATCTCTCTCCCTTCCTCTCTGTGAAAAATCAATAAAATATATTAAAAAAAATAGTAAAAATAAAAAAAAATAAAATGCCAAGAGCAAAAGACAAAGAGAGAATCTTAAAAGCAGCAAGAGAAAAACAGTCAGTTACCTACAAGGGAGTACCCATATGACTGTCAGCTGATTTCTCAATAGAAACCATGCAGGACAGAAGAGAATGGCAGGAAATATTCAAAGTGATGAATAGCAAGAACCTACAACAAAGATTACTTTATCCAGCAAAGCTATCATTCAGAATTGAAGGTCAGATAAAGAGCTTCACAGATAAGAAAAAGCTAAAGGAGTTCATCACCACCAAACCAGCATTATATGAAATGCTGAAAGGTATTCTTTAGGAAGAGGAAGAAGAAAAAGGAACTCTTACTGTTTGCCACAGCCTGGATGGAACTGGAGAGCATTATGCTAAATGAAATAAGCCAGTCAGAGAAGGATAAATACCACATGATCTCACTCATTTGTGGAATATAATGAACAACATAAACTGAAGAACAAGGACTGATCCAGAGACAGAGAGGCATTGATTGGACTGTCGGGCCTTGGAGGGAAAGTAGGGGACGGTGGGGGTAAGGGGGAAAGATCAACCAAAGGACTTATATGCAAGCATATAGGCCTAACCAATGGACACAGACAACGGGGGGGGGGGGAAGGGCATGAGCGGGGGTGGGGGGGTGGGGGGATCGTGGGGATAAGGACACATATATAATATCTTAATCAATAAAAAATATATTTTTTTAAAAAAGAATAATATGTCAGATTTTAAAACGTGGCACATGGCTTATTTCAAATGGTGTATTAAACATTGAAAATAATTTATAAACCCCTAATATGTGAAACACAAATATTCAGAGTATTGCTGGCAGATGCAGAGAATTATCACTTCTGGCTTGTCTGGTGTCTCTGCATGAACACACACTATACCTAAAAATTTCCTGTTTGAACTTGGCTCTGAATCTTTGCAAGTTTCTTTCTGAAGCAGACTAAGATTTCTATAATCATTTTAATAAAACATCTACACTAATAAAAGACAAACATGCAAATTGACCATACTTTCACTATGCCTTATGCCACGTCCACCAGCCAATCAGCGATTATATGCAAATTAACCCAACCATGATGGCGGCCAGCAGCCATGGAGCTGGAGTGAGCAGGAGGCTTGCTTGCTCCAGTAATGGAGGAAGCCAAACTTCCCGGGCCCCTGTTGCCTCTTCTCAAGGCAACAAAGTTTCAATTATAGAAGGCAAATAAAACCCAGATACCGCTTCCAGTCGCCATGGCCACGGAGCTGGAGCAAATAAAAGTAAAAAAAAGGAAAGGTTGGGAGCTTCGGTTGCCGGGGACTTGGTCAGTCTGAAAATAGCCATCAGCCCCTCACCCAGGCTGGCCAGGCACCCCAGTGAGGACCCCCCACCCTGAAGGGGCTTTTGTAAGCCTTAAAATGGCCCTCAGCCCCTAACCAGGCTAGCCAGGCACCCCAGCGGGATCCCCACCCTGATCCAAGACACCCTTCAGGGCAAACCAGCCAGCCCCCATCCATGCACTAGGCCTTTATTCTATATAATAAAAGGGTAATATGCAAACTGACCCTAACAGCAGAATGACTGGGAATGACTGGTCACTATGACACACACTGACCACCAGGGGGAAGATGCTCAATGCAGGAGCTGCCCCCTGGTGGTCAGTGTGCTCCCACAGGCGGAGTTCTGCTCAGCCACAAGCCAGGCTGATGGCTGCCAGCACAGCGGTGGTGGTAGGAGCCTCTTCTGCCTTCTCAGCAGTGCTAAGGACATCTGACTGCAGCTTAGGCCTGCTCCTTGCTGGCAAGTGGACATCCCTCATGGACTGCTGGGCTGCCAGCGGGATGTCTGACTGCCAGCTTGGGCCCAATCCCCCAGGGAGCGGGCCTAAGCCAGAAGGTGGACATCCTCCGAGGGTTCCCAGACTGCAAGAGGTCATAGGCCAGGCTGAGGGACCCCCCTGAGTGCAGTTGTGAGCATCATGTTAGCTGTTTCTGCCTCTCTCATCTCTTCTAAGCATGCAGTTTCCAGGCCCCCAGCCTCTTGCATATTTAATATTTGTAATATTAAAAATTTGGTTCCAACCACAGAATTCTGCTTAATTTATAAGTATTTGATATTTTTTTAAATCAGGCCAATAAAATATTATATCCTAGTAATGACATTTGGAAGCTGAAAATTTATCACACATAATACACAAACACATACCATACAAAGACCATACATATAAAGACTACATCATAATTCGAATTACTAGTTTTTTCAGAGAAAATGCAAGAATTATTTTTCTCAAAAATGAATTTCAATACTTCATGCCTTTTGTTATCATAACCATATAACTTTTCCCAACTTAATTCTTAGAAGCCTCAAATTTTAGATGGTAAGTTAAGTACTTAGCATTTCTCAGGTTAGTAATACATTCATATTTTAAAGATATATTTCAAATAAAATACAAGACATATTCAATTAATAGATTCAAACCTATCCTCTGCATTATCCATACAAGGCAAACTCAGATTAATTACTGTTTCAGTATCCTGTTATTTCAAAATATCTAGGTATTATTTTTATTATTATTATTTTTTTTACTATTTAATGCTGCAAAGCTTTTAAGTTACCAATTAGGCATATGAGGCTGGAGAAAAGGTGGAGGGAAAGGAGCAGGCCCTGCAGCCTCTTCTAGGAATGCAGTTTCCAGACCCCCAGCCTCTTGCATTTAAAACTGCCACATTTTTCCTTAGAGATAACATGCTAAAATTTGGGTATAATGAGTTCAGTTATAGGTAGTATCAGGACTGTTAAGTAAAGAAACTGTTATTTGGAAAGGGAGGGGCGGGGAAAATGCTAGCCTTGGGACCTAAAAGCTCAGAGAGGGGTCCCTTCATTTTTCTCTATGACCCATATGCTCCTCTTCTTGTCCATATTGTTATGGCCTCTGTTTCTGGCCCTCAGGGCCAGCCCTTCCCTGGGCCACTTGCTTTACAGTTGTGAGCATCAGGTTAGCTTTCTGTTTCTGCCTCTCTCATCTCTGCGTACATAGACCTTCTGAGCCTCTTTTAACAGTTCTTCACTTCTATCTTTCCACTTCTCTAACTTTTGTAGTTTTCTTAAGATTTCGGGCCAACTGTTGGTGACAAAATATAATTTTAATATCCCTTGGCCCAATGGGTCCTCGTGGCCTGGCCCAGAGTACTTTCTCATTCTTCTTCGCCTT
Organism: Myotis daubentonii; assembly: GCF_963259705.1. Taxonomy (NCBI): domain Eukaryota; kingdom Metazoa; phylum Chordata; class Mammalia; order Chiroptera; family Vespertilionidae; genus Myotis; species Myotis daubentonii. Next base: position 7,874,837 of record NC_081849.1, on the reverse strand, counting down.
GCTGAATATTAAAGTCTTTATTTAGGTTCTGAGACCGGGGAACCGCTTCCCTAATCCCTTAAATTATTAGTTCTCTGGTCTCTCTCATGTGTCCCCTACTGCCTTGTTATGGTCCCACTGGGGCTTCCAGGTTGGGAAATGTCACATCTGCTGGAAGCACTCCAGGGCCAGCCAGTTGCTCCCTCTCCCAGGTAGCCATAGCCCACCTTCGAATCATTCCCGTTTCTTCTCCTGAGAATAATATTCCCAAGATAGACATTAACTCAGTCCATGTATACACTGTGGGCCTAAAAATGGGTCTAGCTGGTCAGCTTTAACTCCCCCCCCCCTTTTTTTTTTAACAGGGATAACTCACAGGTTTATTTTTCTTTATAAAACGGGAGTGCCTTCCTCCCCCCTACTATTTCTGCAGCCTGCAGAGCTGGTCCTTCTAGGAAAAAGACATGGGGGGGGGGGGGTTAGAAGGCTTCATTTCCCATATTTTTCTTTCTGAGTAGAGTAGACTGTAATAACATGAGATTTTAAAAACAGAAACAATTTTATTTTTACAAAAAACCCCTACAGTAAATAAATGAGTACTTTCAAAAGGATGAACCGAGACATTATCCTTAGAATCGTAGAATCTTAACTCCGCACAGAAAAATGACCTTTGGTTCTGAGTGGCACAAAGCCCACACAACTCAAAGACAGAAGATTTTCTATGTTCATAAAACGGCGAAAAGTGAATTATGTTAGCAAAGAAGATTAATAACCAAAGTTACATTAAAGACACACAGACAAAAAGTCTCTTAAAATTCAAACCCTGAATTTCTGGCTGTTGATGTCTTAAAGTTGCTGCAATCCCTGCTACATGTTCAGTCTGCCCACAAACAACTGGGCCCCCTGCAAAGTGGGGTGTGCCCCATCTTTAAACAGATTGATCCAAACAATAAAGACATAAAACATTAACAGAAATACTCTTATATACAATATTTACAAGTGCGTATGACCCGCAGACACCATAGAATGCTCTGCATTAAAACAAAGTACTAAAGAACCAGTCCACTGTGGTGACTAAATGGATGATGTGTTTATGTTAATACTACAATGCATTGTGATACAACAATAACATGCGATACAACACTTAGATCAAATGTATTTCTACCCAAAACAACAAGGCTGTAGTTCATGGAGAAATGACTGGTACTGCTTCAATTTTAAAGTAAAAATTAGTTATCCTTAGATAGCATTTAAAATTCCATATCTCAGGTACACCCACTATATTTCAAATGCTCAATAGCCACATGTGGCTAGTGGCTACCATATTGGATACTGCAACTTCCAGAAAATACTCACATATTTGGAAATTAAGCACAAACTTCTAAGTAACCCATGAGTGGGGGGAAAAAATCACAAAGAATATAGAAAATATTTAAACTGAATGATAGTGAAAACAGAATATGCAAAAAGTTGTGAGCTATAGATAAACATGCATAGAGGGAAATTTTAAAGCTTTCTAGACTTTTGTTAGAAAAGAAGAATTTTTAATACTTTACAGGATCATGTAGGTAATATGCTGGTAGAGACTCTGGATATTATTATCTTCTCCTAAAGAATGTTGAGTTTGTTTTCATTTAAGCAGACACTCAAATTATGGGCACATCCCTTTGACCTTGTAAAGGGTGGGTTTAGATGTCATTAGCCAAGGACTACTCCAATTTACCTCTTCCTTTAGGCAAATCCCTTAACCCTGATGTGCTATTTACTCCTAAAATATGACCCTTTGGGATTTCAGTGGAACTACTCCAATTCTGTTTGCTGTTGACATCTCCGACCTGCTCTTTCTGCCTTCCAGAACAATTTTCCCTGAACCCTTTGGAGGTTAAAGTCCCTGGATCAGCCAAAGGTTGAGGAGTAATTTATGTGCAGAATTTCTAAAGCCCCACTCCCTCTGTAGCCCTGTTCTTCTGGGAGGTTCCCCATCATTATCTACGGGCTCTGGCTGCCTCCACACTTCAACCACCTTCTCTCCAGTCACTGTTAATTTCTGCCTGAGGGTTATTCCTGTGTCAGCAAGACAGGAAGACCACATGAATGCGGCAGTAGTGTGGTCTCTTTATCTTGGCCACTGGATATTGACAAAGGTTCAAATCCCCTGGGGTCAGTCTGTATTTGGTCACTTCCCAGTGCCTCCAAACAGTTGCTTTCAAATTATTATTTTGTTATTGTGTATTTTCTCCTTAGTTCATCAATGTTGTTCCAGGAGAAGTGGGAGGGAGAAACCTTCCCAGAGACCTTTAGCAGCTGATGTGATCCACCAAGGAGGAAACAAGTGTGTACTCACTGGGCTCTTCAAACTACACAAGTCTCTGTTTCTCATGCTTTACTCCAGTGTTGAGATATTTTTTGAAAATAACGAATTCTGAAGTTCACTATTTTCACAGCCTGAGCCAAAACAATCCTCTCTCCCCAGCGTCCCGCCCACACCATGTCTTTCTGAGTGATACACAGACTGTGGAGTGTCCAGACAGGCCCACACCTGCCTGCCCCATTCTCTGAGCCCCCAGAGTGACAGCAGTGGAGCAGCATCTGTCCTGCCTACTGAAATGTTGTGGGCAGCATCTTCCCTAATTTTCAGTAATAAAGGAGAGGAAACACCATGTCTGATATGTTTTGAGTGACTTATCATTTAGAATCACTGAATGGGTGTCACTTGGTGGAAAAAAATGCTTGTATTTTCTATTATGAAATGAATTCAGCTAATAGTTAAAACAACAACACTTACTGAAGAAATGTATCTTGCCACCCTAATGGAAATGCAGATGGTTTTAACTTTGACTCCATAGCTCCGAACTTGCGAGTCTGCTCACTTAGAAACAAGATGACCTTGGTTCATGTGTCCTTGAAGTATTTACTATGTACCCCAAACGTAATACAGAGGTGTGACACAATTCCAACCGGAATGCCATTGAGGTTCTTTTCTGAAACTTAAACAATTGATTTAAATTCTCACATAGAAGAATAAATTCCACGGGCATAACAAAGGAAGTACATAAATGAGGAAAGCAAAGACACTGAAATAAAATCAATATTTTATTCATAAGAAGGGAACATAGAAGACAGGAACAGAACTGAAATTCCTGCCATGGGTCTTGGGAGTATAAAGACTTAATAGTGGTAACAGTGGTGTTTTGGTCTATGGGAAGTGGGGTGCTGATATAATCAATGGGTCACGCACGAAAGCTGTTTTAGGTGTGAACCAAAAGAAGTCTCCTTTCTGCCTTGAGATACTTTCCTGAAACTTTCAGTACAACAAATGCTCTGGCTTTCTTAGGTGTCTCCTGTATCTGGGTCAGGGGATGCTATTGCCTCCAGGTTGGGAGACCAGGGTCCTGAGAGAGCCTCTGACAGGAGAAGATCTCTGACCATCAGGTAAGCATCTAGACAGACCTGAGGCTGCATCTCTGATTTCTGAGTGTCCCCCAGCACTGTCACCCCCACCTCCACTTTCCACCCCACCCTGAAGAAGGGAGCTGGAGACCCTCTGCCACATTGCTTGACAAAGGTAAAGAGGGGTCTGTAGCGAGTTATTTCCCTGTTCCCACCTATCCTGTTTCTATCATTTGGTCAGACTCCAGAGAAGTTGAGGTTCATCTGAGATGTGCTGGGCTCTTTGAAGCGTTACATGGCACCGCCCTTTCAGAGGCCAGGGCGGGATCAACATCCGCTGTCATCTGGTGCTTGTCCACCTCGTTTCCCAAGGCTCCTGTCTGCAGCCCTCCACAAAGACCCATATGACATAGACGCCTCCCATCACCAGGCAGGCTACTCCCTACAATGTTCATGTTACTCAACTGATACCTTTTCAGGTTCCCTTTCTTCTCTGCCTCCCTCCATTCAACACCCACACATACCTTACTGGGAACCCCACTACACACCCATATACTGACTTCATGCATCCTTCTCTCCACTGTCAAGGAGAAGGGAAGGGGTTGCAGATAAGCTGAAAATCATCTTTGTTTTCCACAATCAGAAGGCAGATGTATGAGAGGGGACCCTAATTAGAACATCCCTAATCTATGTCAGCTTTAGGAAAGTGTTCCTCCTCTGCCCAAGCCCCTTGGTACATCTTGAGGCCTCCATGTCCTTAGCCAGGTATAAGGACCAGCTGCCTGACAGGTCTGGCTCCTTGGATAACCCGCCCCACTTTGCTCATCATTCCTACCAGTTCCCACAGGCTCCGTTGTTGTGATCCAATGGCCTCTTTCAGAGGTGAGTGAAAGAGCTCCTCCTTTCTGATTCTCTCTTTCTACCTGATTGTCTCTTTCTACCTGCTTTCCCCCTTGAGCCAAGCAGCTGTCCTTCTTCTCATGTCTCAGAACCATTACAATGTTGTGGCCCTACCACACACAGTAGGTAACTTAAAAAGTCACTATGCCTGCCTCTTTGTGGGCAAGGACATAGTCCAGGAGGTGTGAAGTCACCTGACCAGCTTCCCACACTGATTGACTATCATCATTTAAGGAGTGACTCCAAAGACCAGGATGCTGTGGGGGTTACATGGAAGAATGAGAATGATATACCCTCAGGAACTTTCATTCTATCAGGGTAAAGTTAAGAACTTCAAGAAATGCAGTGCCAATGTAATGTGAGGTTCCATATGAGAAAGCGTGCTGGGGGCAGGGAGTAGAGAGAAGGGAGGGTCCACGTGCACTGAAAGATGCAATGAAGGACCTGGATGGTAGCTGAGAACTCAGGAACCCACCCTCTCTTACCACCTGGAGACTGGCATGGTCAGTGACCTGTGGGATGGAGAGGACAAGTGGCTGGCTGGAAACTGGACACAGGGCTGAAAGGAGCTCATAAGAAACAGCTGTCCCTCAGTGGAGTCCAGCATATGCTCAGATAGGTGCCCTCTTCAGGAGACATTTGTGAGTTTCCTCAGATGCCTTCTGGATTTGGCACAATTCCTTCATCAAGGACTCCCCACTGGGCCTTTCCTCAGAGCCTTGCCCCTGGATTATATGGCCTTCCTGCACTTCTGTGAGATGAAGGTTTTGCTGGGAGAACTGATAAGCCTTGTTGCTGTAATGATGGCCTTCATTTTCCCACAGGACCATGTCTATTTTTTCCATGAGCTCCTTCAACTGGGCCTCCTGCTCTGCCCCCTCTGCCCTGTTGTTGAAGCCACAGTGGCGCATGGAACAAATCTTGGCCAGGTTGGCAAGCTCCCGGTTGTCAGTCTCTTTCACATACACATCCAGAGAGTCACCATCCAGGTCTTCCTTTCGGGTGAACACCAGGATGGTGTAGGCCAGGACTCCCACTCCAAAGACCTCCTGGAGGCGCCTGACCACCAACTGGTCTTCCTTTGTGAACCTGCCCAGCTCTGTCACCAGGAGCACCGCGTGTGGCCCTGGGGAGGAGAAGGCGATGGCTTCCGAGGAGCCCCTACCTGCCAATTCCTGTGGAACTCCAGGGGACAAAATATTGGGCGTGTCAATCACCTCAAGTTCCTTCCCGGCCCACTCTCGGCTCCCTCTCTGGAATGTCTTGGTCACTGGTGTAGCACTGAGCTTGGACTGGAACACTTCCTGGCCAAGGATGCTGTTTCCTGTTGCACTTTTCCCACTTCCGGTTTTCCCCACCAGGATGAGCCTCAGCCTCTTTGGGGTCTGTTCCTTCTCCTTCAGATCTAGAAGCATCAAGAGAAAGCAGAGGGATTGGGGTTAGAGCCTCACTCCTGGGTCTGCTTCATGACCTCAGGGCAGACTGTCCTCTGAGGAAGGACAGATTAACATCTGTACCTAAAACCTGCTCTGGGCTCATATTCCATTCTTTTTAATTGTTTTATTATGGTAAAATATACATAACCTAAAATTACTGTTTTCACTATTTTTAGGTGTACAACTCAGTGACATTGAATACCTTCACATTTTTGTGCAATCATCACTCACGCATCTCAAGACTTGGAGATGCAAACTAATATTTAAAAATTTAATGTTAAAATCACCCCAAACAGAAACTCTGTAGCAATGAAACAATAACTTCTCATGTCTCCCTTCCCCAAACACCTGCTAACCACCACTCTACTTTCTGTCTCAATGAATTTTACTATTCTAGGGACCTAGAATAAGTTCCTGCAAATTTGACCTTTTGTGTCTGGTTTATTTCACTTGACATAGTGTTTTCAAGGTTCATCCATACTGTAGCATGTGTCAGAATTTCCTTCTTTTTCAAGGCTGAAAAATGTTCCATTATATGGATGGGCCACATTTTGTTTACTCTTATATATGGACATGAGTTGTTCCCACTATCCACTATTGTGAATAATGCTGCTTTGAACATTAGTGTACACATGACTATTTAAGTCCCTGCTTTGACTTCTTTGGGGCATATACCCAGAAGTGGAAATGTTGGATCATATGGTAGAATACCACATTTTATCTACAGGTTTTGAAACTTCTCAGGGTCACCTGTTCTCACCTAGGTGGAAACCAGCCCTTCATGAATATGAGACCCTGAGCTTTCCTAGGTATCCCTGGGTGATGAAGACAGAAGTGTGTGGGTCTGTGTCTATGTCTTGTCCCTGAAGTGACTGACCACATCACCTCCTTCAGCTGTTCCAACAAGAAACATGGGGAATATGGGATCTTTCAACCAGATCCCGGGCTCAACAGCACAGAGGCACACTGAGGTCACATTCTTTGTCTATATCCTTGAAATTTGGGCCAAATAGTCCCACCCAGATGACTATAAGAACTATTGGTCAAGAGAAGACTTGAAGATGCCAACTAATATTTAAAAATCTAATGTTAAAATTTTAGAAATGACTGGGGCTGAAGGACAGAAAGAGAATTCCATCTCCTGGCCTTTGAGGTCACAGACCCAGAGCACAGAAAAAGGTCCCAAATGGCAGCTCTGGTTTCCAAGTCTGTTCCTCACTGAAGGCATTGATGTGTCTCAATGACAGAGCCCTAACTTTACCTCATAGAGACAGGATTAGCATCCTTGGCTGGTGGACACACCAACCAATTCTGACTGTTGACTTTGGGACCCTCCAGCTTCCCCCAGTTGGCTTTGAAAGGAATCTGAGTGAGTGGCTGGGAGTTTCAAGGAAGCAAGGCAGGTGGAATGTTCATCCCTACCCTCCCAGCCAATCTGAAGCTGGGTAAAGACAGTACCGACTCCCCTCTGGGCAAGCCTGGAGCCAGTGCACGCCAAGTACATTACTCAAATGCTAGAGAGGATTTTTAAAGTAATATTTAACTTTGATTGCCATGAGAAAGGGAAAATCATGTGTCGGCATGTTTATTGATACGGCTTGCTTCCAATGGCTTAGGCCAGTGGTTGGCAAACTCATTAGTCAACAGAGCCATATATCAACAGTACAATGATTAAAATTTCTTTTGAGAGCCAAATTTTTTAAACTTAAACTATATACGTAGGTACATTGTTATTAACTTAATTAGGGTACTCCTAAACTGGCCTTTGCTGAAAATGTCCTCAATCTGATTGAGGTACATTCGCTGAGGTTGAACCCTTCCAACTCTCCCATCCTCAACTTGTGTATGAATCGCGCGCACCTCCCCTGTGCTGCTTCTCCTGTCGCCTGCAACCAACCTATACCCTCCATTTATTTGAAAGCCACTTCTTCAAAGTAGACTCACCCAGGCCAAAAGCCGACTTCTGCACATGGGCCACAAAGTTTCAATCTCATTGTACGTGCGCGCCCGTATGTGGTATTTTGTGGAAGAGCCACACTCAAGGGGCCAAAGAGCCGCATGTGGCTCGGGAGCTGCGGTTTGCCGACCACTGGCTTAGGTCATTGAAGTCCATATAGTATAAAAATCATTTGTGTTCAAATACATGATGAATTATAAATAAATTATCCTGGCCAGGAAAATGGATAGATTTCGAAAACTCCTAAACTCTGTCTCCCTGGGATAATGATGAAGTTGAGCCCATGACTGTTAAGTACCTGACCCCAATGCAAGAGCTTTCGGGGGAGATCCCCTTGAGAAGGGCCAGCCCAGTTCTAAGGCAGCCACTCACTCACATGGTGATTTGCAGCCTTTCTGACCCTCAATGCTCCCACATTTGAACCATCAAGCACCAACATAGGGTTTGTTGGATTGCAAGCCCCCACCAAGGTGAGTACAGGTATCCCTGGGTAATTTCTGAGTACAGAATTAGTTCATATTCTCTCTCTCTCTCCCTCTCTCTTCTCTTTCTCCGCTTTTCCGCACCTTTCTCTCACTGTGCCTGTTGGGGGCCTTTCTCTCTTATTAGGTGAGTTTAAGCAAGGCCCCACCCAAGGGCCATCTGCTGGTGCAGCTCTGACTGGGCTGCACTCTGCTGCCTCTCCAAGGGCACCCTGCACATCACATCCTCATCCACACCTGCCTCAGGTTCAGGTACACTAGGAAGTCATTTTACCTCCAGACACGTCTTGTTTAGGATGCTGGGCCACTGCTCCTGAGGGATTGTCCAGGTCAATCACCTCGAATTCTTCTTCCTCCACCTAGAGAAAATAGTATGTCTGATTTTTCAACTAGTTCAGGGGGCACCTGACTTTCTCTTGTCAGAAGGAAGTTTTTTACATTGGTTTTGGGAGAGGGGTATGGCTTGAGTGAGGAGAGGAAGGTCTGAGACACTGTCTTGTTTAGGGGCCTTGTTTCTCTCTCTCTCTCTCTCTCTCTCTCTCTCTCTCTCTCTCTCTCTCTCTCTCTCCTTTGTAGTCTGCATTGTGAGTTTAAGCAATTTCATGGAAAAGGTAAGATGGCCTGCAGCCTGAGTAACAGATGGCATTTGGATGGACAGAAGGTCCTGGAGCTGTCATGTGAGGAGGAGAAAGGAGCAGAGACACAGAAGCAGGTCTGATACTGTGTCCCAGGAGCAGTGGAAGGATGTGTGGCCAGAATGTTCCGGAAGGTGGGAGCAAGACACTTTGGTGAGGGGCTGGCTGTGGGTGCAGTGAGGTCCTGGTGCAGGATGATCCCTGAGGAAGGCCTGGCAGTGAGGATGGCAGAGGGCTGAGACATGGGTGGCCGGGTGCTATGCTGAGGAGGCCAATAGCCTTGGCACAGGAACTTCATGGCTCCAGGACAGTCCTGCTGGAGCCAGGAGACCTCAGGGCCCACCTCCAAGGTCACACTGCCTGAGCCTCAGTGTCCCCAAAGTGTGAACGCTGGACCTGAACTAGGTGTCCTGTCGTCCCTTTAACATTCTAGCACATTTTATGACATTTCCTAGTGCAACTCCTAGCCTTTGCAAAGATGGCCTTGTCACCCACCAGAAACTCCAGTCATCTTTCAGGCGAGAGGGAAGTGCACCCTGCTGCCACCCGCACTGCCTCACCTCAGGGACTAACATTGTTCCCTGTTCCAGGAGTCCATCCTGGTGTGTGGGTTTGGGAAGGAAAGTGCGAGGCCCCAGGACTCTGTGCTGGGACACACAAGACACCTGAAGACGTTCACAGTCAGGGACCTTCTCCAGATGAAGGAAGGGTCCAGGGTGTGGGGACACCTGACTTGCAGGTCCCTATCCAGCCCTGAACAGCGCCTCATACCTTTGCTGCACTCGGTGGTTTTGTCTCACATGGAACACGAAGAAGCTACACTGCATGGAGAAAGTGAAACTCATGGAAGCATCTTCCCCATATAAGCAGGGAGTTTACGAAGGGCACAAGGCACACAAAGTTCTCCTGACTTTTTAGTCACAGTCTTTCTAATATACCACAGACACACACACATTCACAACACACACACATCACTCACACAATACAACCACAACCACAACACACACATACACTCACAAACATAACACATACAGAAACATGACATATACCACTCACACATACACTCAAACACAGTATACATACACCCACAGACATAGAAACACAAATATACACAACAAACATGCATACACACAAACATACACATAGCAACATGACACACCATCCACACATATACACTCAAACACAACACATACACTCACAAATATACAAACATACATATACGCAACACACATACATGCACACAAACATAACACACACAAAAACACAACATATACCACTCAATAATACACTCAAATACACATACACTCACAAACATACAAACACACAAATACACATTTACCCAACACACATGCATACACACAAACACAATACTCACAAGAACACAACACAGACAAGCCACACAAAGAGGGTGGGCCAAAAGATTTATGGTTATGAGTACTCTAAACAGTTTATTCTTATTTTACTTATTAATTATTGTATTATTTTCCATATGAACAACTGTAAACCTACTTTTGCACCACCCTGTATACACTCAAACACAGCGCCCACATATTATACTCACAAATATAAAAATACGCACAAGCATAACACATACAAAAACACAATACACACAACTCACACACATACACTCACAAATACAACACACACACACACATACATACACAAAATATATACAACTATAACATACAAACACAAATACACACACACACAGATATACGCAGAGACTTACCTCCTCTGAGTCCTTGGCTTTTTCTTTTGGGGTCGACACATTGTAGGCATCTAGGAGCCTTGACAGGCGGAGGTCCCATAAAGCACCGCAGGTATTGGAACAGAAAGACCACATTGTGTTTTTCAACAAAATGTGTCCGAAAACTCAGCTAAGAACTGCTCTAGGCAAAGCGGCTGTCTGCTGTGGGTGGAGAAGCAGGAAGTGGGAGGGAGCACCAGGGCCAGGCCTTCCTGAGTCAGAGCCTATGCTGTGTGCACTTTGCAGCCTTAGTGAGAGAAACAGGAAGAACAAGAGCACAAGACTGTTATTATTTTTATCCTGACCAGCACAACCAGAATTAGAGGCTTAACAAAAGGCAGAAGACCCTTCAGAAAATTTTATGCCAGGGCAACAATTTTCAATGTTTTTCATCTCATTGTACACACAAACTAATTACAAAAAATATATGTTTTGCCAAACTGACAAAAAGAAATAGGTGTCATTTTGACTCATTCACACAAGATGGCTATTGTGTCAACTGCTTTTATTTTTTAAAAAGTATATTTTGTTGATTTTTTACAGAGAGGAAGGGAGAGGGATAGAGACTTAGAAACATTGATCAGCTGCCTTCTGCACACACCCTATTGGGGATGTGCCTGCAACCAAGGTACATACATGCCCTTGACCGGAGTCGAACCTGGGACCCTTCAGTCTGCAGGTCGACGCTCTATCCACTGAGCCAAACAGGTTAGGACTTCATTTTTTAATTTGACCGTCTAAGGCAGGGGTGGGCAACCCCTGGCACGCATGCCGCACATGGCATGCCAGTAACTTTTGCTGGCACGTGAAACCCTCTCTTATAATCTTCCATTTACAATTGTGAATCTTTGTTCTCAGTGATGAATTTTGTTAAGTCTCATAATAGGAGTAGCCTGACAGATGAAAGTAGTAGCTCGTGCATATCTCTGAAGGTCACGAAATATAAACCTGATGTAAAATCTCTGTCATCAGTGATGCAGCAGCAAAAGCCCCACTGGTAGTATCAGATGGAGTCATAAAGTTTTCTGTCGGACTACCAGTGTACATGTATGTATACATTAAAAAATAAATGTATTTTTCATCATCGTATACTGTGTTTTTGTCGCTCGAATGAATTTTATTATTTCTTCAAGGTTCTTCACATACGTACACCTTAAGAGATATCAAGTAAGTGTAACATGTTCTCAAAAAATTAGGATTGGCACACAGAAGAATTTTGAGTCAGAGATTTTGCTGGTTTTGGCACGCACTCACAAAAAGATTGCCCACCCCTGGTCTAAGGGAATGCAGTTAGGGCCCCTGACTAAATAGTCAGCTGTTAAATGTTTTAAAAATTCTTGTGGAACATCAGTTAAAAATTGCTTTGTTGGAAGAATGATTTTTTTTTTTAACTAATCTCCCTTCTTTGAGAACAGCCCAATTCCTGCAGCTATCCTATGCCTTCACTATTGTGACAGAAATTCATTGTCTCTTTGCTTCCCTTAACTCATCCTTCCTTTAAATATTTTCTCTCAGGAAAAGGCCTTGGACTTGAACTGAGTCTTGAACGGAATGTCTTCAGAAGGTGGGAACTGCACCACTGGCTCTCCTGGGTCTCTGGTGTGCTGACTGGAACTTGCGACTATTAACTCCATAATCAGATGGGCCAAATCCTTATAATAAATCATGTGAGCCAATTTTTTATAATACATAAATATCCTTTATAATAAAGAAATCTCTTCATATATGTGTGTGTACACAAACACACACACACATTCTGTGTCTGAAATTTCCAAAATCTGTGTCATATCTGAGCGGCTCTAATATTTGCTTTGTGTCTTCAGACTGTGTATTTTTCCTGCCTATTACTAGGCCTTATAATGTTGAAAGCTGGATGTGATACAACAGATATAAGGAACTAAAGTCAATAGGCCTGTAGAATTTTGTCTCACCTATTGTCTGTGGGGTTCCCTAAGGACCCCCTTTTGTAAAGCTTTGAAAACTTTATTACATTTTTTTTCAGCTACAGTTGACATTCAATATTATATGAGTTTCAGGTGTACAGCATAGTGGTTAAACACCTGTATACCTTACGATGTGATCCAGTACCCATCTGGCATCATACATAGGTATTATGTTATTGACTATATTTGCTACGCTGTGTTTTTCATCCCTGTGACTGCTTTGTAACTGCCAATTTGTACTTCTTAAAGGACTCCTTAAATAGAGTCTGCCCCTCATAGTTCCTGCAGCTTCAGTTTACTCTTGCCATCCCAGAGCCCTGTCAATATGGTGGTCAGGTGTGAGGGAGGGGTAGTGTGGTCTTGGAATTAAATCACACCCTCTTAGTGGGTCTGTGTCCTGGGGCTGTGATCATCAGTTTGTTGTTTTTTGCGCTTTCCCTTCCCCTTACCCCTTTTAGGTGACATGGCCAAATATGATTACTTCCTGGATTTTCCTCCTCATTTCATTACAGAGTCTTTTTTCTCCTCTATGCTCTGGCCTTGAAGGACCCCCTTCAGTTATTTGAATGCTTCATCTCATCTTTTTGTTCTGGAACAGCTGTGAAAAGATGGAACCAAAATGTTCCTCAGGGAGTGTATTCTATCATAAAAATATTCTGATAAAGATTTTGAAGGTTTAATGAAGTTTGGAGGTTTGAAATGTTCACCATTAACACTATTTTAAATGTTTTTTTTCTGAAGGAAATACAATTATGTGTCACATAACTACATTTCACTCAATGAGAGAGAGCACATACAATGGTGGTCCCACAGGATTACACTGGAGGTGAAAAAGTTTTATCATGTAATGACATCATAGCTGTTGTGACATTATAGCTGTTGTGATGTCATAGCTGTTGTAACATTGTAGTGCACTCATTACTCACATGTTTCTGGTGATTCTGGTGTAAAAAAACTCACTGCACTGCATATGAAAGAACAGTGTACCACACATATACTGTACCTTTCCTATGTTTAGATACACAGGTAGTTACCATTGTGTTATAATTGCCTACAGTATTCAGTACAGAATTCTGCTGTACAGGCTTATAGTATAGAAACAATAGGCTATACCATATAGCCTGGGGGTGTGGTAGGATGACCATTTGGGTCTGTTTAAGTGCATGTTATGACGTTTGCACAATGAGGAAATAACCTAAGGATGCATTTCTCAAAATGGATCCCAGTTGATAAGTGATGTATGACTGTATGCAATAAAATGAAATTGCATGGATATGAAACAAAAAGATGTATCTAAAATTATCATCTCATCACCTATGAAATCAAGAGAATTAACTGCTAAGTTTTCTAATTACAAATGTGATGGGTACAACATTAAATAAAAACCATAAAAGTTAACTAACATACAAACAATAGCCAATTAGAAACAACTTGTGGTTTTTTAAAGTAACAAAAATAAAATGCCTAAGAATGAAGCTACAATTGTGTAAAAAAAAAACTCTATATAGAGGAAACTTTAAGAAACTTCTGAGGATATGGAGCAGAACTCTCGCACTATGTTTATGAAAGTGAAAATAGGCAGGATCACTTTGGGGAGCCCCGCGTGGTATCTAGGAATCTGTACTGTTTATAACAGGACACAGTTAGAAGCTGGATTTATTGACCAAGACTTTGACTGGACTTCATGGTTGAGAGAAACACGCCTCCACTCTGGATGTTACCAGAAAGTTTTAACGAATTAAGGTTGATTTGGGAAGCCGATAAAAGCCCCTTTTATAAACAGCCTGAAGCCTTGCTTATTTACATGGTTCATGGCAGTTTTTTCAGCTAAGGACTTAAGGTTGCTCTCCTGGGAGATGACAAAGAAAGAACCTCAAAACATTTTGAGAAGCTTGAGAACTTGAGGAATTCACCCAAATCTATAGGTATTGCAGGAAAAGCCTGATGGCAACTGTGGCTTGACTTCTTTGCCCTGAGTTGCTAATTAAAGCTTAATCTGGAGATTTCTTATGAGATTCCAGCAAAGCAGATTTAAAAGAGCCTATATGATTAATTGCTATTCTTGTTGTATTCATGCAAATAATCAGGCCAAATTGAAACTAGACTTAATGCAGTAAATAGATTAGTCTTAATTTGGCTCTTTTGACTTGAAATGAGAGTGACTTTAGGGAGAGAAATTGTGTTTTTATGGCATACACTAGAGGCCCAGTGCACGAATTTGTGCACGGGTGGGGTCCAGCCAGCTCAGCCCCAATCAGGGCTGATCAGAGCTGGGCCTATCAGGAGGAGGAGATGGCAGGAGGTTGCCTGGCCGGCCAGCCTGGATCAGGGCCCAATCAGGGCCCCTGATCAGGGCTGACTCAGCTGCGGGAAGGGGCCCACGGGTGATTGGCTGGTGGGCCCTGCTCCCCATTGGGTTTGGGGGGTCCAACTGGGGGGTAGGGACAACCCACCACTCAAAGCCCCTCCCCATGGCTAAACCTGGCCCCAATGGGGTTGGTGGGGGGGTGCCGATTGGGGGCCAGCGGCCTGGGGGAGGGGCCACGGGTTGTTGGCCAACCAGCCCTGCCCTTGATTGGGGTGGGTGGGCCCATCTGGAGTGGGACCTGGAAGGAGAAGGGCTGCAAGATTTTGGCCAGCCAGCCCCACCCCCTATTGAGGTAGGGTGCTGATCAGGTATGGGGCTGGCTAGAGGGTGGGGCTTCAGGCTGATCAGGGTGGTAAGGGCTCATTGGGGGAATGGCCGACCAGGGGGAGGGGCTGCAGAAGGTTGGGGTCGCTCAAATGAATTTTCACTCCCTGTTAGGGTGGGGGGGTGTGATCAAGGGTGGGCCGGCCAGGGTAGGAGCTGCAGGCCTATCATGGTGGGGTGGGCTGATGGAGGGGGAAAGGAGGGGGCATTTGGCTGGCAATCCTGGCTCTTGATCAGGGTGGGAGAGTCCAATCAGTGACAGGCCGGCAGCAGGGAGGTTGGCTGCTGGCCCCACCCCCTGATCAGGTGGTTCGCTGGCCACAGTGGGCATCATAGGGACTGGTTGTTAGGTCGTTATGGCCTACTAGAGTCCCGGTGCATGAAATTTGTGCACAGGAGCAGGGGGTCCTTCAGCCTGGCCTGCACCCTCTCCAATCAGGGACCCCTTGGGGCTGCTGGCACCTAACTGCTCACCTGCCTGCTGGCCTGATCCCCCTAACTGCTCTCCCCTGATGGTCTGATCCCCCTAACTGCTCTCCCCTGCCTGCCTGATCACCTCTAACTGCCTCTGCCTCAGTCCTGCCACCAAGGCTTTGTCTGGAAGGACATCTGGAAGATGTTCAGTCTAATTAGCATATTACCTTTTTATTAGTATAGTTGCCACCTTGCCTAAAAATGCAGGTTGTTAGCAGGTTTCCCTATCATGGAAGGGGAGCCCGCAGTAGCATCCTGGGTTCTGACCAGGGCTTATGCACTCATGCTTTATCTCAGCAAATGAGATTCCTAAAAGAAGACTCTTGGATGTACCTTGAACATTTCTATCGATTTTGCCAAATCATCCTCCAAAAATGTTGAACCACTTTAAACTCCCACCAGCAACCATGCGTGTGCCCTCTGTCCTACTTTGATGCCAGTATCATTGATTTCCCCCTAGAAGCTTCCCTCCCCTCAGCTGGGACTCTTGGCAGTTGAGCCAAACTCACTGTTCAGCCCGGGACTTGATTTCCTGAGATAGAATTATGGAGGAGGAAAAATAGTTTTCCTCTACCCTACTAAGTTCTTAGCGGAGGCCCTTGTAATGAAAGATAGATTACCAAGAGAAAACTATAGTTCATTAACATGTGTACCTCATGTATATGTGGGAGATCCCAGGGAAAAATGAATAACTCCCCAAGATGTCTTAGAATCCAGATTTAAATACCTTCTTCCTAGGGAGAGGGGACGGGAGATGTAGGCCTCTTAGAGGAGAGTACATGATTTTTAGGAAAGATGAATGGGGGTGGGGGGGAAAGTTTGTAACAAAGTTTGGGTGTGATATCAACTTCTAGTCTCCTGTCCTGTGACAGGAGTCAGTCTTCACTCGCTGATGGCACTTTTCCCATCAAGAGAACCTTTTGGGGGATCCGGTTTTAGGCAGAGAAGGAGACTTCAGTGAAAACCTCTCCTTGCATTTGCTGTTTTTCAAGCATCTGCAGCTCAAGATCATCAATATAACAACACGTTATATGTTGGGGTGGCCTGTTCTTTGACCTTCAGAATAAACCCAACAAAAGCTTGTTTCCTGTCTTAGATGATTTTCCACAGTAGCGTTATTCCCTGTAGACAGTATTCTGACCAGACCTTCCTGGGAGTGGTCATAACATATCCTGTGCTTGTAGAAAGGTGTGGGCCATATCACTAAATAAATCAGGGTCAGTTTTCTCATCTTGTGGAAAGGGATATAAAGTTATGACAATTTATCTCCCTTTCCACAGGTTTCCTGCCGGTTTGTGTCTCTGCTGCAGCCCCAGTGGCCCCAGCACCTCTGCGGCCTCAGGGTTAGGGGCTGCTGGGTGCCCACCCCTCTGCAGGCTCTGTCTCTGCTTCTCTGACCCCAGCAGCTCCAGCCCTGCCATGGCTGTGGGGCTTGGATTGGCTGGGTGCTGGCCTGCCTGGGGGCTGTGTCTCTGCTCCTCCAACCCCAGCGCCCAGGTGGGGCTTGGGGCAGCTGAGTGCTGGCCCCCCTGTGGGCTGTGTTTCTGCTCCTCTGAACCCAGCAGCCCCAGCGCCTCCATGGCTGCGGGGCTTGGAGCTGCTGGGTACCGGGCCTCCTTGAAGGCTTGGGTCTCTGCTCCTTCAACCCCAGCGCTGAGGTGGGCTTGGAACTGCTGGTGCCGGCCCCCCTGCAGGCTGTGTCTCTGCTCCTCCATCCCATCAGCAGCGCTGACCGAGCAGGCCCAGAGGCCCTCCACCAGTGGGTTGGGGCAGAACGCCTGTGTCATTGCTAGGCTTCGCTCCACTACTTGGAGCCTATGTATGCAAATTAACCGTCATCTTTGTTGGGTTAATTTGCATACTCTCCTGATTGACTGGTTAGCATAGCGGAGGTATGGTCAATTTACATGTTTGTCTATTATTATGTAAGATGGTAGCTGCCTTTTTATAAGGAAGATTCAACTCTAGTTCAGTTAGTTGTCTTACTAAATCTTTTCCTGAGCTTTACAATTTCTAAGATAAGGCCCAAGGCATACTTAATCTTAGTTATGGATACTTGCTGCGATGCTCTCTTTCATTGGACCATTAGTCATAATTCTTGTCATTCTGGCTTTTGCCCAATAATATTAAGATTTATAACATAATTTGTCTCCACCAGGTTATGAGCCCTATTTGTACTCCGGGAATCCCACCCCTTGCTGACACTAGACACCATTGCAACCTCCTCCTGTCCCCAGGCCTCATCTCCCTCTGACAGAGAGCAAGGATCTCTTGGCTTTGAAGGAAATGTCATTCCTCGTCAGCAAGAAGCAGCTACAGGAGGGACCCTATGCCCCTATTCATTTAAAGAATTCAGAGCCAAGATTTCTTGGGAGGAAATGTAGTAGGCAGTTGGATAGGGATGGCAGAGTAGGAATGATGGGCATGGTGCAGAAAGTCCCCAAGGCAGAGAGCCCTGGGTGCCTAGAAAAACCACAAGCCCTTGCATGACCACTCCCTTAAGCTCTAACCCCTGGAGTTGACACCTAAGCCTAAGCTGTGTTTCAGCTACAGGCCCAGCAAAGCAGAAAAAGCAGAAAAACCAGACAAGCGAGCTATGTCTGACATTAGGACCAGCTGCATTGACTAATGAGCTAGGCACCAACAACCAGTTGAGACCAGGACCCTGAGGAGATATGCCTGGAAAGCTGATGAAGATTCTATTGAGATCCTCCCCTGAAGCCCCAGATAAAAGCCCTCAGGGAGGAGGACCCAGCATGGCTCTCTCCACGGAGCACACCCTGCCTATTCCCATTCCCTTCTTTCCTCTCTCAGGGTGCATCTCTAGTCTCTGAGGTCCTTCTTTTGCCTCTCCAAGGATGCTTCTTTTGTCTATGTAACTTGTATTCTGAGCCCATTTCTTCTATGGCTCACTTCACTTCTACTTGCATGTCCCTAAATAAACTTTTTTCTTATAATTTCAGTCTTGGGTTTGAATTCTTTTCTAAGCCAGTACCGATGTTGCTGAACTGAGGTCTAACACCTAGTGCCATTTTCACTGCTAACAAAATGACATCCCCAATCTGATTTTCAAAACGTGCTCTCAACAATTTGAAGCATATATTCTTAGAGAGGTTCAATCGTTTTTCCTTTGATTCTGACCTTTTCATCTCTGTCTCCAGTAGGTAACACAGTGCCTGGCATGTAAAATGGGATCAGCAAGTGTGTGGAAAATGAATGATGACATTGACTTTCCCATATGCCTCTATATACGAGGTTCCTAGTTACAGACTTCTGACCATTGTCTGAACTTTCTAGCACCGGCATCTTCTTCTTATAAAACAGCTGCAATCCACCATTCCAGCTAGTACAGTGTTCTTTCAGGCTGTGCTTTAAAGGACTTTTCCCCCCTGAGTTCAAGGTTAGGCCCTCTGACCTCACTTATGTAAATCCTTGGTGCTATAAATCAATTTCTTGTTTAATAATCAGTATAAAACAGCACCTATAAGAAAAGCTTCCTTGATTTGCAAATATTCCAAATAAAACTATTGGAATTGACCAACAGAATGTGGGAGCCTAAGCCTATATTGTGTTCTCCATCTCACTTTGCAAGGTAATGTTCTGTGTTCACTGCTCCAGCCTTAAATGTGTGGCCAGTTGACAAATAGAGGAACGGCAGCCCTGCTCCCGGTTGCCCATACATAACACTCCAGTCCTTATGAGCCCCATGGGTTGCTCTGTCCAATGGCAGAGAGGGGGGAGCCAGCACCTGCGGCTGGGGAGCCCATCAAAGTCATGTTCTTAGAGTTGGTCTTCCAGGCCCACTGTGGACCAGCGGTGCCTGTCTGTCCATAGTGAGCAGGAACATTCTAGAAGGAGAGCCTGGAGAAGGGTGTGGGGAGTAGGGCTAGGCAGGTGCTCCTGGGAAGGGTGCTGAGGAGAGTGTTGGGGAGGGCGTGCCCCATGGGAACTCCTATGTCACAGGGGCTGTTTCTGATGGGGGAGGAGGGTCCTTCACTGCCTGCATAGCCTCTTCCTCCACATATTGCTTATTTAACACATCATAAAAAGGAAATGGGAGGTGCCTGGCAGCTGGCAGGCTCTGACAGGAAGCGTCCCATTAAGGGGGGACACAGCAAGGGCCGCTCCCTGGTCTCCATGTCTTGTTTACAGCAGTTTTCCTGCCCATCCAGAGGGCCTGTACCCAGTCTAAGGGGGCCACCGGGTGCTCAGCAACCCCTTTCTCCTTGCTTCTGGAAAGCCACGTGTCCTTAAATGCTGGACCTGCAGAGGGCTCCTGTGTAACAGCATCCGCCTGGCTTCCTGCGCGCCCACCTGCTTCTTCCTGAGGCTGCAGAGCCCTGCTGGCAGCGCCCGCCAGGTAAGGGGACACCGAGGAGCCTTAGAGGCCGTGGCCCAGCCACAGCCGCTCACTGCCAGGTGATCTCACAAAGGTTACCCCACTTCTGGGCTCCCCCATCGCTGAAACAGGACAGTGATGGTGGCGCTGGGGGCCACAGTGGGTGGATAGTGGGGGAACCAGTCGGAATCACAGGCTACAAAGTGTACTACCCGGACTTAAAAATAAATGAACTAAATGTCCATAACCAGCATTACTGTTAATGATAAGATTTTTTGATGCCCTAAATTTTAGGGCATGTAAACAGGATTTTTTTTTATAAACCAAAAGTATTTTTTGGTATTTGGAAAAGCATTGTTTTAAATTTTTTGTATTGAAAGCAAAATTGAATGGGTGCTTTATGAATTTTATATATGCTGTAAGAAATTGCTGAACTTTGAGTTTGATGTATATTGCATTATTTTTGTTTTACATATTAAAGTTAGGAAATAGCTCCCTGTTAGTACTTTGGGAAAATAAACGCACATTAGCTCACTTTTTATAAGATAACAACCAGCCTGGCCCCGGGTGGCTCCGTTGGTTGACCGTCATCCTGTGTACCAAGAGGTGGCTGGGATTCCAGCTCCAGTCCAGGTGGGGCTTGCAAGAGGCAGCCCATTGATATTTCTCTCTCTCCCTGTCCTCTCTCTCCCTCTCTCTAAAACAAATGCAAACAAATTTAAAAATAAATAAATAAAAGGTAACAACCAATGTAATTAAACAAGAAAAAGCAATAAGAGGTATATATTTGGAAATAGGGGAATCAAGTACCATTATTTGCAACCAAGTCTATGATCAACCTAAAAATTCCAAGGTAATCAAAAGGAAATAAAACAGTATTTTTTAGAAGTGCTAAAATAAGTAAATTGGATGGTTTTAAAATTAATGCATTAAATTTTTTTATTCCTTCATACAAAATAAAAACTCTTTAGAAAACTCTTTTTTCAAGGAAAAATTCCGATTTGGAATGGCAACACAAAAAGTGAGATTCTCAGGAATAAACTTGGCAAGAAATGTGTGTGCTCTACATGGAGAAAGACCTAATCTATAATAATAAAAGCATAACATGCTAATTAGACCAGATGTCCTTCCAGACCAAACTGGGGTTGCAGGGGCGGCCTGGTCCCGGGTGCCTGCCATTGGCCGGAGTGAAGCCTGAGTCCCGGGTACCAGAGGGAAGCTGGTGCCAGCAGCTGGGGGAGGGAAAGCCTACTCTTGCACAGATTTCGTGCATCAGGCCTCTAGTACTCTAATAAAGGACATAGAAACTACCAGACATTGTCGCAAAATGGTCTAATATTTTACACTGTCACCAACAATGTTTTGGTTGCTCCTCAGCCTCACTTGCTGTCTTTTTATTTTCCCTCCTGCTCTATTGAGGTATAATTGGAGAACAAAATTATATATATATTTAGAGTGCACAATGCAATGATTTGATGTACATGTATTTTGTGATTATCACCATCAGGTTAATTGACACTCCCATCAACTCACACACATAATTATCTTATTTGTATATGTGAGAACACTTAAGACCTGCTGTGTTATCAAATTTCAAGTACACACCACAGTATTTAACTGTAGTCTCCATGCTGTAGCAACATGAATTTTTGATACTAGCCATTTGAACAGGATTTTTTTTATAAACTAAAGTACTTTTTGGTGTTCAGAAAACCATTGATTTAAATTTCTTGTATTGAAAGCAAAATTGAATGGGTGCTTTATGAATTTTATATATGCTGTAAGAAATTGATGAGCTTTGGGTTTGATGTATATTGCATTATTTTTGCTTTGCATATTAAAGGTAGGAAATAGCTCCCTGTTAGTACTTTGACACAGACGGTTGTATTTTTAGGAATAGAATACTGACAGTAAGCAGGAGTTGGCTGTTTTGTATCGTACTTTAAGCACACTTAAGAGGCTGCCCAGTGAAGAAGCAAGGACAGATTCAAAACAAGGTGATAACAGTGTGTAACGGAAGTGGTGTTCACCCATGTCCACGGCTCCCCTGCATGTCCCAGCCCCCTGATAGTGAGGCCAGGGCCCGTGATTATTCCTCATGGATGGCTGGGGACAGAGAGCAACACGCCTCACTACTAGTCTGGGAATTCAAAGGCAATCTAAGTGTCATAGTCTGTCTCCCCTGCTGTGATGATTGTCACGTAAACAAGGAAAGAGAGCATCTGAAGAATTTCAACTTTAACTCTGTGAATTGATTGTCCTGAATGCAGACACTGCACATTATTATCACAGACACTACCTACACCTTTGTCCCCAAGAGATGTGTTCCCTGAAATGACAGAGCTGGACGGGAAAGAAAAGCAGGGGTGCCAGGGACGCCGCCAGTGAGTTGAGTTCACAGTGCTGGGGTGGTTAATGTCTGTTACTCTCCATCTGACTCTAACAACACAGCTTTTCTCAGGCTTCCCCTTCTGTCCCCGTCTCCCTCTGTACCGTCCCCTCACAGAGGTGTCCCCTGACCCATGCTCTCTCTCCTCCCCCAAATGGCTGCCTTTACAACAAGTCACTGCTACCAGGTGTGAATGAGGTTGAATTCTTTCTCAGGCCGCCTTAGCATTTAGGAAGCTTGTGAGTGTGAGGACACAGCCCCAGCGGCAAGGAATCGAATGGACCAACTTCCCTGGGGTCCCTGTCCAGTTAAAATAGTTTTCTCTATTGACAAGAAATGACAGTTGGGCCACATGATAGCAAATAACTCCTGCTTACATTTCCCATTTGAACTCTTCGTTCTGCTTCTGTGACGTGAGAATTTCAGACAGACTCAGGTGGGGCTGTTCTGCAGTGGGGAAGCTCAGCGGAGATGACAGAGAAGAAGACAGAAGCAGGTTTTTGTTTTCTTTTCTTTTTCTTTTGGAGCTGAACTGCCGACGCACAGTTTTGAATGGGGAGCCATCTGTGTCTTTTATCAGTCAGTTAGGTAAGCCCACATTCGAGAAAAGTTCTGCAGTTCCCAGGCTGTGCCCGAAAAAAGACATTTTAACAACGAATTCATCCTGTTTTAAGGGAAATGGTTTAGAATGACTGCCTTTGGTTGAAGGGAAGCCAGTTTTCAGGAACTGCAAACTTCATGTAACTTAGTTTACACGTTACTGGCAAAGAAGGGTTCCTTAGCACAAAGCCGATAAATTGTGGGCACTGGGAAGAGTTTGGGCGTTAATGTGTAGCCTGCGTTTTCTGCGCCTTATCGCTTTGGATGTGCTGCCAGATTCAAACAAGATGCTCTCTGGGTGACTTTAGGCAAATGACCTGATTTCTCTCTTTCCATTCACCTTGTCAGCTTCATGTAAACAAATGAGGCACGGCTGTAGAACCTGCTCTCGGAATATAAGGGTCTTTCATGATTCAGAACTAAAAGTAATAAGGTTGTTGTTGCTGTTTTATTGGTCTCCTGTCTCTCTGTCCCTCAGGAGCCGCAATGGACCAAAATCAATGCAGCTACTCGGGTAAGAGACTTCCGGTGTGTGTGCCTGTTCTGCCATAGTCTGTGCCTACTTT
The DNA here is from genome assembly GCF_963259705.1 of Myotis daubentonii. Lineage (NCBI taxonomy): Eukaryota > Metazoa > Chordata > Mammalia > Chiroptera > Vespertilionidae > Myotis > Myotis daubentonii. Next base: position 7,851,308 of record NC_081849.1, on the reverse strand, counting down.
CTGTAAATATCATGCTGTCCTCTCTAAGCAGAATATAAGCTATGAGCTGTTTATTCATTAGAGCAGGGGTGGGCCATATAAGGCCCTCGAAATCATTTGGTCTGGCCCTGCCAAGGCATTCGGGGTGAGTTAATTAAATGTTTGACCAAATGTAGCAGGCTAATTTAAGTTGATAATTTTGTATAGCCTGATAATGATGCTATAAATATCCAAATGGCCCTGGGCAGAGAAAAGGTTCCCCACTCCTGCATTAGAGAATCGTTTTACACTGCTCATCCCCATATTTCCCTGGTCCAGCCATTTCAATGGTGGTCATGACCACACCTCTGCCCAGCGGAGAGCAGAGGAGCTCTCTCTGGCTTTGGAACCAAGTCAGGGTACTTAACCCACCTAGAGGTGGAACCCACAGTTTGGCACCACTTCTCTGATCCTCAGAAAGTTAGTCTTTCAGAGGGGCCAGAACAGAGCGATGCAGGCAAGCCTTGCTTGACAAAATGTGTTTCTAAATCCATCTTGTATCTTCCTCTTCAAGTATATTTGCCTAGGATCCAACATGGCAATATGCTATAGTCCTAGAGAAACCCCTAGAGGGAATAAATGGCAATAGAAAAAAAAATTTATAAAAATGAAAACAAAAAGCCCCATGATTAATTTATTTTATTTGATAGTTAGTTAGCTTCTATTTCACAAATGCAATATATTGTGAGAGTATCTTTTCCCATTTTGTGAAACTAACACCTGATCATTAAAAATATTCCATTGGCATGACCAGTACAATAATAACACAGTAAACTTGCTCTCAACAGGACCCTATATAAAGAACCAACCCAGCAGAGGATCAGAGCTGAGAGTCATCCTGGTGGGCAAGACAGGAACCGGTAAAAGTGCCACAGGGAACAGCATCCTGGGGAAGCAGGCCTTTGTGTCCCAGCTGTGCGCCCAGGCCTTCACTAAGACCTGCAGTGAAAGGCGAGGAAGCTGGGGTGAGAGAGAGATGGTCATCATTGACACACCAGATATATTTTCTGAGAAGGGCCACTCTGATCTGTACACAGAGGTACAGAGGTGCTACCTGCTGTCGGCCCCAGGACCCCATGTGCTACTCCTGGTGACGCAGCTGGGCCGATTCACCACCCAGGACCAGCAGGCCGCACAGAGGGTCAAGGAGATCTTTGGAGAGGATGCCATGAGACACACAATTGTCCTCTTCACCCACAAGGAAGACCTCGATGGAGGCTCCTTGAGGGATTACATCTACTACTCAGAAAATAAAGCCCTAGGCAAGCTGGTGGCAGCGTGTGGGGGGCGAGCATGTGGCTTTAATAACCGAGCAAAAGGGAGTGATCGGGATGACCAAGTGAAGGAGCTAATGAACTTGATTGAGGGCCTGATGATGGAGAAAAGAGGGGACCACTATACCAATGAGCTTTACAGCCTAGCGACAGGGTCAGAATGTGGACCTGAGCAGTCAGAGGAAAGATTAAAGGATTTCACAGGGAGTCTTATAAAGTACATGGACATTCAGAGATGTCGCACAACCATGGCCAAGGAGAATTGCCTAAAAAGGGCCCTAATCAAAATACTACCGTGTTTTCTCATTTGCATTTGGTTGTTTGTCAGATTGCTAATTCTGATATTTTGTGTATTGCTCAGAATATGCAAATTTTTTACTGCTTATTCTGTAGTATGTGCAATTTGTTCTGTAGTTTATTGTCCATTATCCTCAGAAAATTAATGATAATTCCCAGAAAGACCATTGGTGTGGAATGCAAGACTCCCAGATGACAGTGATGGATCAGGAATTATTTATCACTGGGATACCGTGGTAATCACAGGGTCTCCTCTGTGAAATGCAGTGCCTGACACCAGTAAATATTTAAGATTCTGTGAAGCGTTAAATCTTAACATCACTCAATTTATTAATGAACCAAATTATTTTAAGTTACTGTTTGTTTTGACATATAATACCAAAACCTTTTGAAAGCTGTAAACATAAAATTTCTCCTGTTTGAAAATGTCTAAAGCAGATTTATGTTCCTGGAAACTCTTTTTCTCCTTTAAAATACTATGATTGCTATTGAATGTAATAAAATAACAACAATAAGTAAGCTGTAAAGCTCCTGAGATCCATCCCATGTCTTTAATTTTGTTCTTTCAACAATGACCCCAATTATGCCCACTAACTACACACAGACACACTCATGCATCTGGTATCAGTCATAAGAGTGTGACTTCTACACACAAAACAATTAATCTCATAAGACCCAGGGGAGATATTCTGAAGGCTTTGCGGGGGCGGGGGAGAGGGGAGGGGGTTCCTGCAGAAACATGAACACCTTTGGATTGAGGACCAGGCCAGCTCATCATCTAAGTCCTTTGACCTGAGACAAGGTATTCAGCCCGTGTCTCCCTTGGCTTCTCCTTGTGAGGTGCCAACAGGACAGATTTCAGTCCTGTTCTGCCTGCTACTTGCCAGGCTCGAACTCAGGCCAGGCAGGACTCACAGTGCAGGACTAAACATGCAGGTAACTTGGCAAGAAAGGAACATGCAGCTGAGCAGCAACTAAAACTTCCTTCCACAGGAAGCCTGTGGCTTCAGAAGAGTTTTAAAGACACAGAAAACTGAATACTGTCAACTTTCAAAGGCCCAAAGTGCACGTACTACATTATGTCTCCCTTTTGGTTATACTTAAGCAGTTTTATTTATTTATTTTAATATATTTTTTAGTTTCGATAGTATTACAGATGTCTTCCATTTCCCCCCTTTTCTCCCCTCCTTCAAGCCCCTACCCACCCACTCTCCCCACCCACGTCTTCACTCCCACACTGCCTGTGTCCATTGGCTATAAATATAAGTATACAAGCTCCTTGGTTTATCTCTTTTCATCCTCCCAACCCCACACCAAGGTATGTCCGTCTGTTCCAGGCCTCCATGTTTCAGGTTTTATTTTGTGGGCTAATTCATTTTGTTCATTAGATTCCACAAATAAGTGAGATTACATGACATTTGTCTTTCTCAGTTTGGCTTATTTCACTTAGCATAATATTTTCTAGGTCTATCCATGCTGTTCCAAAGAGAAATAGACCCCTCTTATTTACAGCTGCATAATATGCCAGAGTGTAAATGTCCCACCACTTTTTTATCCACTCATCTGCCTACTGATTGGGGACTTGGGCTGTTTCCAAGTCTTAGCTAACATAAATAACATTGCTCTGAACATAGGGATGCATATGTTTTTTCTGATTGGTGTTTTGGGGTTTTTAGGTTATATTCCCAAAAGACAGATCGCTAGGACAAAAGGAAGTTCCATTTTTAATTTTTTTAAGAAACTCCATACTGTTTTCCATAGTGGCTACACCAATCTGCATTCCCGCCAGAAGTGAGCTAGTGTTCCCTTTTCTCCACACCCTTGGCAACACTTGTTTGTTGACTTTTTTATGATAGCTATTCTGACAAGTGTGAGGTGATATCTCATTGTGGTTTTAATTTGCATTTCCCTAATGATTAGTGACTTTGAGCATTTTTTCATATGTCTCTTGGCCATTTGTATGTCCTCTTTGAAGGAATATCTAGTCAAGTCTTCTGCCCATTTTTTATTTGTCTTCCTTTTGTTGAGTTGTATGAGTACTTTATATATTTTAGATATTAACCCCTTATCAGATGTATCACTGGCAAATATGTTCTCCCATACAGTGGTTCCCTTTTCATTTTGATGGTGGTTTATTTTGCTGTGCAGAAGCTTTTTATTTTTATGTAGTCACATTTGTTTCTTTTCTCTTTAATTTTCTTTATCCTAGGAGATGTATCCATAAATATATTGCTACGGGAGATGTCTGAGATTTTACTGACTCTATTCTCCTCTAAGATTTTTATGGTTTCATGCCTGACATTTAAGTCTTTTATCCATTTTGAGTTTATTATTGTGTATGGTAAACAGGAAGAGGACATAAAGAATGTCCTTTCATTGTCTGAAATGAAGGACACATACCAAACAAACAAAAGAAGTAATTAAATTAGGTTTTAAAAATACTTTCAGTCTCAATTGTCTAAGGAGTTCCAAGTGCCAGGGAATGCAGTTGGGCATTGTGTGTGTTCACGTGACCATATGGGAATAGAAACCTAGTTGAAATTCCTCTCTTCCCTCCCAAACTGATTACTCAAGAAATGTATTTCATTACAGATTCCTCTTCTCCCTCTTATTTTTCTTCAGTTTCTCCACCTGATGTTTTCCACTTGGGACTCCCACAGGAAGTGTGGCATCTCACAGCGAGCATTTGGGGTGAATCTGGGGTTCCTGGAAGTTTCTATCACGATTCCTCCTCTCCCTTCTCTTTTCTCAGTTCATCCCCCATCTGCCAACCCTTCCCAAGTAGTTTTCTTTAGAGCTATGAGAGAAGTGAGATATAAGACACTGCCCAGAGAATATTGTATGTCTTAAAGAATTCACAAGTCTATGAAGAAATGTTGTAAAATCGGCGGAGCAGACTTCAAATTGGTGGTAAAGATATTTTTAAATCTTTGAACATTTCAGATAAGAATTTCAATCAATATTTGGCCCAAACCTCTCATTATGGAGCATCTGCTGAAGACCCCAGGGGCAAACCCTAACCTGGAACTGTCTGGGAAGAGGCGATAAGAATGTCTCCAGGTCCTTCCCTATGATGCAGAAAATACAGTGGAAAAAAATCCATGGTGCCTGTTTACAACAGAAGGATTCAGAGCAGGCAAATAAACCATGTGAGAATTCACCTTGTATCTGACATTTCTTATAGAAGCACTAGTGGCCCAGTGCATGAAATTCATGCAAGGGGGGGGGGTTCCTCTCAGCCCAGCCTGTACCCTCTCCAATGGGAGACCCCTTGGGGGATGTTTGACTGCCGGTTTAGGCCCAATCCCTGTGGAATTGGGCCTAAACCGGCAGTCAGACCACCCCCTCGCAATCTGGGACCACTGGCTCCTAACTGCTCACCTGCCTGCCTGACTGATTGCCCCTAACTGCCCCTGCCTGCCTGATCGCCTCTAACTGCCCTACCCTGCTGGCCTGATCTTGCCCCCAACTGCCCTCTCCTGCCAGCCTGACCTTGCCTCCAACTCCCCTACCCTGCCGGCCTGATCTCGCCCTCAACTGCCCTCCCCTGCTAGCCTGATCTCGCCCCCAAATGCCCTCCCCTGCCTGCCTGATCTTGCCCCCAACTGCTCTCCCCTACTGGCCTGGTTGCCCCCAACTGCCCTCCCCTGCTGGCCTGATCTCACCCCCAATTTCTCTCCCCAGTCCGCCTGATGACCCCTAAGTGCCTCTGTCTCGGCCCCCACCACCATGGCTTTGTCTGGAACAAAGTCAGATGTCTGGAAGATAGCCAGTCGACCTGGTCTAATTAGCATATTACCCTTTTATTAGTATAGATAGATTATATAGGATAGGATTGCTTAAATGGGGGAAAACGTCTTTTTCAGCAAGAGGAGATGCTCTTGGCAGACAAAAATACATAATCCCTATATGTGGACTGATAGCTAGCCATATGCATTATACTGCCAAAGCAGTCATTAAAAAATTGAACGGCTTTCTTACACCTTACATCAAACAGCTGTTGCCCTTAAAACCCCTCCTCAGCCCCTACCTTAGGTTCTACTATCCCAGTTCACCTAGATTAGGTTCTGGTTGGTTCATTTATATGCCAGTCAGCATCAGGAGCTCCACCTCCTATGCAGCCACTGGATCCTCTCTCTTACCCAGATTTGGTCAGTTTCTATGCCAGTCAGCATCTCTGGGCCTATCTCTGGGCCTGATCAGAGAGGCGGGGCTGATCAACAGCCACCTCAGGCTGCTGGTGAGCAGGCTGGACTGCTGACCTCTCAGAGAGACAGAGGCACGGCTGCTGGCGAGGCCGGAGAAAGAGAGAAACAGGTTCTGATCTGCAGCCTCGAGGGCCTCGCCAGCAGCCTTGGTAGACACTGATCAGCCTAGCCTCTCTCTCTCCCCGAGAGGTCAGCAATTCAGCCCACTCATCAGTCCCTGCCCACTGGAGGCTGCTGCACATGCAGCATGGCATTTGGTCGCTCTTTCGGTCATTTTGGACATTAAGGACCCTGGGTTTTTATATATATTAGGATTTCTATCTCATTCAAGACATCAATAGGACTTATGCCAATTTGATTCTGAGTATGCCCACAACAATGTATTAATATATTATCTTATACGTTGCTCATTTGCTGTCTCAATGGATTAACATATGTTCCCACCATAGTGGGTGCCAGGGGGCTCCTCCTTGCTCAGCATTTTGGACTACATTCCTCGTGTACAGGAGGCACTCACTAAATATTTGTCATCCTACCCTGTGGTGACTTCAGATACTTGGTTCAAGGGACAGTTCCACAGCATAGAGAGTCTCTTGTTCTTTTGGGGAACTTCCTGAGCTCACTTCCTCTGGCTTTATGTTCTCAATCATGTGTCACTGCCCTCTATCTGTTTTGAACTTCACTTCTTTAGCTGGTTTCCACAATGACAAGGTGTACGAAGCATTCTGTGGCCTTTAGCTTCTTTAATGGAGATTTGGGAAGTCACAGGGAGGGTCCCTCAGGCAGCCCTGAGCATTGCTGCACCAAGCTGACTGTTGTCCTTTGGAAAGAGGAAGAGCTTATCCCCCAACACCCAGGAGGGAGAAACCGTGGGTGACACTTCATCAGTTAACTCCTTCACCTAAAGGAAAGGGGCTGGTCTCTTTCAGGATGCGAGATCATTCAATACTATTTTTTTTTAAGGAAACAAATTGCCTTCTTTCAATTTTGGCCGATCATGCGCACTTCATACTAATATGTTTTACTCTGGAAACACAGGAAACAGACTGTCCTCTCTATGTTGGGCCAGTTGTGACCACTTCCTAATATTATTTTTTCTTCCCGAAGCAGAGGAAACAGACTGTCTTCCCTCCCTTTTAGCCAGTAGAGACCAGACCTGACCTACATTTTGGTTTCTGTTTCATTCTCTAGGCAGACCAAGAAGTTCTCTTTTTGTAGGGGTGTAGGGGGGGGTAAAGGGAGGGAATCTGCTGAGTCTAACTCTTTTGGTCTATTATCTTTGGTTGTCAGGTGGCTGCATATAGCTCCTTTCCATCCAGACAGAAGAATAAAGACCTTAACTTTGGCCTCTGGTCCTAGACTTTAATGTGTCTACTTTTCCTCCAGATTCCTGGAGGAGAGAAGGGTCTTTGGTGTCCTGGAAGCATCTCGTAACACTTGGATATGCCCAGAACCTTATGAAGTGACTGTCCCTTTTTCCTTTTCAAACACGGGACATTGAGTCCAATGCAGCTGCTCTCAAAGTGTGGTCCCCGAACAGCAGCAATGCCCGGGAACTAGATAGAAACACAGAGGCTTGGTCTCACCCCACACCTCCTGAATTAGAAACTGATTTTAATAAGTCTTCCATGTGGCTCTGATGCATGCCCATGCCTCATAAAATACAGGGGGAAAAACATACTGAAGAATCAGCTTCTAATATAATAACTATACAGAGGGCTTTGTCCACAGATGACAACCTTATAAACTTGAGTATGTTCTTTAGAATAGATTGTCTACATTCTATCACTTCTACAGTTTGCAGGACAAGGCCTCCACTTCATTCACTAGGAATTAACATTTTATACAGCGGAAATCTGGATCCTAAGAGTGAGGAACACCCCTCCTCTTAGAGTGGAAAAGAAGCAGAAGGATAGAACAATCAGATGTGTGTCCAAAATTTTTGTCTCTCCAGGTTCAGGAAACAAGAAGTATTTTGGATAATGAACTTCTGGTCACTTCTTGAGCTGTTGTTCTGGGGAGTGCCCTCAAGGGAAATGTTTTTTCAACATGGGTGTCATTTTATGTGGTTCTTTTTTGCAGGACGGGTGCACCTTGAGTTTCTATCTGGTTTGGGTTACTTTCTATTGCTTTCCAGTATTTGATGCTTGACAATTCTCCCAAAGTTTATCTGTGGCCCATATAATCTGTTATTTTTGAAACAAGTTCTAAGGTTTTATTCTCTTGTCCTTTCCGTGGTTCATATATAGAATGAGTAGGAGTTGAGAATTACATGAAAATTCAGTCAAGTTTGTCAAAGGAATTGACCACAGGGGTGAGAGTGAGGTACCTCTCGATCAAGAAATGGAGCAAATTGTCCAGGTTGCATATAGCACATGCTGTCAGTCATCTGCTCACTAGCCATTTCCCTCCTATTCCTTCCTAACAAAACTACAAGCTTGGTTATAAAAATGATGTACCCATGTGAAATACAGTTCTCCTTGCAGCTGAGTTAACCATACGACCACAAGACATAAGCACAAGTCCCCCTGAGATTTCTGGGTTGGCTATGCTTTTGTAATACTAAGTGCTATTCCATCTCCATTATTGTTTCTACCTTCTTCCTACGTGTAATTCTCAAATAAGGCTGAAGGTGAAGCAGCCATCTTGCCACTTACAAAGAATGGTGGAGCTGGTAGGGAGAGAAAATGAAGTTCTTTGGATCGTTACATCAGCCCTGGACTTACCACTGTAAACTCCTTGTCGCATAGAATTCGAACCCTTTGTGTGTTAAGCCACTTCAGGGAAGGCTCTCTTACCTGCATCCTGAATCTCAAGGTGACACTCTGGGACTGGAGGAGAGTGACCATCAGACCAGCCACAGAGCATTTCAGACCAGCAGGAGCCTAGTTGTGGTGAAGTCAGCCAACGGGCATCGCAGAGGGCACTGCCTGGCTGAGAAATCAACCTGGGTCACACCCGCTTATGGCCTTCCTTGTTGGGGGTCAGGAGGACTTCAGAGACCTCACAGGTGAGGAATATCACCCAGCAAGCAGCAACTCAGAGGTTGAGGTCTGAGAACCCCATCTATTCTACAAACTACAATGTTACAAGGCATTCATCCAGACTGAGGGGGAAAAATACGATGGTTGGGGGGATGGCTCTGTCACATGAATAGGGAGACTGCACACTATGTAAAGGAACTCCTTAACAGATCACATTGGACAGGTTTAAACATGATTAAGCATTTAGTTATATTTTTCTCTACAAGTAATGGATGGGAACTAGGACAGATTTTAAAAATTAAAAATTTGTTTACTTTTTATAGTATAAAATGAGCCTATGTTTAATTTTGCAATGGAGGCTGTTTCCAGTGAATTCCAAATTATTCCACAAAAACTAAACATTCATTCATTCATTGTGTGGTTCATTCCCACAAGCTGTTTGAATTATCATTCCTACAAAAGCAACTATTGCCTCTAAAGGAATTAAAAATAAAATTAATATTCCCACATATCATTATCCTCTCTCACAAATTCTGTATCAGAGATACAATGCTTAAGAATATGTATATAGGGAAAATGGTGACCAGCAGTAAGGTAGGGAGGGAGAGAGTGTGAGAGCACAAGGAAGTGATAGAGGAGTGTGTGGACATGTGTGGTGTGTGTGTATGAGCTAGGGACAGTTAGATTCTGCAGGTCTTCTAAGGGACTGCTAAACCGGGCAGTCTTAGGCGGCAGAGTCCCTCTCCCTGCGCAGACACTCTTGGGCAGCCAGCACAGGCACAGCGACCACACCATCTTGGGAAACAGAGCTGCTTGAGACTAGGATCCTGGCCTCAGCACCACCCAGTCTGATCTCAGACGCATATCAGGACCCTGCAGCCACTGGGGACAGAGACCTGTGACCACAGCTACAGAGCTGTGGACACCAAAAGTTCAGAAATCCCCGCGGCAGATCCGTGAGTAACAGAGCCCATCCCCCCTTCCCGCAGGCTTGCGGGCAGGGCCAGAGTAACTAACTGATAGACCCACCCCTTGCCAAGGCCTCAGCTCTCCAGGAATTTTAGCCTGGAAGCACTGCCAGCTTCTGAGCCCTGGGCTGGGAGCAATCGCGCGAACCCCAGGAACTGATCCTATGCTCACTGCCGAATTCTGAGCCCTGGGCTGGGAGCAAACGCGCAAACACCAGGAATTTGTCCCGCATATCACAAGCCCAGGGACCCCGATTTTCTGGGCAGGAGACAGCACCAAGCACCAGTGACTTGACTGTGTTTCTTATCAACTGCGCCTGAGATCCTGATTCCCTGTGCATTCATACTAAGAGCCAGTGACTCCAATTCCTGGTGCAAGGGCACACAGGGACCCTGATTCTCAAGGCAAGGTTCCAGGAAGCAACAGAGACTCTGATACTGGATTTGTGAGGAACTCTGACTCCTGGCGCACGCTAGGGGTCTCTGGTTTTCAACACGCTTCAGGGGGGGGTCTCTGTTTCAGCACGGTGCAGGCAGGGTCCCTGATTATAAGGGTGCGTACAAGGCCACATTGAGCGCTGACAACACTGACCCTGAGCGAGCCTGGTTCCCACCAACCCACCACAACCACACATCTTAGTGTCAGAGTTCTTCAGTGACACTAGGGTGGCGGGAGACTCCCAATGCACACGGCCCAGGCCCACGCAACTCGACGTTTGAACCATCGGGAGATAATCAGAATGAAGAGACGAAACAACACCCAGAGGAAAGACAATGAGGAGTCGCCAAGAAAGGACATTAATGAAGTTGAAGCATGCAACATGACAGAAAAATAATTCAGAATAATGGCTATACAATTCATTCACCTGATGGATGAGAAAATCAACAACCTATGCAAGAATCAGGAAGAAATGAAAAGTGATATAGCTACAATCAAAAACACCATGGAAAGTTTCAACAGCAGACTAGAAGAAGCAGAGGACCGAATTAGTGAATTAGAAGATAAGGCAGAGAAACAAGCTCAATCTGAACAGCAACTGGAGAAAAAAATTAAAAAGCAGGAAGAGAGCCTAAGGGAGCTTTGGGACAACATGAACAAAGTAACATACGCATAATAGGGCTGCAAGAAGGACAAGAAGAGCAGCAAGGATTAGAAAATCTATTTGAAAAAATAATGTCAGAAAACTTCCCAGATATGGGGAAGAAATAAGTTACACAAGTACAGAGAGTCCCAGGCATGATGAACCCAAAAGACCCACCACACGAAGACACGTCATAATAATGATGGCAAATGTACAAGACAAAGAGAGAATCTTAAAGGCTGCAAGAGAGAAACAGAGAGTTACCTAAAAAGGATCCCCCATCAGATTATCAAATGATTTCTCAACAGAAACACATCAGGACAGAAAAGAATGGACAGAAATTTACAAAGTGATGCAAAGCAAAGGACTGAATCCAAGAATACTCTATCCAGCAAGGCTATCATTCAAAATTGAAGGGGAAATAAGAAGCTTCACAGACAAAAAAAAAGGCTAAGGGAGTTTATCACCACCAAGCCAGCAATGCAAGAAATGCTAAAGGGAGTGGTGTAAAAAGAAAAAACTAAAAAGCCCAGAAAGAAAACAGCCACACAACAAAAGAAATGGCTACAAACAAGTACCTTTCAATAATAACTTTAACAGTAAATGGACTAAATGGTCCAATCAAAAGACATCGAGTGGCTGAATGGATAAAAAAACATGACCCATATATTTGCTGTCTACAAGAGACCCACCTCATTAGAAGGGACTCACACAGACTGAAAGTAAGGGATGGAAAAATATCTTTCAGGCAAATGGAAATGAAAAAAAAGCTGGGGTAGCAATACTTATATCAGACAAAATAGACCTCAAAGTGAAGGCCATAACAAGAGATAAGGAAGGCCACTTCATAATACTAAAGTGATCAATACAACAAGAAGATCTAACCCTGATAAACATATATGCACCCAATGCAGGAGCACCCACATACGTAAGAAAACTCCTGGAAGATATCAAAGGAGAGATCGACAACAATACAATCATAGTAGGGGACTTTAATCCACCACTAACATCACTGGATAAATCTGCTAGAAAAAAACTCAGCAAAGACACAGCAATCCTAAATGACTCACTAGATCAGATGGACTTAATTGACATCTTCAGAACAATTCACCCCAAACCCACAAAATATACGTTCTTCTCAAGTGCTCATGGGACATCTTCAAAAATAGACCATATATTGGGTCACGAACAAAGTCTCCCCAAATTCAAGAATATTGAAATCATACCAAGCATCTTCTAAGACCACGATGGCATAATATTAGAAATAAACTACAATAAAAAACAACTCAAAATACTCAAATACTTGGAAGCTGAATAGCACGTTATTCAATATTTATTGGGTTACCAATGAGATCAAAGAAGAAATTCAAAACATCCTGGAAACTAATGACAATGAAAACACAACAATCCAAAACCTTCTGGACTCAATGAAAGCAGTCCTGAGAGGGAAGTTTATAGCTCTACAGGCCTATCTCAACAAACAAACAAAAAATGGTAGTAAATCATCTAAATCTAAAGCTCAAAGAATTAGAAAGAGAGCAACAAGAAGAGCCCAGAGTGAGCAGAAGGAAGGAGATAATAAAGATTAGAGCAGAAATAACTGACATATAGACCAAAAAAAAAAAATACAGAAAATCAATGAAACAAAGAGCTGGTTCTTTGAAAGGATAAACAAGATTGACAAACCTCTAGCCAGGCTCACCAAGAAGCAAAGAGAGAGGACCCAAATCAAGAAAATCAGAAATGATAGAGGTGAAATAACAACAGATCCCACAGAAATACAAATGATTGTTAAAAAATACTATGGACAACTCTACTCCAACAAACTAGACAACCTGGAGGAAATGGAAATATTCCTAGAAAAATACAACATTCCAAAACTTAATCAGGAAGAATCTAAAAATCTCAATAGGCCAATAACTATGGAAGAAATTGAAGCAGTCATCAAAAAGCTTCCATTAAACAAAAGCCCAGGACCAGACGGCTTCACAGGGGAGTTTTACCAAACATTCAAGGAAGAACTAAAAACTATCCTCCTCAGACTACTACAAAAAATCCAGGAGGAAGGAACACTTCCAAGCTCATTCTATGAAGCCAGCATCACCCTAATACCAAAACCAGGTAAAGACAACACAATGGAAGAGAATTACAGGTCAATATCCCTCATGAACATAGATGCCAAAATCCTCAACAAAATCTTAGCAAATCGGATCCAGCAGTACATCAGAAAGATCATACACCACGACCAAGTAGGATTTATCCCAGGGATGCAAGGATGGTACAATATCTGCAAATCAATAAACGTGATACATCACATAAAAAAAATTGAAAGAAAAAAAACACATAGTCGTATCAAATGATGCAGAAAAAGCATTTGCCAAAATTCAACACTCGTTTTTGATAAAAACTCTCAGCAAGGTGGGAATTGAAGGATCATACCTTAACATAATAAAATCCATATATGACAAACCCACAGCCAACATCATACTCAATGGACAAAAACTAACACCATTTCCCCTAACAACAGGAGCAAGATAGGGATGCCCACTCTCACCACTCCTGTTCAACATAGTACTGGAAGTATTAGCCATTGCAATTAGACAAAAGAGGAAATAAAAGGCATCCAAATTGGAAAAGAAGAAGTAAAACTGTCCTTATTTGCAGATGACATGATATTATACTTAAAAAACCCTAAAGACTCCATCAATAAACCATTGGACTTAATAAAAGAATTTGGCAATGTAGCAGGATACAAAATTAACACCAAGAAATCTATGGCATTTCTATACACCAATAGTGAATGTGCAGAAAGAGAGACTAAAAAAGCAATCCCATTTACCATCGCACCAAAAACAATTAAGCTACCTAGGAATAAACTTAACTAAACAGGTAAAAGACCTCTACTCAGAAAACTACAGGACGTTGAAAAATGAGATAGCGGAATATATAAAGTGATGGAAGAACATACCATGTTCTTGGATTGGTAGAATCAACATCATTAAAATGTCCATACTGCCCAAAGCAATCTATAAATTCAACGCACTTCCCATTAAAATACCAATGGCATATTTCACAGACCTAGAACGTACTCTCCAAAAATTCATCTGAAATAAAAAATGACCCCGAATAGCTGCAGCTATCCTGAGAAAGAACAAAGTAGGTCGGATCTCAATACCAGATATCAAGCTGTATTACAAAGCCACTGTTCTCAAAACTGCCTGATACTGGCACAAGAGCAGACATATAGATCAATGGAATAGAATAGAGAGCCCAGAAATCATCCCCAACCAATATGCTCAATTAATGTTTGACAAAGGAGGCAAGAACAAACAATGAGGTCAAGATAGTCTCTTCAATAAATGGTGTTGGGAAAATTGGACAGATACATGCAAGAAAATGAAACTAGACAACCAACTTACACCATACACAAAAATAAACTCAAAATGGATAAAGGACTTAAATGTACGACAGGAAACCATAAAAATTCTAGGACAATCCAAAGGCAACAAAATCTCAGACATATGCCGAAGCAATTTCTTCACCGATACAGCTCCTAGGGCATTGGAAACTAAAGAGAAAATAAACAAATGGGACTACATCAAATAAAAAGCTTCTGCACAGCAAAAGAAACCATCAACAAAACAACAAGAAAGCCCACTGTGTGGGAAAACATATTTGCCAATGTCATATCTGATAAGGGCCTAATCTCCAAAATTTATAGGGAACTCATACAACTTAACAAAAGGAAGATAAACAATCCAATCAAAAAATGGGCAAAGGACCTAAATAGACACCTTTCAAAAGAGGACATTCAGAAAGCCAAGAGACATATGAAATCATGCTCAAAGTCACTAATCATCCGAGAGATGCAAATCAAAACAACAATGAGGTACCATCTCACACCTGTCAGACTGGCTATCATCAACAAATCAACAAACGACAAGTGCTGGAGAGGATGTGGAGAAAAAGGAACACTTGTGCACTGCTGGTGGGAATGCAGACTGGTGCAGCCACTATGGAAGACAGTATGGAGTTTCCTCAAAAAACTGAAAATGGAACTCCCATTTGACCCTGTGATCCCACTTCTAGGAATATATCCCAAGAAACCAGAAACACCAGTCAGAAAGGATATATGCACCCCTATGTTCATAGCAGCACAATTCACCATAGCTAAGATCTGGAAACAGCCTAAGTGCCCATCAGTAGATGAATGGATTAGAAAACTGTGGTACATCTACATGATGGAATACTATGCTGCTCTAAAAAAGAAGGAACTCTTACCATTTTCAACAGCATGGATGGAACTGGAGAGCATTATGCTAAGTGAAATAAGCCAGTCAATGAAGGAAAAATACCACATGATGTCACTCATTTCTGGATAATAAAGACCATTATAAACTTATGAACAAAAATAGATACAGAGGCAGAGCTGTCTCGAACAGACTGTCAAACTACAGCAGGAAGGCTGGGGAGGGTGGGAGGGCAGGAGGTGGGTGGGTAAGAGATCAACCAAAGGACTTGTATGCATGCATATAAGCATAACAAATGGACATAACACACTGGGGGGGTAGGGGAGGCCAGGGAATTGTCAAGGGCGGGGGGGAAAAAAGGAGACATATGTAATACTCTTTGTAATACTTTAAGCAATACAGAAAATAAAATAAATTTAAAAAAATAAAATAAAATAAAATGTGCGATTGAAGTATCTACCTCATAAAGAAAAGAATATATATATACACCAGCCCAGCTGGTGTTGCTCAGTGGGTTGAGCATCATCCCATGCAGTAAGAGGTCACCTGTTCAATTCCCTCAGGGCATATGCCCGAGTTTCAGGCTCAACCCCCAGTAGAGAGTGTTCAAGAGGAAATAAATCAGTGTTTCTATCTGTCTCTCCCTCTGTATTCCTCTCTCACTAAATTAAAAAAAATTGAAAAATAAGTTTAAAAAAAGAATATAGCTGTATATGCACTAAATAACACAGCAAGCATGTTCATAAAATATAAAAGGAAGGAAATTCAAGGACATACGAATGAAAATGCCCTAATAATAGGAAGCCTTAAAACACCATTTTCTGTACAAGACAAATTGAGTAGACAAGACATAAGTAAGAAGCTAGAAGAATTAAACAACATAATAAAAAAAGTATATCTCATGGGTATAGAAAAAGTAATTCCTTTGTAATAATAAAGAATACACCCTTGTTTTTCAGAGACACATGGATCAGTCACAAAAATTCATCACCATAATCTAATCTAATAAACGAGAAACATGCAAATTGACCGTACCTCCACTGCACCCACAAGCCACGCCCACCAGCCAATCAGGAGAAAATATTCAAATTAACCCAACTAAGATGGTGGGGGCCCCCCGTGATGGAGGAAGCCAAGCTTCCTGCTTGCCCTGCCAGCCCTGAGCTCTGCTCAAGCCTACAAAGTTTCAATTACAGAAGATAAATAAATCCCAGATACCTGCTTCCAGCCCACGGCCGTGGCGAGCCTGAAAAGGGCCATCAGCCCCTCACCCAGGCTGGCCAGACACCCCAGTAGGCACCCCCACCCTGAAGGGGCTGTGGCCAGCCTGAAAACTGCCCTCAGCCCCTCACCCAGGTTGGCCAAATCCCCATGGGGTGAGGGTCCCCACGGGGGCGCTTGACCAGCCTAAAAACATCCATTAGCCCCTCTCCAAGGCTGGGCAGGCACCCCAGTGGGGACCCCCCACCCTGAAGGGGGTGTGGCCAGCCTGAAAATGGCCATCAGCCCCTCACTCAGGCTGGCCAGGCACCCCAGCGGGACCTCTCCCCCAACCCTGAAGGGGCTGCAGCAAGCCTGCAAATAGCTATCAGCCCCTCACCTATGCTGGCCAGGCACTCCAGAAGGAACCTTCATCCTGAAGGGAGTGTGGCCAGCCTGAAAACAGCCTTCAGCCCCCTCACTCAGACTGGCCACACCCCCATGGGGTGAGGGTCCCTGCTGGGGGGCTTGGCTAACCTGCAAACAGCCATCAGCCCCTCACCCAGGCTGGCTAGGCACCCCAGTGGGAACCCCCACCCTGAAAGGGGTGTGACCAGTCTGAAAATGGCCCTCAGCCCCTCACCTAGGCTGGCTAGGCAACCCAGTGGGACCCTCACCCTGATCCAGGACACCCTTCAGGGCAAACCAGCTGGTCCCCACCTGTGCACCAGGCCTCTAGCCTATATAATAAAAGGGTAATATGCAAATTGACCCTAACAGCAGAATGACTGGGAATGACTGGTCACTATGACACACACTGACTGCCAGGGGGCAGACGCTCAATGCAGAAGCTGCCCCCTGGTGGTCAGTGCACTCCCACAGGGGGAGCTCTGCTCAACCACAAGCCAGGCTGACGGCTGCCAGCACAGTGGTGATGGCGGGAGCCTCTCCCACCTCCTTAGCAGCGCTAAGGATGTCTGACTGCAGCTTAGGACTGCTCCCCTTTGGCAAGTGGACATCTGCCGGGGTCCAACCCCAGCAGGTCCAGGGGTCCCCAAAGGTGTGGACGGAGTCGGCGAAGAAGGAATGACACGGAGACAGCGTTCAGTTGATCAGCAGCCTAGCCAGGATCTCTAGCCCGGATCTCCAGCCAAGTTCTGGTCTGGATCTCCAGAGAGGTTCTGCTTCGGATC
Organism: Myotis daubentonii; assembly: GCF_963259705.1. NCBI lineage: Eukaryota > Metazoa > Chordata > Mammalia > Chiroptera > Vespertilionidae > Myotis > Myotis daubentonii. The sequence goes on along the minus strand of NC_081849.1, from coordinate 7,833,834 downwards.
TCCAGCAAGGTTCTGTAGCCATGTTCCCTAGCTAGGTTCTTCAGCCAGGTTCTGTACTAGTTTCTCCAGCCAGGTTCAGTCCAGGATCTTTTGTCATGTTCTCTCCAGCGAAGCTCCTCCATCTCCAGGTTCCGCCTAGGTTCTGTCTTCTGAATTCTGTCTGTTGTTGTCTTGTTGCATCTGTATTTATACCAGTTGATTCCAATCCTATCAATCTCTATTCCAAAGGTTAGGGCGTTTCTTATCTCCATTCCAGGGAGTAAAGACTATGTAGCTTAAGCATGATTGTTCATAGTTAAAGTGATTAATTACCCGCCTGGCACTTAGTTGAGGGGTTTTATTCCCTCCCTAACTTCAGGGGAAAGTCCCTACCTGGGGAAACAACCTTTCTCAGAGACCTTGGTTAAAACACATAGTGCCAAGAAGGTGAGCAAACATATTAAGAACCGTATGCCATATATGCCAGGTCCCTTGAAACAGCAACGATGGACTGGCTCCCAGCAAATTCCCCCTTTTTTATTTTTTAAAAGCAGGCATTAAAAAGAAAAACCTCAAATGCTCTCTTATATCCATTTTAAGAGTAGGATTGGTGCTTTCCGCTATTACCTGAGTCCTGATCTATCATCCCAGGGAGAGCTTGCCAATCCTGCACTTTCCCAGGGTAGAAAGGCTGCAGTGGGGTTAAGGATAAGGCTCCTTGGGCCTACCTTCTCCCATGCCTCTACATTTACCTTTCCGGCACCTTTCCTTCCTCAGAAAAGCATGGACGTATTTCTTGTATAAAATGTTCCATCTGACTGGGAGTAACCTTAACTCCTCTGCTAGCAAGCATATGTGTTAAAAGATCAATACGGAGTCTTTTTTCTTTAGACTCAGTATGGCACATCTTCTTAATCTAAAGATCAATACAGAGTCTTTTATCTTTGGACTGAGTATGGCACATCTTCTCAAACTAAGTTCTGTACTATCCACCTTCTTACCCTACTTATCCTCTATAGGGGGGTCTGCAGTACCCTGGTGGAGTCCTATCCATCCTGAGTGTGGGGTTCTCAATGGGGGGGGGGCTTACCTAGGGGAATCCTGTTCCAGGGGTTCCCAAAGGTGTGGACGGAGTCGGCGAAGACTATCCACCCTCTTCCTATGGTGGAGTCCTATCCGTCCCGAGTGTGGGGCGCTTACTTAGGGGTCCCTGTTTGGGCGCCAGATGCCGGGGTCCAACCCCAGCAGGTCCAGGGGTCCCCAAAGGTGTGGATGGAGTCGGCGAAGAAGGAAGGACACGGAGACAGGGTTCAGTTGATCAGCAGCCTAGCCAGGATCTCTAGCCAGGATCTCCAGCCAAGTTCTGGTCTGGATCTCCAGAGAGGTTCTGCTCAGGTTCTCCAGTCAGGTTCTGTACAGGTTCTCCAGCCAGGTTCAGTCTGAGATCTCTAGCCAGGTTCAGTCCAGGTTCTCCAGGCAGGTCCAGTCACCAGGTTCTAGTCAGGTTCTCTTGCCATGTTCTATAGTCAGGTTCAGCCCAGGATCCGCTGCCATGCTCTCTCGCCAGGCTCCGCCTCCAGGCTCTGAGGCCAGTCCCTGTCCAGGATCCTCCGGCATGCTCTCACCAGCGAAGTTCTTCTGTCTCTAGAGAACGTTCTGTGTAGGTTCTGTGCCTAGGCTCTGTCTCTCTTGGTCCTGTCTTCCAAGCCCTGTGTTCTCAGTTCTGTGTCTTTCTGTCTTGTTACATCTGTATTTATACCAGTTCATTTTAATCCTGTCAATCTCTATTACAAAGGTTAGGGCGTTTCTTATCTCCATTCCAGGGAGTAAAGACTATGTAGCTTAAGCATGATTGTTCATAGTTAAAGTGATTAATTACCCGCCTGGCACTTAGTTGAGGGGTTTTATTCCCTCCCTAACTTCAGGGGAAAGTCCCTACCTGGGGAAACAACCTTTCTCAGAGACCTTGGTTAAAACATATAGTGCCAAGAAGGTGAGCAAACATATTAAGAACCGTATGCCATATATGCCAGGTCCCTTGAAACAGCAAGGATGGACCGGCTCCCGGCAGACATCCCCTGAGGGGTCCCAGATTTTAAGTGGGCACAGGCCGGGCTGAGGGACCCCCCCAAAGTGCACAAATTTTTGTGCACCAGGCCTCTAGTAAACAATAATAAGCATCAGTGTGTTCCATAAAGTAGAAATACTACAAACAACACTTTCTGATAACAATGCAATAAAACCAGAAATTTCTCTAGAAAAAAGAAAAGGTTCTTCCATCTGAAAATTATAGTAACTTCTTATAAACAACTCTTTTCAAAAAATTTTAATTCTTTATTGTTTAGAGTATTACATGTCTCCTTTTCCCTCCAATGACCTCTCCCTGGCCCCTCACCTCTCCCCCCACTCCAGCACATGCCCTCACTGCCCTATTGTCTGTGTCCATTGGTTATGCTCATATGCATGCATGCAAGTCTTTTGGCTGATCTCTTACCCCCCTGCTCCCCTGCCTTCCCTCTGAGGTTGGACAGTCTGTTGGAAAACAACTCTTGTTGAACAGAAAAATACAAACTGAGACTTTAGACTTTCCTAAAAATCCCAATAATAAAAATAATGAATATAAGATGAAATAATATAAGATTAATTTAAAGGAATGATCAGAAGAAAATACTTTGCATTAAAGACTTTTACAATAAAAATAAAATAATAATAATAAATTAAATTCTCAGTTCATAGAAAATACTAGAAGTAAAATAAAGTAAACCATAAGAAAGCACAAGTATGGAAATCAAAACATAATGCAGTAAAGAATAAAAAATCTTTAGACCTAGTTAATAAATCATAATCCTGGTTTATTGGAAAAACAAAATAATTGGATTATCCAAGCAAAAAAATTTAAAACCTCTTTGAAAATAAATTTGAAAACCTGGATGAAATGGATAATTTCCTAGGGAAACACAGATTACCATAATTGTCTCCAGTAGAAAAAAATGTAAATAATACAACTGTCATGGAAGAAATAGAGAAAGCTCTTAAGGAGCCACACTACAAAGTAAGTACTAGGACCAGGCTGTTTTTCATGGGAATTTTTCTAAACCTTCAAAGTCCAGATAGTTCCAATGCTCTTCAAATTGTTCCAGAGCATTGTAAATGAAGAGAAATTTCTTCATTGCCTTTTCAAAGCAAATGTAACATTAATAACCTAAGCCCAACAGTGACAGTGTAAAAAATTAATCTATACACCAATATCTTTCATGAATATCAATGCAGTAGCACTAAATAAAATATTAGCAAGTAGACTCCAAAACTACATGAAGAATATGATACATCTGATCAAGTGAAACTCAAAACAAAAATGAAAACCTGTCAGTAATAAGAAATCTTCTAATATGACTAACTTATCAATAGGTTTAAAGAAAGAATCATAAGATTATTCACATAGATGAATTTTAAAAGCTTTTGACAAAATTAATTGTTGTGAATAAAAACTCTCAAGAAAATAGTGATTGGGGGATACTTGCTTAATATAATTACACACACACACACACACACACACACACACACACACACACACACCATATATTCCTGTTTTCCAGTATCTCAGTTACTTAACTGAAAAACACTGAGGGCATATCCAGCAATACAGCAATACAGCACTATGCCCATTTACTACAATTCAATATTATAATAGAGATTTTAGCCAATGCAATTAGACAAGAGCAATCAATTAGGGGCATTAAGGATAAATACAGTAGAAGTGATAAAGAAACTATGGTATATCCGTAAAGTGGAATGCTACCCATCAGTAAAGGAGAACAGCTATTGATATAAAAAAACATGAATGATTCTCAAAATCTTTATGCTAAGTGAAGGAAGCCAGTCTGAACAGGGACTTTATTTTACTTTCTCTAGAGTCTCAATGTCTGGTACAAAATCTTCCGTTAAGTTCAAACAATCACTGACTGTTAGTGGAGGGATGAATAGGTGTAATCACCCAACAGAAAAGGGAACATGACTCATTCTTCCACCCTATTAATCAAAATGCATGGTATTTATCAAGATTTTCTGTCTGCTTTCTGCCCTGTTGGACAAATGGGTAACACTGCTCTCAGGGTTTTGTACATGGGCTTCTCATCTCCTCACAGCTTCTCAAGAGCACAACCTGTTGCTTTGCCTCATCTACAGCATTAACCTGAAGGCAAGGATAAGAATGAGTGAGTGCATTTACAAGAAAGTAACTACACAGCAGTTAAAAACTTTTTTCATATTAAACCTGTATTTACATTTTTCTTGCAAGGTATGTGTGGCTCTCTGGTTAAGTATGTGCTTCTAGCAGTTTGTGATATAATAGGATGTTTCATCACTGGAGTTTAGAAAATTGTCTGAAACTCCAATGATAAAAACAGTACAGTGGGCCCCACATTCTGCAGAGTGAAGCCAAACCTATCTTACTGTGAGCTACTATTTCTGAAAGAATCATGAGCTTCTTTCTGTGGTGCTTCTCATATCCTTGAGCCTTTGCTAGCTTTTTAAAATGTGTAGTCTAAACTGATTTGTCTCTGGGGGAAATAAGGAAGAGGTTTAAGTCCTATTGACAGCAAAATTGGATGAGGCATGAAGAAGTTAATTTCAAGTGGGCAGAGCAAGGACAGTGGCATGTGACCACCAAGACATGCTGGTAGAATGTGGAAATGTGCTTTGGGACATCCTATAAATTATGAGGGTAGGAGTATGCAGTAGAAGAGATATAGACTTCACCTACTGTTATCCACATATTAAAAGGATTTAAAAATATGTATTTACTGTTGAAAGTATTACACGTGTACCGTTTTATCGCCCCATTGACACTTTACAGCCCACTGTCCCAGGCCTTCACCACACTATTGTCTGTGTCAAGAGGTCATGCATATATGCATAGAAGTTCTTTGGTTAATCTTGTCCCACCCACCCTTACCCTCCGCCTTCCTCCTGAGAATCAACATTCTATTCCATGGTTTTATGTCTCTGGATCTATTTTGTTCATTAGATTCCACATATGAGTGAGGTCATGTGATACTTATATTTTGGAAATTAACCCCTTATCAAATGTATCATTGGCATATATGTGCTCCCATGCAGTGGGCTCTCTTGTCATTTTGTTGATGATTTCTTTTGCTATGCAGAAGCTTTTCATTTTAATGTAGTCCAATTTCTTTGTTTTCTCCTTAGTTTCTTTTGACCTAGGAGATGTATTGGTAAAAGTATTTTTAAGAGAGATGTCTGAGATTTTGATGCCTATGGTTTCATCTAGAATTTTTATGGTTTCAAGACTTACATTTAAGTCTTTTGTCCGTTTTGAGTTTATTCTAATTTATGGCCTAAGTTAGTGGCCGAGTATCATGTATCTGTCCAATATTTTTTTTGAAAATTTTCTCATTTATTGAAGAGACTGTCTTGACTCCATTGTAAATTCTTGACTCCTTTGTCAAATATTAATTGATAATAATGGCTTGGGTCAATTTCTGTGTTCTCTTTCCGTTCCATCATTCTATATGTCTGTTCTTGTGCCAGAAACAGGCCATTTGAATTTCATTGTGATCCCATCAACATCTTCTTTCTCAAGATTGCTTCAGTTATTCACAACCTGTTTTGTTTCCATATGAATTTTTGGAGTATTTTTTCTATATCTGTGAAATATGAAATTAGTATTTTAGTAGGGATTGCATAGAATCTATAGATTTCTTTGGGTAGTATGGACATAGTATATCTTTCCACTTGTTTATATGTTCCTCTATCTCTTTTTTCAGTGTCCTGTAGTTTTCCAAATACAAGTCTTTTACCTCCTTAGTTAAGTTTATTCCTAAGTATTTTAATTTTTTGTTGCAATGGTAGATGGGATTATTTGTTTAGTTTCTTTTTATGAGAATTCATTCTTGGTGTCTGAAAATGCCATCAATTTCTTGGTGATAATTTTGTATCCTGCTACATTGCCAAATTCATTTATTAAATCTAGGAGTTTTCTGGTGGAGTCTTTAGGGTTTTTGTGCACAATATGCTATCTTCAAATAAGGAGTATTGTAGTACCTCCTTGCCAATTTGGATGACTTTTACGTTTTCTTCTTCTCTGGTCACTGTGGATAACAGGTCTAGTACTATGTTGAATAAAAGTGGTGAAAGTGCACATCCCTATTGTGTTTCTGTTCTCAGGTGAAATGCTTTCAGTTTTGCCCATTAAGTAAGATGTTGGCTGTAGGTTTGTCATATATGGCCTTTATTATGTTGAAGTATTATCTCTGCATTCCCACTTTGCTGAGAGTTTTTATAAAAACGGGGTGTTGGACTTTGTCAAAAGCTTTTTACGCATCTATTGTTATAATCACATGATTTTGTCTTTTAATTTGTTTATGTGATGTATCATGTATATTGATTTGCAAATATTGTACCACCCTTGCATCCCTGGAATTAATCTGATTTGGTCATGGTGTATGATTTTTCAAAATATATTGCTGGATCCAATTTGCTAATATTTTGTTGAGGATTTCAGCATCTATGTTTATCAGGGATATTGGCCTGTAATCTTCTTTCTTTGTAGTATTTTTATCTGGTTTTGGAATTAAGATAATGCTGACCTCATAAAAAATGTTTGAAGTGTTCCTTCCTCTTGGATTTCTTGGAATAGTTTGAAGAGAATAGGTTTAGTTCTTTTTTGAATGTTTGGTAAAACTCCTCTGTGAAGCCTGGTCCAAACCAAGGCTTTTTTTTCTGGGAATTTTTAAAATACTTCTTCAGTTTCATCAGTTGTATTGGCTTAATTATGTTTTCTGATTTTTCCTGATTTAGGTTTAAGAGTGTATTTTTCTAGGAATTTGTCCATTTCATCTACAATGTCCCACTTGTTGGCATATAGTTGTCCATAGTATTTGCTTACAATCCCTTTTAAGTCTGTGGTGTCACTTGTTAATTCATTGCTTTCATTTCTAATTTTATTTATTTGGGTCCTCCTTGTTTTTTTGATGAGTTTGGCTAAAGATTCACCTATTTTTTTTAAGTCTCTGTGTGATTTATTTCTGCTCTAATCTTTATTACTATTTCCTTTCTTCTATTACTTACTCAGGATTTTTCTTGTTGTTCTCTTTCTAATTTTTAAGTTGTAGGGTTAAATAGTTTATTAATTTTTCTTTTCTTTTTCCTCTCTTTTTTCTGTTAGTTAGGCCTGTAATTCTATGCAGTTCTCTGTCAGTACTGCTTTTGCTGTGTCCCAGAGATTTGGGTTTAGTGTGTTCATTTCCATTTGTTTCAAAGAAGTTTTTCTTTTTTTAATTTATCTCTTGATCTCATTGGTAACCCATTCATTATTTCATAACATACTATTTAGCCTCCATATGTTTGAATGTTTTTGAGTGTTTTTGCTATAATTGATTTCTAATTTCATGCCATTGTGATCTGAGAAGATGGTTGATACAATTTTAATCTTTTTGAACTTGTAGAGACTTGTTCTGTGTCCTACCATGTGGTCTATCTGTGTGGTCTATCTCAACATGTGCAGTTGAGAAGAATGTATGTTTTGAAGCTTTGGGCTGAAATGTTCTATAAATGCCAATTAAATCCATCTGATCTGCTAGGGCTGACCAGCAGACCCTGAGTGACAGATGAATGATTACTCCAACACACATTTCTGTGAAAGAGAGGGCTAAGGAACTGCCTGGCTAGAGAAACCAAACATCCCCATTCACCTGTCACCTCAGGCTTTTATTGTAACAGCAGTTTGAACCAAAGTAAACTTTTAGATACTATCAGCAGAGTAAGCATTCTTTAGAAGACACATGTATCTGCAGTGTCCTTTAAGCAAGGACATCTAAAGATTAAGCAAAAATATTCCAGTAAACACCCGGGGGCTCGCACATACACAGACATGTTTGGAAAGGTCAAAGAACTTTGCCTTCAGAGAACTCCCTTAGGAGGTTCCTACCTTTCAGAGTTCCCTCCTTACAGATTTTCCAACCAAGTCCCATGCTTCCCCATATTGATCCAGTGTGTCCTTGTGAGTCACAGTTTTCTTGTTAAGTTTTTTTTTCTGGAAGATCTATCCAGTGTAGTCTGTGGGGTGTTAAAGTACCCTATGATTATATTGCTGTTGATGCCTCCCTTAAAGTACTCCAGAAATTAAAAAAACAACAACAACATATATTTAGATGTTCCTATTTGGGTACATAAATATTTACCAGGATTATATCCTTTTGTTGTATTATGTAGTGACCTTCATTGTCTCTTTTAATGGCCTTCATTCTGAAGTCTATTTTGTCAGATAGGAGTATTGCTACCCCAGATTTTATTTATTTGTTTGTTTCCATTTGCATGGAAAAAAGTTTTTCCATACCTTCACTCTCATCTTGTGTGAATCTTTTGTTCTGAGGTGGGGCTCTTTTAGGGTCATGTTTTCATGTACACTCAGCTGCCCTATGTCTTTTCATTGGAGCATTTAATCCATTTACATTTAAGGTTATTATTGATAGGTACTTAATTGTTGCCATTTAAATTCTTTATGCCTATGTTTCTCTCTCTCTCTCTCTCGCTCCCACCTCGCTCTCTCTTTCTTCTTCTCAGTATAGCAGTTCCTTTAGCATTTTTTGCAGTTCTGGTTTGGTGGTGATAAACTCTTTCAGCATTTCTTTTTAATATCTGGGAAGCTCTTTGTTTTACCATCTATTGTGAATGATAGCCATGCTGGATATAGTAATCTTAGTTTCAGATCTTTGCTTTTCATTACCTTGAATTCTTCATGCTAGTGCCTTCTAGCTTATAGTGTTTTGATGAAAAAATCAGCTGACAGCCTATAGTAGCTCCTTTGTAGGTAACAAATTGCTATTCTTTTGCTTCCCTTAAGATTCTCTCTTTGTCTTTAACTGTTGGTATTTTAATTATGAAGTGTCTAGGCATGGGCTTCTTTGGGTTCTTCTTGCTTGGGATTCCTTTGCCTCCAATTCGTGTGATTTTTTCATTTCCCAGGTTCGGTGAGTTTTCTGTCATTATTTTTTGAACAGATTCTCTGTCCCTTGCTTGGTTAGTTCACCTTCTGGCAGTCCTATGCTATGAATATTGTTGTTTCATGTTGCCCAAAAGCTCCTTTGAGCTGTCTTCCTGTTTTTTTTTTCTTTTTGGTTTTCTGATTGAGTGATGTTTTCTACCCTGTCTTCTAACTCACTGACCTGATCCTTGTCTTCCCCTAATCTGCTGTATATTCCTTCTTATGTGTTCCTTATCAGTGCTATGTCATTCTTCATTTCTGATTGGTCATTTTTCATTTTTTCTATATCTTTTCTCATGCTGTTGAGCATCCTTATAATCCTGATTCTGAACGCTATATTTGATAAATTTCTCATCTCCATTTCATTTAGCTCTTCTTCTGGAGAATTCTCTTGTTCTTTCATTTGGGCCTGGATTTTTTGTCTCCCCATTTTGGCTGCCTGTTTGGATTTGTGTTTATGTATTAGGTAGATCTTCTATAATTCTCAATCTCTAGTATAGTACAATATCAGACACTGTTTATGACTGGTTCTGAGTACCCTATTAGGAACTATCAGCAATCTACAGCATGTGGTTCACTCTGCTGGGGCTGCATACCTTTGGAATGGACCAAGATGTGCACGAAGGTCTGTTTTTCCTAGACCTGAGCCAAGAAGTAGATTAGGCGAAGACTCAAAGCCTCCATAGACATGCCTCTGCCTGCAGTCTGATTGTCAATCTTTTATTTTTAAAAAATAATTATTTATTGTTGAAAGTATTACATATGTCCCCCCTTTTTCCCCATTGACCCCCTCCAGACCTTCTTCCTCTCCCCTCACCCCAGGCCTTCAGCACCCTTTTATCTGTGTCCCTGGGTTGATCACATCCCACCCACCCACCCTACCCTGTCGTCTCTCTAAGATTCGTACTCTGTTCCATGCTTCCATGTCTCTGGATCCACTCCATTCATCAGTTTATTTTGTTACTTAGATTCCACATATGAGTGCAATCATGTGATACTTGTCTTTCTCTGACTGATTATTTCACTTAGCATGATACTCTTCAGGTCTCTCCATGCTGTCTCAAAGGTTAAGAGATTCTTCTTTTTTATTGCTGCATAGTATTCTATGGTATTTATGTTATACAGCTTTTAAATCCACTCATCTACTGAGGGGCACTTGGGCTGTTTCCAGATCTTAGCTATAGCACATTCCAGATCTTAGCACATTCTTTCTGATTGCTGCTTTGCATTTCTTAGGCTATATTCCTAGAAGTGGGATCACTGTATCAAATGGCAGTTCTATATTTAATTTTTTGAGGAAACTCCATACCGTTTTTCATAATGGTTGCACCAGCCTACATTCCCACCAGGAATATACTAGGGTTCCCTTTCCTCCAAATCCTCACCAGCACTTGTCATTTGTTGATTTGTTGATGTTAGCCATTCTGACAGGTGTGAAATGGTACTTCATTGTCATTTTGATTTGCATCTCTCAGATGATTAGTGACTTTGAGCATGTTATCATTTGTCTCTTGGCCATATGTATGTTCTCTTTGGATAAATCTCTCTTTAGGTCCTTTGCCTATTTTTTAATTGGATTGTTTGTCTTCCTCTGTTAAGTTGTATGAGTTCTTTATATATTTTGGATATTAACCCTTTATCAGATGTTTTATTGCCAAATATTCCTCCTATACAATGGGCTCTCTTTTTGTTTTGTTGATGGTTTTTTTGGCTGTGCAGAAGCTTTTTATTTTGATGTAGACCCATTTATTTATTTTCTCCTTAGTTTCCTTTGCCTTAGGAAATGTATCTGTAAACATATTGCAATGAGAGTTTTCTGAGATTTTGCTGCCTATGGTTTTTTCCTAGGATTTTTATGGTTTCATGACTTATATTTGTCTTTTATCTAGTTTGAGTATTTTCTTGTGTATGGTATAAGTCGGTGGTCTAGTTTCATTTTTTTTCACATGAATCTGTCCAATTTTCTCAACACCATTAATTGAAGAGACTGTCCTAACTCCATTGTATGCTTTTGCCTCCTTTGTCAAATATTAATTGAGTGTAATGGCTTGGGTTGATTTCTGAGTTCTCTCTTCTGTTCCATTGGTTTATATGCCTGTTCTTATGCGAGTACCAGGCTGTTTTGATTACAATGCAATGACTTTGTAGTATAACTTGAAATCTGTTATAGCGATTCCTCCAACTTTGTTTTTCTTTCTCAAAATTGCTGCAGCTATTTGGGATCTTTTTTGGTTCCATATGAATTTTTGGAGTGTTTATTCTAGATCTGTGAAATATGCCAGTATTATTTTAATTGGGAGTGCATTGAATCCGTAGATTGTCTTGGGTAGTATGGATATTTTGATGATGTTGATTCTATCAATCCATGAACACGGTATATTCTTCCACTTGTTTACATGTTCCTCTATCTCTTTTTTTAATGTCCTGTAGTTTTCTGAGGACAGGTCTTTTGCCTCCTTGGTTAAGTTTATTCCTAGGTATATTATTTTTTTTTGTTGTAATGGTAAGTGGGATTCTATGTTTAGTTTATCTTTCTGAGAATTCATTATTGGCGTATAACAAAGCCATTAATTTTGGGGTGTTGATTTTGTATCCTGCTATATTGCCAAATTCATTTATTAAATCTAGTAGTTGTTTGGTGGAGTCTTCATGGTTTTTATGTACAATATCATGTCATCTGCAAATAATGAGAGTTTTAGTACCTCCTTTCCAATTTGGATGCCTTTTATTTCTTCTTCTTGTCTGATTGCTGTGGCTAAGACTTCCAGTACTATTGAATAAGAGTGATGAAAGTGGACATCCCTGTCTTGTTCCTGTTCTTAGGGGAAATGCTTTTAGTTTTTTCCCATTGAGTTTGATTTTAACTGTGGTTTGGCCTATGGCATGTTGAGATATGCTCCCTCTATTCCCACTTTGCTGAGAGGTTTTATCAGAAACTAGAGGCCCGGTGCATGAAATGCATGCATGGGTAGGGTCCCTATGCCTGGTTGGTGATGAGGGCAGATTGGGGCCTTCTGGCTTCCAGCCGAAGACTTCCTTCATTCTGTGCCACCCTCTGGTGGTCAGTGCATTTCATAGTGAACAATCAAACTCCTGGTATCTCTGTCGAACCCCCAAGGGGGCAATTTGCATATTAGTCATATATGTATGTATATATATATATATATATATATATATATATATATATATATATATATAATGAGTTGAATTTTTCCAATGCTTTTTCTGTATCTATTGATATGATCATGTGATTTTTGTCTTTGAATTTGTTTATGTAATGTATCATGTTTATTGATTTGCAAATATTGTACCAGCTTTCCATCTCTGGAGTAAATCCCACTTGGACATGGTATCTGATATTTTTAATATATTGCTACATATGATTTGCTAATATTTTGTTGAGTATTTTAGCATCTATGTTCATTAGGAATATTGGCCTGTAATTCTCTTTCTTTGTAGTGTCTTTACTTGGTTTTGGAATTGGAATAATGCTGGCCTCATAAAAGTATTCTTTGCTCATGGATTTTCTGAAATTGTTTGAGGAGTATAGGTGTTATTTCTTTGAATGTTTGGTAAAACTCCCCTCTGAAGCCATCCAGACCTTGGCTTTTGTTTGCTGGTAGTTTTTTTATTACAGCTTTTATTTCATCGGTTGTTATTGATCTATTTAGGTTTTCTGATTCCTCCTTATTCAGATTTTGGGGATTGTATTTTTCTAGGAATTTGTGTAATTCATCCACATTGTCCAGCTTGTTGGCATATAGTTGTTCATAGTATTTTTTATAGTCCTTTCTATTTCTGTGGTGTCAGTGGTTATTTCCCTACTTTCATTTCTGATTTTGTTTATTTAGTCCTATCTGTTTCTTTTTTTTTCAGCCTTTAATGTCTTTATTGATTAAAATATTACATATGTGTCCTCATCCCCCCCCATTAACCCCTCTTTGTTTTTTGATGAGTCTGGCTAATGGCTTATCAATTTTTTTTTATCCTTTCAAAGAACCAGTTCTTGGTTTCATTGATTTTTTTTCAGTATTGTATTTTTAGTCTCTGATATTTTTTCTGCTCTAATCATTATTATTTCCTTTCTTCTACTTTGGGATTTTCTTGTTCTCTTTTTAGTCCTTTAAGTTGTAGGGTTAAATAGTTTATTGTTGATTTTTCTTGTGTGTGTATGTGTGTATGGTTTTTTTGTTTGTTTCTTTTTTGATGTATGCCTGTAGTGCTATGAACTTCCTTCCCTCTCAGGACTGTGTTTGCTGTGTCCCAGATATTTGAAAATGTATGTTCATTTTCATTTGTTTCCAGGAAGTTTTTGATTTCCTTCTTTATCTCATTAGTAACTCATTTATTGTTTAATAATATGCAAGTTAGCCTCCATGTGTTTGAATGTTTTGGGGTATATTTACTATAGTTGATTTCTAATTTCATTCCACTGTGATCTTAGAAGATGCTTGATATGATTTCAATCTTCCTGAACTTGTAGAGACTTGTTTTGTGTCCTAACATGTGGCCTATCTTTGTGAATGACCCATTTTCACTTGAGAAGGATGTATATTCTGATGTGATGGAGTGGAATGTCCTATAAATGTCAATTAAATCCATCTGCTCTGGTGTGTCCTTTGGATTCATTGTTTCTTTGTTCATTTTTGTCTGGAAGATATATCCGGTAAAGTTAGCCAGGTGTTTAAGTCCCCTACTATGACTATATTGTTCTTGATCACTCTGTTGAACTCCTATAGACGTTTTTAAAAAATATATTTAGGTGTTCCCATATTGGATGCATTATATGTTCACCAGGGTTATATCCTCTTGTTGTTTGATCCCTTTAGTATTATGTACTAACCTTTGTTGTCTCTTGTGATGGCCTTCATTTTGAAGTCTATTTTATCAATATGAGTAATGCTACTCCAACTTTTTTTCTTTTCCATTGGCATAGAAAATATTTTCCATCCTTTCGCTCTCATCCTGTGGGTGCATATGTACTTTCTGAATGGTGTTTCTGGTTTCTTGGGATATAGTCCTAGAAGTGGGATTACCAAGTCAAATGGGAGTTCCATATTTAATTTTTTTGAGGAAACTCCATACTGTCTTCCATAGTGGCTGCACCAGTCTGCATTCCCACCAGCAGTGCAGAAGGGTTCCTTTTTCTCCACATCCTCTCCAGCACTTCTCATTTGTTGATTTGTTGATGATAGCTATTCTGACAGACGTGAGATGGTATCTCATTGTTGGTTTGATTTACATCTCTTGGATGATTAGTGAATTTGAGCATGTTTTCATATGTTTCTCGGCCTTCTGTATGTTTTCTTTCAAAAAGTGTTTAGGTCCTTTGCCCATTTTTTGATTGGATCGTTTATCTTCCTTTTGTTAGGGTGTATGAGCTCTCTGTAAATTTTGGAGATTAAACACTTATCTGAAATATCATTGGCAAATAAGTTCTTCCAAGCAGTGGGCTTTCTTTCTGTTTTGTTGATGGTTTCTTTTGCTGTGCAGAAGTTTTTTATTTTGATGTAGTTCCATTTATTTATTTTATCCTTAGTTTTCATTGCCCTAGGAGCTGTATCAATAAAGATATTGCTACAACATATGTTTGCTATGAAGTCTTGTAGGATTTTTATGGTTTCTCATCTTACATTTAAGTCTTTTAGCCATTTTGAGTTTGATTTTGTGTATGGTGAAAGTGGGTGATCTAGTTTCATTTTTTTGCATGTATATGACCAAATTTCCCAACACCATTTATTGAAGAGATTGTCTTGACTGCATTGTATGCTCTTGCCTATTTTGTCAAATATTAATTAAGCATAATGGCTTGGGTTGATTTCTGGGCTCTCTGTTCTATTCTATTGGTCTATATGTCTGTTCTTGTGCCAGTATCAGGCATTTTGAGAACCGTGGCTTGGTAATATAATTACCAAGTTTGTTCTTTGTCAGTATCACTCCAGCTATTCGGGGTCATTTTTATTCCAGATGAATTTTTGGAGAGTTTGTTCTAGAGCATTGAAGTATGCTGTTGGTATTTTAATGTGGATTGCATTGAATCTGTAGATAGCTTTGAGTAGTATGGACATTTTAATGATGTTGGTTTTACCAATCCATGAGCATGATATGTTCTTCCATTTGTTTATGTCTTCCTCTATCTCTATTTTCAATGTCCTGTAGTTTTCTGAGTACAGGTCTTTTACCCTCTTAGTTAAGTTTATTCCTAGATATCTTTATTTTTTGGTGCAATGGTAAGTGGGATTGTTTGTTTGTTTGTTTTTATTTCTCTTTCTGTGAGCTCATTATTGGTGTATAAAAAGACCATAGATTTCTGAGTGTTAATTTTGTATCCTGCTACATTGCCAAATTCATTTATTAGGTCTAGTGGGTTTTTTTATAAAGTCTTTGAGGTTTTCTATGTACATATCATGTCATCTGTGAATAATGACAGTTTTATGTCTTCTTTTCCAATTTGGATACTTTTCATTTCTTCTTCTTGTCTAATTGCTATGGCTAGCACTTCCAGAACTATGTTAAACTGGAGTGGTGAAAGTGGGGATCCATGTTTTGCTCCTGTCCTTAGATGAAATGGTTTTAGTTTTTGCCCGTTGAGTATGATATTGGCTGTAGGTTTGTCATATAAGGCTTTTATTATGTTGAGGTATGATCTCCTATTCCCATTTTGCTGAGGAATTTTATCAAGAAAGCATGTTGGATTTTGTCAAATGCTTTTTCTGCATCAATTGACATGACTATGTCATTTTTATCTCTCAATTTATTTATGTGATGTATCACATTTATTGATTTGTGGATATTGTACCATCCTTTCATTCCCTGGATAAATCCTACTTGGTCATGGTGTATGATCTTTCTGATGTAATGCTGGATCTGATTTGGGCGAATTTTGTTGAGGATTTTCCATCTATGTTCATGAGGGATATTGCCTGTAATTCTCTTTCATTGGGTTGTCTTTATCTTGTTTAGTCTTAGGGTGATGCTGTCTTTGTAGAATGAGCTTGGAAGTGTTTCTTCCTTTTGAATTTTTTGGAATAGTCTGAAGAGGATAGGTTTTGGTTTTTACTTTAATGTTTGGTAATACTCCCCTATGAAGCCTTCCGGCCCTAGACTTTTGTTTGCTTGAATCTTTTCGATGACTGCTTTAATTTCCTCCATACTTATTGGCCTATTGAGATTTTTAGATCCTTCCTGATTAAGTTTTGGAAGGTTGTATTTTTCTAGGAATATGTCCATTTCCTCTAGGTTATCTATTTTGATGGAATAGTGTTGTTCATGGTATTTTTTACCAATCCTTTGTATTTCTGTGAGGTCTGTTGTTTTTTCTCCTCTTTCCTTTCTGATTTTGTTTATTAAGTTCCTCTCTCTCTGCTTCTTGGTGAGCCTGGCTACAGGTTCATCAATCTTGTTTATCCTTTCAAGAACCAGCTCTTGATTTCACTGATCTTTTGTATTTTTTTGTTCTTGTTGTTGGTTTCTTTTTTTTTGGTCTCTATGTCATTTATTTCTTCTCTGATCTTTATTATCTCCTTCCTTCTTCTCAATCTGGGCTTTTCTTGTTGCTTTCTTTCTAATCCTTTAAGTTGTAGTGTTAGATGATTTATTACCATTTTATCTGGTTGTTGTTATTGTTTTAGAAAGGCCTGTAGAGCTATAAACTTTCCTCTCAAGACTGATTTCATTGTGTCACATAGATTTTGGATTGCTGTGTTTTCATTGTCATTCATTTCCAGGATGTTTTTAATTTTTTTTGATCTCTTTGGTAACCCAATCATTTTTTAATAGCATGCTATTCAGCTTCCAAGTATTTGAATTTTTTTTATTGTTTTTATTGTAGTTTATTTCTTTTTTTTTATTGCTTAAAGTATTACAAAGGGTATTACATATGTATCCATTTTATCCCCCCGCCCTAGACAGTCCCCTAGCCTCCCCTATCCCCCAGTGCCTTATGTCCATCGGTTATGCTTATATGCATGCATACAAGTCCTTTAGTTGATCTCTTACCCCCCTACCTCCTGCCCCCCAACCCTCCCCGGCCTTCCCGCTGCAGTTTGACAATCTGTTTGAGGCAGCTCTGCCTCTGTATCTATTATTGTTCAAAAGTTTATAATGGTCTCTATTGTCCATGAATGAGTGAGATCATGTGGTATTTTTCCTTTATTGACTGGCTTATTTCACTTAGCATAATGCTCTCCAGTTCCATCCAAGCTGTTGCAAATGGTAAGAGTTCCTTCCTTTTTAGAGCAGCATAGTATTCCATCGTGTAGATGTACCACAGTTTTCTAATCCATTCATCTACTGATGGGCACTTAGGCTGTTTCCAGATCTTAGCTATGGTGAATTGTGCTGCTATGAACATAGGGGTGCATATATCCTTTCTGATTGGTGTTTCCGGTTTCTTGGGATATATTCCTAGAAGTGGGATCACAGGGTCAAATGGGAGTTCCATTTTCAGTTTTTTGAGGAAACTCCATACTGTCTTCCACAGTGGCTGCACCAGTCTGCATTCCCACCAGCAGTGCACAAGTGTTCCTTTTTCTCCACATCCTCTCCAGCACTTGTCGTTTGTTGATTTGTTGATGATAGCCAGTCTGACAGGTGTGAGATGGTACCTCATTGCTGTTTTGATTTGCATCTCTCGGATGATTAGTGACTTTGAGCATGTTTTCATATGTCTCTTGGCTTTCTGAATGTCCTCTTTTGAAAGGTGTCTATTTAGGTCCTTTGCCCATTTTTTGATTGGATTGTTTATCTTCCTTTTGTTAAGTTGTATGAGTTCCCTATAAATGTTGGAGATTAGGGCCTTATCAGATATGTCATTGGCAAATATGTTTTCCCACACAGTGGGTTTTCTCGTTGTTTTGTTGATGGTTTCTTTTGCTGTGCAGAAGCTTTTTATTTTGATGTAGTCCCATTTGTTCATTTTCTCTTTAGTTTCAAGTGCCCTAGGAGCTGTATCGGTGAAGAAATTGCTTCGGCATATGTCTGAGATTTTGTTGCCTTTGGATTCTTCTAGAATTTTTATGGTTTCCTGTCGTACATTTAAGTCCTTTATCCATTTTGAGTTTATTTTTGTGTATGGTGTAAGTTGGTGGTCTAGTTTCATTTTCTTGCATATATCTGTCCAATTTTCCCAACACCATTTATTGAAGAGACTATCTTGGCTCCATTGTATGTTCTTGCCTCCTTTGTCAAATATTAATTGAGCATATTGGTTCGGGCTGATTTCTGGGCTCTCTATTCTATTCCATTGATCTATATGCCTATTCTTGTGCCAGTACCAGGCAGTTTTGAGAATAGTGGCTTTGTAATACAGCTTGGTATCTGGTATTGAGATCCCACCTACTTTGTTCTTTTTCAGGATTGCTGCAGCTATTCGGGGTCTTTTTTTATTCCAGATGAATTTTTGGAGAGTTCGTTCTAGATCTATGAAGTATGCCGTTGGTATTTTAATGGGAAGTGCGTTGAATTTATAGATTGCTTTGGGTAGTATGGACATTTTAATGATGTTGATTCTACCAATCCATGAACACAGTATGTTCTTCCATCTGTTTATGTCTTCCTCTATATCTTTTTTCAACGTCCTGTAGTTTTCTGAGTAGAGGTCTTTTACCTCTTTAGTTAAGTTTATTCCTAGGTAGCTTAATTTTTTGGGTGCGATGGTAAACGGGATTGTTTTTATAATCTCTCTTTCTGAAAGTTCACTATTGGTGTATAGAAATGCCTCAGATTTCTTGGGGTTAATTTTGTATCCAGCTACATTGCCAAATTCATTTATTAAGTCTAGTAGCTTTTTGGTGGAGTCTCTAGGGTTTTGTATGTATAATATCATGTCGTCTGCAAATAAGGACAGTTTTACTTCCTCTTTTCCAATTTGGATGCCATTTATTTCTTCTTCTTGCCGAATTGCAATGGCTAACACTTCCAGAACTATGCTGAACAGGAGTGGAGAGAGTGGGCATCCCTATCTTGTTCCTGTTCTTAGGGGAAATGGTGTTAGTTTTTGTCCATTGAGTATGATGTTGGCTGTGGGCCTGTCATATATGGCTTTTATTATGTTGAGGTATGATCCTTCTACTCCCACCTTGCTGAGAGTTTTTATCAAAAATGGGTGTTGAATTTTTTCAAATGCTTTTTCTGCATCAATTTATATGACCATGTGGTTTTTTTCTTTCAATTTGTTTATGTGATGTATCACGTTTATTGATTTGCGGATATTTTACCATCCTTGCATCCCTGGGATAAATCCTACTTGGTCATGGTGTATGATCTTTCTGATGTACTGCTGGATCTGATTTGCTAAGATTTTGTTGAGGATTTTGGCATCTATGTTCATGAGGGATATTGGCCTGTAATTCTCTTTCAATGTGTTGTCTTTTCCCGGTTTTGGTATTAGGGTGATGCGGGCTTCATAGAATGAGCTTGGAAGTGTTCCTTCCTCTTGAATTTTTTGTAGTAGTCTGAGGAGGATAGGTTTTAGTTCTTCCTTGAATGTTTGGTAAAACTCCCCTGTGAAGCCGTCTGGTCCTGGGCTTTTGTTTGATGGAAGCTTTTTGATGACTGCTTCAATTTCTTCCATAGTTATTGGCCTGTTGAGATTTTTAGATTCTTCCTTATTGAGTTTTGGAATGTTGTATTTTTCTAGGAATTTGTCCATTTCCACCATGTTGTCTAGTTTGTTGGAGTAGAGCTGTCCATAGTATTTTTTAACAATCATTTGTATTTCTGTGGGATCTGTTGTTATTTCGCCTCTATCGTTTCTGATTTTGTTTATTTGGGTCCTCTCTCTTTGCTTCTTGGTGAGTCTGGCTAGAGGTTTGTCAATTTTGTTTATCCTTTCAAAGAACCAGCTCTTGGTTTCATTGATTTTCTGTATTGCTTTTTTGGTCTCTATGTCATTTATTTCTGCTCTAATCTTTATTATCTCCTTCCTTCTGCTCACTCTGGGTTTTTCTTGTTGCTGTCTTTCTAATTCTTTGAGTTGTAGAGTTAGATGATTTACTACCATTTTTTCTTGTTTTTTGAGATAGGCCTGTAGAGCTATAAACTTCCCTCTCAGGACTGCTTTCATTGTGTCCCATAGGTTTTGGATTGTTTTGTTTTCATTGTCATTAGTTTCCAGGATGTTTTGAGTTTGTTCTTTGATTTCATTGGTAACCCAATCAATATTTAATAGCATGCTATTCAGCTTTCAGGTGTTTGAGTATTTTGGTTTGTTTTTATTGTAGTTTATTTCTAATATTATGCTATCATGGTCTGCGAAGACACTTTTTATGATTTCAATCTTCTTGAATTTGGGGATACTTTGCTTGTGACCCAATATATGGTCTATTTTTGAATATGTGTTATGAGCACTTGAGTAGAATGTATATTCCGTGGCATTGGGGTGAAGTGTTCTGAAGATGTCTATTAAGTCCATCTGATCTAGTGAGTCGTTTAGGATTGCTGTATCTTTGCTGATTGTTTGTCTAGAGGACTTATCCAGGGCTGTCAGTGGTGTATTAAAGTCCCCTACTATGATTGTGTTGTTGTTGATCTCTCCTTTGATATCTTCCAGGAGTTTTTTTTATGAATTTGGGTGCTCCTGCATTGGGTGCATATATGTTTACCAGGGTTATATCTTCTTGTTGTATTGATCCCTTTAGTATTATGAAGTGGCCTTCCTTATCTCTTGTTATGGCCTTCACTTTGAGGTCTATTTTGTCCGATATAAGTATTGCTACCCCAGCTTTCTTTTCCTTTCCATTTGCCTGAAAGATATTTTTCCATCCCTTCACTTTCAGTCTGTGTGAGTCCCTTCTAATGAGGTGGGTTTCTTGTAGACAGCAGATGTATGGGTCATGTTTTTTTATCCATTCAGCCACTCGATGTCTTTTGGTTGGAGCATTTAGTCCGTTTACGTTTAAAGTTATTATTGAAAGGTACTTGTTTGTAGCAATTTCTTTTTTTGTGTGGCTGTTTTCTTTCTGAGCTTTTTATTTCTTCTTTTTACACCAGTCCCTTTAGCATTTCTTGCATTGCTGGCTTGGTGGTGATAAACTCCCTTAGTCTTTTTTTGTCTGTGAAGCTTCTTATTTGCCATTCAATTTTGAATGATAGCCTTGCTGGATAGAGTATTCTTGGATTCAGTCCTTTGCTTTGCATCACTTTGTAAATTTCCGTCCATTCTTTTCTGGCCTGATGTGTTTCTGTTGAGAAGTCATTTGATAATCTAATGGGAGATCCCTTGTATGTAACTTTCCGCCTCTCTCTTGCAGCTTGTAAGATTCTCTCTTTGTCCTGAACATTTGCCATGGTAATTATGATGTGTCTTGGTGTGGGTCTTTTCGGGTTCACCTTGTTTGGGACTCTCTGGGCTTGTGTGACTTTTTTCTTCCCCACCTCAGGGAAGTTTTCTGATATTATTTCTTCGAGTAGGTTTTCTAATCCTTGTTCCTCTTTCTGTTGTTCTGGCTCCCCTATTATTCGTATGTTGTTTCGTTTCATGTTGTCCCAAAGCTCCCTTAGGCTCTCCTCCTGTCTTTTAATTTTTTTCTCCAATTGCAGTACAGTTTGGGTGTGTTTTGCTTCCTTGTCTTCTAAATCACTAATTCGGTCCTCCGCTTCTCCTAGTCTACTGTTGATACTTTCAATGGTGTTTTTTATTGCAGCTATATCACTCTTCATTTCTTCTTGGGTCTTAAGTTGTTGATTTTTTCATCTGTTTCTTCTAGCTTCTTGCATATGTTAATGATTTTTTCCTCCGTCCAGTTTATGAACTCTAGGACTCTTATTCTGAATTCTTTTTCGGTCATGTTGCATGCCTCTGTATCACTTAGCTGCTTTTCTTGCGAGTCCTCTTTTTCTTTCCTTTGGGGGTTTCTTTGTCTACCCATGTTTGATCTCACTGACATATCTAGACGTTGAGTCGTTCAGTGGCTGCTCCCTTGGTAGCAGTGACTCCTTGGGCTGTGGTTGCTCTTCGGGCAGTTGTGATAGCAGCTGCTCCTCAGTTGGCAGCAGCTCCTCTGGTGGGTGCTATTCACAGCTGTGGTAGCTCTTCTGGCTGGTAGGGGGAGGTTTCACGTACAGCTGCTGTTCCTCAGACAGAGGGTGTGGTGCTCAGGAGGCTGCTGTTGTTTGGATCTGCTGCGTTGATTTAAAGGCACAAAAATACAACACAACAAGGCACCGTGTACCAGGCACCACTCTGTGTTGTTGCTGGCTGATCTAGTGAGTCATTTAGAATCACTGTTTCTTTGCTGATTTTTTTTCTAGAGGAATTATCCAATGATGTTAATGGTGTATTAAAGTCCCCTGCTATGATTGTATTGTTGTCAATCTCTCACCTGATACCTTCCCGAAGATAGTTTATGTATTTGGGTACTCCTGCATTAGGTTAATATATGTTTATCAGGGTTATATCCTCTTGTTGTATCTATCCCTTTAGTATTATGAAGTGACCTTCCTTTTCTCTCGTTATGGCCTTATTTTGAGGTTTATTTTGTCAGATATAAACATTGCTACCCCAGCTTTTCTTTCATTTCCATTTGCCTGAAAGATATTTTTCCATCCCTTAACGTTCAGTCTGTGTGAGTCCCTTATTCCGAGGAGGGTCTCTCATAGATGTGGGAAACTTTTTATTGTCTTCACTAGCTGATAAGCGTAGACAGAGAACCCCCCGAAGACTGGGTACCTTTGAAGCCCTAGCAAAGGTCAGACCTGCATTGCCAACATTTGTCCACCATCCAGAACTGAAATATCATTGCTGTCATGTACACATAAGGAACTGTCTGACATTGAAACTTGGACTCAGAACTGTTGGACATTGAAATTGGGACTTAAACATTTTTTGTCCTTGTATGTTTATTTCTGGTCTGCAGATACAAGATTTTTAAGGAAAATATAAGGGGGAGATGTGGAAAACCGTTTATTGCCTTCACTAGCTGATAAGCATAGACAGACAACCCCCCGAAGGCTGGGTACATTTGAAGCCCTAGCAAAGGTTGGAGCTAGGTGCCACCTCTGTTTGTCCAGACAGTGGTAGCTGAAGTAACTTATTTATTTATTATTATGTAAATCCTTTTTATTATTTATTATTATGTAAATCCTTGCTGATGTGCTAGTCTGCCTGTTGCCAGGGGTCGCCTGCCTAAGGGCTATGCTATGGGTGTATCCCAGACCAATAAAAGGTTGGCATGGCCTGAACACCAGTGGAAGTCCTTCCCCTTGAGTTGGACTTGCCCGCCTGGCCCCCCAATATTTCCAATTATCTCTTGTCTTTTCTCTTTCATTTGTGTGCGGCTCCGCTTCCAGGTCTTGAACCCTGAACCACATGGGATGTGGAGGGAAACACACTCAACACATAGACAGCATATATATGGGTCTTTTTTTTTTTTAAGCCATTCAGCCACTCCATGTCTTTTGATTGGAGCATTTAGCCTGTTTACATCTAAAGTTATTATTATTTTTTTAATTAAATCTTTATTGTTCAGACTAGAGGCCTGGTGCACAAAATTTGTGCACTGGGGGGGGGGGGGGAGTCCCTCAGCCTGGCCTGCACTCTCTCGCAGTCCAGAACCCCTCGCTCCTTACCATCCACCTGCTAGCTGGTCCTTACCACTGCTGAGAAACTTGGACTCCTTCCTCTGCAGTCACACAACTGTCACATGCCAGGCAGTCACTCAGAAATAGCTTGACATTGGCCAACTTATGGAATTCTCCCTTCTCTCCGTTCTCCTGAGCAGCATTCTTTTGGTCATCGATTTTTTTTGTTTGTTTTTTTCAAAAACCTTACAAAATTTATATGACATACAAAGATGCAGCCTCCTTTGTAGGAACAGGGAAGGAAGGGGTGGTTAAGTAAGGCACACGGAGCTGCAGCAAGCACCAGCTGTGGGGAGGGCCAAGGGGGAGAGGAGGTTGGCACTGAGGCTGAGCCCCTAGAGCCATTGCTGGGTAAGTAGGGATCCCCTCTGAGTGCCACGTTCTGAGGCTAAACTAATTGGTCAAGCTGAGGCAGAGGTGGGTGGTCATATCAGCCATATTTGGTGCTGTTTACCCTTTCCCACCCCCAGCTTTGTTGTAAAACCCCAGAGCCCTGGATTTCAAAGGCCCCATCCAGAGCAGAGGCCCTGGAAGGGGGGGGAGGGAGTGAGTAGGGCAAGTTTGAAAGCAGATATGCCTGTGTGCTGAGGGATGGCCGGAGACACTGGTGAGAGGTAGCAGGGGAAGGGCTCTCATACCTACCCTTCTGTGGGTGCCACAGGTAAAGGAGGCCAAGGGAGTAGGGTAGGGATGGGGCACCATAGTCCCAGCCTCATATGCATCCCTGTATGTCCTCTGCAGTTACATGGAGAAAAGGGTTGCCTCTGAGGAGGGGCGAGGCCAGGCGACCATCTTGAGTTCTGGCTGAGGTGATGGTCCTCACCCTGAGATGCCATCTAACTGGTGATGGCAGTGGTCCTAGTGCCTCCTCGCTTCTCAAAGAACATTTAGTCAATAAGGAATGTGTCTCTCAGCAGTACAGCCTTCACTCTCACATCCAGATCCAGCAGGAACTGCAAGCCAAAGTCATCTGTGTCTGTGAGGGCTTTTTGGAGCAGCCTTCCCCCCGCACACACACACTGCTTGCTGATCCGGCCCACACTGTGGGACACATTCAGAGTCTTCACCTCAAAGTTGGTGTCTGTGACACAGCCACAGGTCTAGCAAGGCCCCACCACTCGCAGGATCGTATGACGATTGGCATCTTGAATGGAGAACTTGGGGAGGAAGGGATGCCAGGTCTGCAGCACATGGCCAATGGTGGTGCCTGGTGGCGACTGTACTTCCATCTCTCAGTCCCTGGAGTCCACCAGAGGGATGCAAAGGGAACGGTGGCCCTGCAGCAGGGACGTGCACAGCAGTTGCTCTCTTCAGCCACCTGACCCAGGGGCTGTCCAGCCCCTGAGCGCAGTTCATACCAGTTACTTGTCTTCCAGCCTAGGAGCATTTCCACTCACGCAGCCCAATGGTGAATCAGGATCTGATCAATCGGCACCAAGAATTCGAGGCCAGAAGGCACCCTGGCAGTGGCAAGAGGGGGGCAGCAGGCCCCAGGGCACTGAGGCTGGGTAAGGGGAAGAGAGTGAAGCCGGGCACAGGGGCAGGCACAGGTGGGCACTGGCGCCGGTGCAGGCCCAGGATGTTGCACCTGCTCCCGATACCCAGTGGTCACAGGGTAGGGAGGAGGGGGCAAAGGGGTGTAGCCTGTGGGGGCAAGTATCCTGCCATAGGAAAGGGATGAGGGTTCGCGGGTTGTCGCTATACCAGAAGCTTAGTTCTAGAAGTGCAGGCAAGCTTAGGGACAGCCTGACAGACACAGAGATAGACACAAAGACAAACAGGCAAATGCAGAGAGGTGGCTGCACCAGGCGCCCGCCCAGGGTCTCTCGGCTGATGCCTCTGACTCAGGGAGAAACCAAAAGTGTCAGCAGGCAAGGCAGAGTACCTAGGGCGCTGGATTCCCTCTATGGTTTGCAGAACTGCCCCCTCCCTTTGTTCTCCCATTCTCCTCAGAGGAGGCTGTTGGCAGACAGCTGTTGGCAGATGGCAGGATGGATGGATCCATGATCAGACCCACAGCCCGACCTCCAGGGAGGTTTCCTGACCCTTATGTGTCCCCTGCTCACCTGAAGCCCCTAAAATAGTCGTGGTGCCCAGAAATCAGAGGTTCCCAAGAGCTCATGGAGGCGGGCTCTTGGTAATCGTTTTTTTTTTTTTTACTACATTTCTTCCGTGTGCAGTGATCACACTTCATCTGGAGCAGGGAGGGCTCGAGTGACCTGGAGGAAGCATGGGAAGAGCAGTCAGCGCTGGTTGCCCCTGGCGCTGCTGGCGGTATCTTTTATTCTTTGTGGAGTATCTAGGGAGGTGAAGTGGCCACAGTGCCCGAGGGCAAGTTCCAGGAGGCTGGCAGCACTGTCAGGATCGAGCCAGTAGTGCTGGTCCGTTGGTGCCTGGCCTGTCCTCTGGAGATTGAACCTGAGGGACTACTAAGGGAGCCAGTCCACAGTTCTGCCCAGCCTCAGCCACTGATTGATTGGAGTCTGAGGGCTGGGAGGAGGGACCAAGAGGTCTGCCTTTCAACCACTCCCCAGTCACTGCTGCCACTGATTGATCCCTTCCTGCTCCCTCAGCTCCCTAGCCTGGCATTCAGTAGAGCCTTTGGTTGTTACGGACCCTGGGTTTTTACATATTAGGATTATTACATTTGTTCCTCTTTTTTCCCCCTATAACTCCCCTCCTCCCAGTTCCCGCCCCACCCTCCGCCCTCACTCCCCACCCACTGTCCTCATCCATAGCTGCACAATTTTTGTCCAGTCTCTTCCTGCATCTCCCACACCCCTTTCTCCCCCAAGAATAGTCAGTCCATTCCCTTTCTATTATGATCACCAGATTATTTATTCACTTGATTCTTAGATTCACTTGTTGATAGATGCATGTTTGTTGTTCATAATTTGTATCTTTACCTTTTTCTTCTTCTTCCTCTTCTTAAAGGATACCTTTCAGCATTTCATATAATCCTGGTTTGGTGGTGATGAACTCCTTTAGCTTTTCCTTATCTGTGAAGCTCTTTATCTGACCTTCAATTCTGAATGATAGCTTTGCTGGATAAAGTAATCTTGGTTGTAGGTTCTTGGTATTCATCACTTTGAATATTTCTTGCCATTCCCTTCTGGCCTGCAAAGTTTCTGTTGAGAAGTCAGCTGACAGTCCTATGGGTATTCCCTTGTAAGTAACTGAGTTTCTTTCTCTTGCTGCTTTTAAGATTCTCTCTTTGTCTTTTGCTCTTGGCGTTTTAATTATGATGTGTCTTGGTGTGGTCCTCTTTGGATGCCTTTTGTTTGGGGTTCTCTGCGCTTCCTGGACTTGGAAGTCTATTTCTTTCACCAGGTGGGGGAAGTTTTCTGTCATTATTTCTTCAAATAGGTTTTCAATATCTTGCTCTCTCTCATCTTCTGACACCCCTATAATTCTGATGTTGGTACGCTTGAAGCTGTCCCAGAGGCTTCTTACACTATCTTCGTATTTTCGGATTCTTTTTTCATTTTGCTTTTCCGGTTGGGTGTTTTTTGCTTCCTCACATTTCAAATCTTTGCCTTGATTCTTGAGCTCCTCTGGTCTGCTGTTGGGAGTCTGTATAGTATTCGTTATTTCAGTCCGTGTATGCTTAATTTCTACTTGGTTCTTTATCATAACATCGAGGGTCTCATTAGATTTCTTGAGGATCTCACTACATTTATCGGCGGCTTCTAGACAGTTCTTAAGAGACCTTAAAAGTGTGGTTCTGAACTCAATATCCTCCATTGACAGTTTTGTCCTGTTTCTTTGTCTCCGCATTTTTTATGCTTTCTTGGTGCACCCCCTAGTGGTTTTTGTGCACAGTCTTGTTGTAGTTATGGCTTGATTGTTGTCAGCAATACCGGGGGTGATTTGACCTCCAGGCTAACTGGCTATGAGAGTCCGCTGTATCTGCAGTGGGAGAGCTTCTGTGCTGGATCTCTAGGGCGGTGCTAATCTAGCGTTTGCCTGAGGCTATTCGGCAAATGGCTCTGTGCAGGGCTTGGGCGGGGCGGGTCCCTGGGGATCTACAGCACGGGTGGAGCAAGCAGTTCCGTCCCTAGGGGCTCTGCCTCACAGAGTCCCAGCAACCGCTGCAAACCTCAGAGAGAAACTGTCTTCGAGTTCCAACTGAAGCCAGACAGTCCCACTTCTCCCGTTTGAGTCTGGGTCCCTAGAGACTCTCCCGGATCTGGAGCTCAGAGTCTGAAACTCCCTCCCGATTGAAAACAACAACCGCGCCCTCCGCCTCCAGCCCGCTCCACATGCACTCCGCACCTTAGTATTTCACTTCAGCACTGCGCCTCCTCTGAGTCTGGGTATGATATTCTCTTTCCTCCTAGTTGTAGAATTTCCACTCAGCCAGTCTTCCTGTGGTTCTGGATGATGTCCGTTCCGTCTTTTAGTTGTTTTTTGAAGTGGTTGTTAGAGGCAGCAATCTCCGGCGTTAACCTATGCCGCCATCTTGGTTTCTCAGTCCAAAACTAAAGTTATTATTGAAAGGTATTTGTTTGTGGCCTTTTTTATTTTTTGTGTCTGTGTTCCTTCTTCCCTTTTTATTTCTTCTTTTACACCAGTCTCTTTAGCATTTCTTTCATTGCTGGCTTGGTAGTGATCAACTACTTTAGTTTTTTTTGTTTGTTTGTTTGGGTATTGTTTTTTTGTCTGTGAAGCTCCTTATTTCCCCTTCAATTTAGAATGATACCTTTTCTAGATAGAGTATTCTTGGAGTCAGTCCCTTGTTTTGCATTACTTTGTAAATTTCCTTATATTCTTTTCTAGCCTGATGTGTTTCTGTTGAGAAATCATTTGATTATATAATGGGAGATCCCTTGTATGTAACTTTCTTTCTCTCTCCTGCAATCTTTAAGATTCTCTCTTTCTCCTGCACATTTGCCATTGTAATTATTATGTGTCTTTGTGTGGGTCTTTTGGCATTCATCTTCTTTGAGACTCTCTATGCTTGTGTGACTTTTTTCTTCCCCACATCAGCGAAGTTTTCTGACATTATTTTTTCAAATAGGTTTTCTAATCTTTATGGAGCACAGTTACAGTGTTTTGGCTAAGTCCAAGCCTTGGACTAATGGAAGGACAGGGTCCTCTCATTGCCACATGTAAGTCCCAGCAGGAGGGCAGGGCCCTCCCAGCACAATCATAGCTGATGGCTGTGGTTGTAAGCTTGAACCTATGGTCCAGACAAGTGGCCCCACGTGCCTTGTGGTAGAGTTCAGGTGCATATAGTTGAGTGAGGTTGTAACTCATGAGAATGCTGTAAACAACGTGATCACACCCCTACTTTGTCTCGTGGCATCTGCTATAAAATAAAGACATGGCTTGTGGGCGCTGGCATTGTCTCCTCATCAGGGAGGCAGCGTCCCAACGAGACCCAGCTATTATTCTCTTGTCTGTCTTTTCCTTAATCCTTTCACGCCCCCCCCCCCAACTCAGTTTACCTTTGGCCGCAACATATGGCGCCCGAACAGGGACTGAGTTCGGGGGAGATAAAAAAGGTGGTCAGGTGAAAGGAGGTTCCAAGGAGCGTGCAATGAGTAAGCTTAAAAAACAAAAGTAAGAAAATAAGAAGTAAGCTTAAAAAGCAAAAGTGAGATAAGGCCAAAAAACAAAAAAGTAGGGAGCTGAAGTGTGGTAAATGTTAACTCAGTGTAAAACTTGGGAAATTCAGAAAATAAGTAGAAATAGAGAGTAAGTTTAAAAGGCAGAACGTTATGCTAAAAGCAGAAAGTTAAGCTAAAAACTGAAAGTTAGGTTAAAAGCTGAAAGTTAGGCTAAAAGCAGAAAGTTAAGCTAAAAGCAGAAAGTTAAGCTAAAAGCAGAAAGTAAGGCAAAAAACAATGCTTATTGGAGCATTTTTAAATTCTTAAGGTAAAGCGGACACATTTTTAAGCAGTAGAAATAAGGGGTAGAAATCTCTTAGGTTTTGTTAAGCTAAAGATAGGTAAAGTAGAAATAAGCTATAGAAATAGAGAAATAAGTAGAAAATAAGCTCAGTAGAAAATAAGCCATAGAAATAGAGAGTAGGAAATGAGTTGTAGGAATATAGAAATAAGAAGTACAAAATAAGCGGTAGTAGTAGAAAATAAGTAGAAATAAGCTGTATAAATAGAGAAATAAGCAGGGGTTGCAACCAAGGAAAGGTTTGGGCAAGGGCAGCCAAGCCTACCTATAGTTCATAGATAGAAATAGAGAAATAAATAGAAAATAAGCGGTAAGAAATAAGCTGTAGAAAATAAGGGGTAGAAATAAGCTGTAGAAGTAAGAAATAAGGAGAAATAAGCAGTAGAAATAGAGAAATAAGTAGAATTAAGCGGTAGAAATAGAGAAATAAGTAGAAATAAGCTATAGAGAAATAAGTAGAAAATAAGTGGTAGAAAATAAGAAGTAATTAGGAAATATAAAATAAGGTAGAAATCTCCTAGGTTTTGTTTAAGCCACTGTAAAGCAGAAGATGGCTGTGGTTGATGATGTTTAAGGAAGTAATTTTGTTTTAGACCTAGATTGTAAGCTCTTGCAGCAGTTGCATTGTTTCTAGGCTTTGGTTATCGTTGCATTTGCGACCAGATATCTCCCTGGGACTTTGGGTCTGTGTGAAACGCCAGACTCAGAATTGGAAGTCTCCAGCTCTGCAGGACCAAGGATTGCTCATTTCTATGCAGCAGCGGCTAAAGAAAGAGGCTAAGAAGGGACCAGACTTCCAACTGCATGGACGAGGCTGATTTGACTGGGACTGGTGCGGACTCAATGTCGAGGTCAACCGTCCGAACAGTGTGATCCAGAAGGACTAGTTTTGCATTGGTGACATCTTTCCATAGGCGAGATATCAGCATCGAGTCAGCTGAAGAAGATGGCGACTGGGGCCAAGAAAGCAAGTGGAAGCTGTGCTAGCATTGGTGAACTGTTAGTTTTCTATAAAATCTTGCAGAGCTAAATCTAAGGACTTTGAGTAAGATGTCCTGAAAATGTTGACATGTTTGTAGCTTGATTTTGCATTGGTATTGCTTTGTTATTAGCCAGAGTTTTGTTCTCTTGGTAACATTGCTGTTTATGGTTTTGTTAATAGCCAGAAGTTTGCTGTGATGTTTTGAATAATTTATTTAGAGTTTTTTGAGAATATAAATAGGCGTGTTTAAAAACAAAAGTAAAGGGGGAGATATGGGGTGCAATTACAGTGTTTTGGCTAGGTCCAAGCCTTGGACTAATGGAAGGACAGGGTCCTCTCATTGCCACGTGCAAGTCCCAGCTGGAGGGCAGGGCCGTCCCAGCACAATTATAGCCAACAGCTATGGTTGTAAGGTTGAACCTATGGTCCAAACATGTGGCCCCACGTGCCTTGTGGTAGAGTTCAGGTGCATATAGTTGAGTGAGGTTGGAACTCACGAGAATGCTGTAAACAACGTAATCATGCCCCTACTTTGTCTCGTGGCATCTGCTATAAAATAAAGACATGGCTTGTGGGCGCTGGCATTGTCTCCTCATCAGGGAGGCAGCGTCCCACCGAGACCCAGCTATTATTCTCTTGTCTGTCTTTTCCTTAATCCTTTCACCCCCCACTCAGTTTACCTTTGGCTGCAACAAATCTTGTTCCACTTCCTATCATACTGGCACTCCTATTATTCATATGTTGCTTCACTTCATGTTGTCCCAAAGCTTCCTTAGACTCTCCTTCTGTCTTTTAATTTTTTTCTCCAATTGCAGTTCAGTTTGGGTGTGTTTTGCTTCCCTATCTTCTAATTCGCTAATTCGTTCCTCCGCTTCTCCTAGTCTACTGTTGAAACTTTCCATGGTGTTTTTTTTATTGCAGCTATATTACTCTTTATTTCTTCTTGATTCTTATATAAGTTTTTGATTTTTTCACCAATCTGGTTTTTGAACTGTATGACCCTTATTATGAATTCTTTTTCTAACATATTGCATGCCTCTTCTTCACTTAGCTGCTTTCCTGGTGATTTTTTTCCTTTTCTTTCCTTTGGGGGTTCTTTGTCTTTCCCTTTTTGCTCTCAATGAAGGTTCCTAGGTGTTGAGTCGTGCAGGGGTTGCTTATTGGGTGGCAGTGGATCCCTGGGTGGTGGCTGCTCCTTAGGCAGTAATGGCAGCAGTTGCTCCTCTGTTGGTGGCAGCCCCTCTGGTGGGCGCTGTTCATAGCAGTGGTGGCTCCTCTGGCAGCAGGGGAAGACTGCGTATGCAGGTGCTGCCCTCAGACAAGGGTGGGCTGCTCATGTGTCTGTTGCTCCTCGGACAGGGGTGGGGTGCTCGTGCAGCTGCTGCTCTTTCGACTCGGGTAGACTGCTCGCAAGGCTGCTGCTCCTCAGATGGGGGTGGGCTGCATTCAAGCCTGCTTATCCTCAGACAGGAGCTGGGTCGCTCAAACAGATGCCATTCCTTGGATGTGAGACAGACCACATGAAGCTGCCACTCCTCAGCCTGGGGTGGGCTCTCCCAGGGCTGCTGCTCCTCAGATGGGTGCGGGCTGCTCACGTGACCTCCACTTCCATGGTCACAGTGCCCTGGGCTAAAGAGTTGGGCCGGTCAGAGGGAAGCATGCTTCAGAACACACAGGAGCCCGCGATGGGAGTAGCTGGAGTCTCAGTGACCATGGGACCGCAACCAAGAAAGCAGGTCTCTGGTGGGGGTGACTGTAGAGTTCTGGGTGTTATCTGAAGGCACCCTGGGAGCAGGTAAGGCTGGGCTACCAGTCACAGCAGCTCTCCCCTTCAAAAAGGTGAGGCCTCTGCTGAAGAGCCGGACGGTCTGGGACTGTTTGCAATGATAGCAGAAGCTGCCTGGTTAGGAGAGCCTGGTTGCCTGCCCCTGAAAGTCCTGTGGGATCTAACTGTGCCACACACACACACACACCACCACCACCACCACCATCACGTCCACAGACTCCTCTTATGCTCTCTCACTCACTCACGCTCTCTTCTTCACTGCCGCCTTCTTCCTGCCTCTGTAGTTGTGTCTGCAGTGTTATTGACCCATTCATGGATAGAGTCTCCTCTCTGGGTGTCTCGTTATGTGGCTGTATCTCTACCACATTGACCAAACAGGACAAAATGCAATTTGGCAAGACATGACACAAAGGGAACAAAACCCAAATGTACTCATGACACCGATAACCCCAACATAAGTGACCACCAGAGAAAATAGAATTAAGGGAGAGAAAAGAGAGCACAAATGATATTGAAGAGAGAAAAAATGGTATGAGAGATAAGAAAAAAAAGGAAAAGGAAGAAAAAAGAAAAAAAATATATATATGGGGAGAAACCACCAGAGAACCAACAGATAAACAAAACATACAAATACCAAATACCAGTAAAGTGGGTGGGGCAGAATCTTATATACAGAAACTAAGGTTAAAAATTGGATGAACATGGGGAGGACCTCAGTTCAGTACAGAGGATGTAGAAAGAGGATGAGTAGATAAGAAGAAAGAGTAAGAGAAGGAAAATAATAATAAATTTTTTAAATAGGATAAAAAATTAGAATGATGAAAAAATAATGCAAAAATAAAGAAACGAGCAAAAAGAGAAAATAAAGAAAAAAGAGATAACAAAATAATAATATAGTAAAATAAAATGAAAACGAAAAAGTAAAGTGTCATTCCTTTCTGCCAATTATGATTCCACTCTTCTGTACTATCTGAAGCTTCTGAGTTTCCTGTTGCTAAGACTGAAGGTCTTTCTTTAGGCCAGTCCCTGTGGGCTCCCATGGACCATTCAGATTTTTTTTTGGTGTCTTTTGTGCCACTCAAGGTGTAGACTGGGTGTGGCTGTATTGGTTGCCTGGAGACTGCAGGGTGGAGCTATCTCCTCAGAAGAAAATGGCTGCCTAGGTCCTGCAAGTCAGGTATGACTCCTCACCAGACTCACAGCCATCTCTCCCTGGCCCTCTCCTCTTCCCCAGCCTCTCCCTAGGCTCCACAAGTTTGCACCTCCACCTGCATCACAGCCACGGGTGAGTGTCTGTATTTGAAAGGACCTATGAACTAGGTTCAGTGAACAAAGCAAAGGCCAGAAAGAGGGGAAAGAGCTGCACCACTGTGAGCCCTTCTGCTGGCATGGCGTGGCCTGAGCAGCTGTCTCAGTTGCCCCTCTGGGCTCAGACTTTCATGGCTGTGGACCCTGATCTAGAATCCCCTGCCACTAGCAATCTTCAGACCATGTTTCCACCGTCAGATGCTATGCTATGCTTGTCCCAAGAGATATGGCCTCAGTGCCGTGTGGTTTCCCTCTGACCCCCTGGGCTTGGAGGTCTCACAGTTCTCTCCAGCCCAAATCCCTGATTTTACTATTCTCCAGGTGTCCCTTGACCTTCCCACTGCTAATTGTCTCACCAGCTGTGTCTATTTCACAAATTCAGGGTGGATGTTATTTGATTTAGTTGCTTGTTCTACCTGCTCCAGGACAAGGCTTGGGACACATCCATCTATTCTGCCACCATTTTGTCTCTCATTTTTTTGTTGTTGTTGTTGTTCACTTTTTAAAAATATTTTTGAATCTCCTGGTAGCCTCAAAGAAGTGACCAGGGTCTCTTGATCTTTGGGAATCCCTGCTTGCCAAACCTCATAAACTATGCAGCACTTCAAAAATACCTCACAGGCCTTTCTGGAAGCCACTGCCATGAGAGAGCCAGTCCTGGGTGCCGAGGACCAGCCGCTGCTGCTGCTTCCTTGTCCACCTAGGAGCAGCAGCCCCAGTACTTGCGCCCAAAGCCGGCCCACTGCATCCCCTACTGGGCTGCAAGGCCACCTCCACCACACAGTGGACCCTGAGTGTGCCTGTGAGTAGCCGCAGCCTGCTAGGAGCCCTGTCCCCAGGCATGCCTCCCCAGTAGCTCCCAGCCACGCCTGCCGCCGCAGCACGCACCTTGCTTTCACTGAGGTCATAGCACCCAGGCTGTTGCTGGCCCACATCACCAACTAGAATGAAGGTGTTTCATAGGAAAGCACTAGTGTTGTGCACAGGCTATGCACTGCTGCTTGTGCTCACCATGCTCAACCTCCTGGACTACAAGTGACACAAGGAGACACTACCGCAGATAAATTTCTTATCTCTGCTTCATTTATCGCCTCTTCTAGAAAATTCCCTTGTTCTTTCATTTGGGGGTTGTTTCTTTGTCTCCCCATTTGGCTGTCTGTTTGCATTCAGGACTATGGATTAGGTAGATCCTCTATGCCCCTCAATCTCTAGTGCAGGACACTGTCAAACACTGTTTCTGACTAATTAGATCAGTCAAAGACTGAAAGCCTCCAGGAACCACCTCTGCCTACAGATGATAGGATTCAAACTTGAATGGCCCCAGGAAATTGTCCTCAGGTGTGGTGAGAATGTTTTCCAACAGAGTGGGACAGATGCTTCTGCCTGGAGGCTAATTGCTATTTTTGGTCCCTTAAGTGGCCTCAGGGCAAGGTGTTTTCCAACTGTCTTTCCCCCAAGCAAGGCAAATGTCTGTGTCAGAAAGATGTCCTCTGCTGTGTGAGGGAATGACTTGGCACAGAAAACTGGGGATGTCTGACATCTGAGCTATAACCCCCAAACCACCAATCCTGGCTTCAGTTCATACAGTTCCAGCCCACTCTGCCCTCCCTCTACCAGAGCACAAGGTGGGTGGCTCCACAGAGAATTCTGTGCAATGGCCATTTAAAATGGTGCCTGAATTTTCAGCCATCACTCCCTAGCAGACAGCAACCCCGCTGCTTTTCACAGCCAGATGTGATGTGTGTACCCTCTCAGTTGTAGGGGAGGCCAGCTTGGGATTTAGATCCCCAAGTTCCCATTGGAAACCCCCACAGCTGATATATCTTTCTGGAACTTCAGTTGCTGTCTGTGGGTGGTTGGCCAGCCCTTTCAAGCCTACATCCCTCATACCAGTCTTTATGTGGTCTCCACTTTCAGTCCTCAGCTGTGAGGGTTCTCTCCTGTGAGTCTTCCATAAATAATTCAGGAAGTTTTCCTATATTTTAGTTGTAATTCCAGTTTGTTCCTAGGAGCATGTCCGTGAAAAATCCATGTACTCTGCCTCCATTTTTGTTCTCTTGATCATTATTCAGTCTTTATTAGTCTCAGGCTATTGACTCCAGAGTTCGGGGAGAGGTTTTCCAACAGGGTGGGACAATTGCTTGCCCACCACTCCTCCTCCCCCAAGGAAAAAGCTGCCTGAATGGTAAATATCTACCTGAGAAACATGTCCTCTGCAGTATGAAAGAAAGACTCAGCATAGGAAACTAGGGCAGCTGCCTTCTGAGCTCTTATCCCAGAACCCCCAAACCTGGATTCTGCTCACAAGGCTCTAGTCCACTCAGCCCTCCCTCTGCCAGAGCCCAAGGTGAGTGGCTTCACCTGAAATTTTGTGTGTTGGTGCTTTAATAAGATACCTGAATTTCCAGCTGTCTTTCCCTGGCAGACAGAAACCCCACTGCTTTACACAAACAGTTGTCATGTGGGCACCTTTCTCAGTTCTGGTGCTGTGGGTGGGGGGCCCAGCTTGGAATTTAGACTCCAGAGTTCTCAGCTGAGGAACCCTCACAGCTGAGGTATCTTCAGTTGCAGTCTGTTGGAGCCAAGCCAGCCTTCTCATGACTTCACACTTTCTACCAGGCTTGATGGGGTCTCCACTTTCCATCCTTGGTTATCAACATCGTCTCCAGCTAGTCATCATTTGATTATTCAGGATGGTGTTTCTGTATTTTAGTTGTAATTCCAGTCTGGTCCTGGGAGAGTGTCAGTGTAGTTTGTACTTACTGCTGCCATTTTGGAACCTAAAGGGTTTTATTATTATTTTTTACGAGAAAGCCCACAAGGTTTTCAGAAACCTCCATTACACATAATTTCTTTCAGGAAATAATGAATAAATCCAAGGAGAATGTGGTCTTTGTTGAAAAGAGGGGTTAAGAACATGGTTCAAACTTTCAGGAGAAATGAGAAAGGTCTTAGGGGTAGACCAAGCCGAACTTCAAAATCATCTTGATGTTTTACCAAAAAGTGAAATTTATCCCAGTGTTTTTACAAGAAGTATTAGTGGTTTTTTTTCCAAGATAAAAGAAATTCCACTTTTGCACAAATACTAGAGAATAGAAAAGTTTTATTATAGTAACAATTAGCAAACAATTGTAATGGGTGGGGGAAACTGTGTGGGAATGAAGCACCTCGCAGTAAGTAATCAAGGTGAGGATTGATGGCAATGTGGTGGCCACAGTAAGTTTCACAAGAAAAGGAAATAACTAGTTATTCAGTGAAGTGGTTACATATATGTTGCTCAAAGACTATCCACTGAAACCTCTGAATATACTGAACATTGTTCTCTTAGCTGTTGAATCTCTGTCTTTTACTCTTTATGACATTTCACTTAGTTGAGTTCTAAGAAATCTGTTTTTCAGAGAACTCTTTGTTCTTCAGTGGCAAAATAATAAGGAACAATTTCAATCTTTCCATAAGAATGTAATTCAACAAATTTATGGTCATTCTATAAGTATCTCTAGCTATCCATTACCTAATAAAAATAATTGATTTATCTAACAACATAGGTAAAATGATCATTGTCATTCCAAAGGTTAAAATGTGAAGAAGTCACAGGTGGAGATTATGTAACAATCTAGGAAGATTCTAGAGGAGAAACGGTTACTAGGGATAAATACAGAAAGCTTGGAGTCACCGTCTTTTGGTCTCATGCATTCCCCTTCTCTGTTTCTGAGAAAGAGCTCAGTAGATAGGGATTATCCATACTTTCTGCTTTGGAGTTTTACAAATTGAGAATGTGTCTCTTCTTGTAGAATAAATGAAATATCTACTAATTGACAACAAAAAACTTTACTACAGTCCTGAGAGCTTAAGAGATAGAAACAGATTTGGGGGGAATGAGATATGTGGGGAAGGAACACTTGAAAATACACAGGAGACATAGACAGATTTTCATTAAGCTTTACCTTCCTTGAACAGAAATGAGAATAAAAAGGAAGCAATGTTTAATGCTGCCAAGATTATGTCAAGCATCCCTTTCTGACTCTCAACCTCACTTCTGGCATTTTGCTGCCTTAAAACATAGTGACTCTCCCTTTCTGCCAATTCCCTCTTCATTTCTACCTTGCTCTTTTCTTGCTCTAGTTTATCCTCCAGCTTTCTGATTTTTTCTTCATACTCCTTTACTAACTGCCTCTTCTCTCTCTTCAAATCTTCTCTGAGTTGTTCTCGTATGACTTGAATTTGTTTCTGAATCTCCACCTCAGCCCTTTGGTACATAGTATTAGTATAGCATCCTCCCTGGTTCTCCATCACCATGCGCTGGACTAATTCCAGCAGCTGTGCCCTCTGAGCCTCCTGTTCAGCCCCTGTCGCCTTATTGTTGAACTCACAGTGACGACCTGTGAACTGCTCTACCAGATCTTGAATGCCTTGTGGAGCTTCTTTTAAGTAATCATTGAACTCCATACCATCCAAGTCATCTTTCCGGGTGAATAATAGAATCATGTATCTCCTAGCTTTGGGTCCAAACATTGACAGCAACTTCTCCACTGCCTTTTCCTCTTCATTGGTGTACCGGCCCAGCGGGACCACCAGGAGCACAGCGTGAGGGCCAGGGGAAGTCAGGAGGATGCAATTAGCTATCTCCCTTTGTGTGTCAGCATCCGGTACCTCAGTGTCGAAAATGCCAGGTGTGTCCACGACAACTATTTCTCTCCCATTCCACATGCTTCTCTCTTTCTGACAGGCCTTGGTGATAGATTTTGCTGCAATGCTGGAATTAAATGCTTTCTTTCCAAGGATGCTATTTCCTGTGGCACTTTTTCCTGCTCCAGTCTTACCCACTAAGACAAGTCGCAGTTCTGAATCTTGATTTCCAAGCCCTGGGACATCAGGAAACAAAACCACAGCATTAGGATTGACTTCCAACATTTCCCACTGCAAGGGCCCCGCACACTGGTTTTTCTCTATTGCCCACTAGTGTCCTGTCGCTGAGCCATCTCTGAACTCACAGAAGGTCTGTGGAACAACTGGGCCTCACCTCCCTACTGCAGGACTTGGAGAATGCCAAGAACTTCTCAGGAGTCCCTTGGGCTGCTCTCTCTGACCTTTGGAAGCTAAGTAACTATGGAAGCAGGCCCAACATGGTTCAAGAGAGAACTCTGAGTTACTGCTGGTAGCTGTTATTCATAAGCTAATGTAGGAAGTAACACAAAATCTGACTTTGGGTCATCACAGTGGAAAATCCCCTTCCCCCAAATGATATCCAAAATGGACTTTTATTCTTCCCATTAAGAAGTCAGATAGGTGGTTGATTCAAGCCATCCCACCCTGAAAGGGTGTAAAGGGCACATGAGCAGAAAGGCAAAATGTTCCTTCATATTTCAATGTGTGCATCCAGCTTCTCAGGGATTCTGAACCACAGGAGAACAAAATGCCTTTCTTTTAATTTATGACCTAAATGTAGAAATCTAATGAAGTTTTTTTATCTTAAATTAGTATATAGAAGACTTCTATCAGAAAGTAGTGACAGTTCTCTGAAATTATTCTAAAATCCCTTGATACATAAATAATAGTATTAACAACTCATATAGAGGAGCAGTAGTGGAGTTACACTTTATTAGTTTCATTTGGTCTACTTCCTAGGACACCTGGAACTTAATAACAGAACAGCATAGCCTATCACCTGATATTTTAAAGATCACTCTGTCTTAAGTTAAACACCAAATCATCTATATAGGTCTTTATCCTCTTTCCAGCCAGTATTTCTCTGCATATCTCTTCCATGTGTCTATAAAGTTGAAGCCTTCAGGATTTGTTCAGCACAGGCAGGGACCATAGCAGTCAACTGACAAGCACATCTGAGAGCCTGTTTCTCCCTGAAGAAAGATCCTGTCAGCAAAGCCCTTGAGTAAGACTGACTCTTACAGGAGGAAACCTGGATTATAATGATCTGTCTCTGCTTTGAGTCAATGCATACATCACCACACTGACAATATTGCTGACATGATTGTAAACTCCATTTTATTTTTCAGAGATATCATCACCATTCACCCAGATCCTCAGACAAAACTGGGAATCTCCCTGGATTCCTCTCTTTCCCTTACCTTCCAAATCTGACCCATTAGCAAGTTCACAAATCTGACCGCTTCTCTCCATTTGAAGACCATCATACTAGCCCAAGCTACCATCACCATCAATGACTCAGCTAGTCCCCTAAGTGGTTTCTTTAGTTCTGTTGTGCCCTCTTTTTCTATTCTTTACATTGGAATGATTTTTCAAAAATTTCAATCAAACAGAAGAGAGATTTTGCAGAACTCCCCACTCTGGCTTCCAAAAAATAGGTAGTTATTCCCTGTCTCCCACACACTTTATGGTTATTCTGTTGCTAATCTAAGGATTAGCAAAACCATTCCTAAGGCAGAGTATCCCACATTTGATAACCAGAATTCTGCAATGAGAGAAGTATATTTCCAGAAGCTGAGAGCAGTGGTTACAAGATGGCTAAGTTGAAGAGAAAATGTGGGTGGGATCAGATCATTACTTAGTTAGCACCACAGTGGAAGACTCCAACCTAAGGATATCCTGAGGGCATTAGTTGGTCATCCAGAGAGAATTAGGAAAATCATGGGAGGTGAAATGAAAATCACCAAAGACCAGCTCCAATATTGCAGCAATTTGCCAATGCTGATAGCATATGGCAGTCTGTGTGATAGACTGCAGATATGGCCATGAATTAATCCCAGGTCTGTGCACAAGCCTCTTGAGCATGTGGATTTGCAGCTCCTCCCACAAGGCGCTGAGTCTGTTTCTCCACCCTTGCATCTGGGTGGGCCCTGTGACTTGGTTTGGGCAATAGGGCAGTAGAAGCATGATGCAAGTACACCCCAAAAGTGCTGATGCCCTGTGGCTTGATGTCTCTTGCTCTTCAGAACCCTGCAACTGATTGATGATGAAGACACAAGGCACAGTCATCCCTATCACCCTAGTCTTCCCAAGAGCCTGCTAACCATCAGACATGGCCATGGGACTGTCCATTCAAAAGTATCCAGTTGCTGGATCTTGAGAGTATTACCGGTATGCTAAGCAAAATAAGTCAGATGAACAAAGGACAAGAACTATATGATTTCACTTATATATGGGATATAAAATAGAAAGGAACAAGGGAACAAACAATACAAATAAACAAACAAACTCATAGTCGCAGGCAACAAAATGGCAGTTACCAGAGGGAGTGAAGGGTGGGAAGAGGTTGAAGCAGTAAAGGGGGTGAAATATATGGTGATGGAAGGAGACAATGCAATACACAGATGATATATTATAGAACTGTACACCTGAAACTTCTATAATGTTATTAATCAATGTCACCTCAATTAATTTAATCTGAAAAAAAGATTATCCAGCTGTGTACTGAACCACCAGCTTAACACCAGTGCATGAGCAAGTCTGGCTGAAATGAGCCCAGTTGCCCAGACCCAAAAAATTCCCAGCTATCTACCAAATTGATTGCCAAAGAAATGGTTGAGGTTTTAGGGTACTAAGTTTTATTGTGGTACCAAACCAGCAAAAAATCAATTGATATAGTTGATTTCTATACATAAGGAAGTAGAAGGAGAGGGTGTGTGAGAAAGTGAGTGAGCGAGTCTATTGAATTTGTTGGTTTCTACCTCCAAATGGATTCTACCTCCAAAACATGCCTCCAGGAGCAGGGATATTAGGACCTGAATTAATCAATTCCTCTCACATTCCTCCTTCCAGTTGAAGAGAGGCTGAAGAGGGTGGCAGAGAGACAACCAGAGAGGCTACCACTGGCCCTTCTGGTGTGTCCACATTGTTGAACTAGGAAATAAGAAACCTTATTATCCTGCGATCAATCAGGATACTTTAACCTCTCTTCCTCTTAGAGGTTATTCTGTGTCATGAAGAGACAGTGCAGAGATTTATGAGAAAAGCTGAGTCAATTAAGAGACTATAAGAAATGGGGTTGGAAATATTTTGCTCTTGCTTAGATGAAGACTGGCAGAGAGGACAGGAGAACCCACTGCCAGGTTCCCTCCGTCCCATCTGGTCTGGGAAACCCAAGCACCCTCTCACCTTGGCCGGTCCTGGATTCACTGAAGTTGAAAGGAGTAATGTTCAATTGAGCTTCCATAATAGTTTGAATTTCTGTAGATAAGAAACAGAACTCATTTTAGGGAAATGGATAGTAACTGCAAACCAAAACCACATGCAGCCAACAGTTTTTTTCTATTTTCCATAAACTTGTTACTTGATTTCACTTTCCCTGTTTCCCAACACTTCTCCTCAACTCCCCATTGTCAGTTTCATTTTCACTTGTTGCTTCTTCTCTACAGAAACATATTTCAAGTGCTTCCTCAGCTCTGGTTCTGGGCACCCTTTCCCATCCATTGAGTAAATTATTGCTTTGAATGCCATTTGTATGTACTCATAGCCTAGACCCTCCTCAGTATTTTGAACTTTTATATCCCATTCAGCTTCCTCATTGGGCAAGTTCATGGACATCTCAAACAAAACTCGACAAAAATGGAGCCTTTGACCATCTCCCAACCCCAAACTCCAGACCATGTAAATGATTCTGCCCCCATTTTGGTAGATGCCAACACCATTCAGCCAGCTGCAGAATCTTAGGGTCAGCTTCGTCTCCTCTCTCCTCACTTGTTCATCAGTCTACAATCAAATCCTATGGATTTTAACTCCAAAACGTGTAAAATTATCCATTATTCCAACCTTTATCCTAATCCAAGCCACTTTTATTTGTTTGCCATGCTTACAGACTCCTAACCAATCATTTCATCTTCAATCCTTCTTCTGCTCTATAATCAAGTGCTTTTTTAAAACTAAATTTTATTTTTTATTTCCTCCAATTCCTCTCCCCCCGGCACCATTACTATATATATATATATACATACACAGCTGTGCTGAGGTCCATTTGCTATTTGCTCTAATCATATTCCCAGGTGTTCCAACAGAACACATCCCACAGTAGGAAACTGTTTGTCTGTTTTTTACTATGCCCCTTTAGGTTCTGAGCTTTGTGATGATAAATAGGATCATCTGTGTCTTGCATTTCTCCTATTACCTGGGATAAGCACAGTATTGGACAGAGAGTGGTTCTTAATAAATATGTGTTAATCCAATAAATCAATCAAAACTCTTTTTGATTTTTTGCTTCCTTTCTGATATTTCTGCCCAGCATATATCTGTGAAAAAGATTATCCTTTTCTTTTTTTTTTTAAATATATTTTATTGATTTTTTACAGAGAGGAAGGGAGAGAGATAGAGAGTTAGAAACATCAATGAGAGAGAAACATCAATCAGCTGCCTCCTGCACACCCCCTACTGGGGATGTGCCCGCAACCCAGGTACATGCCCTTGACCGGAATCGAACCTGGGACCCTTCAGTCCGCAGGCCGACGCTCTATCCACTGAGCCAAACCGGTTTCGGCAGATTATCCTTTTCTTATTCAATGCTTAGAGTCATAAAAATATGCTATTACAGTTTAAATACTTTTTCTCTTTGCTACTTAAAAACATTTGGCAATGGGGAAAGTGTTAAAGGGAGTGATTTAAGAAGAACAAGAAATTGACAGAAAGGAACATAGGCATAAAGAAAAATGGCAGGAAATGATTACCTATCAATAATGACCTTAAATGTAAATAGATTACATACTCCAACAAAAGACACAGACTATCTGCATGGAAAAGAAACATGAGCCATATATATGCTGTATACAAGATACCCACCTCAGAACAAATGATTCACACAAACAGAAAGTGAAAGGATGGGAAAATTTTTTCCATGCAAATGGAAACAGAAAATGCAAGGGTAGCAATATTTATATCTGATCAAATAGATTTCAAAGAAAAGGATATAACAAAAGACAAAGAAGGCCACCACATAACACTAATGGGATCAATACAAGAGGATATAACCCTGGTAAATATCTATGCGCCCAAAGAAAGAGTACCTAAATATATATTTTTAAATCTTCTGGAGGATGTTAAGAGAGAGATTGACAGCAATACAGTCACAGTAGGGGATTTTAACACCCCACTGACATCACTGCTTAAATCTTCCAGACAATCAACAAGGTAAAAGCGACCCTAAAGGAAACACTAGATTAGATTAATTTAATTGATATTTACAAAACATTTCATCCCAAAGTTACAGACATACACTCTGCTTAAGTGAACATGGATTATTTTCAAAGACAGAGACACAAAATAAGTCTCTACAAGTTCAAGAGGATTGAAATCATATTAAGTATCTTCTTGGATCACAATGGCATGAAACTAAAATCAATTACAATAAAAACATTCAAAAACATTCAAACCCATGGAGTTTAAGCAATGAATGGGTTACCAAATAAATCAAAAAAGAAAGAAAAAACTTCCTGAAACCTATAATTAAAATTAACAAACAACAGCCCAAAATCTATGGGACATCGCAAAAGCAGTCCTGAGTGGGAAGTTCATAGAATTCCAGCCCTACCTCAAAAAACAAGAAAAAGTTCTAATAAAATATTAACACTACAACTAAAATAACTAGAAAAAGAACATAAAGAAAATCCCAGAGAAGTAGAAGGAAGGAATTAATAAAGATCATGGCAGAAATAACTGTCACAGAGACTAAAAAAAAAGTAAAAAGTACAAAACATCAATGAAACCAAGAGCTGGCTCTTGAAAAGATAAACAAGATTGATGAACCTTTTGACAGACTCGTCAAGAAACAAAGAGAGAGGACCTAAATAAGACAAGTGAGAAATGAAAGAGGTGAAGTAACAACCTACACCACAGAAATACAAATAGGAACAACTATATGCCAATAAGCTGAACAACCTGGATGAAATGGAAAAATTCCTAGAAAAATGCAATCTTCCAAAACTGAATCAGGAAGAATCAGAAAACCTGAATAGGCCAATAACAACTGATGAAATTAAAGAACTATTTTTCAAAACTCCCAACTAACAAAATCTCTGCTCCAGATGGCTTCACATGGGAGTTTTACCAAACATTCAAAAAAGAACAAATACCTATCCTCCTCAAATAATTCCAAAAAATCCAAGCAGAAAAAAGACTTCTAACTGCTTTTTATGAGGCCAGTATTACCCTCATTCCCAAACCAGATGAAGACACCACAAAGAAATCGAATTATAGGCCAATATCTCTGATGAACATAGATGCTAAAATCCTCAACAAAATATTAGCAAATTGGATCCAGCAATATATTTAAAAGATCATATACCATGACCAAGTGGGATTATTCCAGAGATGCAAGACT
This sequence comes from Myotis daubentonii, assembly GCF_963259705.1. Taxonomy (NCBI): domain Eukaryota; kingdom Metazoa; phylum Chordata; class Mammalia; order Chiroptera; family Vespertilionidae; genus Myotis; species Myotis daubentonii. The sequence continues at coordinate 7,789,001 of NC_081849.1, read as the reverse complement.
GTTATAATATTTGCAAATCAATAAATGCAATACATCACATAAACAAATTGAAAGACAAAAATCACATTATCATATCAATAGATGCAGAAAAAGCTTTTGACAAAATCGTACACCCATTTTTGATGACCACTCTCCACAAAGTGGGAATACAGGGATCATACCTCAACATGATAAAGGCCACATATGACAAACCTACAGCTAACATCATACTCAATGGGCAAAAACTAAAAGCATTTCCCCTAAGAACAAGAACAAAACAGTGATGTCAGCTTTCACCACTCTTATTCAACAATAGAGGCCCAATGAATGAAATTCCTGCAAGGGGCTCAGACCTCGCAGCCCTGGCTTCATCTGGAAGGTTATCCAGAAGGATATCTGAAGGTCATTTGGTTTTCCAGTCTAATTAGCATATTATTCTTTTATTATTATAGATAGTACTGGAAGCCTTAGCTACAGCAATCAGACAAGAAGAAAGCAAAAAAGGCATTCAAATTCAAAAGGAGGAAGTAAAACTGTCATTATTCACAAATGACATGATATTGTATGTAGAAAATCCTAAAGACTCCATCAAAATACTACTAGATTTAACAAATGAATTTAGCAATGTAGCAGGACACAAAATCATCAACCAGAAATCCATGGCATTTTTATATAACAATAATAAAATCTCAGAAAGAGGAAAAACAAACAAACAATCCCTTTTACCATTGCAGCAAAAAAATTAATTTACTTAGGAATAAACTTAACCAAGGAGGTAAAAGACCTGTGCTCACAAAACTACAGCACGCTAATAAAAAGAGATAGAGGAAGATATAAACAAGAGAAGGAATATACCGTGTGCATGTATTGGTAGAATTAACATCATGTCCATACTGCCTAAAGCAATCTGTAGATTCCATTTAATCCCTATTAAAATACTAACTGCATATTTTATAGATACAGAAAAAATGCTAAAAATATTCATATGGAACCAAAAATAGATTGCTAATGGCTGTAGAAATCTTTGGAAAGAAGATGGTGAGATCACAATTCTGCATATCAAGTTCTACTACAAAACCACTGTAATCCAATCTGCTTTGTATTGGCACAGAACAGACATATAGATAAATGGAACAGAGCAGAGAACCCAGAAATGGACCAAGCCATTATGCTCAATTAATTTTTGACAAAGGAGGCAAGAACATACAATGGAGTCAAGAGAGTCTCATCAATAAATGGTGTTGGAAAAAATAGACAAGTACATGCAAAAATGAAGCTAGACCACTAATTTACACCATACACACGAATAAACTCAAAATGATCAAAAGACCTAAATGTAAATTGTGAAACCATAAAAATCCTAGTAGAAAATATACAGGCAAAATCTCAGACTTCACATGTAGCAGAATTTTCACAGATACATGGCCTAGGCCCTAGGGTAAGAGGAACAAAGGGAAAATTATTCAAATGGGACTAGAGTAAATTTAAAACCTCTGTACATCAAAAGAAACCCATATCAAAATGAAAAGTGAACTCAAATTACGGTAGAACAATATATCTGATAAGGGGTTAATTTCCAAAACATTTAAATACTCATACAACTCAACAAAAGGAAGACAAAGAACCCCATTACAAAATGGACAGAAGGCCTGTCTAGATACTTCTCCAAAGAGGACATACAAATGACCAAGAGACATATGTAAAAATGCTCAGCAATAACTCATTATCAGAGACATGCAAATTAAAATGACAATGAGTAGTCACCTCACACCTGCCAGAATGGCTAACATTAACAGGTCCCAGTCCTAAACCAGACCCCTACCCCAGGGTTCCAGAGCTTGGAAAACAGGTCCTGGTAACTTCAGGCTGTAAAAACCAGCCAGGATTGTGGCTGAGTGACATGGGGCTGCTAGAGACCCAGGTATTGCTCTTAAAGGGCCAGTGCACAAACTTACTCAGACTCGATCCCTCAGGCTTCAGACTTTGTTAAAATCTCTGAAGAAAGCAGCAGCTCCTGTCAGCATGCCCCAAACCTTCAATAAAAAGCCTAAGAATCAGCACTAGCACCAGCCTGCCTTACTTCACAGCTGGGCCTAGCCTGGGTACTTCATAAGTCCAATACAGATAGCAGCCATCTACAGACTTCTTTGCAGTTCCTGTTGGGTGGCCCCAGAGCCAGTGCACCTGGTGGACAGCTTCAGACCATACCAGATTACAACTCTACACATCCACAAGTGACACACTCAAGCGGCAGACTCAGTGAGCAACAAAGCCCCACTGAAGCAAGTTCCATTCCCTAGGGGCGTCTCCTGCACAGCTTCTCTTTCACTGTAGTCACAGCTGGTCCTCACATCCAATTGGCCTGGAGGTAAATTCTCCCAGGGACACCAACAACAATCAAGGTTCAACTACAAGACTGTGCACACAGCCCACACAGGAGCACACCTAGAGTGCCCAGTTCAGGTGACTGGGGAGGTTTAGCCACCGGGTCCTACAGGACATCTACTACACAAGGCCACTCGACCAATTCCAAGAGACATAGCAGCTCCACACAATACATAGAAAGAAATCCAAAATGTGGAGACAAAGAAACATGTCACAAATGAAAGAGATGGAAGCAAGCAAACTACTGAATGCAGAGTGCAAAACCATGGTTATAAGGTTTCTCAAGGATCTTAATGAGAGCTTCAAGGGACTCAAAGAAAGCACCAAAGAGCATTAATGACACTTTCAAGGACCTCAGTGAGAATGCCAATGAATACATATATATTAACAATTGAATCTACGAATCCAAATAAACCAACAAGAAATCTAATAAATAAAATAAACTGATGAATAAAATAGAATCAGAGGCATGGAAACATGAAACAGATGAAGGAATCTTAGAGGGAAGGGAGGAGATGGGGCAGAAAGAGATTGACCAAAGATCTTACATGCATATGTGCATTAACTATGGACACAGAGAATAGACCAGGGGTGGGGTGGGAACTAGGTGTATGGAGACCAATATGGGGAAAAGTGGAACATCTGTAATACCCTCAAAAATAAAGATTTTCTAAAAAAGAAAAGAAGAAAAAGAAAAAGCTACCACATTGGGAGTGGGGGGGGGGGGGATAGACAGCATCTTATAAAATTAAACATGCAAAACAGCTATCCCTCTTCTAGAAATTTTCTTAATAGAAATAAAAACGTAGATTTGTATGTGAATGCCTTCTTATTATAATATTCATAATAGCTCACACTGGAAGTACCCAAATGTTCTTCAACTGCTGAATGAATAATCAAATCTTGGTATATGCATCCTGTTGTGGGTTAAATTGTGCCCCCTCAAAAGATATGTTAGAGTTTTTACACCTGAAACCTCAGAATGTGTTCTTATTTGAAAATAGGTCCTTTGGCGATATACCGTAATTTGTTCAGATGGGGTCATGCTGGAAAATGAATACAAACCAGCTCACTCACTTCTTCACCATCGAAAACAGAAAATCAGGCGATCTTCTTCCTGTGTGGCACCAATACCTATCTCTGTCTCCAGGTAAACTGACCTGGGCCCTGTACCCTCATCTATCTTGCCCTGGAAACAGACATTGCCCCTAATAGTCAGTCCTTTGAGGTTCTCTCCACTTACACCTGGACCACGAGAGACATCGTCATCCTTCCTCTCCTTGCTGGCCTAGGAATAGCTACCGGCCTAGGCACTGAGGGACTGGCAATCTCCCTTTCCTGCTATCAGAGCCTATCCAAAGATCTTGCAGATAGCCTAGAGGAAATTTCCCAAAATGTTGTCTCGGTCCAGGACAAGACAGATTCATTGGAAGCAGTTACCCTCCAAAATCAGAGAGGACTTGACCTCCTCACAACTGAGAAAGGGGGGCTATGCCTATTCCTTCAGGAAGAATGCTGTTTTTATGCCAATCAGTCTAGCATAATAAGACATGGGCCAAAAAATTAGTTGATAGGGCCTCAAAAGTCTGACAACAGCTTTTGGAATCCTGGGGCATCTGGCTGCAGAATCTCAACCGGACCTCCTGGCTTCTACTTCTAGTTGGAGACATCCCCCCTCCTCCTCCGCACCAGTGCTCTTCTGGCACACATCTTTGGCCTGTGCATCCTAAGAGACCTTCCCTTCTTCCTCCAAAACCACATGCATGCAATCACTAATAGACCCATAAGGGAAATGATGCTATTCCAGACCTACACTAGATATCATCCTCTCCCTCAATCACTGATTAATTAGGGACATCTCTACACCCCACTTAAGCATGAAGAAGGTACAGAAGTCTGAGACTGGCCTCCCTCATCAACCCCAGCTCACAGAAGAAAAAGAAAAGCTGGAATATTAGGCATATTCTATACCTATCCCCTGTGATAAGTTTCTCCCCTGCACTCAGTATTTTTCCATTGTGCCCCACTTGGGGCTCCTGCCCTCTCTGTGACTATCCTGTTATTCTCATGTAAGGTGTTACAAGACACAGCTAAGCAGCCAAGAAGAGTAGTTCCAGACCCCACTCCCTGCAACTACCTGAACTGGCATCCGGCTTAACGGTTCGCCTTGACACACGTAAGAGACATATAAATAACAACCCACCCTACTCTTGCTTACTGACACCACCTTGGTCTCAGCCCTCCTGTTCACAGAGCAACAATAAATTTATAAATTTTGCTTTTTAATTTCATTTGACCTGGTTCTTCTCAGCATCAACTTAAAAAGAACCACTACTGAATATTGTATAGGAAGCACCCTGATAAATGCTTTGTACTTTACCTTATTTACTCCCCAAAAGTAGCCTGAAAATGCTAATTTTATTTTTCTAACTTTTAAAATAGGGACTTTGATGTGACTCAAAAATACTGAGACACTTACCCATGGTCACAGTCCCAACAGGTATCAGGCAGAGAAGGGGTCCAATTCAAAGTCTGTCTGACTACCACTTCCCTCCTAACCACTGCACACAACAGTCTCAGTTCCTTCTCAGGCCCATGGTTCTAAAATCCCATCGAATCAGAGCTAGATCAAGTGAGGGCAGGGAAGGGAGTTTATATTCTTTCCATAATGGAAGACTGGCAGGAAGCCTGTAACTGAGGAAGTTAACAGGATAGTTTCACATACATTGTTCCTCCAGAATAGCCAACCCTCTCTCCGCGACACCCCCTCCTCACCTCGCATGTCACACTATTTGGGTCATAGCTTCTCTCTGCTAAATGATGGAAAGGATTTAGCGAACCACAGTCCAGATTTCCTCTGCCCTTAGTGATGGCTACACTTAGAGTCGCCACACTCCCTGGGATCCTGCTTCTTTTTCAGTAAAAAGAGGGAGTTAGACAGAGTTGTCTCTAAATTGTCTTCGAGCTATAAAGACCTGCCTTGGGGACACTCATTTCCTATCCATGGAAAAGGAGGGCTTGTCAGGCAGCCCTCAGTGTCTATCACGGCAGCAAATGTATGAAGGTGCACAAGTCAGCACAAATGTGTCCTGTTCAATATGAGACATGTAGCATTGTGCTAATAAAGCTCCTGACTCCCCTCTCTACCCTCTGCCACTACCCTCTGAAAGCAGCCCTCCACACTGTGTTGCTGGCACAGAGCCTGGTCCCTCCATGACCTGCACATTCCCTGAACTTACTGCCCTTATACTTCAGCCACTCAGGGCCTATTCTCAGCCAGACTCACCTTCTTTACAACCAGTTGATGAGTTCTCAGGTTTTCTCCAAAGAATCTCGTAGGGTGTGGGCTTTTGCTTTGACTGTGAGGATGAAGTGTTTGCGCCCTCTTAACCCGCTGAGTCAGGAAGCACATATTGGGTGGAGCCAGTGGAGGAACTGTTTGCCTTTAAAGAGACAGTCATATTGCCCCTAATTTGGTGGGTGTTTCAGATTTGCCAAATTGAAATCTTTTCCTCCTTGTGCCCAATCTCACACCCAAATTTCCAAAGCTATATTCAGTATTTTGGGTTATAGTGGTGGATCCAAAAGGCCATTATTAAATGACCTAAACCTTACCCAGAAAGCCAGGCACAGTGTCTGTCATCTTCCCTGGTGTAGTGGGAGACTGTGGGATCATTCTAGAAGAAGAAAGTCGGCTTATGACTTCGTGAATCCTTGAGTGTTCACTGGAGATTATACAATATGGGTTTTGAGTCTAGTCTTTGAGGAGGATCTCAAGTTACTCATTCAGAAATTAACAGGACTCAAGTACAAAGTCAAAAGAGTCCAAACCACTAAGAGTCAAGGAGAAAAGAGGAAGAAGAGGCCTGGAAAAATGTCTCCAGTGACCACACAGGCTCTTTGGCTTTTTTCATATGGTCCTTGCAAGATTGAAAGCCTGTATGACCTAACAAGTAAATAGGCACCTGGGGTGTAGATGCAACTTTCCCTCCAAACCTTCCTACCTTCTCCCACCCCAGGTCCAGACAGAGTCAATTTATCCTAGATTTACCAGTGGATGGATGCAACAGCCTCTGGAAATTGTTTTCAAGAGAGGCAAGCTGTCAAAACTCTCACCATTGACATGATAATCTAGATGTCTGTGGCATCACTATGAAAATATTGATTTTTTTATTATATATTTTTGTTCACTAGGTTGAGAATTTATTTTTTTAATATATTTTATTGATTTTTTTACAGAGAGGAAGGGAGAGGGATAGAGAGTTAGAAACATCGATGAGAGAGAAACATCAACCAGCTGCCTCCTGCACACCCCCCACTGGGGATGTGCCTGCAACCAACGTACATGCCCTTGACTGGAATCGAACCTGGGACTCTTTTAGTCTGCAGGCCGACGCTCTATCCACTGAGCCAAACCGGTCAGGGCACTAGGTTGAGAATTTAAATCAGGCAATATTTAAGCTTGAGGGTAGGTACTAAAAGGACCATATGTGGCAGGAAGTAGTAGACAATAGGGTGACTACCAATGGAGGGAAGCAGCTGGATTTGGAAATGATGGTATTAATGACCATATCATTGGACCAATTATTATAGTCAATGACTTGAGTCATGTTGAAGGGCCCCAGGTGAAAGTTTTTCAACTTCCAATAAAGGCACAGAACAGGACCAGCTACACAATTTGCAAGGACTGGCACAAAAGGAAAATGCCAGGTCCTTTGTTCAAAACTTATGAAGAATTTCAAGATGAGATTACAGAGCATTAAACCTCATGAGGGGCCCCTCTAAACACAGAGCCCTGAGAAACCCTAAAGGTCACACACCAGGAAGCTCACCTTGACAGGCTTCATATAGATGAGTCAAGAGTAGAGCCAAGGAGTTTGGGGGGAGAACCAAGATGGCGGTATAGGTTAACGCAGGAGTTTGCTGCTTTGAACAACTACTTCAAAAGTGAAACTAAAAGACTGAACGGACCTCACCCAGAACCACAGGAACGCAGGCTGAGTGGAAGTCCTACAACTAGGAGGAAAGAGAAACGCATACGGACACTCAGAGGAGGCGCAGTGCTGAAGTCAAATTCTGAGGTGCGGAGTGCGCAGAGCGGGCTGGCGGCGGAGGGCACGGTTGGCATATTCTATCCGGAAGGAGTCGCAGACTCTGAGCTCCAGATACAGGCGAGTCTTTAGGGACCCAGACTCAAACGGGAGAAGTGGGACTGTCTGGCGGTCAGAGCGAGTACAGCTTTCTCTCCCAGCTCTGCAGCGGGTGCTGGGACTCAGAGAGGCAGAGCCCCTGGGGACAGGACTGAGAGCCGCCATAACTGCTCTCTCTGGCCCACCCTGTTGATCCTGTGCGATCCGCCCTACCCAAGCCCTGCACAGAGGCATTTGCCGGATAGCCTCAGGCAAAGGCGAGATTAGCACCTCCCTAGAGGACAGAAGTTCTCTCACTGCTGACACAGCTGATTCTCATAGCCACTTGGCCTGGAGGTCAAACCCTCCCTGGTATTAGCTACAACAATCAAGGTTTAACTATAAGACTGCGAACAAAGACCACTAGGGGGTGCACCAAGGAAGCATAACAAAATGCGGAGACAAAGAAACAGGACAAAATTGTCAATGGAAGAAATAGAGTTCAGAACCACACTTTTAAGGTCTCTCAAGAACTGTTTAGAAGCCGCCAATAAACTTAATGAGATCTACAAGAAAACTAATGAGACCCTCGATGTTATATTGGGGAACCAACTAGAAATTAAGCATACACTGACTGAAATAACGAATATTATACAGACTCCCGACAGCAGACCAGAGGAGCGCAAGAATCAAGTCAATGATTTGAAATGTGAGGAAGCAAAAAACACCCAACCGGAAAAGCAAAATGAAAAAAGAATCCGAAAATGCGAGGATAGTGTAAGGAGCCTCTGGGACAGCTTCAAGCGTACCAACATCAGAATTATAAGGGTGCCAGAAGATGAGAGAGAGCAAGATATTGAAAACCTATTTGAAGAAATAATGACAGAAAACTTCCCCCACCTGGTGAAAGAAATGGACTTACAGGTCCAAGAAGCGTGGAGAACCCCAAACAAAAGGAATCCAAAGAGGACCACACCAAGACACATCATAATTAAAATGCCAAGAGCAAAAGATAAAGAGAGAATCTTAAAAACAGCAAGAGAAAGAAACTCAGTTACCTACAAGGGAATACCCATACGACTGTCAGCTGATTTCTCAACAGAAACTTTGCAGGCCAGAAGGGAGTGGCAAGAAATATTCAAAGTGATGAATACCAAGAACCTACAACCAAGATTACTTTATCCAGCAAAGCTATCATTCAGAATTGAAGGTCAGATAAAGAGCTTCACAGATAAGGAAAAGCTAAAGGAGTTCATCACCACCAAACCAGGATTATATGAAATGCTGAAAGGTATCCTTTAAGAAGAGGAAGAGGAAGAAAAAGGTAAAGATACAAATTATGAACAACAAATATGCATCTATCAACAAGTGAATCTAAGAATCAAGTGAATAAATAATCTGATGAACAGAATGAACTGGTGATTATAATAGAATCAGGGACATAGAAAGGGAATGGACTGACTATTCTTGGGGGGGAAAGGGGTGTGGGAGATGTGGGAAGAGACTGGACAAAAATCGTGCACCTATGGATGAGGACAGTGGGTGGGGAGTGAGGGCGGAGGGTGGGGCGGGAACTGGGAGGAGGGGAGTTATGGGCGGTAAAAAAGAGGAACAAATGTAATAATCTGAACAATAAACATTTAATTAAAAAAAAAAGAGTAGAGCCAAAACCACATTTCTTGCTCAAAATATCTCCACCATCGTTTAGTTTCACTTCACTGTCCATATTCTTTGAATGAAACTTGTCCTACCAGAAGCTTCTTGGATTTTTCCTGATCAACTAATTGATTACACTCAAGTATACTGTTAAGTTCCTTAAAGGGAAGAGGAAAGTGATTGAGATGCAATCCATAGATACAAAGGGAATAGGATGCAGATCTTGAATGGTTACTGTCTTCAGGTCATTGGCCATGGTGGATTGCCGGGAGCCGGTCCATCCTTGCTGTTTCAAGGGACCTGGCATATATGGCATACTGTTCTTAAAATGTTTGCTCACCTTCTTGGCACTATGTGTTTTAACCAAGGTCTCCTCTCTGAGAAAGGTTGTTTTCCCAGGTAGGGATTTTCCCCTGAAGTTAGGGAGGGAATAAAACCCCTCAACTAAGTTCAAGGCGGGTAATTAATCACTTTAACTATGAACAATCATGCTTAAGCTACATAACCTTTACTCCCTGGAATGGAGATAAGAAACGCCCTAACCTTTGTAATAGAGATTGATAGGATTGAATCAACTGGTATAAATACAGTTGTAACAAGACAGAAAGAGACAGAACTTAGAACACAGAACTTAGGAGACAGGACTTAGAAGACAGGACCAAGAGAGACAGAATTCAAAACACAGAACCTACAGAGAAAGTTCTCTAGAGACAGAAGAACTTCGCTGGAGAGAACTGGCAGAAGATCCTGGACTGAACCTGACTACAGAAATTGGCAAGAGAACCTGACTAGAACCTGGTGACTGAACCTGGCTGGAGAACCTGGACAGAACCTGGCTGGAGAACCTAGGGAGGGAACATGGCCACAGAACCTGGCTGGAGATCCAAAGCAGAACCTCTCTGGAGATCCTAACCAGAACTTCGCTGGAGATCCTGGCTAGGCTGCTGATCAACTGAACGCTGTCTCCGTGTCATTCCTTCTTCGCCGACTCAGTCCACACCTTTGGGGACCCCTGGACCCGCTGGGGTTGGACCCCGGCAGTGGATCATCTGGAAAACAGCTCCAACCACTGAACCCTAAATTAGGAATGAACACCCTCTAGAAGACTTGTGGTAGGAGCATTGCCTTGTGTCTCTCCTGTGCTGTTCGCTTGGCCATGCTACTCATGATTAGGAGCTCCTTTCCACATCCAGCTCTGCTGTGACCAACCTGTCTCTCTGCTGTGGGTTCCCACCTGAAAAATCCATGAAGGTGCTCTCCTCCCTCCCAGGATTCTGCTCCTTCCACATAGTCAGAAGCAAAGAGATGAAAAAAGAGAAAGCCATAGCTTCCTTTTATACATTTTCCCTTTATTTTTTACATTATACATGCTTGGCAATAAGGATATATATGAATTTTTCAAAAAATTGGGGTTTATTAAAAAACATTTCTTTAATTTCTGTCACAGTGCCCCTTGTGGAGCTCAAGGTTTTTTCTGCTTCTGGGATCTAGATAAATGCAAAGCTCAAACATATTACATTACAGAAATATAATTGAAGGTGAAAAGAATGGGTTCCTCACACTATGCTGACTCTTCCACATATCAACAAGTAACTTTGGTATAGCGTTGCCTATTTCTGCCATAATCAATTACCAAAAATGTAGTGGCCTGAGGCAATACAAATGAATTCTCTAGAGTTCTGGAGGTCAGGAGCCAAAAGTTAGTCTTTATTTTTGTTTGTTTTGCTTTATTGCTTAAAGTATTACAAAGGGTATTACATATGTGTCCTTTTTTTTTCCCCGCCCTTGAAAAACCCCTGGCCTTCCCTACCACCCAGTGTCTTATGTCCATTGGTTATGCTTATATGCATGCATACAAGTCCTTCCGTTGATCTCTTACCCGCCTCCCTCCTGCCCCCCAACCCTCCTTGGCCTTCCTGCTGCAGTTTGACAATAAGTTTGAGGCAGCTCTGCCTCTGTATCTATTATTGTTCATAAGTTTATAATGGTCTTTATTATCCATGAATGAGTGAGATCATGTGGAATTTTTCCTTCATTGACTGGCTTATTTCACTTAGCATAATGCTCTCCAGTTCCATGCATGCCCTTGCAAATGGTAAGAGTTCCTTCGTTTTTAGAGCAGCATAGTATTCCATCGTGTAGATGTACCACCGTTTTCTAATCCATTCATCTACTGATGGGCACTTAGGCTGTTTCCAGATCTTAGCTATGGTGAATTGTGCTGCTATGAACATATGGGTGCACATATCCTTTCTGATTGGTGTTTCTGGTTTCTTGGGATATATTGCTAGAAGTGGGATCACAGGGTCAAATGGGAGTTCCATTTTCAGTTTTTTAAGGAAACTCCATACTGTCTTCCATAGTGGCTGCACCAGTCTGCATTCCCACCAGCAGTGCACGAGTGTTCATTTTTTTCCACATCCTCTCCAGCACTTGTCGTTTATGGATTTGTTGATGATAGCCAGTCTGACAGGTATGATATGGTACCTCATTGTTGTTTTGATTTGCATCTCTCGGATGATTAGTGACATTGAGCATGTTTTCATATGTCTCTTGGCTTTCTGAATGTCCTCTTTTGAAAGATGTCTATTTAGGTCCTTTACCCATTTTTTGATTGGATTGTTTATCTTATTTTTGTTAAGTTGTATGAGTTCCCTATAAATGTTGGAGATTAAGCCCTTATCAGATATGTCGTTGGCAAGTATGTTTTCCCACGCAGTGGGCTTTCTTGTTGTTTTGTTGATGGTTTCTTTTGCTGTGCAGAAGCTTTTTATTTTGATGTAGTCCCATTTGTTCATTTTCTCTTTAGTTTCAAGTGCCCTAGGAGCTGTATCAGTGAAGAATTTGCTTCGGCATATGTCTGAGATTTTGTTGCCTTTGGATTCTTCTAGAATTTTTATGGTTTCCCATCATACATTTAAGTCCTTTATCCATTTTGAGTTTATTTTTGTGTATGGTGTAAGTTGGTGGTCTAGTTTAATTTTCTTGCATGTATCCTTCCAATTTTCCCAGCACCATTTATTGAAGAGACGATCTTGACTCCATTGTATGATCTTGCCTCCTTTGTCAAATATTAATTGAGCATATTGGTTTGGGCCAATTTCTGGGCTCTCTATTCTATTCTATTGATCTATATGTCTGTTCTTGTGCCAATACCAGGCAGTTTTGTAATACAGCTTGATATCTGGTATTGAGATCCCACCTACTTTGTTCTTTCTCAGGATCGCTGCAGCTATTTGTGGTCTTTTTTTATTCCAGAACAATTTTCGGAGAGTTTGTTCTAGGCCTGTGAAATATGCCGTTGGTATTTTAATGGGAAGTGCATTGATTCTATAGATTGCTTTGGGTGGTATGGACAATTTAATGATGCTGAGTCTACCAATCCATGAACACAGTATGTTCTTCCATCTGTTTATGTCTTCCTCTATCTCTTTTTTCAATGTCCTATAGTTTTCTGAGTGTAGGTGTTTTACCTCCTTAGTTAAGTTTAATCCTAGGTAGCTTAATTTTTTTGGTGCGATGGTAAATGGGATTTTTTTTTAGTCTCTCTCTTTTTTCACTATTGGTGTATAGAAATGCCTCAGCTTTCTTGGGGTTAATTTTGTATCCTGCTACATTGCCGAATTCATGAATTAAGTCTAGTAGTTTTTTGATGGAGTCTCTAGGGTTTTGTATGTATAATATCACGTCGTCTGCAAATAAGGACAGTTTTATTCCTCTTTTCCAATTGGGATGCCTTTTATTTCTTCTTCTTGTCTAATTGCAATGGCTCAGACTTCCAGGACTATGTTGAACAGGAGGGGTGAGAGTGGGCATCCCTCTCTGTTTCCTGTTCTTAGGGGAAAGGGTGATAGTTTTTGTCCATTGAGTATGATGTTGGCTGTGGGCCTGTCATATATGGCTTTTATTATGTTGAGGTATGATCCTTCTATGCCCACATTGCTGAGAGTTTTTATCAAAAATGGGTGTTGGATTTTGTGAAATGCTTTCTCTGCATCAATTTATATGACCATGTGGTTATTTTCTTTCAATTTGTTTATGTGATGTATCACATTTATTGATTTGTGGATATTGTACCATCCTTGCATCCCTGGGATAAATCCTACTTGGTCATGGTGTATGATCTTTCTGATGTACTGCTGGATCTGATTTGCTAAGATTTTGTTGAGGATTTTGGCATCTATGTTCATGAGGGATATTGGCCTGTAATTCGCTTTCATTGTATTGTCTTTACCTGGATTTGGTATTAGGGTGATGCTGGCTTCATAGAATGAGCTTGGAAGTGTTCCTTCCTCTTGAATTTTTTGTAGTAGTTTGAGGATGGTAGGTTTTAGTTCTTCCTTTAATGTTTGGTAAAACTCCCCTGTGAAGCCGTCTGGTCCTGGGCTTTTGTTTAATGGAAGCTTTTTGATGGCTGCTTCAATTTCTTCCATAGTTATTGGCCTATTGAGATTTTTAGATTCTTCCTGATTGAGTTTTGGAATGTTGTATTTTTCTAGGAATTTGTCCATTTCCTCCAGGTTGTCTAGTTTGTTGGGGTAGAGTCGTCCATAGTATTTTTTTAATAATCATTTGTATTTCTGTAGGGTCTGTTGTTATTTCGCCTCTGTCATTTCTGATTTTGTTGATTTGGGTCCTCTCTCTTTGCTTCTTGGTGAGCCTGGCTAGAGGTTTGTCAATCTTGTTTATCCTTTCAAAGAACCAGCTCTTGATTTCATTGATTTTCTGTATTGTTTTTTTTGGTCTCTATGTCATTTATTTCTGCTCTAATCTTTATTATCTCCTTCCTTCTGCTCACTCTGGGCATTTCTTGTTGCTCTCTTTCTAATTCTTTGAGTTGTAGAGTTAATTGATTTACTACCCGTTTTTCTTGTTTGTTGAGATAGGCCTGTAGAGCTGTAAACTTCCCTCTCAGGACTGCTTTCATAGTGTCCCATAGGTTTTGGATTGTTGTGTTTTCACTGTCATTAGTTTCCAGGATGTTTTTAATTTCTTTTTTGATCTCATTGGTAACCCAATCAATATTTAATAACATGCTATTCAGCTTCCAAGTGTTTGAGTATTTTGGGTTGTTTTTATTGTAGTTTATTTCTAATATTGTGCCCTCGTGGTCTGAGAAGATGCTTCGTATGATTTCAATCTTCTTGAATTTGGGGAGACTTTGCTTCTGACCTAATATGTTGTCTATTTTTGAATCTGTCCCATGATCACCTGAGTGGAATGTATATTCTGTGGCTTTGGGGTGCAGTGTTCTGAAGATGTCTATTAAGTCCATCTGATCTAGTGAGTCATTTAGGATTACTGTATCTTTGCTGATTGTTTGTCTAGAGGATTAATCCAGTGATGTCAGTGGTGTATTAAAGTCCCCTACTATGATTGTATTGTTGTCGATCTCTCCTTTGATATCTTGCAGGTGTTTTTTTTTATGTGTTTGGGTGCTCCTGCATTGGGTGCATATATGTTTACCAGGATTATATCTTGTTGTTGTATTGATCCCTTTAATATTATGAAGTGGCTTTCCTTATCTCTTGTTATGGCCTTCACTTTAAGGTTTATTTTGTCCAATATAAGTATTGCTACCCCAGCTTTCTTTTCCTTTCCATTTGCCTGAAAAATATTTTTACATCCCTTCACTTTCAGTCTGTGTGAGTCCCTTCTCATGAGGTGGGTCTCTTGTAGACAGCAAATGTATGGGTCATGACATTTTATCCAATCAGCCACTCAATGTCTTTTGGTTGGAGCATTTAGTCCGTTTACATTAAAGTTCTTATTGAAAGGTACTTGTTTGTAGCCATTTCTTTTTTGTGTGTGGCTGTTTTCTTTCTGAGCTTTTTATTTCTTCTTTTTACACCAGTCCCTTTAGCATTTCTTTCATTGCTGGCTTGGTGGTGATAAATTCCCTTAGCCTTTTTTTTTTTGTCTGTGAAGCTTCCTATTTCCCCTTCAATTTTGAATGATACCCTGGCTGGATAGAGTATTCTTGGATTCAGTCCTTTGCTTTGAATCACTTTGTAAATTTCCATCCTTTCTTTTCTGGCCTGATGTGTTTCTGTTGAGAAATCATTTGATAATCTAATGGGAGATCCCTTGTATGTATCTTTCTGTCTCTCTCTTGCGGCCTGTAAGATTCTCTCTTTGTCCTGAACATTTGCCATGGTAATTATGATGTGTCTTGGTGTGGGTCTTCTCAGGTTCACCTTGTTTGGAACTCTTTGGGCTTGTGTGACTTTTTCTCCCCCACCTCAGGGAAGTTTTCTGATATTATTTCTTTGAATTGGTTTTCTAAGTCTTATTCCTCTTTCTGTTGTTCTGGCACCCCTATTATTCGCATGTTGTTTCATTTCATGTTGTCCCAAAGCTCCCTTAGACTCTCCTCCTGTCTTTTATTTTTTTTCTCCAACTGAAGTACAGTTCGGGTGTGTTTTTCTTCCTTGTCTTCTAATTCACTAATTCGGTCCTCTGCTTCTCCTAGTCTACTCTTGATACTTACAATGGTGTTTTTTATTGAAGCTATATAGCTCTTCATTTCTTCTTGGGTCTTACATAAGTTATTCATCTTTTGATCTGTTTCTTCTTGCTTCTTGCATAAGTTTTTGATTTTTTTTCCCTCCATTTAGTTTATGCTTTCTAGGATCCTTATTCTGAATTCTTTTTCTGTCATGTTGCATGCCTCTGTCTCGCTTAGCTGCTTTTCTGTTGAGCCCTCCTTTTCTTTCCTTTGCCGGTTTCTTTGTCTACCCATGTTTGATCTCACTGACATATCTAGTTGTTGAGTCATTCAGTGGCTGCTTCCAGGGTGTCTGTGGCTCCTCAGGCTGTGGTTGCTCCTTGGGCGGTTGTGGTAGCAGCTTCTCTCCATTGGTAGCTGGTCCTCTGGTGGGTGCTGTTCACACCTGTGGTGGCTCTTCTGGCTGGTTGAGGGAGGCTTCACACACAGCAACTGTTCCTCAGACAGAGCCTGTGGTGATCAGGAGGCCGCTGTTGCTTGGATCTGCTGCATTGATTTAAAGGCACAGAATACAACACAACAAGGCACAACTTACCAGGCACTGAACACAAATGTATTTACGATATTAATAACCCCAAATAAAGGTGGCCATCCGAGCTAAGAGAGTTAGGAGATAAGGAAGAAAGAAGAGAAAAAAGAAAAAAAATGGAGTGCAAAAATGAAATTGGAAAAAGGAGGTAAAAAAAATAAGAGAGAAAAGAGAATGAAGTAGAAGAGGAGAAGAGACTATTTATATGAGGAGAAAACTCCAATAGAGCTGCCACTAATCCGTACAAATTCCAGCAACAGATACCTGGAGATGAATACAAACTAAAACCAACCAATAATATCAAGCGAGGCAAGGGAAAACCGAAGCACAAAAATAACCTGGGGAGGGGGGAATAAACAGAAAAATCAGAACAACCTCACAAATAATCCAAAAAAAACCCCTAATATATTCAACAATCAAGCAAACAATAGAGAGAGAAAAGAAGAAAATAAAATTTGGATAGTGAAGAAAGATAAGGGAGAGGTGTATAAGGATTTAGAACAGGGGATTGGAAATAGGATATAAAAGTAGGGTGAAATTTTGACAGGGGGTAAAAAGAATAAGGAAAATCTAAAGCAGGAATAGGGTAAGAGAAACAGGACAACAAGAGGGGAAAAGTGGGGAAGAGGGTTTTAGCACAGAGGCAAAATTGAGGTAGAGAAAAATGATGCTAAAGGAATGATGAAAATAGAATGGAGAACACCAGTCCCAAAATAAAATAAAGAGAAAATAAAATGACACTTTAAAAAATGGTAAAATGGTAGCAGTAATAATAGTGGTTAAAAATAAATATGTATTAATTAGAAGGGTAAAATCAGGTTTTGAAAAAAGAAAAAAATGATTTCTTAGTTAAAAGGTGAAAAAATAATAAAAATAAATAAATAAAAATGTGCATTACTGAAGGTGCTTCACATCTTCTACTCCTCTTTTTGGCACGCCAGGTATTCAGGAGAATGTTGAATTTCCCTCCGATACACTGTTCCTCCGTGTTGTAAGCCACAGTCCTGATTTTAAGGCAGGCCGTATTGGTTTCCCATACTGCCTTTATCTGTATTTACAGAAGAGTCAGTTCGTGGCTCTGCCTCTGGGTGGCACTGTGTCTGGATTGACCTCCAAGGCTATAAGTCCTCTCTGACCAGTTCTCTATTGTACCTGAAACTGGCTTGGCAAAGTCCTCCGCCCAGAGCTGGTTCCCCAGTCGTCACTCCCCGCTCTGTTTCCCAGGCTCCCCAAAAACAACCTTCCCCTACAGGCTCTGCGAGTGACCATAACTGGGTAATCCCATGCACTGGGTTCAACAATCAAACGCACAGATTTAAGAGGAAGTGTAAAAACAAGAGCCTGGGAAGCTGTGCGAACTCTCAGGGCTCCACTTTCCAGATCTGCGAGGAGTCTTTGCCTGCGCTCTGGCCCCTGGCACCAAGTAGCTGGCAGACTGGCAAAATCTGAGGCTGCCCCTTTGCATCCAGTCCAACTATGGGATTATTTATAGCATTCCCTTCTGCCAGCAGCCCTGGGGAGCCCTTCCACACTCGAAGGTCACACTGGCCCCAACAGTCGTGGACTTTGTGGGGCGCAGATTCCTTCCCCCCTCCCCCCCCACCCCCCCCACACGCATTCCACTCTCCAACCTGAATTGCAAACCGCACCTTTGGGGGAAGTCTAACCTTTCTGTGGGAGAAGCAGGGCTCCTCTGAGTTCACATAGTCACGCTGCTTGAGAGCCGTTGCTTCTGGGTTAGTAGCCGATCTCTGGATGCCGGTAACAGCCACTCAAATGGCATGGTCTCCGCAGCTGAGCTGGCACTCCAGGAGAGGTTTCAGCCTCAATCTCTAACCGTCCCCTTTTTCTAGGAGTCCTCTGTCTTTCCTGTCTGCAGACTGTCTCTCAGCTGAATCTCCTCTGCTTATTCGGGCTGTATGTTACCCATTTCAGCTACTCGCCCTTATCTGCTCTGGGACAAGGCACCGACACGTCCGTCTAAACCTCCGCCATTTTTCCAGCCAGCTAAAATTAGTCTTATGGAGATAAAATGATGGTGTCATCAGGGATGGATTTTCTGGAGGCTCCAGAAGACAGTCTATTCCTTGTCACTTCCAGCTTCTATGAGCTTCCAGAATCCCTTGTCTTATGACCACATCACTCCAATCTCTGCTGATATCATCACATTACCTTCTTCCTCCTTTGATCTTCTTGCCTCCATCTTCTAAGGGCTTTTGTGATTACAGGTAGGACTCATTCAGATAATCCAGAACAACCGACCCATTTTAAAATCATTCACTTTATCAAATCTGCAATAAGATAACAATCACAGGTTCTGGGGATTGAGACATGGTTTTCTTGAGGAGCAGGAGGGACAGTGATTTTCAATTCTACCACATGGGAATAAGTTAGCCTCTCTGCAACTCACTTTCATAATCTTTAAAGTGGAGTATTTATTTCATCAGGTTGGTGTTGGTACCAGAGAGTGGGTGCTGTTGTTAAAAAATACTTATAATGTGGAAGTGGTTCTGGAATTGGATAATGCACAGAAGCTGGAAGAATGCTCAGGAACCTGATATAAAAGACCTAGATACTCTTGAAGAGACTGTTTCTGGGAATTTAAATATTAAAGGTGAGATCTCAGTTCAAAGTGAAGACCATGGTATGGGACACTGGAAGAAAGGTGATACTTGATACAAAGTGGGGGGAAGTCTCTGAGTTTTATTCTATTGCTGGGTGGAAAGAAGACCTTGTAAGCGATGAACTTGAGTCTTTAGCTGAGGAGGTTTCAAAGCACATTGTGGGGGGTGCAGCCTGTTTTCTTCTTGTAAAATGCAAAAGGCAAGAGATCAGAGTAATGCATCCACCAGCCAAGTATCCCCAAGGATTGGCAGTAGGCACGAGGACCTGGGAACCAGCATGGGAGGATCCTCCCCAGTGCCTTCAGAGAGAGCCTGGCTCTGCCAAAATTTTGATGCTGGACCCCTAGAACTATGGGAACATAAGTTTCTGTGGCTTTAAGCTACAGTTCATGATACTGTGCTACATCAGCCCTAGGAATCTCATATGACACCTTGCTCCTTTCTTCACATTTTCTCCTGCCCTTCTCATGTTCATCCTCTCAGCGTCCCAAAGATTTCCCCTTCTGCATGAGCCTGTGTTTACTAGCATAAACCTTCCCACCCCCACATCTCGCCCAGGAGAACCATGGAGGCTGCTGATGAGTGAAGTGTTGGCTTTCTCAGAAAGGCCTTTAAACTCTGTCTGACCCTGTTCTTGGAGATTTCTTGCTTCCCAGGGTTTCAGACCCTAGATATGCCCCCACCCCATCCTTTCTACTTTTACCCTTTGTGTACTCAGGCCCTTTAGAGAAGAATGTAGTAATTGTCAACAATTTATGCAAAACCAAAACAAAACCAAACAATTGTTTCTTTTTGAGAGAGATGGAGGAAATTGAGGGCTCCTGGACTCTTAAGGGAAGGGGCAGACTTCCACCTGGTGTGAGCACAGCAGGTCCTAAGAACATCTTTTCCCACCCTCAGGCCCACTGATAAGAGCTGACCTCATACTCCCACCAAACACCAAATTCACACAAAAGAATAGGTTTACAAAACACAGAGACACAGATAACAGTACAGTGGTTACCAGAGGGAAGAGGGTCAGGGGGCAGTAAAGGGGATCAAATATACGGTGATGGAAGGAGACTTGACTTTGGGTGGTGGGCATACAACTCAATATACAGATGACATATCATGGAATTATACACCTGAAACCTATATAATGTCATTAACCAATGTCATCCCAATGAATTTAATTCAAAAAAATAGACTTACAAAAAAATTAAGGAGGCCATTACTCCTTATGAAATAAGACAAATGGGCTTTCATGCATTTAAATACACTGGAGACACCTGCCTCAGCTGGAAGCACAGGATGGCTAACATGTCTGACAGTGTGTCCCCTTCTGTTAGCCCAGTGATGCTTGCTTTGTTCCATGCATGAGCTTCAGAGCAGACTGTCATATTAGCACATCAGCACCAGTGCCTGAAATGCAGTCAGGAAAGGTATGTGCTTTTGATTCTGCCACAATTGGATCTATGCCTTTGGACAAAACCATAACCCCACTGAGCCCAGGTATCTCTACAGATGAGAAGATAGGGAAGTGTCAGATCACTAAGGATTTACATTTTACACCAATAGCTAGGCCTTGTGCCTAGAGAACAAGTCCCCAAACTCTCCCACTGGTTTGAATCCTGAGCCCTGGCTGCTTACCCACACTTCTTCTCAGATGTTGGTTGGTTGTAGTGATAAACCTGTGACAGTGAACAGGGTTCCCCATGGAAGACCATTGGAGGGACCAGTCCTGGGACTCTTGGCTTGAAGGGTCTGTGTGAAGGAGCAATATCACAGTGGGCCTCTGCTCCCATGCTTTGAGTGCCTGGGGTCATCAGAGTCATGTTTAGTTACAGACAGTGACAGATCCCAGGCCCATTACCATGTGGCACCAACAGCCAAGGCAGGAAGCAGGGGAAGCAAGTGTGCTTCTCCCACAGTCTCTGACACTCTCAGCACACCCTCTGTTCCCTTCCTTACTCATCTGCCAGGACTTTTTAGTCCCCTTCTTCAAAAACCCACTTGTTTGCTTGAACAACCCTGAATTCTTAACCCTTCAGTGAGGAAAAGAGGCTCCTTAGAACAGGAACTGGAAAAGATTTTAGAGGCAGCTGGATCCATCTGGTAGCATTCAGTCACTTGCTCTTTTTCTGGGATTTTCAGTTTGGTTTCCACAATTTCTGCTGTTATCTGCATTTCTTATTTTTGGGTTTAGTTTGACTTTTTTTTTTTTGCTTCACTCTAGTTCTTCCATAAATATATGTCTCTAAGTGCTTTATTACTACTGCTAAATGCTCTAAATCAGTGGTTCTCAATGTTGGATGCACATTAGAATCACCTGGGAATCTTTTTAAAATCCTGAGTTCTGAGCCTCATCCTCTGGAAATTCTGTTTCTTTGTTACTAATGTTGTGGCCTCACCCCATAACAAAGAAACAGAATTTCCGGACAACGAGGTCCAGAAATCAGTATTTTAAAAAGATTCCCAGGTGATTCTAATGTGCAGCCAACGTTGAGAACCACTGCTCTCAATGCATCTTTAACAAGGGGTAAAGGTGCGATTTTAATATATATCTAAGCATATCACAGCACAAATTTTTTGCTTCTCATAATCCCCTCTATTTCCCAAACAGCTACAGGATGTTATTGTAAATTCACTTATGCACAGGAAAGCATGCATCCTGCCTCCACCATAGCACTTTCCAGACTCACATCCTCTTTATTCTGTTTAACTCATCACTTGAAGTTTTGGTAACAGCACAGGCTAGAAAGGCTAGGTTACAGGGCCCATGTCCCCTTATCTGTACCTGCTGAAGTGTTCAGAGGGATGAGAGGAGAAGGCTCAGCCAAGAAGAAACCTCATCATGGAGAACACCCTGAACAGTGTTTAGGATCTATTCGGACCCTGCATAGGCTGGTGCCGGCCTGAGGATGAAATGGAGGAGTTTTTCTGTGAGTCTTCAAACCCTCAACTATTCCTCCTCCAGAACAGGCACCACACTTAGTACTTTGACTCTGACGTGAGCCAAACAAAATAGATTCTGCTCTGAATTGAACGGGTGCTCATGGTTGTTGCCATCTTTCAAATTATAACAATGACATTCTTAAAGCTTAACTGGTGAAAAAATTACTTTATTTGAAGCAGAGTGTGGAAAATTCAAAGGGCACTCTTGAAAACAGTGAAGATTTTAATAGTAAGTAATGTAGAGGAGACTGATAATCATATAAGAGCTATATGAGAAACCACAGGTCAGCAATTTACCATAGAGAACCAGGAAAAGATACACTAACAAAGGGTCCTTCTAGGGTCAGAGAAAACCTGAAAGATTAGCCACAAAAACCAACCCTGAAAAGGAAACCAATTTTAATTATATCAAACTGTGGAGCAATTTATGCCCAAAGACATTGTCAAAAATAGGAAAGCAATCAGCTGGCAATTAATAGACCTAACAGCTGGGTATAATACCAATAGAGACACAGAACTTACCAGAAAGATTAAGGAAAGAGACAAACAAGGAGAGCACTGCTAAGACTATTGTCATTCGAGGTGACATCCCAAGGCTGCACCTTCTGAGGAGCATCATCAGAGGTTTCACACTGCAGGGGAATTGGACTTCCCCAGAAGAGTCCAGCCATGTCACGAAACAAACATGCAAATGATAGCAAATCGAGACCTAGAAAAGCAGAAGGTAAAACATTATTCATAGTTGCGGCACTACATTATTTAAAATACCTAGTTTTTAATGAAAACTGCAAAACATAGGAAGAAACAAGAAATTGTGACCCATATTCTAGAGAAAAATCAGGCAACAGTAAGTACCTGTGAGAGGGCCAATGTATTGGATTTGAAGGCAGGTCTTCAAATCAGAAATTATAAATATCATTAAAGTACTGAAGGAGGAGGGATTCAAGAGAGACAAGATGGTGGCAGAAGAGGTGTATGTGTTTCAAGGCTTGTCCCAGACCAAATAGAATGAGCAGCTGAAACGAATACCATCCTCCCTGAATTGGCAAAGGAGACTCAGCTGGTGAGACAGTTTGCAGCCAGGAAGGTAAGAGTTTCCCTGAAGAAAGGTAAAATCAAGGATCGGGGCAGGAGAGTTTGCCAGATCTCTGAGCCCAGAGGGTCAGAGGGAAACCGCGTGGCTTCGGTGTCCCTTGGGACAGGCACAGCCTCTGACTGTGGAAAGGAGATCCACAGGACTGTTGGCTCTGGGTGATTCGAGACCTGGGTTCCATAATCATGGAAGACTGAGCCCAGAGCAGGCAGCCTGAAGGGCTGACCAGACCACGCAGTGCCAGTAAGAGAGGAGTTCACAGAGACTCAGTGTTACCCATTTCTCTGGTCTGCATTTTTGTTTTTTGTTTTCACTGAACCCTGTTCATAGGACATTTTCGATAGAGACACTCACCCGTGCTGAGGTTCAGGAGAAGGTGCAGACATGTGGAGTCTGGGGAGAGGCTAGGGAGAGAAGGGGGTCCAGGAGAGATGGAAGCAAGTTGAGTGTTGAGTCACACCTGAGCCCAGGACCTGGGCAGCCATTTTCTCCTGAAGACATAGCCCCTCCCTCCAGTTTCCAGGCAACCAATACAGCCACACCCAGATTCTACCCTGAATGCTACAAAGGATTAAAAAAAAATCTGAATTTATTTAAAAAATCTGGCCTACAGAGAGGCCTTCAGTCCCAGCAACAGAGAAATAAAAAAATCGCAGACAATACAGAAGACTGGGATCTTAAGCCAGCCAACGGAATTACACTTCAATTTTTCATTTTTATTTGTATTTTTTTTATTATTATTTGGTAGCTCTTTTTTTTCTTTGTTTTCCTTTTTTGTTTGTTGCTTTATTTTCTATTTCTTTTCATATTATTTTTCCATCATTCTATTTTATTTTTACTTGCTATTTTCTATTTTTATACCATTTTTAAATCAATTTTTTGTAAATATATTATTATTTTGTTCTCTTTCTTCTTATCCACTCATCCCTTTTCTACTTCCTCTATACTGAATTGTGGTACTCTCCATCTTTATCCAATTTTAACCTTATTTTCTGTATATAAGCTCAGCCTCTACAGATTCTGCCCCCACCCTCTTTGCTGGGTGTTTGATGTTTGTATTTGTTTGGTTTATCTATTGGTTCTGTGGTGTTTTCTCCATATATATATATATATATATATATATATATATATATTCTCCTTTTTCTTTTCTCTCTTATCTTTCTTTATCTCTTTGATATCATTTGTGCTTTCTTTTCTCTCCTCTAATTCTCTTTTCTCAGGTGGTCACTTATATTGGGGTTATCAGTGTCTTGAGTACATTCGTGCTTTGTACCCTTTGTGTCATGTCTTGTTAAGGTGAATTTTATCCTGTCTGGCTAATGTGCTAGAGAGTGAGCCACATAACCAGACACCTGGAGAGAAAACTCCTTCCACATACAGGTCAATTACACCCTAGACCCAGCTACAGAGGCAGGAAGAAGATAGCAGTGATGGAGCAAAAGAGGACTCTGTGGTTGTGTGTGGGGTGTAGGTGTGTGTGTGAGCGAGGCACAGTTAGACCCTGCAGGACCTTTGGGGGCAGGCTAACCAGGCTAGCCTAACTACGCAGCCTCTGCTACCATTGCAAACAGTACCGGGAATCCAGCTCTTCTTCAGAGGCCTCACCTTTATGGAGGGGAGAGCTGCTGTAACTGAGAGCCCAGCCTCACCTCCACCCAGGGTTCCCTCAGGAAACACCTGGGACTCTACAGCCACCTCTGTCAGCGACCTGCTACCTCAGCTGTGGTCCCATGGTCACCGAGTCTCCAGCCACCCAGAGCACTGTCCAAGGAGCAGTAGCCTCACAAGCAGCCCACCCCATCAGAGGAACAGCAGCAGTGCTCAGCCAGTCCCCATCCAAGGAACAGCAGCCACGTGAGCAGCCTGCCCCCATCCAAGGAGCAGCAACCTCGTGATCAGCACACACTCTGTCTATGGAATACCAGCTATGTGAGAAGCCTCCCCCCACCACCCAAAGGAACCAACACTGCTGCGAACAGCACCCACCGGAGTAGTTGCTACCAACTAAGAAGCAGCTGCTACCATGACCACCTGAGGAGCAATCGCAGCCCGAGGAACCACTACCACCCAAGAAGCAGCACATAAATGACTCAACATCTAGATCTGTTGGTGAGATCAAACATGGGTAGACAAAGAAATCCCCAAAGGAAAGAAAAAGATGAATTGCCAGAAAAGGAGCTAAGTGAATCAGAGGCATACAATATGTCAGAAAAAGAATTCAGAATAAGGGTCATACAGTTTATAAACCATATGGATAAAAAATCAAAAACTTATGCAAGAATCAAGAAGAAATGGGTGAAAAAATCAACAACTTATGTAAGAATAAAGAAGAAATGAAGAGTGATATAGCTGCAGTAAAAAACACCATGGAAAGTTTCAACAGTAGACTAGGTGAAGCAGAGGACTGAATTAGTTAATTAGAAGATAGGGAAGCAAAACAAGCCCAAACTGAACTGCAATTGCAGAAAAAAAATTAAAATACAGGAGAAGAGCCTAGGGGAGCTTTGGGACAACATAAAATGAAGCAACATATGAATAATAGGGGTGCCAGAACAACAGGAAGAAGAACAAGGATTAGGAAACCTATTTGAAGAACTGTTGTCTGAAAACTTCCCTGATGTGGGGAAGAAAAAAGTCACACAAGCACAGAGAGCCCAAAAGAAAATGAACCCAAAAACACCCACACCAAGGCACATCATAATTACAATGGCAAATGTTCAGGACAAACAGAGAAACTTAAAGGCTGAAAGAGAGAGACAGAAAGTTACATACAAGGGATCTCCCATTAGATTATCAAATGATTTCTCAACAGAAACACATCAGGCTATAAAAGAATGGAAGAAAATTTACAAAATAATGCAAAGCAAGGGACTGAATCCAAGCATACTCTATCCAGCAAGGCTATCATTCAAAATTGAAGAGGAAATAAGAAGCTTCACAAACAAAAAAAGGCTAAGGGAGTTTATCACCACCAATCCAGCAATGCAAGAAATGCTAAAGAGGCTGGTGTAAAAAGAATAAATAAAAAGGTAAGAAAGAACACAGGCACAAAATATAAAAATGGCTACAAACAAGTACTTTTCAATAATAACTTTAAACAAAAATGGACTAAATGCTCCAATCAAAAGACATTGAGTGGCTGAATGAATAAAAAAACATGACCCATATATATGCTGTCTCCAAGAAACCCACCTCAGAACAAGGGACTCACACAGACTGAAAGTGAAGGGATGGAAAAATATCTTTCAGGCAAATGGAAATTAAAAAAAGCTGGGGTAGCACTATTCATATCTTCCCAAATAGATCTCAAAGTGAAGGCCATAACAAGAGATAAGGAAGGCCACTTCATAATACTAAAGGCATCAATACAACAGGAGGATATAACCCTGATAAACATATATGCACTCAATGAAGGAGCACCCAAATACATAAAAAAAACTCCTGGAAGACAACAATACAATCATAGTAGGGGGACTTAAACACACAACTGACATCACTGGATAAAGACAAACAATCAGCAAAGAAACAGCAATCCTAAATGACTCACTAGATTAGATGGACTTAATTGACACCTTCAGAACTTTTCACCCCAAAGCCACGGAATATACATTCTTCTCAAGTGCACACGGGACATTTTCAAAAATAGACCACATATTGGGTCACAGGCAATGGCTCTCCAAATTCAAAAAGATTTGGAAACAGCCTAAGTGCCCATCAGCAGATGAGTGGATTAGAAAACTGTGGTACATCTATACAATGGAATACTACACTGCTGTAAAAAGGAAGGCTCTCCTACCATTTTCAACAGCATGGATGGATCTGGAGAGCATTTTTCTAAATAAAATAAGCCAGTCAGAGAAAGATAAATATCACATGATCTCACTCATTTATGGAATATAATCAACAAAATAAACTGAGTAACAAAAACAGATCTAGAGACAGAGAAGCATTGATCAGACTGTCAAACCCCAGAGGGAAGGTAGGGGAGTGTGGGGGTAAGGGGGAAAGATCAACCAAAGGACTTGTTTGCATGCATATAAGCCTAACTAATGGACACAGACAACAGGGGGGTGAGGGCATAAGTTGGGGGGGGGCGGGTTGGGGTGTTATGGTGGGATAAGGACACATATGTAATACCTTAATCAATAAAGAAATTTTAAAAAACAGAAACAGAAATAAAGTAATGAAGGAAATAACACTTAAAAAAGGAAGCTATGATGACAATACCTCATCAAATAGATAATGTCAATAAAGATAAAAGTTATTTTTTAAGAACAAAATAGAAATTCTGGAGTTGAAAAGTAGAACTGAAATGAAAATTTTACTACAGAGGCTCAATGGTAGGTTTAAAGCAGCAAGAGAAAGAATCAATAAAATGGTGAAAAAATACAGAAGCCAAATGGAAATAAGCAACTCAATCCAAAATAGCAGTAGATTAAGTGAAAGCTACACTGACACTTTCCCAGGGCCAAACTGGAATTATAACTAAAATACAGGAAAAACATCTGAATAACCAATTTACTAGCTGGAGTGAAACCTGATAAACAGAGACATCCAGTGAAGACCACAGAGAGACTGGTAGAAAGTGGGGCTGCATGTAAAACCAGGCTGGGCTCCCACAGACAGCAGCTGAAGGTCTGGAGGGATATCTTAGTTGTGGATGGTTCCCATTAAGAACTCCTGGGTCTAAACCCCAAGCTGGGGCCCCCATCCCAGAGCACCAGAACTGAGAAAGGTGACCACATAACACCTTGCTGTGAAAAGCAGTGGGGTAGCTGTCTGACTGGAGACTATGGCTGGAAATACAGGCACTCTATTAAAAGTCCAATGCACAAAATTTTGTATGCAGTCACTCATATTGAGTTTTTGAGAATGAGAGAGGGCAGAGTGGACTAGGGATCTGCGAGAAGAATCCAGGTTTGGGGGGTCTCAGAGGTTGTTACTCAGAAGGCAGCCACCCTGTATTCCTATGCTGTCATTCCCTCATACTGCAGAGGACATCTTTCTTAAAAAGACATTTACCATCCAGGCAGCTTTTGCATCAGGAGGAAACAATTGCCCCACCCAGTTGGAAAACCTCTCACCCCACCCTGTGGAGTCTACAACTTGCTGTGGTCAATAGTCTAAGGCAAATTAAGACTCTGAGAATAACAATCAGACTGCAGGCAGAGGCAGATCTCTGGAGACTTTGAGACTTAGCCTGATCTCCTTCTGAACCTGTGGTTATGAAAACCAGATCTTGTTGCATATCTTGGTCTGTTCCAAGGGCACCCAGACCCAGCAGTGGGAGCCACATGCTGTGGATTGCTAATAGCTCCTAACAGGGTACTCAGGGCCAGTCACAATCAGCTTCTGAAATTGTCCTGCACCATAGACTTGGAGTCATAGCAGATCTACCTAATACACCGACACAAACAGAGAGCCAAAATGGGGAGACAAAAAAATACAAGCCCCAAATGAACAAACAAGGGAAATCTACAGAAGAGCTAAATTAAATCGAGATGGGAAATTTATCAGATATAGAGTTCAGAATCATGATTACAAGGATGCGCAACAGATTGAGCAAAGATATAGAAATCATGATAAATGACCGTTTGGAAATGAAGAATGACATAGCACTAAAAAAAAGAGCACATTGGAAGGAATACACAACAGATTAGAGGAAGTACTGGATCAAATCAGTGAGTTATAAGACACAGTAGAAAGCATCACTCAATAAGAGAACCAAAAAGAAAAATGATTTAAAAACAAGAGGACAGCTTAAGGGAGATTTGGGGTACCATGAAACATAATAATATCTGCATCATAGGAGTGCCAGAAAGTGAAGAAACTGAGCAAGGGCTAGAGAAACTGAAGAAATAATGGCAGAAAACTTCACTAACCTGGAGAAGGAAAAAGTCACACAAGTTCAGGAGGCACAGAATGTCCCAAGCAAGAAGAATCCAAAGAGGCCCACACCCAGATGCATCATAATTAAAATGCCAAAAGTTAAAGACAAAGAGAGAATCTTATGGGCAGTAAGAGAAAAGCAATTTGTTACTTACAAAGGAGCTTCCATAGGTTGTCAGCTGATTTCTCATCAGAAACTCTACAAGCCAGAAGGGAATGGTATGAAGTATTCAAGGTAATTAAAAGCAAGGATCTGAAACCAAAACTACTATGTCCAGTAAGGCTATCATTCAAAATAGTGTAATAAAGAGCTTCCCAGGCAAAAAAAAAAAAAAAAAATACTAAAGGAGTTTATTACTCCCAAACCAGCATTGCAAGAAATGCTAAAAGTACTGCTGTACTAACAAGAAGAAATAGCCCAAACAGAAGTTGGACATAAACTAGGAACCAGGAGGTCATGGTTCAATTCCTGGTCAGGGCACATGCTTGAGTTGTGGTCTTGATCCCCAGTAGGTGGCATGCAGTAGGAAGCTGATAGATAATTTTCTCTCATCATTGATGTTTCTATCTCTCCCTCTCTATTCTTTTCTGAAATCAATAAAAATATATTTGTTAGACAAAGAAGAATAAATAGAGAGAGGAAAACATAGGCATAAAGATTTAAAATGGCAATAAATAAGTTCCTATCAATAATAACCTCAAATGTAAATGGATTAATGCTCCAATGGAAAACATAGGGTAGCTGAATTGATAAGAAAGCATGACCCAAATATATGCTGTCTACAAGAGAACAAAAGACTCACAGAGGATGAGAGTGAAGGGATGGAAAAAAATTTTTCCATGAAAATGGAAACAAAAAGAAAAACCTGGGGTAGCAATATTAATATCTGGAAAAATAAACTTCAAAATGAAGGCCATTACAAGAGACAATTCAATAATAATTTTGTGTATTTCAATATCCCACTTTGGATAATGCATAAAGCAACTAATCAGAAGGTCAACAAAGATGAGATGTGGTGATCAATAGGTCTAACACTAGAACACTCCACCCAATAAAACCAGAAAACACATTTCCTGCCAATCCACAAGGAACATTCTCTTAAATAGTCCATGTGTGAGGCCATAAAATAAGCCTCAATAAGTTTAAGAGGCTTGAAATCATACATCATATGTTCACCAGGCAAAATGAAGTGAAGTTAGCAATCAGTAACTGAAAATAAACTGATAAATGAAAGAATACCAGTATATCAAAAGGAAAATTATCAACACTTTGAGATGAATAGAAATGAAAAACAACATAGCAAAAGTTACGGGTGCAGCTAAAGCCACACGTATAGGAAAATTTATGTCTGAAAATATACGTAGCTATATTAAACAAAGAAGAAAATCTCAAACCAATAACCTAAAATTTCAAATTAAGATGGTGATTAAGGTAGCAAATGAAACTTAAAGCAATCACAAGAAGAATATAATAAAGAGTATTACTGAACTAGAGAATATAAAAATAATACAAAAAACCAAAATAAATAAATAAATAATGCTTGGTGCTTAGAAAATATCAACAATTGACATATAGCCCTGACTGGTGTGGCTCAGTGGATAGAGCGTCGGCCTGCGGACGGAAGGGTCCCAGGTTCGATTCCGGTCAAGGGCATGTACCTTGGTTGCGGGCACATCCCCAGTGGGGAGTGTGCAGGAGGCAGCTGATCAATGTTTCTCTCTCATCGGTATTTCTAACTCTCTATCCCTCTCCCTTCCTCTCTGTAAAAAATCAATAAAATATATATATTTAAAAAAAAAACAAACAATTGACATATATTTAGCTAGTTTTACCAAAAATATATAGAGAATTACTGAAATCAGGAATGAATGAGGAGGCATTATTACTGAGTTTATGGAAATAAAACAATTATATGGAAATATAAAAAATCTTGTTTCCCAAATTAGATAGCATAGATAAAATGGAAAAATTCATAAACTACCAAAATTGACTCAAGAAAAAATAGAACATCAAAATAGACATATAATGCATAAAGAGATTAAATTACTAGTAAAAAAAAATTACCTACAAAGTAACACTCAGGCCCAGATGGCTTCACTGGTGAATTCTACCAAACATTTAAGAAGAAGAATATCAATTCTTCACAAAATCTTTCAAAAAACAGAAAAGGAAGAATACTTTTCAACTCATTCTATGATGCCAGTATTGTCCTGATACCAAACCAGAAAAAGACATCACAATTAAAGAAAACTACATATCAATATATCCTATGAATTTGGATGCAAAAATCCTCAACAAAATACTAGCAAAAAGAATCCAGCAACATATTAAAAGGAGTTTATATCGTGACCAAGTGGAACTTATCTCAGGAGTGCAATATTGGTTTAACATTCAGAAATCAGTGTAATAAACCCTATCAGTAGACTAAAGAAGAAAAATATCTGATACTCTCACTGGATTTAGAAAAAGCACTTGACACAATTGAACACACTTTCATAATAATAAAAAATTCTGTGAACTAAGAGGATAAAGAAACTTCTACAACCTGCTAAAAGGAATTTATGAAAATTCCACAGCTAGTACCATACTTAATGATGACAGGCTGAAAGCTTTCCTGCTAAGATCAGAAATAAGATATCTGCTCTTGTCACTTTGTAAAGGAAGTTTAAGTAGGGCAATTAGGCATGAATGGACTGTTCAAAAACAAGAATGGGTTGACATCCGTAAGTCAGTCCATGTGATACACCACATTAGCAATATAAAAAGATAAACAAAGAAAAAACATTTGACAAAATGCAACATCCTTTCATGATAAAATTTCTGAACAACCTGGGTAGAAAGGGAATGTTACCTCAACATAACAAAGCTCACATCTGACAAGCCCACAGTTAACATCATAAGAAAGGACATATATGACAAGCCCACAGCAAACATCATACTTAGTGGAAAGGAAAAATATAAGGATGACCACTCTTACCATTTTTATCCAATGTAGTACTGGTAGGCCTCCCCAGAGCAATTAGGCATGAAAAACAAATAAAAGGAATCCAAATGAGAAAAGAAAAATTGTCTTTAGTTGCAAATGATGGCATCTTATTTACAGAAAATCTTAAAGACTCTGCCACCCCCTTCAAAAAATGAAAATAAAACCTGAGAAATGAAAAGTAATTTCAGTAAATCTGAAGGACACAAAATAAATATGAAAATATAAAAAAATCAGTTGCTTTTCATACACAAATAGTGATTTATCAGAAAAAAGAAATTAAGAAAATAATCCAATTTACAATAACATCATAAAGAATAAAATACCTAGAAGTAAATTTAACAAAGGAGTTGAAAGGCCTATATACACTTAGTGGCCAGATTATTATGACCACCCCATTAGTTCTTCATTGGGCCACCTTTTGCTTTCAATACTGCGGCGATTCTTCTTGGCATTGACTCCACGAGATGTTGAAAGGTGATGTGAGGAATCTGACACCATGCCTGATGAATAGCACTGTCCAGTTCTGTGAGATTTGATGATTGTGGAACCAGCTGCCTGATGGCTCTTTTAACTTCATCCCACAAATGCTCAATTGTATTGAGATCTGGTGATTGTGGGGGCCACCTAAGCAAAGAAACGTCTTCCTCATGTTCTTGAAATCATTCCTGCACAATACGAGCACCAAGGCATGGCGCATTGTCTTGTTGGAAGAAGCCATCTCCATTGGGATACGCCATCAACATGATAGGATGAACCTGATCAGCAACGATATTTAGGTATGTTGTGCTATTCAGATGTTGTTCCACATGAATTAAAGGGCCCAAATTATGCCAGGAAAACATGCCCCAAACCATAACACTGCCCCCACCAGCTTGAAGGGTTTTACTCATGCATGTGGGGTGTATGCTTCCCTATTTATAATGGTCTGGCCCTCTAGCAACTTCAGCGTGAAATTATAGCTAATTTTCCTACAAATGTCAGGTGGTCTTGATAATCTGCCCACTCAGTGTATTGAAAACTATAAAATAATGATGAAATAAATTGAAGAAGAAACAAATAATTGGAAAGATATTTTGTGCTTATGGATTGGAAGAATTAATATTTTTCAAATGTTCATACTACACAAAGTAATCTACAGATTCAACACAATTCCTACCAAAATTCCAATGGCACCCTAACTGGTTTGCTCAGTGGTTAAAGTGTCACATACCTCAATTTCAGGCTCAATCCCTGGCCTCAGTTGGCGCGTGTGCAGGAGGCAACAAATTGATATGTCTCTCTCACATTGATGTTTCTCTCTGTGTGTCTCTCCCCCTCCCTTCCACTCTCTCTAAAAATGAATGGAAAAATAATATCCTCAGATGAGGATTAACCAAAAAAAAAATTCCAATGGCATTTTTTCACAGAAATTGAAAAAAAATATCCTAAAATTTCTATAGAGACACAAAAGTTCCCGAATAACTTAAGAAAGAATAACAAAGATGGAGACATCACACATCCTAATTTCAAAATATATTACAAACTTGTACTAATCAAAACAGGGTGGCATTGCCATAAAAAACAGACACATAGATCAATAGAAAAAACAGAGACCCAGAAAGAAATGGTTGGTTAATTTATAACAAACGAGTCAAGAATATACAATGGAAAAACGATAATCTCTTCAATAAATGTTTCTGGGTAAATTGCATAGCCATGTGCAAAATAATGACATTGGACTCCAATCTGACACCATACACAAAAACCAACTCCAAATGCAGTAAGACTTGAACATATGTCCCAAAACCATAAAATTCCTAGAAGAAAACAAAAGGGTAAACTTTTTTACATTGGTCTTGGCAGTGATTGTTTGGATTTGAAACCAAAAGCAAAAGAAAATAAGTGGGACTCCATCAAATAAAACAACTTCCACACAGCAAAGGAAACTATCAACAAAATGAAAAGACAATCTATAAAATGGAAGAAAATATTTGCAAGTCATATATAAGATAAGGAGTTATTAGCCACAATATATAGGGAACTCATATGAGTCAGTAGCAAAAACAAACAAAAACACACACACAGAGAAAAATCCAGATTTTTTAAAATGGGCAAAGGAACTGAATAGAATTTTTCCAAAGAAGACATACAAATGACCAATAGGAAAAGGTGCACAGCATCACTAATGATCATGGAACATGCAAATCAGTGAGATATCACCTCACACCTGTTAAAATAGATTTTATAAAAAAGGACAAGGCATAGCAAGTATTGGTGAGGATGTGAAGAAAAAAGAATTCTTATACACTGTCAGCAGGATTGTAAATTGGTGCCCCCACTATGGAAAACGGTATGGAGAGTCATCAAAAAATCAAATGTAGTACCACCATATGATCCATATGGACATCTATCCGAAGGCAATGAAAACAGGATCTCGAGGAGACATGTGCATTCTCATGTTCATTGCAGCATTATTCACAATAGACAAGATACGGAAACAACCTGAGGGTCTGTCTATAGATGAATAGATAAAGATAATGTGATGTGATTTGAGATATATGTGAGAACAATTTGAAACTTGTGAGATATATATATATATATATATATATATATATATATATATATATATATACACACACACACACACACACACACACACACTAGAATTTGTGCACTTGGGGGAGAGAGGGAGTCCTTCATCCTGGCCTGTGCCCTCTCGCAGTCTGGGACCCCTCGGGAGATAATGACCTGCTGGCTTAAGCCTACTCCTGGGAGGCAGAGGGCAGGACCAATCCCTTGATGCATCCCCTGGTCGGGCTCAGAGCAGGGCTGATTGGGGAGTTGGGGCACCGCCCCCTGCCATGCACAGAGCAGGGCGGATAGGGAGGTTGTGATGCCACCCCTAGTCATGCTCAGGGTAGGGCCGATTGGGGGGTTGGGGCACCGCCCCCGTCACACTCAAGGCAGGGTCGATAGGGAGGTTGCGGCGCCACCCCCTATCATACACAGAGCAGGACCAATCAGGGGGTTGGGGCGCTTCCCCCTGTCACGCACAGAGCAGGGCCCATCAGTAAGGTTGGGGCTCCATACCCTGTCACACACAGAGCAGGGCCAATCAGGGGGTTGGGGAGCTCACCCCTGTCACGCACAGAGCAGGGCCGATCAGGGGGTTGAGGAGCTCCCCCCTGTCATGCACAGAGTAGGGCCGATAGGGGAGTTGGGGCACCGCCACCTGTCACACACTGTTGCGGTCCTGCTCACTCCAGCTCTGAGATCCCGGCTGGCTGAAAGCAGGGATCTGCGTTTGTTCTATAATTGAAACAATGTTGCGGTCCTGCTGGCTGAAAGCAGGTTTCTGGGGTTTTGTTTAGCTTCTATATTTGAAACGATGTTTCTTAAACTGCAAGCTCAGAGGCCAGCAAGGCAGGCGGGGAACATTGGCTTCCTCCGTCACTGAAGCAAGCAAGCCTCCTGCTCGTTTCAAGCTGCCTGGCTGCCGGCCACCATCTTGGTTGGCAGTTAATTTGCATATTGCACTGATTAGCCAATGGGAAGGGTAGCGGAGGTATGGCAAATTACCATGTTTCTCTATTATTAGATAGGATATATATATATATATATATATATATATATATATATATATATTATAGTATATTTACAGATGTTAGTACATGAAACCAATAATAGAATAATTAATAAGTAAATATGCAAAAATAAACTCACAGCTATAAATCTACTCTTGCCCACCCACATGTGTTGTGTGTGTGAATGTGTGTTCAGTCATAAGAATAAGAAAGACACCTTTTCATTTCTTTCCATTTGCAGATGAACCTAGAGTGCATTTGCTAAGTGAAATAAGTCAGACCGAAGATAATAAATACTATATGATATCACTTTTTTTACTTTAAAAATCCAAACTCATAGAAATGGAGAGTTGAATGGTGGTTACCAGGGGCTGGCAGATGGGGAAATGGGGAAATGTTGGTCAAACAATACAAACTTCCAGTTAGAGATGAATAAATTCTCGGGATTGAATACACAGCATAGTGATTAAAGTTAATACTTGAATGTTGCTAAGAGAGCAAATCTTAAATGGCATTGTTATAGGATTCCAGGGCAGGAGGAATAGGGAAACTGAGACAGGAAAGTTAAAACAAGGCCAAATAGTGTGGGCAATTTGAAGCCAGCTTGTAACTAACAAACTATTATCTTCCCCAGCCAAGGACACAGAGCAAATGCTTAAAAACCCTCCCTAAGGAGAGAATGCAGAAAGGAAAGGGGGAAAGGGCCATTCTACTTGTAAGTCAGCAGTCTCAGAGCTTGGCAAGATAAAGTTGCCAGGTACTTCTCATGAATTTTGGGAAGGCCACAAAAAAAATATTTTTAAAGGGAACCTTGAGAGTTAATCTGTACTAAAATATTCAGCAGAGGAATTTTGAAGCAGAGGAGGTTTTAAATTGATTGAGAATAGAGACACAAGGGGACTGCACAGTAAGCACCAGGTAAGCCTGGAAGCTCAGGAGCTACACAGTAAGCACTAGTTAAACCTGGAAATCCAGGGGGTTACACAGTCTCCTCTATTCTCTTTGAGATGGGACCCCAAGATTCTCCATTGGGAGGCATTTTAAAGAACTGGGACAACTTTGACCCTCAGATCCTAAAGAGGAAAAGATTGGTTTTCTTTTGTGGTACAGCTTGACCCCAATATAAAGTAGGAGATAGGGACATTTGGCCTGGAAATGGGAGCCTAAATTATAATACAATCTTGAAATTAGATTCATTGTGTCGAAGGCAGGGCAGATGGACTGAAATACCTTATGTCCCAGTCTTTATGGCCTTGAGAAATAACTCCAAATTATACCAGAGCTATTAGATAGATCCTGCACTCTTAGCAGTCATTGTAAAGAAGGAATTAAATCTTGAGAGTGAATGCCTGGTTCCACCCATAGTGCCTCAACAACCAGCTGCTTCAGAACTAGCACCGCCCTATACTGAATCAACCAGTTGGGGGGAAGATAAAGCAGGAAATTTACAAGGAAAATTTCCTTTGAGAGAAGCCCCAGGAGAGAGGGGAATAATAAGAATTCAGGTTCCATTCAACATGTAAGACTTAATAGGCATAAAGGACAGTTTGGGGAGTTTTACAGGTGACCCTGGAAAACTCATCCAATAATGGAGGAAGCTCACCTTATGACTTATCTTGGAGGGATATTAATCTAATCCTCCAAGAAGCCCTGACCACCTCAGAAAGTAATAGTATTAAGGGAAAAGCACCCTCAAGGGGCAAACTCAGTGAGCACCAAAGCCCCACTGAAGCAAGTCCTGCTCCATGGGTTGTCTCCTGCACAGCAGCTCTTCCACTGTAGACACAGCTGGTCCTCAGAGCCAATTGGCCTGGAGGTCAATTCCTCCCAGTGACAGCAACAGCAATCAAGGCTCAACTACAACACTGTGCACAAAGCCCACACAGGGGTGCACCTGGAGTGCCCAGATCATGTGACTGCAGAGCTGAGCCACTGGGCCCAAAAGGACACCTACTACACAGGCCACTCTACCAGTGGCCCTTTACAAAGAAGCACTTGGTTGGTTTTCTGAAGACTTTAGCAAATTCACACATGGTTTTAGTCACTTGACATTGACTTATAACTTAACAGAGAAATTTACAAATTGTTCTCCTCCATTGCTACACTATAGATGAAAAGCACCATATAATAGAAGTTATAAGGGCTTATGCTAATAAAATAATTGGCCATCATAGTGAACATCACATATACAGACCAGGAGGAGAAACAATCCTAAATCAGAACCCTAATTAGATGTATCAAATAAAACAATTAAGGACAAAAGGTAAAGAACCCCTAGACCCATATAGTTAGGGGAAAAGGACTCTAGTCAAGCTATGCCAAAAACCTCAGAGTCCTAGGTGTTTATGTAACCCATAGGTCTCATGAAAATAAAAACTAAACCTAAAGAAAAAGTTACAGGATTACTTCTCTCAAATTAAATTTGTTTCTTAATGGTTCCCACAGGAACCTCAACCTGGGACCTACTCTTGTGAACCCATCAAGGACTTCAAGCTAATTTTTTTTTTTTTTTGTTAATCCTCAATGGAAGATATTTTTCTATTGATTTTTATGGAGAGTGGAAGAGATAGGGAAAGACAGAAAGAAACATCAATTTGAGAGAAACACATTGATTGGTTGCCTCCTGCACATGCCCCAACCAGGGCCAGGCCAGGGAGGAGCCTGCAACCAAGGTATGAGCCCTTGACCGGAATCGAACCCAGGATTCTTTGATCAACAACCTGACACTCTATCCACTAAGCCAAACCAGCTGGGGCCGCAAGTTCCTCTTCATGAAACAAAAACCTGTTACAGATAAGTAATATAATGGCTGGGCACTAATATAATTGTCCACGAACCTTCTTGTCAAATTTGTAGCTTCTAGGAAACAATAACTTCATGTCAGGATAATAATGCTTCAAGAATTCCAGGCCCATTCCTACTTTATAAAAATCAACAAACAGCCTCTCCGTTTCAGTCTCAAATGCCATTCTCGTGTCTCCTTTAAATCAGACAGGAAGAGGCTTCCATACCCTAATGCAGGCAGGGACAACACCCCTTAACAGCATGAACTAGTTAAGGAAGATGACTTTCCTCCCTCAACAGCCCTAAAAGATTCTAGGTATGGAAGTCTCTGATGGGGGAAATATGTTACAGGATTCCAGGGCAGGAGGAATAGGGAAACTGAGACAGAAAAGTTAAAACAAGGCCAAATAGTATGGGCAATTTACATGCAGCTTGTAACTAACAAACCATATCTTCCCCAGCCAAGGACACAGAGCAAATGGTTTAAAAACTTCCCTAATGAGAGAATGCAGAAAGGGACTGGGAAAAAGGAAAAGGGAAAGGGGCCATTCTACTCCCTAAACAAAGAAGCCAGCAGTCTCAAGGCTTCGCAAGATAAAGTTGCCAGGTACTTTTCATGAATTTTGGGAAGGCCACAAAAAAAAATATTTTTTAAAAGGATCTTGACAATTAATCTGTACCAAAATATTCAGCAGAGGAATTTTGAGACCTATACACAGGAGGGTATATTAAAACCTCAGATCCCCCCCACACACACACACACACACACATACACACATACACACAGACACACATACACACATACAACTTGTTCTTCAGATTAGCTGAGAGCCCTTCTGGGCTTCATAAGCCAGATGTATATAGGTTTGCTTGCTTTGCTTTTTTAACAAAGGTGCATGCTTTAATAAATTGGCTTTTAACAATTCTGTCAAGATTTCTCATATAAATTCATTTATATGAGAAGACAATGATCGAGGTGGGGAATAGCCCTCTCCCACTGACTCAGGGGGCTGTCCAATAACACCTCTCTGGTGTCAGTGAGAGGTGTCTATAACATTCTCAGGACAGAAAGAATAGGTATTATGGGACATGGTGCAAGTGTTAGCAAACATGATGACAGTGAGAATTTTCGCAAATATATATATTCAACACAATGTTACATGTCAATTATCTATATATATAAAGAGCCAGGTTCCTTAACGTCTGAAACAACCTAAGGGATGACCGAACACCAGGCTGCACACGCAGCAGGCTCCATTGGGCAGGGACTGAAGAGCAGGATGAACTGCTGACCTCTCAGAGAGAGAGAGACACAGCTGCTGGCAAGGCCTGAAGAGAGAAGTAGGGTCTGATCTGCAGCCTCCGTGGCAGCTGTTAATCAGCCCTTGCTTGCCTCTCTCTCTCTCTCTCTCTCTCTCTCTCTCTCTCTCTCTCTCTCTCTCTTTCTCTCGGCCTTGCCAGCAGTTGCGCCTCTCTCTCTCTCTCTCTCTCTCTCTCTCTCTCTCTCTCTCTCTCTCAGAGGTCAGCAGTTCAGCCTGCTCCCAGCAGCCTGGGGTGGCTGTTGATCAGCCTCTCCTCTTTGATCAGGCCTGGAGATTGGCCCGGAGATGCTGACTGGCATGGAAACCGACCAATCAGAACCAAATCTGGGTGAACTGTGAGGAGCCAATGGCTGCATAGCAGGCAGAGCTTTTGACGCTGACTGGCATAGAAACTGATCATCAGAACCAAATCTGGGTCAACTGAGAGGTGCCAATGGCTGCCTAGGAGGCAGAGCTTTTGATGCTGACTGGCATAGAAACTGACCAATCAAAACCTAATCTGGAAGAACTGCTAAGGCAGAACCTATGGTGTGGCCTGAGGAGGGGTTTTAAGGTAACGGCTCTTTGGGGTAAGGTGTAGAAAAGTGGTTCAATTATTTAATGACTGGTTTGGCAGTATAATGCATATGGCTAGCTATCAGTCTAGATATAGGGATTATGTATTTTTGTCTGCCAAGAGCATCTCCTCCTGCTAAAAAAGGCTCCCCACCCCCCATTTAAGCAATCCTATCCTATATAATCTATCTATACTAATAAAAGGATAATATGATAATTAGACTGGGCCGAACAGCCATCTTCTAGACATCCGACTTCCTTCCAGACACAGCCATAGCGGTGGGGGCTGAGGGAGAGGCAGTTAGGGGCGATCAGGCTGGCAGGGGAGGGCCATTGGGGGTGAGATCAGGCTGGCAAAGGAGGCCTGTTAGGGGCGACCAGGCCAGTAGGGGAGGGAAGTGGGGGTGAGATCAGGCTGGCAGAGGCAGTTATGTGTGATCAAGCAGGCAGACAAGTGCATAATTAGAAGCCAGCAGTCCCAGATTGCGAGAGGGATGTCCTACTGCAGGTTTAGGCCCGATCACTTAGATCAGTGGTTCTCAACCTGTGGATCACGACCCCTTTGGCGGTCGAACGACCCTTTCACAGGGGTTGCCTAAGACGATCCTGCATATCAGATATTTACATTACGATTCATAACAGTAGCAACATTAGTTATGAAGTAGCAACAAAAATAATTTTATGGCTGGGTCACAACATGAGGAACTGTATTTAAAGGGCCAGAAGGTTGAGAACCATTGCCTTAGATACTCCACTTTTTATATTTTCTTAAAAACATAGATGAGACTACTGTTTTAAAAGCACATGTTGGTTCCAAAACTCCTAGGAATAATCTGAAACTGGCCCCCATACAGAGGGCAAGGAGAGACTCAAGACAGAAGCAGGCCATGGCAGATGGTTAGGTGGCAGTTTAATAAGCCAGGAAATTTACTTACAAAGTTTGCCTTGGGTGTCTCAAAGACAAATATTCTCTGCACTTGCCTGCCAGACTTGAAAAACTTATGTAATGGGCTGAGTCAGGTACACCATCCAGATGGTCTCAACAACCCATTACAATCTCAAAGCTGTGTCCTTGAGGCAGCTCCTGGAAGGGAAAAGGCAGGCTGAAGGCCTATTGGGTCCAGGCTTTAGGTCAACCAGAAGTCACATCTTCTCCATGACCTTCCCCAGTGTAACAGGACACAATGGGTTCAAAGGAACACAGTCTTGGTGGAGAAAAAGTTCTATTTTCAGTTGTAACAAGTAAAGGAGACAGGGGAATATTTTTCAGAGCTCTGCTTCTCCTAAGGGAGGCTTAGCCACTGCTTTTATACATGGTTTGATTAATTATATGCTGATTTCTTCTTTGTAGCTGGCTAAACTCATTAGTAGTCATTCAGGTCAAGCTCATCCCATTGGAGCTCCTCTGCAAAATACTGTGCCACATTTTAGCATTTAGTAAGAACTGCCCAGACTTGAGACTCTTGTCTATCTATCACCAACAGTCATGTATGGTGACCGGCTTTCACAGTTTCATATGCCACCCCCTTCTTCTGCACTGTGCCCTGAGAGGTCAGCAACGGGCTTCAAAAGCATGGAAATGGCTCTTTTGGTGGCTGCTCTCCCATATGCCATAGCAAGAATACAATCGCAAGTGAAAACACAGGTTAAGACACCAATTCCAAGAATCACGGATAACTTTTTCCACCCAGAACACCATGACTCAAACCACTGACTTTGCAAGTCTCCTGAGCTGGGAGTCTGATCATTCAGGGAGTTTATTGGTATTCTCATGTGATTTTGAAAAGATGATACATTAGTGGACTCATCAGGTATGAACATGAAACATTCTGCTTGGGAAGTGACAATGATTTCAGCTGTCAGGAGAGATTCTGATGTCAGTAAACACTAGAGGGGATTTTCAAAAGAAACATTAATAATGGCCAGTGTATGTCTGAAAGAGAAAAGATGTCGGGTATTGTGAAGAATTATCAGTCAGGATTCTAGCAGCAGAGATGGCCCACTTTAATTAGGTAGTTGGGGGAGAGTCAAGTGCAAGGGTTTCCTACAAGCTGTGCACACAGGGTATGCAAATGACAGGGAAGACTGCTGGCAACAGTGAGTAAATTGCACCCTAACCAAAAAGGGTTAAGAGAATAGGAACCCAGAAAAAGAATTGAGTAGAGAAGGTACAATTTTTGGCTTAGGGTTGTAGCTAGTCAGAGATGGCCTTGGTAGGAGAGAGGCGGGAGAATAAATACCCCTGTCTTGCTTTTCTACCCTGAAGAGATCTCCTGCTTGGACTTCCCATTGGCAGAAGCCAAACTGAACTCAGAGAGCCAGAGATCCCACTTATGTTGTTAGAGAGGAGAAGAGTCTTAAGATCTGGGCCATTCTTACTAAACTAGAGGCCCAGTGCACTAATTCGTATACGAGTGGGATACAGCCAGCCCAACCCCAATTGCCAGATTGGGGCTGGGTCGGTTGGGAGGAGGGGCCATGGACTGTTGGCAGGAGGGCCCCAACCTTGATTGGGGGAGGGGGGGTGATTGGGGTCATGGCTGGCCGTGAGGAGGGTCCTTGGGTGGTTGGCTGGCCAGCCCTGCCTCTGATCAGGGTGGGAGGACCAATCTGGGGTGGATCTGGGCAAGGGGAGGGGCTACAGAAGTTTGGCTGGCTGGCCACGCCCCCTAATGGGTTGGGGGGCGGCAATCAGGGGCAGGGCTGGCCTGGGGAGGGGCTGTGTGCCGATCGGGGTGATGAGGGCCCATCAGGGGTGGGACTTGCTATGGGGAGGGGCTGCAGGAGCTTAGCCATCCAGCCCCACCCCCAGATCAGGCTGGTTCACTGGCCACAGTGGGCGTCATAGCGTCCGGTCATTCTGATCATTACGGCTTCTGTTCACTGGCTTTTTATATAGAGAGATGCTGTTCTTGCTAAATGTTCAAATATACCAGTCCAGCTATAAACAGGATGATTTTGACAAGAACTCAACAGTATAACTGTAGCCAACTGCAAAGAATAAACCAACACGTAATTGACCAAATAGTATAAGCTATGGCCAAGACTCCCTTTGAGGCATTAGATCTTTTTATATGAATCCCATGTTTCCTTAATTTGCTACAAGTAAATAAAACTGCCTTGGGTCAACTATGCCTCCTTCTTGAATACAACACCCTAAGTGGAGAACCTTTGTGTTGATTAACAATGTGATCCACATAGGTCAGCCTCCTGGGGCAAAGAGCTATGGTGAAGAAGGGCAAAGAATAGATCTGCAGAGGCAAAGGAAAAATATTTGGCAGAGAAGAGACTTTTAAGTTAACGCTTTAATATACATTTTAAATTAGGTACCTTAAAAAGAAAAGAGAGAGAAACAATAAGAAAATTTTATAACTTACAGATGTCCATGTGTTAGATGTCCATGTGTTAGGGCTGAGCCCAGATCCAGCTGTCACTGCCCACTGCTCTGCTTGCTGCACGTCTCTCATGGGCACTCTTAGAGTTTAAGAAGAAATAAAAAGTTAATGCCTGGGAAAGGGCATGGGCCTGCTCTAAAGTAATGAGTTTTTGTCCTGAGGGTTTTCTATCCCTTGTTGTTTTTTCATCAAAATAAGTGTATGGGTGAGTGTGGAATTATTCTTTGTTCTTAACAGAGTTTGATTTCTTAACAGAGTTTTACTTTTATCTTGTAATAAATGCCCCAGGGCTTAGGAACAATAGAAGGTTACAGTTAAATTAGGTAGAAGGTTACAGTTAAATTAGGTCATAGCAGTCTCAGGCTCTGTTGCAAAGACTACAGCTCCCTCTTAACATTCTTTACAAGCAGGTCACGATTTAGCCAGGGGTGAAGAGCCTAACCTTTCTAAAGTATGAGCCTGTAACCTTCCAAAGGCATGAACCATAACATTTGGAGGCTCCAGTGAGATAAAAATC
Source organism: Myotis daubentonii (assembly GCF_963259705.1). Lineage (NCBI taxonomy): Eukaryota > Metazoa > Chordata > Mammalia > Chiroptera > Vespertilionidae > Myotis > Myotis daubentonii. The sequence continues at coordinate 7,745,152 of NC_081849.1, read as the reverse complement.
CGACCTTGTTGCCAGTGGATTCCCCAGTAAAGGAACCTCTAGTCTCCGTCCGGGGTTCCAGGGAGGCAGAGTGTTTTCCTCTAAATTGCGATCCGAAAGAGGGAACCACCTGGACCTCCAGTGGGGAGGTAAGAATCTGGTTTATCTGGTTTCTGGTTTCTGGTTGTGGAACATTCCCTTTAGGACTCAAAAGAGGGCTGGACACAGCAGAACCTCAGAGTCCGACCGCCCGGATGCGACGGCATCTGGGGGTTCTGGTCTGGGCAACTTTAGGTTGCATTTGTCTGGTTTGTTTTGTCGTTTGTTCTTTGTTGTCTTTGTCTTTGTAAAAATGGGTCAGGGATTGTGTGAATGGATTACTGATCTAGATTATCATGGATCTCTAAGGGACTTGTCCTGTATCTGGAGGAATGGCTTCTAGATGGTATTCACTGTCTCTGGGACTTCCTGGAAGGAAGTCAAAACTCGGACTGGCAAAGGGTTCGAGTCTGGCCTGTCTTTTAAAAAGGTAGAAGAAAAGCGTTTCTAGGCAGTTTTCTACTGCCTCTGTTCAGGGACTTGTTCTGTATCTCAGCACAATTGAAACTGATTTGTTGGTATTTTGTGGTGTAAATGTGGCATGCGCCAGTGTAAAAGTGTTTTTAGGTTTGTATCTGTTTTGATTTCTTAAAAAAACCTTCTAAACATCTCCTGAGTTTTCGTGGTGATTCAAAGTTTTTAATGGGGAATATATCTAGTTGTCATGTCTATTTAGTCTTGTTTTCTTTGTTCAATATGAGCACCGTTTCTGTCTGGACGAGACATGGGTCAAGATTCCTGTCCTGGGATGTGGGAAAGGGAGGCCCCCACATCTGTTCCTGTCAGGCCCCCATCAGGGGACTTGGGTGGTGTTCCTGCTATCTGCTCAGATCCCAAGGCTGTAAGAGTACTTGTTCACTGAAAGGGTGTAAGTGCAGATGTTTATTTGATGTTTGTATGTCTACCTGGGTATAATTATTTGTTCATATAAGTATGGAAGTCTGCAAGGAAAAAAAACAAAAAACACACATTTAATTTAGGGCTGAGTGCTCTGACCAATAGCAAAACACCCCAAGCGGCCGCTGGGTTCTTTCCCAAGGGTGCTTGCTCTCTATCAGAGGTGGAATCGGCCCGCCTAACTAGTAAAACTTTCTGTCTATGTTTGTTTACTAGGGACTTTGATTTGCTCTGTGATTTTGCTGTGTTGGGTTGAAATTTTGGAATTCTGGGGTAGATTTAAAGGTATTGGTGGCTTTTCTAGTCTGATTGGGACATTCAGGGGGCGGACTCACAGCTCCTCAGGGCAGAGATTTTATGGGCCCCACCCCCTGCCTGTGCTGAATTAAAGATCATTTCTTTCAGGAGACCCTCCAGGCTCTTAGTAAAATTTCCCTGCACCCTTGTCATCCTCTGCCTTCTTTCCCAGGTCGACTAAGAGTCATTTTCCTCCACAGGGGTTGTCTTCCTCTAACTCACAAAAGGAAATAATACAGGCCAGTGTCATTTGGCTTGCTGGTTAAAGGAAGACAATGGGCCGTGGGATCTGTAAAAGTGGCTGGGAATAAAGCTGGTCAAATGTACTGAAAGGGTTCGGTACCTATTGCTGCTAGCAGAGGAGGGGCTGATATCCCTTCCAGTGCACTCTCTTGGGAGAGGCCTGATCGCTGCTCTGCCACAGGGGACGGGTACGATGGCAGGGGCCTGATACCCAACCCACTGCCACAGGAGAGCTTTGTAATATGCAGGGCGTGTTTTCCCTGGCCAGTATAAGGGCCACTGGACCCCACCATGCCACCGTTACTGGCTGAAGGCATGCGCTTTTTCCAGGGGGAACAGAGAGAAAAGGACTTCCAGACGAAAATGCTTTCCCCCCAGGCTCCCCCCGTGGTGGGAACACCTCCACTCATGACCTGCGCCCAGCTCCCTGCCTCCACCTATCTGGCTCCCATCTCCTGCACCCTCTGCTCACCAGGGTTGTAATTGCCTCTCATCCCCTGAGGGGTTATTTTGAGTAGGCGCAAGGAGGGAAATTTCCCTTTGCCTCCTTGTGCCTCCCTGTACCCCAATGAGACCCAAGGCCTCCTTGGACACTTCTCACCGTGTTCTGTTGGGGGTTTGGGGGGGCGGGGAGGCGCAAGGGCTTGAAAGGCAGCAGCTAAAAAAAACTCCAAAAAATTAGAAGGATTTGAAGGAATGAATCTGTCACAGCTGGTAGAGGTAGCCCAGTAAGTTGTTAACAGTAGGGACACCCTAGAGGAGAAACAGGGCTTAAGGAAAGAAAAGGCTGGTAGCAAACTAGGAAGGTATTAGTATGCCTATTGTAGTGTTGTGGACCAACATTCGCAAGAATAAGACCACTGACTCCAATTAGGTCTTAAACAGCAAGCGAGGATTTATTGAGCTGGCCAGCGACTACAGTTACAGCACCCTGCCGAAGCAGAGGCTGAACTGCAGTGCCTACTACAGGAGTTACATTTTATTATTAAATTCTGTGGAGGCCCAGAGAAAAATGTGTCTTTCAAATTCTGGGCCCCCAGTATGGAGGAAACTCTCTTTATTTATACTTTTTCCAGTCCTTTGTCTCCCTAATTTGGAATGAGACTTCCGGGCCTTCTGCAAAAGAAGGCCTGCATGCTGGGAAGGGATCATGAGACCATATCTCAAGGCCTGGCCTGATGTCAGTACCTTCCTATCTATGTGTTTTAGGAACAGACAGCACAGCATGACCCATCTGGCCAAAGCGCCAGATATGCAGCCCAGCACTGTAGGAAGTGGGGGCACTGGAAGAGAGAATATCCTGGTAGGTTAACAAAGGGCCAAGTGGGGCTAGATGTGCTAGGGGATAGGAGAGCAGGAACAAAATAGAGAATGCCCCTAAAAGAAGTGGGGTGAGTAAATAGAAAACTAAAATGTACCAAGCAGGCAGTTTAGAAAAATTAATTCGGTCAAACTACTTATAGTTAGGGGGGCAGTAAAATTCCCTAACTAATAAGGATGAGTCCAAGATTTGACTTATGTACATAAAACCAGTGGGGAATGAAGTATGGTAGCAATCATCTCAGGTAGAAACTGTAATTTAACTCTAACCCTGCTGTTTGGCTTAACAATAGAAAAGTTATTTTGATTTTCTGAATTATATAAATCATCCCATTCAATTGAATGCCTTATTGATTGTAATGTGAATGTTATGCCCAGAATTCAAGATCCCCAAGATACCACGCCAGGGAGCCAGTCCGATGCAAAAGCAGAAGGTCCTTTATTGAGTTAGCTAACCCGACCCGGGCCTCCAGTCGAGGCAGCGACCGGAAAACCGAGTGATATCCATGAGAAAATCAGGGCTTTAATAGTGAGGGGAGGGAGCTAGCTGTGGGCCTTGCCGATTGGCCAGGCGCCAAGTCGGGTCTTGTTACACAGGATGTGGTCATCTCTATGGCGCGCACATCCCTTGCTTGTCATTGGCTAGTTCAAAGAAATCCCGGGCGTGGCCAGCAGGGGCCTGGGTTTCCGGGAAGAAGGCACTCTTCTGAGCACATGGCCTCTGCCCCAACATGGAGGATCCAGGGTAGGATGGAGGGCATAGCCCTCGCCCTTTCAGTGAACATTCCATTGATTGTGATCTTACTGGTTTTAGAAAGCAAATTCCTCTGTATGTGGGAACCAGGACAGCACAATTATCTCAAGACCTGAGGGCTCTAGATAATGTGTTTCTGTCAACTCACTGGTCCTTCAGAACAGAAGAGGGCTGGACCTTCTGTTCTTAAAGCAAGGTGGATTATGTCTCACCTTAGGAGTGTGGACGAAAGGGGCCACACGCTGACCTGACAAGCTCAGGGAAGGCCTGCGTGGCAGCCTAGCAGACTCAGAGACCTAAAATAACCACAAAGGATGGTCTGAAATTAAACTTTGACTAAAAGCAGTTATGGTGGGCAGTTATGTCCTAGGCCGGTATCTTCACTGACAAGATCAACTTTGATCCTTACTGAGCCCATTTGCCTTTTTGCCTCTAAGATAACATTCCTTTGAAGTGTCTGGGTAACTTGTAACTTCCCTTTTTCTGGAACCCCTGGGGCATAACCAAATGTTCTGGGCGCCAGGGCAGATACTACAAATTCCTTCATTATCATGTTGATTGATCCTGCACCCACCTAAGTATGTGTCCATCATTTTACTTTTTATCCTATCACAGAGGTTCCCCCCCCCGCCCTGCTTTGCATAATCCCACCTCCTTAAATCTGTCACCAATGAATTTCATGTATAAATACAGATGTAACCCTGCCATTCTCTGGAGCACTATCTCAATTCATTGAGGTTCTGCTTCCTGGCATATGTCGACAGCTTGGCTCAAATAAACTCACAAAAATTCTTTACAGGTTTCAATGGTTTTTTTACGTTAACAGGAGAAACCTGCTGTTTTTTACACCAACCACTCAGGGATCATTAGAGAAAGTCTCAGTCAGCTCCGGAAAAGACTAGCAGATCGGGAGGAGGCCCGGCGGGTGGAGGGCAACTGGTATGAAAACCTTTTCTCCTGGTCCCCTTGGCTGGCCACCCTCCTGTCATCCCTAGGGGGCCCAATAATCCTCCTGTTGCTAGGTCTTCTTTTTGGCCCCTGCATTGCCAAATGCCTCCTCAATTTCATACAAAGTCTAGTACACACCCAATACTCCAGAATCTTAGAGGAAGACACTGAATCAAGGATTTGATTCCCGTAAAGACCAGTAGGGAATGTAATAAATGCCCCAGGGCTTAGGAACAATAGAAGGTTACAGTTAAATTAGGTCATAGCAGTCTCAGGCTCTGTTGCAAAGACCACAGCTCCCTCTTAACATTCTTTACAAGCAGGTCACGATTTAGCCAGGGGTGAAGAACTTAACCTTTCTAAGGTATGAGCCTGTAACCTGTGACCTTTCAAAGGTATGAGTCTGTGACCTCTGTTGAGAAATGGAGCGATGAACTTTGTGTGTGTCTAGCCAACCGTTTTGTGATTTTTGTGAATAAAAGCTTACTTCTACATCTGGTCGGGGCTGCAGTTCAGTCCTAGCTACGGCAGGGTACGGTAACTGCAGTCGCTGCCCAGCTAATAAAGGCTCCTAAATTCTACCCTTTGGCTCTGGTGGTTGTCTCTTATGGGTTGCCCCATAACAATCTTAAGTTTTTCTGTCTTTAGTGTTTTGGGGTTTTTGTTGTTTTGTTTGTTTGTTTGTTTGTTTTTTTGTTTGTTTTGTTATTTGTTCCCTGGCTTCATCTACCCTTGGGTTTAGCTGGAACAAATGGCCTTAATTGGGTCTTTGTGCTCCACTTCCCAGACCAGGGTGATATAAGCTATGTATCCTCTGGTTAGGGAGGACAGTATAATCCATTTGCTTTTAAGTGTCCTTCGTTGGGGAAGATAAGGTCTTGTGATTCACAAGCTGGCTGCAAGACACCCAAACAGATGGGCCCTGTGTAATTTTCTTGTCTCAGTTTCCACTTCCCACTTGCCCAGGAAATTACCTAGCATCTTACTATCCTGCCTCATGTGGACAACAGAACCATCTTGCTGGAGAAAATGTGCATCACCTGTGGTGCTAACACTGATATATGAAGGATTTCTCATTTGAATTGTCCTAAATTGAGCCTATGAAATCTCCATAATATATTATTCCATTGTTATGCCAATTTTCTAACTTCTTCAGTTTGTTGGCATTGTGGGGATTGGTGGGGAATGAGCTGGGAGGATGATTCTGATTAGGTGTCACTGCATAACAAACCATCCCGAAGCCTAGTGGTTTAAAGCAACAACAATCATTTATTTTTCTCCTGAAACCTGGGCAGAAATGCAGTGAGGATGGCCCATCTTTGCTCTTTGCTGCATCTGAGATGGCTCAGTTGTCAGCTGGAGAATTTGCTTTCATGTTGCCTCACTTACATGGCTGACAAGTTGTTTCTGCTGGCAGATGAAAGAGCAGCCAGGGGAGTGAGCCAGTGATTTCATGTCCTCTTCATGTGGAATTGATGGACAACTTGGGCTTCCTCATCACATGATGGGCAAGGGCCAAGGGCACATACTCCAGAGAGCATGGAGGCATCCTCCCTATCTAACTTTAGAAGTCACAGCCATCCATTGTTTGCCAAAGCAGTCACAAAGTCCATGGAATTGCAAGGCAGCAGACACAGAACCTATAACTCAACAAAAGGAAAAGCAAGCCCAGATTATAAGAAGAATAGGTGGGATAGAAGAAACTGTTATAGCCATCTTTTGTAAATACAATCTACCATAGTAACAAATCATGGTAAATTAAGAAGAGAAAGTAAAATATACACTATTTGAAAAAGCTATGCCATAGACTTGAGAGCATATTTCTAATCCTTTGTACAATATCTGCAAATATATTCCTTTCAGCTTGTTCCCTTATATCTTTAATTTGTTCCTCATACATCATCTTTCGGACATTTATTTTTTTCTCTTTTTCTTCCTGTGATATTATTCCCTGATCACATTGCTCTTCTGTTAATTTCCATCTCCAATTGTTCAGCATAGATTTTCTTCAAGACTTCTGCCTGGCATTTCAGCTTTTCATCTGTGTCCTTGTATATGTCATCGGAAAAGTAAACCCCTCCATTCTCCTGCACCATTTTCTCTATCATCTCCACCAGCTCCTGCATTTGAGCTGCCTTCTTAGCCTCATCTGCACTTTGCTTATTACTGAAGGCACAGCAGTGGGACCCACACTCCTTGATGATGTTTTCTAGGTTCACATCTGATTCGTCTAAAAAGTCACTCAGTGTCTCCAAATCATCTTTGTGAGTGAACAACATGATCATGTGCTTCATGGCCGCCACCCCAAAGATGGCCTTGATCAATGCAACTGTTTTCTGCTCCTCATCCGTGTAGTGGCCCAGCTGTAGTACCAGGATGATGGCATGGGGCCCAGGGCAGGAGAAGAGGACACACCTGCTGATTTCCTCACAGGTGGTCTGCAGTTTTTCCTCATTATCAAAGAGCCCCGGGGTGTCCACAACAAGAAGATTCCTCCCCTTCCATTGTCGCTCTGATTTCTGACAGTTCTAGGTAACGGAAGAAGAAATAATTTTAGATTCAAATACTTTTCCCCTAAAGATGGTGTTTGCTGTTGCACATTTCCCACTTCCAGTTTTCCCCACCAGAACAATCCTCAGAGTGTTGTCCTGAAGGCCAGCCATGTTTGTTTCAAGACGTTCTGGGCATTAGGCTTCCACAAGACCTTATGGAAGGGAGGAGAGTGGAGAAAGGTCAACTTAGCTAAGTGGGGGCCATTCCCAAACCTCTATTCTTTGTTCTTTTTTCCCATGAAAATTTGTAATGGTCTATTACGCATGCTGATCTCAGGAAGAAGAGAGCGATGATAGTTCAATTACTATGGAATAAATAATAGATCAAACTTTCTTCACAAAAGAGTACAAGGTTCAGATGCTTTCACAGGGTAACTCACACAAAACGTTAAAGATCTGATAATCTCAATGTGATGTGAGCTATTCCTGATCATATAAAGAGGAAAATCTTTCAATCATTCAAAAGTACATATGAATCAAGTGTTATATTGATCCCAAAAGCTACCAAAGATTTCACCAAAAAGTAAAGCTACATATGTGTCTCATTTGGAAATACTAATACAAAAATTCTAAATAAATTATTTGACACTAAAAACGTAATACACCATGATTGTATGATTCATTTCACAAATACTAGGATGACTCAATATGGGAAATTAGTTGTTATAACACATCACATTAAAAGGTGAAGAAAATTACCTAGATGAAGAAAAGACTTTTGATGGAATTCAAACCTGACTCATGGTTCGGGATTTGAATTCCATCAAACTCATGGTTTGATGGAATTCAAACCTACTTCTCTAACATGATTTTATATAAGTATAAATTTTAATTTTTTGGTCATAACCTTTTTTCCCTATAAGTGATAAATAATGAATTATAAAGTCTTTTGATGAAGAAAAATGGATACTCTCTAACATGATTTTATATAACTAAAGTTAATTTTTTTGGTCAGAATCTTTTTTTCATGCAGGTGAAAAACAGTGGGTTATAAAGCTAAGTAGCACATGATAAACTTCAAATAATGGATTATAAGGTTCATTTGGATGGATAAAAAAGAAAGTTATCTGGAATTATTAAGAAAAACAACAAGAATGGAGGACTAGCTCTTCCAGGAGTCAAGCATCATAGTTTCTATGATTAAAGCAGTATGATGTGGGGGCATGGATAGAGAGAACAGTGAAATGAAAGAAGAAAGAAAATTCAGAAATAGACCAAATTAATAATACTCTATTCATTTATATTCACTTCCATTCCATTATGTTATAGTTAGATTCAGTAAGGCAGCATCTCACATCAATGGTGGGAAGGTGGACTAATAAAGCAACTTTGGGGTAACTGTATAAACATATAGAAAAAGATAAAACTACATATATTGCCTCATGCCATTCCAATTAAGTAAATTAGAAGTTTAAATGTAAAAAACGAATCCATATAAATAATAGAACAAACATGGGTAAATTTTTATAAAATAGCAGTAGGGAAAATATTTCTAAGATTTATAAAAGAATGGGAAAGGATTAATAAGTATGATTACATGAAAATCTCACACATAATGTGGGCTAAAAAAGATCATAGACAAATTAAAGTACACATGACACACCAGGGAAAGAAACATTTTCTAACTTACATCAAAGGGGTGAATATTCCTGTTATACAAAGAAATTTAAGAAGAACAGAAACAAAATCCCAACAACTCAATAGAAAATAGACCAAGATATAGGAATAAAGACCCAGAGAAAAAGAAATTAAAATGTGTCTTGAATATATCAAAATACATTAACATGCACTCATAATAGGGAAAATAAATCAAAGCACAGAAAGTAAAATAAATTAAAATTACACCTCTATTTCTGAGGTGAGATACTATTTCTCACCTCCAGGTTTGGCAACAATCCAAACATTTTCTGGCCTAATCTGTAGGTAAAGGTATGGCAAATGCAAGACCTCTCCTGCATGGCTGGTGAGAATGGAAAAATAGTCCAAACTCTACAGAGGAGAAGTCAGGACTGTGCTGCAAAAGTACATATGCATTTTCCCTTTGATTGTCAATCACCAATTTTAGGATTCTTCCTAAACTACACTGACAAAAGTATAGAAAAAAATGATGCACGAAGCTATTTATTGCATCATGATTTTTAATAAAATTGGCATCTATTGGTAATTGTTGAAGCCTGGTGTAGGTACATGGAAGTTCCTTGTACTATTCTCTTTATCATCAAATAAGTTAAAAAATTTTCACAATAAAAATTTTAACTTGTATAATAAAACCACTACTAAATTCTTTACACTAAGCATCCTGATAAACAACTTATCAATGTATATCTCTCACATCGATGTCTCTCTCTCTCTCTCTCTCTCTCTCTCTCTCTCTCTCTCTCTCTCTCCCCCCCCCCTTCTCCCTTCTCCCTTCTTCCCACTCTAAAATCAATTTTTAAAAAAAGAATCCACAGGGTGCAGGATACAGGTCTTGAATGGTAACAGGCTTGAGGTCATTGGCCACAGAGGAGCATATGAAACATGACAGTCCCATCCCTGAACCCTAACTTAAGAGTGATCTCCCTCTAGAAGACTTGTGATAGGAGTGTTGCCTCATATTTCTCCTGCACTGTTCACCTGGCCACGCTCTTTGTCATTAGGAGCTCCTTCCCACACCCAGCTCTGCTGTGAGCCACCTGTCTCTCTGCTGTGGGTTCCCACCTGCAACTTCATGAAGGTGCTCTCCCCGCTCCCAGGATGCTGCTCCTTCCACATAGTCAAAAACAAAAAGTTGAATGGGGAGAAAACCACAGCTTCCTTTGTTACATTTTCCATTTATTATTTTCCCCTTTTATTCTTCACATCATACACACATGGCAATGTGGATGTATATGATTTTTTTTCAAAGGTTGTGGGTTATTTTTTTTTTAATATATTTTATTGATTTTTTTTTTTTACAGACAGGAAAGGAGAGGGATAGAGAGTTAGAAACGTCCATGAGAGAGAAACATCAATCAGCTGCCTCCTGTACGCCCCCTACTGGGGATGTGCCCACAACCAAGGTACATGCTCTAGACTAGAATCGAACCTGGGACCCTTCAGTCTGCAGGCCGACGCTCTATCCACTGAGCCAAACCAGTTAGGGCAGGTTGTGGGTTATTTAAAAAAAAAAAAAAATTTAACTTTTAACAGAGTCTGCCTTGTGGAGCTCAGGGCTTTTTCAGCTTCTAGAATTCAGATAAATTCAAAGCTCAAACTTATTACAACATTGCAAAAACAATAACAGGAGATGAAAATAACATTCCTCACACTGTGCTTACTCTTCCACAAATCAATAATTGAGCTTGGTATACTAATTGCCTATTACTGCCATAACAAATTACAAAAAGATAGTGGTCTGAGGCAATACTAATGAATTCTCTTAGAGTTCTGGAGGTCAGGAGCTTGAAATTAGTCTTGTGGAGATAAAATGATGGTATCATCAGGGCTGATCTTTCTGAAGGCTCCAGAAGACAATACATCTGTTGCCTCTTCTAGCTTCTAGAAACTTCCAGAATCTGTAGCTTGTGCCCACATCACTCTAAACTCTGCTGCCATCATCACATTGCCTTCTTCCTCCTTTGATCTTCTTGCCTCCATCTCTGGGACCTTTGTGATTACATGTAGGACCTACTCAGAGACAATCTCCTCATCTCAAAATAATTAACTCCATCACATTTGCAATAGGTAATATTCATAGGGTCTGCGGATTAGGACGGCTTTCTTGAAGGGGGTAATTTTCAGGATACCACATGTGGATACATTATCCTCTCTGCAAATCACTTTCATAGTCTTTAAAATGGAGTATTTGCTTCATAGGCTTGATGTTTGTACGAGAACATGAGGTGCTGCTGTTGAAAAAAAAATGCTTAAAATGTGGAAGAGGTTGTGGAATTGAGGATAATCCACAGAAGCTTGGAGAATGCTGGGAGAGTTTATAGAGAAGGTTTAGATTTTCCTTGATGAAACTATTGCTGGGAATTTGAATTTTAAAGGTGAGATCTCAGATCAAAGTGAGGACCTTGGTATTGGACACTGGAAGAAAGGTGATACTTGATAAAAAGTGGGGGAGAAGACACTGAGTTTTGTTTCACTGTTGGGTGGAAAACAGAGCTTGTAAGTGATCAACTTGAGTCTTTAGCTGAGGAGGTTTCCAAGCACATTGTGAGGGGGTACAGCCTGGTTTCTCCTTGTAAAATGCAAACGGCGAGATCAGAATTATGAATCTACCAGCAAAGGAACTCCAAGGATTGCCAGCAGCACAAGGACCTGGCTACCAGCAAGGGAGGAACCCCTTGGGCTTAGCCCCTTCAGGGAGACCATGGCTCTGCCGACCTTTTCATGCTTGACACCCTGAACTATGGGACCATACGTTTCTGTGGCTTTAACCTATACTGTTTGTGGTACTGTGTTACATCAGCCCTAGGAATCTCACACAACACTTTGCTCCTTCCTCCACCTTTTCTCCTGCCCTCCTCCTGTTCCATCCTCTCAGCATCCCAGAGGTTTCCCCTTCTGCATGAGCTTGTGTTTATTAGAGTAATCCTTCCCACCCCCACCCACTCATCTGGCCCAGGAGGACCACAGAGGCTGATGATGAGTGTAGTGGTGGCTTTCTCAGAAACCTTTAAACTCTGCATGACCCTGTTTCTCAGCAATGTCTCCCTGCCCAGGATTCTAGACTCTAGATTCGCCCCCTCTCCATCCTCTTTACTTTTACCCTTTCTGGACTCAGGCCCTTTACAAAAGAATTTAAGTCATCAAAAATTTTACAACCCCAAAACAAAACTAAAAGCATCTTTCTTTTTGAGAAAGACAGAGAAAATGAAGGGCTCATGGATTCTAAAGGGGAAGGGGCAGATTGCCAGCTGGTGTGAGCACAACAGCTCCTGAGATCACATCTGCCTGAGAACATGTTCCAGGCTCACCTGCAAGAGCCAACCTCAGACGCACACAGAGCACTAAATTCCTACAAAAGAATCATTTTACAAAAACTCACTGACACAGACAACACTATGGTGTTTACCAAAAAGATGGAGTGAGAGGGGCCAGGAAAGTGTAAAGGGGGTCAAACATTTGGTGACAGAAGGAGACTAGACTTTGGCAGGGTACACAATGCAATATACAGAAGCAGTATCATGGAATTGTATACCTGAAACCTATATCATGTTATTAACCATTGTCACCCCAATAAATTTTTTTAATCTTTTTTGTTCAGATTATTACAGATGTTCCTCTTTTCCCCCCATAGCTCCCTTCTACCCAGGTCCCAGCCCACTCCAGGACCCCTGCCAACTGATCTCATTCATAGATTTAAGCTCTTTGTCCAATCTCTTCCCGCACCCTCTACAACCCCTTCCTCCCAAGAATTGTCAGTCTGCTCCCTTTCCATGCCCCTGATCTATTATATTCACAAGTCTGTTCTGTTCATCAGATTTTTTATTCATTTGATTTTTAGGTCCACTTGTTGATAGATATGAATTTCTTGTCACTTTGTTGGTCATAGTTTTTTATCTTTACCTTTTTCTTCTTCTTCCTCTTCTTAGAGAATACCCTTCAGCATTTCATATAATACTGGTTTGGTGGTGATTAAGTCCTTTAGCTTTTTCTTATCTGTGAAGCTCTATATCTGACATTCAATTCTAAATAATAGCTTTGCTGGGTAGAATAATCTTGGTTGTAGGTTCTTGCTATTCATCATTTTGTATATTTCTTGCCACTCCCTTGTGGCCTGCATGGGTTCTGTTGAGAAATCAGCTGACAGTTGTATAGGTACTACCTTCTAGGTAACTAACTGTTTTTCTCTTGCTGCTTTTAAGATTCTCTCTTTGTCTTTTGCCCTTGGTCTTTTAATTATGATGTGTCTTGGGTGGTCTTCTTTGGGTTCCTCTTGTTTGGGGTTCTCTCTGTTTCCTGGACTTGTAAGTCTATTTCCTTCACCAGATAGGGGAAGTTTCCTGTCATTATTTCTTCAAATAGGTTTTCAATATCTTGCTCTGTCTCTTCTTCTGGCACCCTCATAATGCGGATGTTGGTACGCTTGAAGTTGTCCCAGAGGCTCCTTAGACTATCTTTATATTTTTGGATTCTTTTTGCTTTTCCGGTTGGGTGTTTTTTGCTTCATACTTCAAATCTTTGACTTGATTCTGGGGATCCTCTAGTCTGCTGTTGGATCACTGTATATTATTCTTTATTTCAGTCAGTGTATGCTTAATTTCTGATTGGTCCTTTTTTATATCATTGAGGGTATCACTAAATTTCTCAGAGGTTTCTATAAGATTCTTGAGTATCCTTATAACTCTGGTTTTGAACTCTATATCGAGTATTTTGATTTCATCCATTTCTTTCATTTGTGACTTGTTTCTTTGTCTTTGCATTTTGGCTGCTTCCCTGTGTTTGTTTCTATGTACTGGTTAGCTGCTAAGTCTCCTTGAGTTGTTAGAGTGGCCTTGTGTGGTAGGTGTCCTATAGGGCCCAATCGCTCAGCCTCCCCAGTCACTTGAGATGGATGCTCTTTATGAACCCTTTTGTGGGCTGTTTGCACAGTCCTGTTGTAGTTAGCCCTTGATTGCTGTTGGTATCACTGGGGGGAATTGACCTCCAGGCCAATTGGCTGTGATGACCACCTGGGTCTACACTGGAAGTTCTATTGAGCAGGAGACACCCTTATGGGGAAGAACTTGCTTCAGTGGGGCTTTGGTGCTCACTTGAGTCTGCCCCTTGAGTGTGTCTCTTATGGATGTGAATATTTGTAATCCAGTATGACCTCACTCTGACCACTGGGTACACTGGTTCTTGGATCTCCAAGGAGGTGCAAGGTCAGCCACTGTCTGGGGCCACCCAGCAGGAGCTACAGAGATACCTGCAGATTCCTCTCCTTCATATCGGGTTTGGAAGTGCCCAGACGAGGCCCATCTGTGAAACAAAGCAGGGTGCTGCTCCCGGGTCTTGGGCCTTCTTTTGGAAGCTCTGGGGCTCTCTGACCCAGCTGCAGTTTGACAGGTTTTAGGCGGAGAAAGGACAGGCCATTCATTTGCAAAAGCTGATGCACACAGCTTGGGTGCGGTTGTAAATTGGGTGAGACGGGGTCTCTGGGAATCACCAGGGCAGAGGAAACAGCAATGGCTGCCAGTCATCCCTGCACCAGAGAGGTCCCCGGGTATCCGCGTCCCGTGCACCCATGCAGGAACAATGATCTCTGCGAGCACCTCTGAGAGAAAGCCATCCCCACGTTCCTGTCCTGATGCCAAACAGTCCAGTTTCCCCCCATATGTGTCTGAGTCGCCCAGAGCCTCACCAAGAACTGGAGTTCAGAGCAAGCGGGAGCTTGTATCTCCATCCCAATTAAAAGAGCAGCACATCCAGGTGCAGCACGTTCTGCACCTCTTAACAGTCTCAATGCGGTTTCTTCACCTCTCTAGTTGTGGAACTTCCACTCAGCCAGCTTTCCTGTGGTTCTGGGTGGTAGTTGTTCTGCCTTTTAGTTGTAATTTTGATGTAGTTGTGAGAGGCAGCAAATATAGGTGTTTAGCTATGCCGCCACCTTGGTTCTCCCCCACCCCAATAAATTTAATTCAAAAAAGAATAATAATTTTACCTAAAAAATTAAGGAGGGCATTATCCCTTGCAAAATAATACAAAATGAGTTTTCATGCATTTAAATATATCTAAGCCAGCAGCCTCTGCTGCAGCATAGGACAGATAACATGTCTGACAATGTGTCCCCTTCTCTTAGCCCAGTGACACTTTCTTTGTTCCATGAGGTTCAGAGTAGACTATTACATTAGCACATCAGCACTGGTGTCTGCCATTAATACATGAAATGCAGTCAGGAAAGATATGAGCTTCTGATTCTGTATTATTGAGTCTAAGGCTTTGGACAAAACATAACCCCTCTGAGCCCTGGTATCTCTATAGATGAGAAGATAGGGGAAGATCAGATCATGTAAGTCTGATGACCAACCCTCGCCCCCTTACCCCCTCCCCCCCGCCGCTGCCCAGGGTTTACATTTTACACCAATATCTGGGCCTTGTCCCTAAAGAAGAAGCCCCCAGGCTCCCCCACTGGTTTGAATCCTGAGCCTTGGCTGCTTACCCACACTTCCTCTCAGATGTTGGTTGATTATAGTGATAAACCTGTGACAGCGAATAGGCTTCTTCATGGAAGACCACTTGGAGGGACCAGTCCTGGGACTCTTGGCTTGAGGGTCTGTGTGAAGGAGCAATGCCACTGACGGCCTCTGCTCCCATGCTTTGAGTGCCTGGGGTCATCAGAGTCATGTATAGTTACAGACAGTGACAGATCCCAGCCCCATTATCATATGGCACCAACAGCCAGGAAGGCAGGAAGCAGGGAAGCAAGTGTGCTTTTCCCAGTCTGCCACTCTCAGCACACCCTCCACTCCCTTCCTTACTCACCTGCCAGGACTTTTTAGTCCCCTTCCTCCAAAACCCATTCATTTGCTTGGACAACCCTGAATTCTTAGCACTTGACCTTGGGGCAGAAGAGGTTCCTTAGAACAGAAACCAGGAAATAATTCAGAGTCTACTGGATCCATCTGCTAGCATTCAGTCACTTGCCTCTTTTCTGAGATTTTCAGTTTGGTTTGCACAATTTCTTCCATTATCTGAAATTCTTACTTTTGTATTTAGTTTGACATCTTTTTTTTTTCTTCACTGAAGTTCTCCCATAAACATATGTCCTTAGGTGCTTTATTATTACTGATAAATGCTGTAAGTTTATCTTTACCAAGGGACAAAAGTGCAATTTTAATGTGTATCCGAGTGTAACACAACACAAAATGTTTTATTGTTTCTCATAGTCCTCTCTATTTCCAAGAAATGAGCTACAAGATGTTATTGTAAATTCACTTGTGTACAGGAAAGCATGCACCCTGCCTCAACCACAGCACTTTCCAACCTCACATCCTCCTTGTTCTGTTTAACTCACTTAAAGTTTTGGTCACAGCACAGACTAGAAAGGCTAGGTTACAGGGCCCACATCCCTTATTTGTACCTGCTCAAGTGTTCAGAGGGGTGAGAGGAGAACCAACCTCATCATGGAGATCACCCTGAACAGTGTTCAGGATCAATTCGGAACCCACCTAGGCTGGTACTGGCCTGAGGATGAAATGGGGCGGGGGGAGGTTTCCTGTGAGTCTCCAAACCCTCACCTGCTCCTCCTCCAGAGAAGGCACAACACTTAGCACTTTGACTCTGACACGAGCCAAACAAAATAAATTCTACTCTGAATTGAACTGATGCTCATGGATGCTGCCATCTTTCAAATTCTAACAATGATATTCTCAAAGCTTAACTTGTAAATAAACAGCTAATTCAGCCTCATTGTTTTGCAATATTTCTTGAAAAAATATCACTTGGAAATATCACTTAAAATTAGAATTAGGGGACTCGTTTCTGAGCTGTGAAAGACCATAAATGACTATCTGGAAATATAAGGAGACACCAGCATTTCTCCTGTTGTCTGCAAATATAACACATCTGCATTGATTGGAAAGCGAAGGACTCCAGATAAACATAGCAACCTGGAAGGCAAGGGAGCTGTCATCAAGGCCCCATTTAGCAATACTTCATTGAACCCCAATGAACAACCACAAAAGGGGAAAACTAAACTATGCAAAATCCATGCACTCAGCAGGAAGGAAGATGAGGGGAGGTAGCATGGTAGCCACCATTTAATCTAAAACTACTGACCAGGTTTCCACATGCAGACATCATCGTGAGGAGCCCTGCAGAATTATTGCTGGTGGAACAACCACATCTGGTGAAATCTTTAACAATTAAAGTCTCTAAAAGCTGCCCTTAGTTCATATAGCAAATGAAGAAATGTTAATTTTTTGCAATATACTAAATTTTAGTACCAAGAGTGGGTGGTACTTAACCCATGACTTCCTCCCTCCCCCATTCACCTTCAGCTCAACTTAAGGGAAACTCCACTCTGGGCAAGTGTGGTAAAGGAGATGGGCTCCTGTTCCCCTCAGTTAACCATCAAGTACATGCTACCTTACCAATAGGGGCTGGCTGGCAGCATTTCTCATGATGCCCTTTAACTCTGAGTTACAGGACTAAACTGGTGAGCATAGCCAGCAGCACCCTCCTGCTCCTCTAGTCATAGCACAGAGGCTCTATCCCAGACATAACAGGCTAAGAATACTGAAGCCCAGTGGCCCACACTCCAGCTCCCTCATATGATGGAGGGTCCATGCTAGGAGAGGCAGGTTGTGAAGACCGGAGACTACAATCCCAGCTTACAGCCCAGGGCGATGGTTCAGCACTTTTGAACAGGAGGGAAAGAAGTCTATAATTACAGAGAACTCCAAAACTCTCCTCAAAAGAAGTGACTTTATTTGAAGCAGAGTGTGGGAAGTTCAAAGGGCACTTTTGAAAACGGTGAAAATTTATTGGTAAGTAGTTTACAGGAGTCTGGTAATCCTGTAAGAGTTTCAAGGGGAACCATAAGTCAGCAATGTACTAGAGAGAACCAGGAAAAGAGACATGTACAAAGGGTCATTCTCGGTTCAGAGAAAACCTGAAAGACTGGCCCCAAAAACCACCCTGCAAAGGAAACCAATTTTATTTATATCAGACTGTGGAGCAATTTATGCCCAGAGACATTGTAAATAACAGGAGAGCAATCAGCTGGCAATTGGTAGACCTAACAGCTGGGTACAATACAAATGGAGACACAGAGCTTAACAGAGAGAGTCAGGAAAGAGGCAAACAAGGAGAGCACTGCTAAGACTATTGTCATCCCACGTGACATCCCAAGGCTGCACCCTCTGAGGAGCATCATCAGCTTTCACACTGCAGGGGACGTAGACTTCCCCAGAAGAGTCCAGCCATGTCACTAAACAAACATGCAAACAACAGCAATTTGAGCCCTAGAAATGCAGAAGGTAAATCACTGTGCAGAGCACTGCACTACATTACTTAAAACACCCATTTTTTAAAAGAACTGCAAGACATACAAAAAAACAGGAAATTGTGACCTATGTAGTGAAAACAACTCAGGCAGCAGTAACTCTCTGTGACAAGGCCAACATATTGGATTTGAAAACAGTGCTTAAAAGGAGCAGTTTGAAGTATGTTTAAAGAACTGAGGTAAATAATTCTTAGAAGATGAAAGAAGCTATGATGAAAATATCTCATCAAATAAATATTGTCAAGAAAGATAGGGATTATTTTTTAAGAAAAGAATGTAAATTCTGGAGTTGAAATTATAGCTGAAATGTAATTTTTACTAGAGAGGCTCAAAGGTAGGTTTGAACGAGCAAAAGAAAGAAACAATGACTGGTATAAAAATAACAGAAGTCAAGTGGAAATAGACACTTCAGTAATAATAGTTGCATATTTCAACATCCCATAATTTTGGATAATGCATAGAAAGACTAATCAGAAGGTCAACAAAGATGAGATGTGGTGACCAAATAGATCTAACACTATTCACTCCACCAAAAAACACCAGAATACATATTCTCCACAATGCACAAAGAACATTCTCCTAAACAAACCATGTGTGAGGCCATAAAATAAGCCTCAATAAATTTAAGAGGCTTGAAACCATACAGAGTATTATTTCCAGCCACAATGAAGGAAAATTAACAATCAGTAACAGAAAAAACACTTGAGAAAAAGAACTATGTGTGTGTTTCTTAATCCTCACCTAAGGATATTTTTCCCATTGATTTTTAGAGAGTGAAAAGGAAGGAGGGAGGGAGGGAGGGAGGGAGGGAGGGAGGGAGGGAGGGAGGGAGGGAGGGAGGGAGAAGAGAGAGAGAGAGAGAGAGAGAGAGAGAGAGAGAGAGAGAGAGGTAAAAGAGATACATCGATTGGTTGCATCCCACACTCATTCTGACCGTGGTCCATGGATTGGACCTGCAACCCAGTTACATGTCAATGACTGCGAGTCAAACCCATGACCCTCCAGTGCTCAGGCCTATGCTCAAATAGCTGAATACCCCATCTAGGGAAAAAACAATATTAAACAACACAATTCTAAATTACCAATGAATGAAAGATGATATAAAAAGGGAAATTATAAATACTTTGAGATGAATAGAAATGAAAAAAACAACATAGCAAAACTCATGGGGTGTAGCCAAAGCGATACTTAGAGGAAATTTTATATCTGGAAATATACACGTAGCTATTGATATTAAACCAAGAAGAAAGATCTCAAACCTAATCCTAATATTTCCCATTAAGGCTATGATTAAGGCAGCAAACAAAACCTAAAGCACTAACAAGAAAAATACAATAAACAGTACAAGTGGAAATTAATGAACTAGAAAATAGAAAAACAATACAGAAAACCAACAAAACCAAAGCTTGTTTCTTTAAAAATATCAAAAAATTGACAAATATTTAGCTAGTTTGACCAAAAGCATATAGAGAATTAGTAAAATCAGCAATGAAAAAGGGACATTATTACTAAGCTTATGGAAATAAAACAATTATAAGTATACATTATAAACAATTTTATGCTTTCCAAATTAGATAGCATAGATAAAATGGAAAAATTCATAAACTATGAAAACTAACTCAAAGAAAAATTGGACAACTAAATAGATCTATCTATACTAATAAAAGGGCAATATGCTAATTAGACTGGATAGACCAGATGTCTTCCAGATGTCCTTCCAGACAAAAGTCATGGAGGCAGAGGCTGTTAGGGGCAATCTGGCTGGCAGGGGAGAGCAGTTAGGGGCGATCAGGCCAGCAGGGGAGAGTGGTTAGGAGCAATCAGACTGGCAGGGGAGAGCAGTTAGGGGCGATCAGGTTGTCAGGAGAGAAAGGTTAGGGGTGATCAGACAGGCAGGCAGACGTGATTGGGGGGGTCAGGCAGGCAGGCAGATTGGTTAGGGGTGAACAGACAGGCAGGCAGAATGGTTAGGGGGTGATCAGGCAGGCAGGCAGAGGGGTTAGGGGTGATTAGGCAGGCAGGCAGGTGAATGGTTAGGAGCCAGTGGTCCTGGATTGTGAGAGGGATGTCCAACTGCTGATTTAGACCGGATCCCTGTAGTTGAACATCCACCAAGAAGTCCCAGATTAGAGAGGGTGCAGGCCAGGCTGAGGGCCCCACCCCCCCTGTGCATGGATTTCGTGCACCAGGCCTCTAGTAATATATAAAGGGATTAAATTTCTAATATAAAACATTACCTACAAAGAAAACCTCAAGCCCAGATTCTATCCAACATTTTAGAAGTATTAATACCAATTCTTCACAAACTCTTCCAAAAAATAGATGAGAAAAAGCACATTCTAATTTATTCTATAATGCCAGTATTGTCCTGATACCAGAATATAAAAAGATAACACAATAAAGGAAAACCTCAGATCAATATCTCCTACAAATATGGATGCAAAAATCCTCAACAAAATGCAGTTGGTCCTCAGGTTATGTCGGAGGTCCCTTCCTATGGCGCGATGTAACACAATTTTCACCATAAGCCACCTACATAAGCACCTTCATCACTCACATGGAGCACATACACAGAGGTAATGAAGTAAATCAGTAAAAATAATTTAAAAGAAAGATGACCTTTACTTGTGGTAAATAAATAATAAAAACCATAAAGCACATATGTACATACAAGGGTAAATACTGTATTATCCTTACCTTTACTATTGTTGTTGGCTTGCACACTGGACGTTGCAAAGGGAGGAAAGACAGGCTTACACTAGGCTACTTGGGGGAGAAGGTCTGAGAGGCAGAACCTGAAGAAGGTGCATGAGATACTGGGGCAGGTGAGTCTGGAGAGGCATATGAGGTAGAGGGTATGGGATCTGTTCCAGGTTTCTCTACCTTCTTAAAATAACGTCCGAGGCTAGTCTGGAAGGATACCTTCTTCTTGTCCTCCCAAATCTCCTTATAACACCGCAGGCTACCCATGACCCCTCTGGCAACCTTAGTCTACCTGTCAATGTTGGGGTCCTGAGCCTCAAACCTTGCCAAGGCATCCTCTATCATGGCAAAGGCCCCTGATAATTCCTTGCTTGTAAATCTCCTGGGCTCTGGGGTTGGTGTGTCTTTCTCTTCAATTAATTGCTGTTTCAGTTGAATGAGGTTCTTGGTAGATAGCTCCTCTCCATGAGATGCCAGCAGCTCTGTGACATCCTCAGCCTCCACCTCCAAATCAAGCTTCTTACTCAACTCAACCGCATCAGAATCCTCAAAGCCATGGAAATCATTCACAAACTGGGGACACAATTTTTTCCAAACACCATTCAGGTTCGTCTGCTTAACTTCATCCCAAGAATCAGAAATGTTTTTTTGTAGCAACAAGAACATTGTAAGATTTCAAAAAGTCCTTGAGAGTCAACTCTTTATCCTCCTCAGTTGCCCTAAAAGCCATAGCAAATGTCCCTCGGAGGTAGTAGGCCTTGAAAGAGGCAAAAAACTTGGTCCATAGGCTGTAAAAGGGAGGTGATATTAGGTGGAAGGTAAACCACCTTGACATTTGGATGAAAGTCATTCAGATCGGCAGGGTGACCAGGGGCATTGTCCAGCACTAGCAACGCCTTAAAGGGCAGCCCCCTGGAAGCACAGTAGGCCTTCACTTCTGGCACAAAGTGGTTGGTGAACCAGTCCTCAAATACGCTAAGTGTCACCCAGGCCTTCTTGTTAGATTTCCAGATGACAGGTAGTTGACCCTTCCATGCGCCCTTGAGTGCCCTTGATTCTCAGCCAGATACACCAACAAGGGTTCAGCTTGAAGTCACCAACAGCATTAGCCCCAAGTAGCAAAGTCAATCTCTCCTTGCTGGCTTTATGGCCTGATGCTGTCTTGTCCTCCTTGGCAATTTACATATGTGTAGGCATACACTTCCAGAACAAGCCTGTCTCATCCACATTAAATAATTGTTTATAAGGTAACCCCCCTTCCCTAATTATCTCAGCCAACACACTAGGAAAATCACCTGCTGCTTTCACATCACCGCTAGCAGCTTCCCCGTGCACCTTAAGATTATGCAAATTAGCACGAGCCTTAAAACACATCAACCAACCTTTACTAGTCACAAACTCTTCACTTTTTCTCCCTTCCCCCTTTTCTTTTTTTAAGGCCTCAAACAATCTTTCAGCCTTCTCCTGAACCAACATCAGGCTAACTGGGATACATCATTGATGCTGGTCATCCAGCCAAAGCACTAAAAATCTTTCCATCTCAATAATGAGACCACTACGCTGCTTTGTAATCACAGTTGATCTCAAGGAGCAGATCCTTTCACATGGTCAAGTGTAAGCTTTGTATAGCCGATGATCGTGGAGACAGTCGTATGACTTAGGCCAAGCAACTGGCCGATGTTGGTTGGTGTTTTGCCCTTTTCTGAGTGTCTTATTATGTTTACTTTCACTCCCATTGTGATGGCTTTCCTTTTTTTCATAGCACTGCCATCAGGAGAATCTGCCTTATGCTTAGGAGCCATAATGAAGGGCAAAAAATGTCCAAAATAACAACACAAACGAAATAGAGTGAATGAAGCAGAATCCAAAATGGCTTATAAATGGCGTATTCATCCACGCAGCTCACCAACTAGATCCCGGGTAACTTCGTGCAAACGCCATAGGTTGAAATGATGGATGTAACCAGGAAATGTGGTACATCAAGTCCAATGTACCCTGAGGACTGCCTGTACTGGCAAAAATAATCCAGCAATATATAAAAAGGAGTAAACACCATGACCCAGTGGAATTCATCACAGGAATGCAATAATGGTTTAACATTCAGAAATCAATTAGTGTAACAAACCATATCATTAAAATAAAGAATGGGTCAACATGCATAAGTCAGTCCAAGTGATACAATATATTAACAATATAAAAGGTAAAAATCATTTGATTATCTCAATAAATAAAGAAAAA
Source organism: Myotis daubentonii (assembly GCF_963259705.1). NCBI lineage: Eukaryota > Metazoa > Chordata > Mammalia > Chiroptera > Vespertilionidae > Myotis > Myotis daubentonii. Next base: position 7,722,162 of record NC_081849.1, on the reverse strand, counting down.
ACCTTTGACAAGATCCAAAATCCTTTCATATAAAAAAATCTTGGGTACAAAAGAAATGTATCTCAACACAATTAAGGACATATTTGATAAGCTCACAGCTAAGATCATACCCAAAAGTAAACAGGTGAGAGCTTTTACTTTAAGGTCAGAAAAAAATGCAAGTATGCCCACTCTTAACACTTTTATTCAATACTAGAGGCTTGGTGCATGGATTCATGCACATTGAAAGGAAATTAATTAGAAGGTAGCTGGCAGGGTGGGCCAGACATGCCCTGGAGCCAAGATCCCAAGGTCCCTCTGTGGCGGGCAGCACCTGGGATGCCATCTGTGAAGTGAGCGGAATCCCTCTGGCAGGTGGGGGTCCCTTGGCCTGGTCTGTGGAGATCAGACTGAAACCAGCAGTCCAACATCCCCTGAGGGGTCCTGGAATGCAAGAGGGCACTCTGCAAAGTTCATGTTACTCAGCAGCTCCTGCATTGAACGTTTGCCCCCTGGTGGTCAGTGTGCATCATAGCTACTGGCTGATTGGATGGTCAGCCAGTTGCTGAGTCTTTTATATACATACTAGAGGCCCAGTGCACAAAAATTTGTGCACTCGGGAGGAAGAGGGGGTCCCTCAGCCCGGCCTGTGCCCTCTCGCAGTCTGGGACCCCTAGGGAGATAACGACCTGCTGGCTTAGGCCTGCTCCCAGGTGGCAGAGGGCAGGCCCATCCCTAGGTGCAGCCCCCTGTCATGCACAGAGCAGGGCAGATCGGGAGGTTGCGATGCCACCCCTAGTCACCCTCAGGGTAGGGCCAATTGGGGGATTGGGGCACTGCCCACTGTCACACTCAAGGCAGGATCAATAGGGAGGTTGCGGCGCCACCCCCTGTCATGCACAGAGCAGGGCCGATCAGGGGGTTGGGGCGCTGCCCCCTGTCATGCACAGAGCAGGGCCCATCAGGGGGGTTGGGGCTCCGTACCCTGTCACACATAGAGCAGGGCCAATCAGGGGGTTGAGGAGCTCCTCCCTGTCATGCACAGAGCAGGTCCCATCAGGGGGTTGGGGAGCTACCCCCTTTCACTCACAGAGTAGGGCCGATAGGGGAGTTGGGGCACCGTCCTCTGTCACACACAGAGCAGGGCAGATCAGGGGGTTGGGGCGCCATCACTGACACACTCACGGCAGGGCCAATGGGGAGGTTGTGGTCCCGCCCCCTGTCACACACAGAGCTGCAGGGCGATCGGGGGTTTGGGCACTGCCCCCTGTCACACTGATCCTGGTGCCGGGAGGCATATTACCCTTTTACTATATAGGATAGAGGCCTGGTGCACGGGTGAGGGCAGGCTGGTTTGCCCTGAAGGGTGTCCTGGATCAGGGTGGGGGTCCCCACTGGGGTGCCTGGCCAGCCTGGGTGAGGGGATGATGGCTGTTTGCAGCTGGTCACACACCCTTCAGGGTGGGGATCCCCACTGGGGTGCCTGGCCAGTCTGGGTGAGGGGCTGAAGGCTGTTTTCAGGCTGGTGGGTGACTGAAGCTCCCAACTGCTCCTTTTTTTCTTTTTTTTCTTTTTTATTCTGGGCCAGCTTTAGCTTTGAGGCTTGGCTCCAGCTCTTAGGCCTCTGCTGCTGAAAGCAGGTATCTGGTTTGTTTGGGTTCTATAATCGAAACACTGTTTCAACTCCAGCTCTGAGATCCCAGCTGGCTGAAAGCAGGTTTCTGGGGTTTTGTTTAGCTTCTATATTTGTAACAATGTTTCAAACTGCAAGCTCAGAGGCCAGCAAGGCAGGCGGGGAACGTTAGCTTCCTCCATCACTGAAGCAAGCAAGCCTCCTGTTCGCTTCAAGCTGCCTGGCTGCCGGCCGCCATCTTGGCTGGAAGTTAATTTGCATATCACCCTGATTAACCAATGGGAAGGGTAGCAGAGGTACAGCTAATTACCATGTTTTTCTATTATTAGATAAGATATTGACTAGAGGCCCAGTGCACAAAATTCATGCATGGGGGAATGGTGTTCCTCAGCCCAGCCTGCACCCTCTCCAATCTGGGACCCCTCGAGGGATGCCTGACTGCCCATTTAGTGGGATCAGGCCTAAATGAGCACAAAGACATCCCTCTCACAATTTGGGACTGCTGCTCCCAACCGCTCACCTGCCTGCCTGCCTGATTGCCCCTTACTGCTTCTGTCTGCCAGCCTGATCACCTCTAACCACTCCCCTGCCAGCCTGATCAATGCCTAACTGCTCCCCCACTGGCCCAGTTGCCCCTAACTGTCCTCCCTTGCCGGCCCTGTCTCCCCAAACTGCCCTTCCCTGCTGGCCTGGTCACCTCTAACTGCTCTCCCCTTCAGGCCTGGTCCCTCTCAACTGCCCTCCCCTGCCAGCCATCTTGTGGTGTCTATCTTTGAACACATGGGGGTGGCCATCTTTGACCACATGGGGGCAGCCATCTTGTGTGTTGGAGTGATGGTCAATTTGAATATTACCTATTTATTATGTAGGACTAGAGGCTCTATGCACGGAATTCATGGAAGGAGCTCAGCCCTCACAGCCCCAGCTTTGTCCAAAAGGTCATCCGGAAGGTTGTTCAGCTGTCCAGTCTAATTAGCACATTATGCTTTTATTATTATAGATAGTACTAGAAATCATAACCAGAGCAATTATGCATGAAAAAGGGCATCCAAATCAGAAATGAAAAAGTAAATTTGTCTATTTGAAAATGACATGATCTTATATGCAGAAAATCCTAAAGACTTCACAAAACAACACAGTTATGAGAAATAATAATCAAATTCAGTAAATTTGCAGGATACAAAATCAACATAAAATATTAAAAATTAGTTTCATTTTTATATGCTAATAATGATTTATAAGAAAAACAAAGAAAACAATCCCATTTACTGTAAAATCATAAAGAATAAAATACCTAGGTGTAAATTTTACCCAAACATTGAAAGACCTTGGAAATTAAAAGACACTAATGAAAGAAATTAAAGAAGACACAATACATGGAAAGATGTTTTGTGCTTATGGACTGGAAGAATTATTCTTTTTCAAATGTCCATAGTGCTTGAAGTGATCCACAGATTCAATGAAATCTCTATCAAAATTCCAATGGCTTTTCTTACGCATGTGCATGGTTGGGTGGCCCTTGTTCTTTCTCTCCGAGCACCGCCAATATGGTGTTCAGGCACTTCGTGGAGGTTGGCTGGGTGGCCTACATCTCCTTCAGGCCTCATGCCGGGAAGCTGGTCATGATTGTAGATGTTATCGATCAGAATAGGGTTTTGGATGATGGACCTTGCACTCAAGTAAGGAGACAGGCTATGCCTTTCAAATGCATGCAGCTCACTGACTTCATCCTTAAGTTCCCACACAGTGCCCGCCTGAAGTATGTTCGACAAGCCTGGGAGAAGGCAGATATCAATACAAAATGGACAACCACAAGATGGGCCAGGAAGAGTGAAGCCAAAGAAAAGAAAGCCAAGATGACAAATTTTGATCGTTACAAAGTAATAAAAGAAAAGAAAATGAGGAACCGAATAATCAAGCTTGAAGTTAGGAAGTTTCAAAAGGCAACTCTTCTGAAAGCTTCTCCCAAAAAAGCACCTGCTGCTAAAGGTGCCACTGCAGTTGCAGCAGCTGCTGCAAAGGCTCCAGCAAAAAAGGTGACCACTGCAGGCAAGCAGGCTCCAGCCCAGAAGGTTCCCGCCCAGAAACCTGCAGGCCAGAAGGCAGCGCCTCCAAAAGCTCAAACGAGTCCAAAAGCCCCAGCCCAGAAAGCACCTGCTGCTCCCAAGGCATCTGGCAAGAAAACATGAGAACATGAGGGGCTACTATAAATGTATAATAAAGGTTCTTTTTAACAAAAAAAATTCCAATGGCATTTCCACAGAAATAGAAAAAGAAAATTCTAAAATTTTTATAGAAACACAAAAGTTCCTGAATAGCTAAAGCAGTCTTAAGACAGAATAACAAAGCTGGAGGCATCACACATCCTGGTTTCAAACTATATTACAGAGCCATACTAATCAAAACAGTGCGGTATTGGCATAAAAACAGACATAATAATCAGTGGAAGAAAACTGAGACCTCAGAAATAAATGGTCAATTAATTTTCAACAAATGAATAAAGAATATACAATGGGAAAAAGATAGTCTCTTCAATAAGTGGTGCTGGGAAAACTGGATAGCTATGTGCAAAAGAATAAAATTGGACTCCAATCTGACACCATACACAAGAATTAACTCCAAATGGATTAAGACTTAAACATATGACCTGAAACCATAAATTTCCTAGAAGAAAACAAAAGGGGTTTTGATTGTGGTGATGATTGTTTGTATTTGACACCAAAAGCAAGGAAACAAAAGCAAAAACAAATAAATGGGACTACATCAAAGTAAAAATCTTTTGCTCAGCAGAGGAATCTATCAACAAAATGAAATGGCAATCTATAGAATGGGAGTCAGCCAAATATCTAATAAGTGGTTTAGATCCAAAATATATAGGGAAATCATATAAATCTATAACAACCCCAATCACTCCAATTTTAAAAAATGGGCAGAGGAACTGAATAGACATTTTTACTAAGAAGACATATTAATGGCCAACAAGAAAAGGTGCCAAATATCACAAATTGCCTGGAAAATGCAAATCAAAACATCAATGAGATATCACCTCACACCTGTTAGAATGGCTACTATGTAAAAGACTAGTGGCCAGGTGCACAAAATTCATGCACGGGGGGAGGGGCGGGGCAGAGGGGGGAGTGGAGGGTGTCCCTCAGTCCGGCCTGCATCCTCTCCAATCTGGGACCCCTTCAGCAATGTCCAACTGCCAGTTTAGGCAGTAGGACATCCTTCTCACAATCAAGGACCACTTTCTCCTAACAGCTCACCTTCCTGCCTGCCTGATCACCCCTAACCACTCTGCCTACTAGCCTGCTCAGCCCCAACTGTCCCCACCACCAACCTGATCACCACCAACTGCCCTCCCCTCCTGGCCTGATTGCTTCTAACTGCCTCTGCCTCGGCCCTGCCACTATGGCTTTGTCTGGGCAGCAGCCAAGGAGCCGACTGGCGCTACAAAGGAAGCCAACCCTCAAGCCTGAGGGAAGCTAAGCATCCCGCCCGCCCTAGCTGGCTCTGTGGCCACCGACCAGAAGCAGGCCCTCTGCAGCTGGCTGAGGCTTGCAGGAGGCTTGGCTTCCTTCATCGCTGGGGCAATGAAGTAAACCAAGCCTCCTGCTCACTCCAGCAGTTCCATGGCTCTGGCCGGCACCACCATCTTTGTGGCTAAGGGCGCTGCCATCATTGTTGCAGAGTGATGGTGAATTTGCATGTTACCCTTTTATTAGTATAGATAAAATATTATAAGTGTAGGTGAGGATTTGGAGAAAGGGGAAACCTTATACACTATTGGTGGGAATATAAATTGGTGCAGTCACTGTGGAAGACAGTAGGGAGAGTTATCAAAAAAAAAAAAAAAAACTCTCCATGATCCATATGGAAATCTATCAAGAGGCAATGAAAACAGGATCTGGAAAAGACATCTGTACTCCCATGTTCATTGCAGCATTATTCACAATAGCCAAGATATGGAAACACCCTGTCTACAGATGAAGAGATAAAGATCATGTGAGAGATATATATCTACAGGGGTGGGAAAAACATTTACAGTTGTGAGTACAAGAAACAATAAATAATCATATAGGAATAAACTGTATTTTGAATGTTCACAACTGCATAGCTACTTTTGACTTGTGTGTGTGTGTATGTGTGTGTGTGTATGTGTGTATTCTGCCATGAGGATTAGAAGAACATGTTTCCATTTGCAAATGGATCTTGAGAGCATTTGCTAAGTGAAATTAGGCATAGAGGATAATAAATCTACTTATATAAAAACCCTGGGTGTAACATCACGGCCAGAAGCGCGACCTGCAGGGGATTGTTTTGGAAATGGCTGCGCCCTCCCCCAGCTGTTTCCTGGAGGGCGAGATTTCAGGCAGGAACCAGCCCTCAGAGTGGAGCATGGAAGTGAAATAATTTGTAATGGATCTATTATTGAAACTACCTTTGGAAATACTATATCTATAGATAATATTAAAAATATATCTAAATGTGCAATTCTTTCTCCAAAAAATGAGCATGTTCAAAAATTAAGTGAAGAAATTTTGTATATACTCGATGGAGATTGTCACACATATTTGAGTGATGAGTCCATTGATTCCACAGATGATGCTGAAAAGAAAAATTTTCCCATCGAATTTCTGAATAGTATTACTCCTTCGGGAATGCCGTGTCATAAGTTAAAATTGAAAGTGGGTTCAATCATCATGCTATTGAGAAATATCAATAGTAAATGAGGTCTTTGTAATGGTACCAGATTTATTATCAAAAGATTATGACTTAACATTATCGAAGCTGAAGTATTAACAGGATCTGCAGAAGGAGAGGTTGTTCTGATTCCAAGAATTAACTTGTCCCCATCTGACACTGGCCTCCCATTTAAATTGATTGGATGACTGTTTCCCGTGATGCCAGCATTTGTGATGACTATTAATAAATCACAGTAGGCATATTCCTACCTGAACCCATTTTCGAACATGGTCAGTTATATGTTGCTTTCTCTCAAGTTTGAAGAGCATGTGATTTTACAGTTAAAGTTCTAAATACTTCATCACAAGGGAAATTAGTCAAGCACTTTAAAAGTGTTTTCACTCTTAATATGGTATACAGGGAGATATAAGAATAAGTTTAATCACTTTATCAGTCATTGTTTGCATCACTGTTGTCTTTATATCATGTTTTTGTTTTCATATCATGTTTTTGTTGTTTTCATATCATGTTTTTGTCGTTTTTATACCATGCCTCTGTTGTTATATCCTTTTGTTACTGTTTATTTATTAATAAACTTATTTATTATTTTCATATATTTTTTACTAATTTCCTTTCATCTCTCACACTTCTATTATGGAGAAAGGGCAAATAGCAATATTAAAATATTTCCACTAATTAATTCCCTTTTTAGAAAGATATATATTTTATTGATTTTTTACAGAGAGGAAGGGAGAGGAATAGAGAGTTAGAAACATCCATGAGAGAGAAACATTGATCAGCTGCCTCCTGATCAGCTGCACATCCCACTGGGGATGTGCCCGCAACCAAGGTACATGCCCTTAGCCGGAATCGAACCCAGGACCCTTGAATTCGAAGGCCGATTCTCTATCCACTGAGCCAAACAGGTTAGAGCAATTAATTCTCTTTTAATGTGCACAAATGATGTGCACCGGGCTACTAGTACTATATGATACCACTTTTTTAAAGTATATTTTTTATTAATTTCAGAGAGGAAGGGAGAGGAAGAGAGAGAAAAACATCAATAATGAAAGAGAATCATCAATTGGCTGCCTCCTGCACACCCCCTACTAGGGATTGAGCCCACAATTCAGGCATGTGCCCTGACCGGGAATCATACCCTGATTACCAGGGGCTAGTGGATGGGGGAAATGGGGAAATGTTAAACAGTACAAAATACCAGTTAGAGATGCATAGGTTGTGGAGATCAAATACACAGCATAGTGATTATCCTATCTAATAAAGAGGGAATATGGTAATTGACCCTCACACCATTACAAAGATGGTGGCACCCACAGCCAATAAGGAGGGAATATGCTAATTGACTGCCCTGCCCTCAAAGATGGTGATGCCCACGGCCACAAGATGGCCAGCAGGGGAGGACAGTTAGGGGCGACCGGGCCAGCAAGGGAGGGCAGTTGGGGGCAATCTGTCCAGCAGCGGAGGGCAGTTGGGGGTGATCAGGCTGGCAGGGGAGCAGCATTGATAAGGCTGACAGAGGAGTGGTTAGGGGGTGATCAGGATGACAGGAAGAAGAGGTTAGGGGCAATCAGGCAAGAGGCAGCTGAGCGGTTGGGAGCCAGCAGTCCCAGATTGTGAGAGAGATGTCTAACTGCCGGCCTAAACCAGCAGTCAGACATCCCCCAAAGGGTCCCAGATTGGAGAGGGTTCAGGCTGGGATGAGGGACACCTTCCCCCAGTACACAAATTTCATGCACCAGGCCTCTAGTCTACACTAATAAAAGAGAAAAATGGTAATTGGTGTACGACGATACCCTTTTCATTGGCTAATCAGGGTTATATGCAAATTAACTGCCAACTAAGATTGGCAGTTAGCTGCCAACTAAGATTGGCAGTTAACTGCCAACAAGATGGCAGTTAATTTGCATATGAAGGCACAATGCAGGGAGGCCAAAGGGAAAGCAGGAAGAAGCCCCCTGCCACTGACAGTGATCGGAAACCCAGGGGGGAGCTAAGAGCTGGGGGGCAGGGCAAAGGCGGCCCTGGGGCCGCCTTTGCCCTGCCCCCCAGCCATGATCGGAGAATCAGGCGCCTTTGCCGCCCTGGCCAGTGATAGCAGGAAGTAGGGGTGGAGTCAGCAATGGGAGCTGGGCAAGGTCGAAGCTGGCAGTCCCAGGAACTAGGAGTCCCTTGCCTGGGCCTAAAGCGAAGCCCACGATGGCGGGGCCGCTGCCGCTGCGGGTCCCCGCTGAACGGGCCGGACGCCTAGGCCAGAGGCATCCTGCAGGGGCAGGGGCGGAGCCCGCGCAATCGCGGCGCCACCCGCTACCACTGCGGGTCCCCGCTGCCCGGGCCGGACGCCTAGGCCAGAGGCGTCAGGCCTGGGCAAGGGGCCAATCCTGTGATTGGAGGGTGATGGGGGTCAACGCCTGAGGGCTCCCAGTATGTGAGAGGGGGCAGGCTGGGCTGAGGGACACTCCCCCCTGCCCCACACCCAGTGCACGAATTTCGTGCACCGGGCCCCTAGTCTATAATAATCTATAATAATAAAAGTATAATATTAGATTGGACATCATTCCAGAGGTCCTTCCTGATGATGCCAGGGCTGGAGGGAAGCCCAGGTCCCAGGTGCCTGCCATTGGCTGGAGGGAAGCCTGGGTCCTGGGTGCCAGAAGGAACCCAGTACTGGTAGCTGGGGAAGGCAGGCCTACTCTTGCACGAATTTCATGCATGAGGCCTCTAGCAGTTAATAATCCTGTATTATGTACTTGAAAGTTGCTAAGAGAATAGATCGTAAATGTTCTCACCACAGAAAACATATAGTAAATATGGGACCTGATACAGGTGTTAGCAAATGCTAAACTGGTGATTATTTTTTCCAATATGTAAACGTGTCAAATCAACATGTCAAATACTTTAAAGTTACACAATGTTACCTGTCAATTATATCTCAAGAAAGCTGGGGGGAAACTAGTTAGAGTTAGTGGGAATTGTATTCTTCACTAGAGATAGGAAGCTGGCACGAATGGAGGAAATTAAACCCCAGCCCCTTAGCTTCACACTAAGTGAAACCCATCACTATATATGGGAAAAGTCAACTCAAAGAGTGTGAGTGAGTTGGGCATGGCCACATCCTTGTTAATGACCTAACCAGGTCAGGCCCCCTATCAGCATAATCCTGTTGTAGCCCCCTTCCCTCCATCCACGCAGTGACTGGCTATTTTCCTCACCTACCTCATGACCCTCGGGTGGGAGAGACTTACAGAGATGGCTAGAGTAAGCCCTGAAGGAAAGTGTTCATCCTCTCCCTGTTCTCCCATTTTTAATAGTGAAAAGGCCTTCCTTTCCTTTGAGAACCAGGAGACCTTGCAGATGATTCCTGGCACCAGGACCACCTTGGTGGCACTGTCCCAGAGAAGGAGGCTCTCAAGAGTCCATTTTATAGGAAAAGACCTAAAAGGCAAAAGCGGTTAAGATTCCTGATCAAGGCTAGAAGTGAAAACAGGCCTCAGAAACCTAAAATGCTCTTCTCCGCTGAGGTTATAGCCCCTGAGGGGACAAGTGCTGGTGTCACAGGGACCTTCTGAGAACATCACTGCAGTCCAAATCTGGGTTTCCCCTTAGAAATTTCCCATCCCACTGACTCACTGGTGAATGTTACTGTCTCTTTAAGTTGTCACCCTTGGGCCCCCCTCCCTGGGCTTCCTGCCTCTGAGGTCTGAGAGGCAGGACACTTCCCCATGTGCTGGGAGGAAGAGCCTGCTGCACTCACAACTGGAGGACAGCAGTAGGTCAGGGCCTTCTGTGCCAGTCTCAGAGCCTGTCACTGATTCTGCAGGAAAGGTGAGCGCCAACAGGGGAAGGGAGTGGGCCAGGGAATAGGAGCTGTGAGGACCTGGAAGAATTCAGTGCCTCCAAGAAGCTCGCTGAGTGAGCACCTCCGTTCTAGTAGGTACCAGGAAGGGAAGTGGGATCTACTAGTAGAAAGAGTAACTCCACACTCCTGAGTGTGTAAGGATGCCTGAGTTTCACACACAGCAGCTTGAGGAGCAGTGGCAAGCATCTCCTGCAGCCTGGATGCCCACTCTCTTGCTCAGACTAAGCCCCCTCCCAACCAACTCCCCTAACAAGGAAGAAAGGGATCTGCTCACTCTCCTACAGGAGCCAAAACATGCTTTAGAACACAGCAAAGACTCCGCACCTGCATATCCGACAAGACAAAGAGATTTCTTTCTTTCTTTTTCTTTTATTTTTATCTTTATTGTTAGAAGTATTACATATGTCCTCTTTACTCCCCCAATGTCCTCTTCTAGCCCACCCCTGCACTCCACCTCAGGCCTTCACCACCCTGTTGTCTGTGTCCATAGGGTATGCGTATATGCATACAAGTTGTTTGGTTGATCTCTTCCCACCCATCCACCCTCCCCCACCTTCCCTCTGAGGTTTAACAGTCTGTTCCACCTTTCTATGTATCTGGAAATATTTTATTCATTAGATTCCACATATGAGTGAGACCAAGTGATACTTATCTTCCTCTGACTGGCTTATTTCCCTTAGCATAATACTTTCCAGGTCCATCCATGCTGTTTCAACAGGTAAGAGTTCTTTCTATTTTATAACTGCATAGTAATATATTGTGTACTAGTAAATGTACCACAGTTTTTTTATCCACTCATCTTCTGATGGGTAGTTGGGCTATTTCCAGATCTTAGCTATTGTAAATTAAACTGCTATGAACATAGGGGTGCATATACCCTTTCTGATTGGTGTTTCTGGTTTCTTAGGATATATTCCTAAAAGTGAGATCACTGGGTCAAATGGGAGTTCAATTTTTAATATTTTGAGGAAACGCCATACTGTTTGCCACGGTGGCTGCACAGTCTGCATTCTCACTAGAAGTGGACAAGGATTCCCTTTTCTCCACATCCTTGCCAGCACTTGTCATTTGTTGATTTGTTGATGATAACCATTCTGACATGTGTGAGGTGATAGCTCATTGTCGTATTGATTTGCTTCTCTTGGATGATTAGTGACTTTGAGCATTTTTTCATATATCTCTTGGCTATCTGTAGAGATGTGTCTGTTTAGGTTCTTTGCCCATTTTTTAATTGGATTGTCTTCCTTTTGTTAAGTTGTATGAGATTCTTATATATTTTGGAGATTAACCCCTTATCAAATGTATTATTGGAAAATCTGTTCCCCATGAACTGGGCTCTCTTGTCATTTTGTTGATGGCTTCTTTTGCTGTGCAGAAGCTTTTTATTTTGACATAGTCCATTTGTTTATTTTCTTCTTAGTTTCCATTGTCCTAAGAGATGTATTGGTAAACAAATTGCTATCATAGATATCTGAGATTGCTGCCTATGGTTCCTTCTGAGGTTTTTATAGTTTCACCTCTTACATTTAAGTCTTTTATCCATTTTGAGTTTATTCTTGAGTATGGTGTAAATTGGTGGTCTAGTTTCATTTTTTGCATGTATCAGTCCAATTTTCCCAATACCATTTACTGAAGAGACTATCTTTACTCCATTGTATGCTCTTGCCTCCTTTTTCAAATATTAATTGAGGATAGTGGCTTGGGCCAATTTCCGGGATCTCTGTTCTGTTCCATTGGTCTATATGTCTGTTCTTGTGCCAGATCCAGGCTGTCGTGAGCACAGTGGCTTTGTAGCATAACTTGATATCTGGTATTGTGACTCCAACTTTGTTGTTCTTTCTCAAGATGGCTGTGCTATTCAGGGGTATTTTTTTATTTTCATATAATGGTAAATTCTATGGGTGTTTGTTCAAGATCTGTAAAATATGTCATTTTATTTTAATAGGGATTGCATTGAATCTATAAATTGCTTTGGATAGTATAGACATTTTAATTATGTTGATTCTACCAATCCATGAGCATAGTATATTCTTCCACTTGTTTATAACTTCCTCTATCTCTTTTTTCAATGTCCTATAGTTTTCTGAGTATAGGTCTTTTACCACCTTGGTTAAATTTTTCCTAAGTATCTTAAATTTTTTCTTGCAATGGTAAAAGGGATTGCTTTTTTAGTTTCTCTTTCTGAGAGTTCCAAATTGTTGTATAAAAATGGCATCAATTTCTGCATTAATTTTGTATGCTTGCTATGTTGCTGAATTCATTTATTAAATCTAGTAGTGTGTTTATGGGGTCTTTAGGGTTTTCTATGTACAATATCATGTCATTTGCAAATAATGATAGTTTGACTTTCTCCATTCCAATTTGGATGTCTCTTACTTGTTCTTGTCTGATCACTATAGCTAAGACTTCTGGTACTATGTTGAAGAAGAGTAGTGAAAGTGAGCACCCCTGTCTTGTTCCTTTTTTATTTTTACTTTATTTTATTTTTTCCCATTGAGTATGATGTTGGCTGCAGGTTTGTGATATTGGTTTTTATTATGTTAAGGTATGATCCCTCTTACCATTTTGCTGAGAGTTTTTATTTTAAAAAGTGTTGAATTTTGTCAAATGCTCTTTTTGCATCAATTGATATGATCGTGTGCTTTTTGTCTTGTAATCTGTTTATGTGATGTATCACAGTTAATTTTTTTTGTTTCTTTTGTTATACCAATTTTTATTTTTCAATTACAGTTGACATACAATATTATATTAGTTTCAGGTGTATACCCCAGTGATTAGACATAATATAATTTTCTAAGTGATCATCCTGATAAATCTCATATCCATCTGACACCATACACAGTTATTAGAATACTAGAGGCCCAGTGCACGGATTCATGCACTGGTGGGGGGGCATGGTCTGTGGGGATCAACCCACTGTGGGAGCAGCCACTCATCCTGGTCAGCTGAGCAGCGCTCCCACTGGTATCACAGTTATTGATTTGTGAATACTGTACTAGCCTTACATCCCTGGAATAAATCTTTTTAATGTGTTGCTGGATCTGATTTGATAATATTTAGTTGAGGATTTTAGCATCTTTGTTCATCAGGGATATAATTCTATATCCTATAATTCTCTTTCTTTGTAATGTCTTTGTCTGGTTTTGGAATTAGGATAATACTGTCTCATAGAAAGAGCTTGGAAGTGCTCCTGTCTCTTGAATTTTTTGTAATAATTTGAGGAGGATAGGTATTATTTCTTCTTTGAATGTTTGGTAAAACTCCCTTGTGAAGTCCAGTCTGGACCAGGGCTTTTGTTTACTGGAAGGTATTTTTTTTTAATTATTACTGATTCAATTTCATCAGTAGTTATCACACTATTCAGGTTTTCTGATTCTTTCTGATTGATTTTTGGAATATTGTCCTTTTCTAAGAGTATGTCCCTTTCATCCAGGTTTCCCAGTCATTCATAGTAATTTTTTTATGATCCTTTGTATTTCTGTGGTGTCAGTTGTTTGTTTGCCTCTTTCATTTCTGATTTTGTTTGAGTCCTCTCTTTTTGTTTCCTGGTGAGTCTGGCTAGAACTTCATCAATCTTGTTTATTCTTACAAAAAACTAGCTCTTGGTTTTATTGATCTTTTGTATTATTTTGTTTTGTTTTGGTTTGGCTTTTTGGCCTCTATGTCATTTATTTCTGCTCTGATCTTTATTATTTTCTCCCTTCTACTTACTGTGGGTTTTTCTTGTTGTTCTCTTTCTAACTATTTAAGTTGTTGGGTTAGACAGCTTATTAGAAGTTTTCCTTATTTTTTAAGGAGGCCTGTAGTGCTATGAACTTTCCTCTCAGGACTGCTTTTGCTGAGTCCCATACATTTGGGGTTGTTGTATGTTCATTTTCATTTGTTTCCAGGATGTGTTTTATTTCTTCTTTTATTTCTACTTGATGATCTCTTTGGTAACCTATTCATTTTTTAACAGCATGCTATTTAGACTCCATGTTTGAATGTTTTTTAGTGTTTTTATTATAGCTGATTTCTAATTTTATAACATTGTGATCTGAGAAGATGCTTGACATGATTTTAATCTTGAATTTGTAGAAATTTAGCTTGTGTCCAAACATGTGGTCTATCATTGAAAATGTCCCATGTGCACTTAAGAAGAATGTATATTCTGTAGCTTTGGTGAAATGTTCTGAAAAGTCAATTAATTCTATCTGAACTAGTGTGTCATTTAGGTTTGCTGTTTCCTTGCTGATTTTTTTACTAGAAGATCAATAAAGTGTTTGAAGTATTAAAGTCCCCTACCATGATTGTATTGCTGTCTATCTCTCCTTTTAAGTCCTCCGGAAGTTTTATTATATATTTAGGTGCTCCTATATTGGGTTCATACATATTTATCAGAGTTATATCCTCTTGTTGTATATAGCCCTTTAGTATTATGAAGTGGCCTTCCCTAGCTCTTGTTATGGCCTTCACTTTGAAGTCTATTTTGTCTGATATGAGTATTGCTACCCCAAATTTATATTTTTTTCCATTGGCCTGGAAAATTTTTTTCCATTCCTTCATTTTCAGTCTGTGTGAGTCATTTGTTCTGAGGTAGGTCTCTTGTAATATATATATATCTCCTATCTAATAAAGAGGAAATATGCTAATTGACCCTCACGCCATCTCAAAGATGGCAGCGCCCACAACCAATAAGGAGGGAATATGCTAATTGACTGCTCTGCCCTCAAATATGGCAGCGCCCACAGCCAATAATGAGGGAATATGCTAATTGACTGTCCTGCCCTCAAAGATGGCTGTGCCCACAGCCACAAGATGGCGGCGCCTAGTCCCCTCAGCCCTGCTGGGGCGGCAGGCACATGGCAAGGCTGGGCCTGCCCCCAGGTGGGCCCGGCCTTGCCACACACCTGCCTCCAGAGTCCCCCAGTCCCCTTAGCCCCCCACCCACCCAGGGCAAGCCCAAGGCACAGGCAAGCCTCGGATGGCAGCTGCCCAGCTGCCCAGGGATGGCCCAAGGCACAGGCAAGCCTTGGATGGTGGCTGCCCAGCCAACACCTGAGGTGCAGGCAAGTCTCAGATGGCAGCTGACCAGCTGCCCAGGGCCGCCTGAGGCTCAGGTAACCAGGGCTGGCCAAGGCTTATGCTGCTGGCAATGGCAGCAGCAGAGATGTGATGGGGTGTTGCCTTCCCCTGATCACTGGATCACCTCCCATCCCTGAGGGCTCCTGGACTGTGAGAGAGAGCAGGGCGGACTGGGTGACACCCCCTCCAGTGCATGAATTTTCATGCACCCGGCCTCTAGTGTGTATATATATATATATATATAGATAGATAGATAGATAGATAGATATAGATAGATAGATAGATAGATAGATAGATAGATAGATAGATATATCACTAGAGGCCCAGTGCACAGGATTCGTGCACTGGGGAGGGGTCCCTAAGCCTAGCCTGCACCCTCTCACAGTCCATGACCCCTCAGGGAATGTCCACCTGCCAGCTTAGGCCCGATCCCCCCAGGGGGCAGCGGGCCTAAGCCAGCAGTCAGACATCCCTCTCGCAGTCCGGGGCTCTCGCAGTCCTGGACCCATCGATCCTTACCGCCCACCTGAAGCAGAGGCAGGAGAGGCTCCCATCACTGCCACTGTGCTCGCCAGCTATGAGCCTGACTTCTGGCTGAACAGCGCTCCCTCTGTAGGAGCACACTGACCACAGTGGGTGTCTGCCCCTGGTGGTCAGTGCATATCATAGCAACTGGTCGGTCCACCATTTGGTCTATTTGCATATTATGCTTTTATTATACAGGATATGTCTTGTTTTCTTCTCCATTAAGCTACCCTATGTCTTTTTATTGGAGCATTTAATCCATTTACATTTAATGTTATTATTGATAGGCACTTGTTTGTTGCCATTTTTATTCTTTATGCCTATGTTCTTTTTCCCCTTTCTATTTCTTCTTTTTACAACAGTCCTTTTAGCATTTCTTGCATTGCTGGTTTGATGATAATAAACTCCACTGGCATTTTTTGTCTGTGAAACTCCTAATTTCAACTTAAATTTTGAATGATAACCTTGCTGGATAGAGTAGTCTTGGATTCAGTCCCTTGCTTTTTATTATTTTGTATACTTCATGACACTCCCTTCTGGCCTGAAGTGTTTCTATTGAGAAATAAGCTGATAGTCAAATGGGAGTTCCCTTGTAGGTAACTTTCTGTCTCTCTCTTGCAATCTTTAAGATTCTTTCTTTTCTTTAATGTTGCCATTTTAATTATGATTAGCCTTGGTTGAGTCTTTTTGGGTTCATCTTTATTGGGACTCTCTGTGCTTCCTGGATTGTGTGACATTTTCTTCCCCAAGTCAGGGAAGTATTCTATCATTATTTCTTCAAACAGGTTTTCTATTGCTTGCTCAGCCTTTTCTCCTCCTGGCACCCCTATTATGTGGATTTTGTTTGTTTGTTTCATGTTGTCCAAAATCTCCCTTAAACTCTCCTCCTGCTTATTAATATTTTTTTTTCTGCTCTGAATAGGTGTTTTTTTCTACCTTTTCTGCCAATTCACTGATTTAGTCCTCAGCTTTTTCTAGTCTATTGTTGAATCCTCCATGGTGTTCTTTATTTCAGTTATGTTGTTACTCATTTCCAATTGATTCTCATTTATTCTTTTAACCTCTCTTTTCGTGTTGGTGTAGATCTCATTAAATCCCTTAATATTCTCATTAATTTCTTTATTATTCATATTGCTTGTAGTTCTCACTGAATTGTTTGAGCACCCTTATAACCATTACTCTGGAGTATTTATCTGACTTGCCTCCATTTCATTTAGTTCCTTTTCTGGCAATTCCTCCTTTTCTTTCATTTGGGAGTTGTTTCTTTGTCTCCCCATGTTGTGTTTGTCTGTATGTATTAGATCAAACTTCTATGCTTCCTGAATTTTGGGGGTGGTCTTATGTAGCAGGTGTTTTGTAAGACCCAGTGGTGCAGTCTCCTAAATCTCCTGAGCAGGGTGCTCTATGATAGCCCCTAACTTGAGTTATTTGGGTTCTCCTGTTGTAGTTCAGTCTGTCTTAAATATTATTGTCCCATTCATGGATGGAGTCTCCTCTCAGGCTGGCTGACTATGTGGCTCACCCACAACCATGTCATGCAAGCTGTTGTGAGGAGCTGACCAAAAAGAAGGAAATCCCCAAAAACAGGATGTTTAGGAAACCCTGGACTAAATGAATAGACTTGGTCCCTTGGAGTTTTAACATATAAGATCTTATGTGTTTTCCATTCTTCTATGATAGTATGTGTTTGTGCCCCCATATTTTGCTCTCTGGACCTTTCTCTGGAACTTTCTAAATCCCACTCCAAACTCTTTGGGAAGTTCTAAAGGGCATACCCACAGGTACTGTTGTTAAAGACAACTCTCTAAGACACCAGGGTGATGTTACCAACAGCACCCTGAGTCAGTGAAAGAGGGCTGTTCCCAGTCTTGATCCTTGTCTTCTCATATGAATGAATTTATGTGAGAGATCTTGACTGCATTGTGTAAAGCCAATTTATTAAAGCATGCACCATTATTGAAAAAGCAAACAAGCAAACCTATAAATCTGGCTTATGAAGCTCAGAAGGGCTCTCAAATAATCTGAAGAGCAAGTTGGGTGGGGATGTGAGGTGTTATATACCCACCTGCTGACTTAATTCCTCTGCTATCTATTTTGGTACAGATTAATTCTCAAGGTTCCTGTTTTTACTTTGTTGTGGCCTTCCCAGAATTCATGAGAAGCACCTGGCAACTTTATCTTGCCAAGCCTTGAGACTGCTGGCTTCTCTGCTTAGGTAGTAAATCTGCCCTTTTGTCCATTTTCCCTTTCCCCTTCCCTTTCTGCATTCTCTCATTAGAGAGGTTTTTTAACCATTTGCTCTTGTGTTCTTAGCTGGGAAAGATAATGGTTTGTGAGTTACAAACTGGATGTAAATTGCCCACACTGTTTGGCCTTGTTTTAACTTAACTGTCTCAGTTTCTCTATTTCTCCTTCCCTGGAATCCTATAATATTGTGAGTTCCCTGTATCTTCTCATCTCCTATAGCCAGAATTCCTTACATTAGCTAATTGTCTTGTCTTTTTACTGCCTCTGTAGCTCTATCTCTATTT
This sequence comes from Myotis daubentonii, assembly GCF_963259705.1. Classification (NCBI taxonomy): domain Eukaryota; kingdom Metazoa; phylum Chordata; class Mammalia; order Chiroptera; family Vespertilionidae; genus Myotis; species Myotis daubentonii. The sequence continues at coordinate 7,703,867 of NC_081849.1, read as the reverse complement.
CTTCTCTGGTTTCAGACATGGGATTGTGTTGATTTCCATGGGAGTGAACATTACTTAAGTCTTTGGGCGTGAGGGGAGTTCCTGCAGATACTTGAACACCTTTGAATTGAGGACCCGGACAGTCCATCATCTAAGTCTTTTGGCAAGAGACAAGGTATTCAGCCTGCCTTTTCCTTTGCTTCTCCTTGTGCAGTGCCAACTGGAGAGAACACAATAACCTATGGTAACCAGGTGGACAACATGAAGAGGTAGAATTTTAAATGGAAGGAGAAGTACAGAAAGGACTCAGACAAAGTGTCGGGGAGGCTGAACAGTCACAGGCCTGAGGGCACAAGGCAGCTGGGAAAGGCCAGATTCTGTTCTGGGGAGCATGTAATTGAGGGGTTTCATTGTCCTGAGGCTGGAGAAGCAGACTGAGGACAGACTGCACTGTGCACAGGGACTCAGTGAGCACAGAGTGTTTGATTGTATTAAATACTGACTGATTGGCTAGAACCACTTTACTTGTAGAAGTCTCAGCTTGGGGGCAGGATATCAGGAATTGATGTGGGGGTGTGTCCCAATCTTTCCAGGACACCGAACATATTTAAACACATTGAGACAAGACAATGATTTGACGCCTGAGAGCAGAGTCAGAGGCTGCAGATCACCTGGAACATAGGTTTCTTCTCCTATTTCCAAAACAAAAATTCCAATTCTCTTCTTGTCTGTCTCCCAGGCCAACTACCTAAGTGTTTCCCTTTTTCTTGCCAAATTTTCCACTTCTCATGGTTTTCCAAAGTCTCCCTCGGCTGCTGAATCTCCTGAAAAGACGTAGTATCTACAGCTTTGGTCACTAACATAGAATTACCTGGGAAAATTTAATATCTAAAATTTTCTCACTGACATAGACTGTTACAATCTCCCCTCTACTCTTCGCATTTGATGTCCCTGTAAAGGCAAAACCAAGGTCACCAAACCCTCTCACAGTCCAAACCCAGCCCAGGCCCTTCCAAAGTCCTTCCCTCTATTCCAGTGACTGCGAACCTTTTGAGCTCAGTGTGTCAGCATTTTGAAAAACCCTAACTTAACTCTGGTGCCGTGTCACATATAGAAACTTTTTGATATTTGCAACCATAGTAAAACAAAGATTTATATTTTTGATATTTATTTTTATATATTTAAATGCCATTTAACAAAGAAAAATCAACCTAAAAAATGAGTTCACATGTCACCTCTGACACGCATGTCATAGGTTCGCCATCACTGCTCTGTTCTGACATTCAGGGGAAACAGGAACCACAACTTTGTCACTGTGGTGTCACTAACTCTTTGGATTTGGCCTGATATAATGTAGGTTGTTATACCTATTTGAGGAATGAATGAATGAATGAATGAACGAATGAACAAATTGTGTTTGGGACTCTTTCAGGTAAGCATGGGAGGACGGAAGATGGCAAGAGATGAAGAAAGTGCCTATGGTAAGAATAAATGCACTGCATACTTGCCTCCAGGTGTGAGTTCTGGGTAATGAGGGGAATGGGTGAACTCAGAACTGAACAGACAACCCCAAAAGGCTCTCTGAGGTGTCTGGAGTGAAAAAGCAAGAGCCCTGAGATAGGCATTTTAGCTTGGTCTTTGCCCCTGCCCATTTCAGAGATATGAACTTGACTACGTCTTCATTTCCCAACTATAAAATGAGGATAATAAAACCTACTCTGATCTCCACAGAAGAGGCTGTAGAGGGTACCAGATCATGCAATAAATGGAATGTGACTCACCAGGTAGAATGTTAGAGAACCAGGATGGAGGGTTAAACAGGTGTCTCATTAGCAAGCAGCAGGATTAGCAGGCAGAAGGAAGAAGGAAGGAGGTGATCTCATCCAATCCTTTCAACACCCCAGAAGAAATTTGTTACTGTTATTCCCGTTTTTGAGCAAAGGTTTATTACTTAGATTAAGTACCTTCCAAGGTGGCACAGTTGGCCAATGGCGGGTCTATGAGTCAAACCCAGACTGTTTGGGACTCCAGATAGCCCTTCACCCCCAGGCTACTGCCCCTTCCTGATCATCTTCCTGGGCTGGAATCTGGGAGAAGTACAGCAGAGGCCACTGAAGCCTCAAATAAAGACAGCTCTGCAGAGTGTGGACCACCAGGGATGATGGAGGTGAAGTCATGCCAGGAACGATGAAGGGGATTCCCCTAGAGAAAGTCCCTCCAGGTGCTGGGCATCTACAGGTGCACATGGTGAAGCCAGGGTGACAGGGATACTTGGTGAAGATCCTCCTGAGTTCATAAGGCTTTGGTTGGAAAAGCAGAGTTGAGGCACTGTTGCTCTTGTTCCAAGGACTTCCAGGTCCAGACAACCAGGATACATTGCTTTAAGGTTTGGAAGCTCACAGATGACTTGTCCTCCAGGTTCCGAAGACACCACGCAGGCCCTGCAGGAGCCCAGGCTGAGGCTCATCCTGGTGGGGAAGACAGGGGCTGGGAAGAGCGCCACTGGGAACAGCATCCTGGGCCAAAGGCGGTTCCTCTCCAGACTCGCAGCCACTTCGGTGACCAGAACCTGTGAGGTGGGGAGCCGCAGGTGGGACAGGTGGCACGTGGAAGTCATGGACACCCCAGACCTTTTTAGCTCCCTAGTCCCCAAGACAGACCCGGGGTGCCAGGAGCGAGCCCGCTGCTACCTGCTGTCGGCTCCTGGGCCCCACGCGCTGCTCCTGGTGACTCAGCTGGGCCGCTTCACTGCGCAGGACGAGCAGGCCGTGAGCGCGCTCAAGGACCTTTTTGGAGACAACGTGGTGAAGCGCACCATCGTGCTGTTCACGCGCAAGGAGGACCTGGCCGGCGGGTCCCTGCAGGAGTACGTGCGCGACACGGACAACCGTGCCCTGCGGGCTCTGGTGACCCAGTGCGGGGGCCGCGTGTGCGCCTTCGACAACCGGGCAATGGGTGGGGAACTGGAGGACCAGGCACAGGAGCTGCTAGTGCTGGTAGAGCGCCTGGTGCGGGACCACGCGGGTGTTCCCTACTCCAACGATGTGTATCGCCTGTTGCAGGAGCTGGCCTTCTGCAGCCCCGAGGAGAAGCTGAGAAGGGTGGCAGAGAGGCTGGCAAGCCCCGTGCAGAGGCGACAAGGGCGCGGGCTGCTGGGCCGGCTGTGTGGGTGGGTGAAGGCTTCAAAGTTGCGTACAGCCATGCTGCTGGGCGTCCTGTTCCTGCTTTGTGTAGTGCTCTCCAGACGCTGGTCTCAGGCCGTGGACGAGGTCCGTCCTGAGTGACAGAGTGGATATAAGTAGGACTTGGAACCATCACCTGACAATCACACTCTTCCCTGGTGTCTGTGTGTCCAGGGCCCGCAGGCTTTCCTTGTGTCCCTACTGGCAGTAACCTACCAACCCAAAGACAAAAATCCTGCCCGCTCCCATCTCCCCTCAAACCTGCCCCTAGGACCTGGCCCTCCCTGAGCTCTTCTTACTGGAGCCCAGTAAGTATTGCTCTTGCCTGTTTTCCACTGACCTCAGGCTGCTGTCCCAGATCCTGGAATCATCCCTGGTCTCCTCAGAGGACCAAGGGCCAGAACCAACACAAAGCCTCAGTCCAGACCCATTTATTTCAATTGAATCTGAATTGCATGAATAAAACCTTGGACATTCACTTGTGTTAACGAAAATCAATATTTATAGATGTTTGTTCATCTGCTTATATGGCCATTGAACAAAGACACTGCTCTGTCATTCTTAACCCCTTCTGCAAAAACCACGCACCCAAGTGCACACACACATTGGGGTGAGTACCCACAAGAAGACAAGACACTGAACTGCCCATCTGTCCCAAGAAGGGATGCCTCCCCCTCCATCTCCATTCAGACCCCTTCACAGTGTGAATGCAGAGTCTTCTACAAGTCCAAGAAAACTTCAACCAGAGACTTGAGTCTCTAGGAGCCACTGAAGCCCTGTGGAAAATGTATTCCCAAAGAGGAGTTTTCTCACTGGCTGACACACTCATAGGGTGAGAGTATGCTTTTCAACTCAGGGGTAAATTTTTAAAAAATAGAAGATTTGGAAATTTTTATTTCAATCTCAAAAGAAAGGGCAAACAGGTCTTTGTGGACTAAGTATTGGTGATACAAGGTGAGGAAAAGAGTTTCGTGCAGACCTGGGGGAGTTCACTCTCTGACCCAGATAAAATGAGCCAGGTTAGCATGGCTCACCTGTTCACCCACACTTGCTCTGTCTCAGCATCTCCACCTTCATATACAAACTCAATACTGCTGGGTAATTCCAGATCTCTTTCCTACAGTATCCTCCACCCAGTGCCTCCTCAGACAGTGATTCCCAGGTCTTTGATGCCTTCCCATCACTAACGAGACATGTAACAGGGAAAAATAACTGCAATAGCTGAGTACATATTGGAACAAGAGGCCCACAAGCCCTGGCCAGAAACCTCTGGGAACACGAAGAGGAATGCCAGTGCCAATTGCTGAGACTTGGCATTCCCTTGGTTGCCAAGGACACTGTGGTCCAAGGGTTCTGCACAGATCCCAGCAGAGGCACTGATAAGGAACCTTGATTTTGGTCTTGTCCACTTGTCAATATCTTTTTGCAAGAAAACTCTTGCTGATGAAGGAGATGGTCACTGATGAAAATAAATGAGAAAAAAAGAATAGCAAAGTGTCTAGTGTGAGCAATGAAACTGCATCTTGATTATTGTGTTTTGGTGTGGTAGGAATGGAGCTCAAAGAATCCCCACGGGACAGTGATTGAGGTGATTGGGAATGTAGGAAGGAGCACCCAGGGATTCCAGAGGACAGGCACACCTTACTATGGCTGCCATCCATGCCATTAGGGAAGAGAGTGTGTTTGCTGCCTACACATCAGTTAAAAGACAGAGATTGGGAGAGTAGATTAAAACACAAGAACCAACCATATGCTGCTTATAGAAAAGTCCTTTCAAATATTATGATAGAAACATGTTGAAAATTAAAGGATAGAAAAGGTAAGTGGTGCAAATATTACTCATGCAAAAGGAAGAAGAAATGGCTATATTGATAGCAAATAAATCAGGCTTCAGAATAAAGAAAATTACCAGAGACAGAGAGGAACATTATATATCAATACATAGGTCACTCCACCAAGCTGACAGATGTGTTTTCCCAAGCAACAAATATGGGAAATATGTGAAAGAGAAACTGACAACTGAAAGGATAAATAGAAAAATCCACTATTATAGTTACAGACTTCACCACCCTCTTAACAATTGACAGAACAGCTACATTAAAAAATGAGTAAAGATCTATAAGAATTCCATTAATACCTCAATCAAGGGATCTATTGATATTTATAGAAGTTAATATTTGCAGAAGACATATTTTTTCAGGTGCACATATACCAAGACAAGCCATATCCTGAGCCATAAAACAAATCTCAGACAAATTGAAGAGAATTGAAATCATATGGGCTATGTTCTCAGGCTACAATGGAATTGAGCTGGAACTCCAATGGAAAGGTAACAGAAATATCTTCTTCACTACCCTATCAGCAGTATCAAGACTCCCTAAACCGTCATCAGAATCTGAGAAAAGACCCCGTTGATTGTCCTCCAAAGTCAAAAATCTATGTCTGAATAGGAACTTTTCTGGGTATGGAAGACACTCAGGACACTATCACTGAAGGATCGCAGAGCAAGGGGTACATGCCCATTCCCCCCCTTTTTTGCTACCCATTGCTGAAGCAAATCTCCTTTGTTATGGGAAGAGCAGATAATGTTCCCCACCTGTCTGTCCCCTGGTCCCAACATTCACTCACTCCTTTTCCACTCAGAGGATGGATGACCTTGCTCAAGAAGGGACAATTTCAGTCTCTACTCACCCCTGGCCAGCCCTCGCTCACCAGTGAGCATGCTCAGCCTGGTGTAATTTAGTCTCTTCATACAAGTTCTAAGAGCAGCAGCCTGGTCAGGGGGGAGATATCATCCTGGATGAGTTGAGAATCAGCCTCACAGAACACTGGCAACACGAAGGGTCATATCTCTACAAGGCTGTGAACAGCCTCCTACTCCGTCCACTCACATTGGTTCTGGGAGATCTTTAAACAGGAGAGACTGTCTATTTCTGACAAAGGAGGAAACCGGGGCCTAGAAAGTGTAGATGGCACATAGCAAGCCACACTCTGCCATGAATTCTTGCTAGGAGTTTAAATGTAGCACAATATTTTTCAAGCATAGCTTCAGGAGGAATGAGCTTCACAGGAACCCAAGCCAATACCACAATTGTAGCCAACTGCCAAGAAGAAATCAATGCTAATTGACCAAATAGTGTATAAAAGCACTGGCTATGCCTCCCTTTGGAGAGACAGAGTTTTGGATGTGAATCGCCCCTCTCCTTTACTTGCTAACGGAAATAAACTACCTTGTGACAACCATTTTTTGTTCTTAAATAGAACGTCCCAAGCGGGAAACTCTTAAGTTCAGTAACATCATGAAACTTTAGCCACAAAAGTGTCTAGGGCCAGGACAGATTCAGAGATATAGGGTGGAAGGCTTGCTGCTGAGTTAACAATAGTTAGTACAGATGACAACACACAGTGGTTTCCTGCTGTGGAGGACAAACACTCTTCTACTTGCAACAAATGAAGAAAGTGCTATAGTGCAAGGACTAAAATGACCCCATTTATGATGAGTTTGGCCTTGTAGCCAAACTCTTTTCAAGGAAACAATTTGCTTGTTGCTTCTTCCTATGTGATCCTAAATTTAAGATAAAGAGAAGTATTGAGTGTTAAAAAACAAACTTACTTCCAAAACAGTAGCCTCTAATTTTACATACTTTTCTTGGTGCCCAGGTGAGAAGGAGCTCAATGTAACTATTACATGTGCCACCAGGCTATGTGTTAATAAACAGGTACAAGGTTCTGCATTATGGTGCCTATTCCCTGAAGAAATTTTCACACAGTATTTCTAATGGACTTGGTCACTTATATAGCAATTGTTAGTGAAGTGCCCAGCGAGGAACCCATATTGGAACAACCTTTAGACTCAAAAACTCTGAACAAAAAACAAGTCCCTGGTCTCAGACCACACCAGAAGTCACCCAGAGTGTGAAACCACAAGGGCAAAGTATAAGCCAATGTCAAAAACAGTCACCTAGAAAACAAATGACAATGAGACCAAAAGCTGCAAAACAGGAAGCACAGCACAAAACAACTTTTCTCAGGCAACATCATGAGACTGTGAAATAAAGAAAATCAAGAATGAAAAAGAAAGAGAAAACAATCAGACAACTGAAATAACAGGCAGCAGAAGGTAAACAGCTAGGAAAACCAGTTGGAGAACATTCAAAAGGAAACAGCCCTTTTCCTGAAGCTAGGAAATTTGAATTGAGTCTTTTAAGTAGTCAAAGAAAACAAATGGGTACCAGAAATAACCACAAATATGTCTTCTTTAAATCTGATGGGAATAACATGAATGTTTTTTGGTCCACACTTGATATTTATCCATAATGTATCCAAAATTCCAAATATGTGAGAAATTTAAAAAGTTGTTAAATTGACTTTTCCTGCCTTTTAATATAAAGTGGGGAGGATGGAGAGTGAGGTTTTGATTCGTTGTTTTTTAAACCAAAGCAGGACAGTCTAAAAAAGATGTATAATTTTTATTCACTAAGACAGAATCTCATATACACAAACTAGAGGCCCAGTGCACGAAATTCATGCACGGTGGTGGGGGATGGGTGTCCCTCAGCCTGGCCTGCACCCTCTCCAATCTGGGAACCCTTGGGGGATATCCGATTGCCAGTTTAGGCCCAATCCCGATGCCACAGGATTGGGCCTAAACTGGCAGTCAGACATCCCTCTTAAAATCCAGGACTACTAGCTCACCTACCTGCTTGCCTGATCACCCCTAACCGCTCTCCCCTGCTGGCCTGATCTCCCTAACCCTCTCCCTGCCTGCCTGATCACTGCTAACCACCTCTGCCTGCCTGCCTGCCTGCCTGCCTGCCTGCCTAATGCCCCGAACCACTCTCCCCTGCTGACCTGATCACCCTTAACTGCTCTCCCTTGCCAACCTGATTACCCCTAACTGCTCTCCCCTGCCGACCTGATCACCCCTAACCACTCTCCCCTGCCAGCCTGATTGTTCCTAACTGCTCTCCCCTGCTGGCCTGATCTCCCCTAACCGCTTTGCCTGCCTGCCTGATGGCCCCTAACTGCCTCTGCCTTGGTCCCCACCACTGTGGCTTTTTCCAGAAGGACGTCCAGAAGACATCCAGTCTATCTGGTCTAATTAGAATATTACCCTTTTTATTAGTATAGATATATCTTTGAAGAATACTGATCTCATGCAATGAATGGTGAAGTAATTCCTCTTCTGGTTTTCAAAAGTGTCTGCAATGTATTGGTGTTAATTCCTTAAATGTTTAATGAATTCACCAATGAAGCCATCTGGTACTGGGCTTTTCTTTGGTTATAGGGTTTTATTTTAACTTAACCTCTGTACTTGTTATAGGTATATTCAGATTTTATTTTGGCTTGAGTCACTTTCAGTAATTAGTATCCTTCTAAGAATCTAATGTACAGCTTAAAAAAGCAAAGGAAAAAAATAAAATTTAGTTAGCAGTTAGCTGACAGCTTCCTGCTACAAGAACCGACATTAGCTTTTGAGAGAAAGCCATGCCCTTCCCAGGCCCAGCTCAGCAGAGCTCCCAGTGTCTGCCCAAGCAAGATGTGGCTATAGGTCAGTCTTTGCCCCAGAATTCTCTACTGCATAGGCACAGGCTTTGTCAGATCTGGGGGTCACTTTGTCCAACCCAGCTACTACTTTCCTTTCCTTTTCAAATGTGAGATCTTAGTGAGGTCTGACGCTTCCTCTGCCCCATGGAGTGGCTGTGCCTGGCAGCCCAGAGCTAGGTGGACCAAGTGCTGGACAGCGGGAGCCAGGGATGCTGGTCTGGTTGCGCCATTGGATGGTGGTGGGAAGGATGGGGAAGCCATGATGCTGAGCGCCTTGGTCCTGTTCTGCCTGCTACTTGCCAGGCTCCGACTCAGGCCAGGACCCACAGTACAGGGCTACACCTGGCAAGAAAGGAACCTGGAGCTGAGCAGAAACTAACACTTCCTTCCACAGGAATCCTGTGGCTGCAGACAGAGTTTTAATGACACAGAAAACTGAACCCTATCAACTTTGCAAAGGCCCAAAGTTCATTTTTTAAGGTTTCAAGTCTCCCTTTTGACAAGAGGCACACCGTTTTAAAATTAATTTGTCTAACTTCAAAATGTCCTAAAGTGTTTCAGTAGTCTCCATGCATCTTTCCTCTTTTGAAAAATAGAGAAATTGCTGGTTGTTTTTAGTAGAAAAAATGGATTCATGGCAAAGAGGGGAAAAAAATATTATTTTTAGCTTTCTTTTTTTTTTTTTTTTTTTAGAATTTTAGACACTCTCTTCGTCTGTTAGGGCAGCTGAAAAGAAAGAAAGGAAACACCATGGCCTAGGTGGCTCATAAACAACAGAAATGCGTCTTCCACAGTCTGCAGGTTGGAGGTCCAGCATCAGGCTGCTGCGTAGTTAGGTTCTGGTAAGGGCTCTCCTGGGGTTGCAGACTGACAACTTGCATTTGTAGCCTGCATTCCATTTCCTGGCGTGCTTTATGGCTCTTACAAAAACAAAACTAAACTAAATTAAACTAAACTAAATTAAACTAAACTAAACTAAGCTAAACTAAGCTAAACTAAGAAGTCCTGTCGGCTCTTGGAGAAGCCAGGGAGTAGCTGGTGCTTTGGCAGAAGCTGCAGAGCAGGGAGGTGAGGCTGGTGGCTGTACCATCGGGTTTGACAGGGGATGGGCCAGCCCACGAAAGTTCTTCAAGGCCACACCATTGGAAAACCAGATGCCATCCTTAGGTTGTGTAAGAACCAACCAACCAAGCAAGCAAGTAAATAAATAAGGCTTTCCTTGTTTCTATTCTGAATGTGGGAGAAGAGTTTAAAGAAAGGCATTTCCTTATCTTAGCCATGCACAGGACCCACCTTTACACAGCACTTTGATGCCACAAGCGTAAAAGGACCCAGGAAGGCCCAAGGGGGGCGCTACACGGTTGGGTGTGTTGCAATGGGAGACCAAGGGTGGGGAACCTGAGGGGCATGCTGGCTGCAGCAGTGAGGGGCTCTGTGTAGTATGGCTGAAATAAAGTCCATTGTTAATTCCTGTTTTCAGCAGCTATCCTGGGTCCACTCAGGAGCTCCGAGCTTGGGAGGGTTTCCTTTGATGACCTGAGGCTCATAGAGGAGCTGGCATTGGGGGAACAGATGGTTGTTAATATTTTATGATGTAAATAACCTCATGAACTTTGAGGGATAATTATCATTAACTTCCTTTGACTTAAAGAGGAAAATAACCTACTATGAGTTAAGCAATTTCCTAAGGACAAATATTGACAAAAATCAGAATTGGAACTTATTTTCCTTACTGGCCCCTCTGAACATTTTCACCAATCCAGGCTTTTCATCCAACTTAAACTGCTTCTTTACTCACCTGTTTATCCTTTTTATACTACATATATGTCCTTAAAAATCATAACTTAATTATTTGGGACTACATCATTCTACTAAGACAAAATAAACTACTTTAATCAGTTCCAAAAGGAAATGGCATAGTGTAAAATATTTTATATTTTTTTAAACTATGACACTTTCTGATGGAGCTAATGAGAATATAATGCTATGAACATGGTCGTGTTGAATTAACTGTTAATCCTCACCTGAGGATATTTTTTCCATTGGTTTCTTTAGAGAAAGTGGAAGAAAGGGAAGGAAGTAAGAGAGAGACATAGATATGAGAGACATCAATTGATTTCCTCCCACAGGAGCCCTGACATTGGCGACTGATCAAACCTGCAACCCAGGTAAATACCCCTGACCTGGAATCAATCCCAAGACCCTTCAGTGCACGGGCCAATGTTCTAACCACTGAGAACACTGGCCAGGGCCCGAGATAATTTTGAACTGAACCTTCCTCAATGACCCTTCTCAGGTCTCACTTTGACTAAGGTTCAATGTTAGGTCTAAAAAATGTCTGGGCCTCAGAGATCACATTCTATTGTGAATAAGCTCCTTTGAAAAATAAGATTTAAAAAATTTTCAAATAATCAAAAATATCCAAATAATCAGGACTAAGTTTACTAGAACTGTAGCTCTGGAGAGCTCATGTCTTTTTAGTACACTTGGTAATACAAAGATTACCACAGTATCTATCATTTAAATTGTTGAGTTTTCCAATATTTTGGCATTTGCGATAACAAATAGACACAGACAATAGGGTGGTGAAGGCCTGGGGCAGGGGGCAAGGGCAGGTTGGAGGGGGTCAATGAGGGAGATAGGGGGACATACGTAATACTTTCACCAATAAATATTTAAAAATATATTTTGGCATTTGCTTACTCATAGAAAGATTTCAAACAGCTGCCATAATGGAATGGCTATTGCACAAAGAGCGGCATGAAATTCCCATTTGTTTGTCAGTTGTCTTGGGAAGAAGAGTCAAGTTTGGGTGCCTGATGATTATTACTGTGAAAATATTATAATGATGGTGGCAGGTATTTATATAAACTGCAAAGAGAGCAGCTAAATGTCACATGGCCTCCCCAACCTGATTCTCAAATTGTGCTCTCAGTAATTTGAAGCATTTATTCTTAGA